>NC_052334.1:25859903-26459903 GCF_016432855.1 Salvelinus namaycush | reverse complement strand
GGAGCTCTGTCAGAGTGACCATCGGGTTCTTGGTCATCTCCCTGACCAAGGCCCTTCTCTTCCGATTGCTCAGTTTGGCTGGGTGTCCAGCTCTAGGAAGAGTCTTGGTGGTTCCAAACTTCTTCCATTTAAGAATGATGGAGGCTACTGAGTTCTTGTGGACCTTCAATGCTGCAGAAATTGTTTCGTACCCTTCCCCAGATCTGTGCCTTGACACAATCCTGTCTCGGAGCTCTACGGACAATTCCTTCAACCTCATGGCTTGGTTTTTTCTCAGACATGCACTGTCAACTGTGGGACATTATATAGACAGGTGTGTGCCTTTCCAAATCATGTCCAATCAATTGAATTTACCACGGGTGGACTCTAATCAAGTTGTAGAAACATCTCAAGGATGATCAATGGAAACAGGATGCACCTGAGCTCAATTTCGAGTCTCATAGCAAAGGGTCTAAATACTTATGTAAATAAGGTATTTCTGTTTTTAATTTTAATACATTTGCCAACATTTCAAAAAACCTGTTTTCACTTTGTCGTCATGAGGTATTGTGTGTAGATTGATAATGGAGAAAAAAAAGTAATCCAAGGCTGTAACGTAACAAAATGTGGAAAAAGTCAAGGGGCTTGACTACTTTCCGAATGCACTGTACTGTATATGTTTTTAAATAACAATCTTAGGTTCTCTGAACATTACTAAAGTTTTATTGTGGTTTTTATGGAAACTTTTCTTCACGTTCTGAGAACGAAATGTATGTTTTTAAATAACAGTCTTAGAACGTTTTCTGAACATTACTCAAGTTTTCTTGTGATTTTTTTATAGAAAGTTTTCTTAACGTTCCCAGAACAATTTGAGAACATGACGTTAAATATAACCA
The DNA here is from genome assembly GCF_016432855.1 of Salvelinus namaycush. NCBI lineage: Eukaryota > Metazoa > Chordata > Actinopteri > Salmoniformes > Salmonidae > Salvelinus > Salvelinus namaycush. Next base: position 26,459,028 of record NC_052334.1, on the reverse strand, counting down.
TGAAGAAACCAGTAGGAAACATTATACTGAAGTGCTGAAATTCCCACAGAAGAACGTTGTTTCTTAACATTCTCTGAAATATTTGAAAACATTCCCAATGTCAAACCTGTTGGAGAACATTCCTAGAACATTACCAAAATTGAAATTAAATGTAACCATGTTTGAACTTTTAGGAAATGTTCTGTTAAATTAATGAAAAACTAAGAAAATTAAGTTTTTTTACTAAGTTCCTTAAATGAGGATGTTTCTTAAATGTGCTGAGAATGTTCCAAAGCCAAGTAACTATCCTGCACCATTCACAGAAAGTTGTGGGAAGGTTGTATACAAAATAACCATAGGACAACTATGGTCTCACCAAGCTCTGAGAAACATATGGTTCTCAGAACGTTATGTGCTATCTGGGTGTCCTGTTGTGGGTTTGGCCTGAGGTTTGCTCTTGGCTCAGATTCTGCCTTGTTGTTGTAGAAGATGGATGGTAAACACAGTTGTTTTTTCTGTTTTGTGTTGTTTAGTAAGTAACATCCGTCTAAAAGAGTTTGCTGTTATGTAATAGAATACTGAGCAATAATTTGTAATTATTTTTGCTTGAAAGTCACCTTAGTAAATGTTCTTTGAAGTATCATCATTAAAAATAATACATTGTTGAGAAAATGTCTTATGTTATTGTTATGTATATAAATTCTGATCAGGCTTTTAAGTCCGTGTTTGTCAGTGTTGTCTGATCCAACCACTGGTTTTATTGATGGTTGTCATAAGACACATAGTTCTGTGGTTATTTCTGCTTAGGTTGGCCAAAGCCATAAAGTGAAGCCAGGTGTAACTGTGGCCAATGGCTATAGAAGATTCCCAGTTTACCTTCATATTTATTTACAAGCAGCATTTAGCATAACTATGCCCCACGGATCCAAAAGGGTGCATCTGGTTTGGGGGTCATCTCTTTAGTAAATTTGCCAGATTCACATCTGTTGACCAAAAAAGCCTCAGTCCCAGAGATCAAGAGCAACGGAAGGCCAGATGTACCCCAGCCGGGCTGATAAGACAGACAGACAGACAGACAGACAGACAGACAGACAGACAGACAGACAGACAGACAGACAGACAGACAGACAGACAGACAGACAGACAGGCAGGCAGGCAGGCAGGCAGGCAGGCAGGCAGGCAGGCAGGCAGGCAGGCAGGCAGGCAGGCAGGCAGGCAGGCAGGCAGGCAAGGCTGCATGTGGACATGTCTGCACAACCTGCTGCTGTCAACACACACACACACTTCTAAATGCAATTTTCATCTTCCAATGTGTTTTACTGTAAAGCCCCCCACACTCCTCCACAAATTTATTCCATGATAAAAAAGACCTGCGGATTCCTCCTTTTGCCAGAACCAGGTTTAGAAATTATAATTAAATGAACTTATACATGTACGGTGTCTTCAAAAGTATTCATACCCCTTTACTTATTCCACATGTTGTTGTGTTACAGCCTGAATTCAAAAATATTTTTCACACCTTTCTACACATACTATCCCATAATGACAAAGTGAAAACATGTTATGAAAATTAAATACAGAAATCTAATTTACATACAGTACCAGTCAAATGTTTGGACACACCTACTCATGTCAGGTTGTAGAATAATAGTGAAGACATCAAAACTATGAAATAACACATATGGAATCATGCAGTAACCAAAAAAGTGTTAAACAAATCAAAATATATTTTATATTTGAGATTCTTCAAAGTAGCCACCCTTTGCCTTGATGACAGCTTTGTACACTTTTGGCATTCTCTCAACCAGCTTCATGAATTAGTAACCTGGAATACATTTCAAATAACATGTGTGCCTTGTTAATTTGTGTAATTCTTTCCTTCTTAATGCGTTTGAGCCAATCAGTTGTGTTGTGACAAGGTAGGGGTGGTATACAGAAGATAGCCCTATTTGGTAAAAGACCAAGTCCATATTATGGCAAGAACAGCTCAAATAAGCAAAGAGAAATGACAGTCCATCATTTGATGAACAAGTGCAGTCGCAAAAACCATAAAGCGCTATGATGAAACTGGCTCTTATGAGGACCGCCACAGGAAAAGACGGCCCAGAGTTACCTCTGCTGCAGAGGATAAGTTCATTAGAGTTAACTGCATCTCAGATTTCAGCCCAAATAAATGTTTCAAAGAGTTCAAGTAACAGACATATCTCAACATCAACTGTTCAGAGGAGACTGTATGAATCAGGCCTTCATGATTGAATTAGTGCAAAGAAACCACTACTAAAGGACACCAATAAGAAGAAGAGACTTGCTTGGGGCAAGAAACACGAGCAATGGACATTAGACCAGTGGAAATCTGTCCTTTGGTCTGATGAGTCCAAATTTGAGATTTTGGGTTCCAACCACCGTGTCTTTGTGAGACGCGAAGTAGGTGAACGGATCATCTCCGCATGTGTGGTTCTCACTGTGAAGCATGGAGGAGGAGGTGTGATGGTGTGGGGGGTGCTTTTGCTGGTAACACTGTTACTTAACCAGCATGGCTACCACAGCATTCTGCAGCGATACGCCATCCCATCTGGTTTGCGGTTAGTGGGACTCTCATTTGTTTTTCAACAGGACAATGACCCCAAACACACCTCCAGGCTGTGTAAGGGCTATTTGACCAAGGAGAGTGATGGAGTGCTGCATCAGATGACCTGGCCTCCACAATCACCTGACCTCAACCCAATTGAGATGGCTTGGGATGAGTTGGACCGCAGAGTGAAGGAAAAGCAGCCAACAAGTGCTCAGCATATGTGGGAACTTCTTCAAGACTGTTGGAAAAGCATTCCTCATTAGGCTGGTTGAGAGAATGCCAAGAGTGTGCAAAGCTGTCATCAAGGCCAAGGGTGGCTATTTTGAAGAATCTCAAATATAAAATATATTTAGATTTGTTTTCACTTTTTTGGTTACTACATGATTCCATATGTGTTATTTAATATTGTTGATGTCTTCACTATTATTCTACATTGTAGAAAATAGTAAAAATAAAGAAAAAACCTTTAGTAGGTTTGTCCAAACTTTTGACTGATTCTGTAAGTATTCACACCCATTTGCTATGACACTCCAAATTGAGCTCAGGTGCTTCCAATTTACTTCGATCATCCTTGAGATGTCACTACAACTTGATTGGTGCAGTGGTCTAAGGCACTGCATCTCAGTGCAAGAGGCACCACTACAGTCCCTGGTTCGGTTCCAGGCTGTATCACATCCGGCCGTGATTGGGAGTCCCATAGGGCGGCGCACAATTGGCCCAGCTTCGTCCGGGTTTGGCCGGAGTAGGCAGTCATTATAAATAAGAATTTGTTCTTAACTGACTTGCCTAGTTAAATAAAGGTTACGTTTAATAAATGAAATTGGAGTCAAGCTGTAGCCAATTCAATTGTTTGGACATGATTTAGAATGAAACACCTGTCTATAAGGTCCCACAGTTGACAGTGCAAGTTAGAGCAGAAACTATACCATGAAGTCCAAGGAACTGGCTGTAGATTGTGATGAAGCATATATCTGGGGAAGTGTATAAAACAATTTCTAGAGTGTTGAAAGTTTCCAAAGCACAGTGTTCTCCATCATTGGGAAATTTAAAAAATATGTCTGGAGGAAACCAGGCACAGCTCTAACATTATTCCTACCATGAAGAATGGTGGTGGCAGCATCATGCTATGGGGATGCTTTTCAGCGGCAGGGACTGGGTGACTGGTAAGAATAGAGGGGACAATGAATGGAGCCAAATACAGGCAAATGCTTGATGAGAACCTCCCGCAAACGACCTTAGACTGGGGCAAAGACTTTACGTTCCAACAGTACAATGACCCCAAGCATACAGCTAAAGCAATTCTGGAATGGCTTCAGAACAAGAATGTGAAAGTCCTTGAGTGGCCCAGTTAAAGCCCAGACTTGAATCCCATTGAAAATCTGTGGAAAGACTTGAAGATTGTTGTTTCCCGCCGCTTTCCATCTAAATTAAGAATTGGAGAAAATCCCCAAATCCAGATGTGCAAAGCTGATACAGATATACCAAAGATGACTCAAAGCTGTAATCACTGCAAAAAGTGCTTCTACAAAGTATTTACTCAGGGGTGTGAATACTTATGTAATTTGGATTTCTGTATTTCATTTTCAATAAATTTACAAAAGATTCTTAACATGTTTTGACTTTGTCATTCTGGGGTATTGTGTGTAGATGGGTGAGAACAAAAATATATATTTAATCAATTTTGAATTCAGACTGTAACACAACAAAATGTGGAATAAGTCAAGGGGTCTGAATACTTTCTGAATATTGGCCAATATTCATTCACAATCACAATACCCTGTTTTAAACCAAAGAATGAATGAACACTTCACCAGCAAACCAGTCATTCATGAAATGAGCCAGGAATGATAAGTAGTGGGAATGCAGTCCACCTTGATGACCAATTATTGCCAAAAAAAGGGAAACTGAACATTGAATTACTGGAATTCCTCTGATTTGTATCGTAAATAGCCACAGAAACATGTTTCCAAAATAGCAAAACCTCCAGCAGGCCAAACTGAATCAAATGAGGAAGTAAAAGGTCACCTTTTTAGGTGGAAGCACTTTTACTTTACTTATTGACTGTCGCTACTGTACCAGAATTGGACTCCAGTATTTTATAGATGAAAATAGTCTCTCTCTTGTTCTACTGGTGCTTCACTTAGATATCTCACTCTAATCTATGGACTGTGATATTCAAAGTAAGATTCACAGCAGGCATCTGAGCACCAGAGTACGACCCTGCCTCACACAGGAAGCGGCGCAGGTCCTAATCCAGGCACTTGTCATCTCCCGTCTGGACTACTGCAACTCGCTGTTGGCTGGGCTCCCTGCCTGTGCCATTAAACCCCTACAACTCATCCAGAACGCCGCAGCCCGTCTGGTGTTCAACCTTCCCAAGTTCTCTCACGTCACCCCGCTCCTCCGCTCTCTCCACTGGCTTCCAGTTGAAGCTCGCATCCGCTACAAGACCATGGTGCTTGCCTACGGAGCTGTGAGGGGAACGGCACCTCCGTACCTTCAGGCTCTGATCAGGCCCTACACCCAAACAAGGGCACTGCGTTCATCCACCTCTGGCCTGCTCGCCTCCCTACCTCTGAGGAAGTACAGCTCCTGCTCAGCCCAGTCAAAACTGTTCGCTGCTCTGGCACCCCAATGGTGGAACAAACTCCCCCACGACGCCAGGTCAGCGGAGTCAATCACCACCTTCCGGAAACACCTGAAACACCACCTCTTTAAGGAATACCTAGGATAGGATAAAGTAATCCTTCTAACCCCCCCCCCCCCCCCTTAAAAGAGTTAGATGCACTATTGTAAAGTGGTTGTTCCACTGGATATCATAAGGTGAATGCACCAACTTGTAAGTCGCTCTGGATAAGAGCGTCTGCTAAATGACTTAAATGTAAATGTAAATGCATCTCACAGTGAACATTATCTGGGCTACAGTATCACACAAAGTTGATCTGAGTCAACTGACCATTCAGATCTCCTGTTAGTAGTGTTTATTTTTGGTTGGTTAGAAGGTTTAATCCTCACATATCAAAGTTGCCATTTAAATCCTGACCAACAGGTGTTTACACACTGAGTTTGGCACGTCATGATCATAAGACGGACTTCCACCGGCCATAGAGAGAGGGCTAGCCCTTTGCATTCATACCTCCCGGGTCACTATGCATCAGTGTCATTAGGGTTGCGATGGCTTCTCCTCCTGACATGGTCTCTTTGTTAATTGGATTAATGACATGGTCTGCTGAACACAAACTGAATTTAGGACTGAATGCAGAATGCCTCTCACAGGAGGGAGACTCCCCACAGTGCATACTGTGTCTCGCTGACCATCTCTCCCCAACACAGTGAATTTACTCAGTGCCATGGCACAAAGACTTATCGATGTCTTCTGCAGTTGAATTCATACTTGCTGCACATATTGTAGTGAAGACCAAATGGTACATGGAATGTATTTGAACATGCAATAAGTATAATCATCCATAAAATAATGGCTCTTGGTTTAAATCCTTAGCTGTCTTTGAGAGGGCAGATGAAAGGTGCATCATTCTTGAAGAGAAATAAAGTTGTTTTCAACCTTTTAAACAGCCAGTGATTGACAGAGTGAAATGCGGTAGAAAGGAGTTTCTTTTTGATTTCCTTCCAGCTTTCTTTGGCCTGCTGTGCTGCTCAGGGCCCCATCCAAACCTAAAATAACTCTTCATGCAGAAAGTCTGCCTCTCTCTCTTTCATTCCCTCCTTCCTCGCTATTTCTCTCCTTTTCCAAACAAAAATGTCCTGCATGTAGAATGTTTCTTTAATTCCATCATATCCTCACGGCTGTTAGGGATAGAGTAAAGTCTTCCAGTGCGGACAGATTTGGAGACACCGTTAGGAATGATGTATGTTTTGTTTCAAGCTGTGCTGCCCAAAATCAGAATTACGTACTTTGTAGTTACCTCATCCTACATAACATAACCTACAGAGGTGTCATGCCCATAGGGGGCACAGGGGCACATGCCCCCTCAGATTCTGTTTAAAAAATAATAATGAACATGACTAGCCACTTATGATCTGAATTCATTTTTATGAAGTTGGCTTTAGCTAGCCCAGATAGGTTCCCAATCACCAAACCTCATATCTAGCTACCAAGCTAAGAAGCCATTGCAGGTTATCAATCAAGTTGGAGTAGCTAGCTTGTCTAACCATGCCTGCTGGTAAGGTTGGGAGACTTTAGAAAAGCAAGCAATAACTAAATATACTGAATAAGACTCACATTCCTTTCAATATTTTATCCAGATTTTGGCAGAGACGCAGAGAAGCATATTTTGTTTCTTTAAATAGAGAAACACCAGTCAGGAGGGTACAGACAGCTCAAGAGGTATGCTTATATATGAAGAAAAATAGACATAGAATTAAGCATAATGATTATGGCTCTTGATTTCCACCCCCCAGCCATCCTCGCATACTTTTTGCCCCCTCAGATTTTTCAGGGTATACAGTATGACACCTCTGATAACATGGGCCTATGTACCATCCTACTGAAGCTCTCATTTGGGGCCCTGTCAACTCAAGGGGAGTAAGTTCAGGTTGACTATACCTTGTTGTAAAACAGAGTCCACCTGTAATATGCTTTCCTCTCACATAAACACGTTTCCACCAGCTGGTAAAGTAAAGCATCAAGGAAATACATGTGTGAGCATTTTGGGAAATTATTTTGGCTTGTGGTACTGGTGCTTTTTTGAATATTTATTTTATTTTGTTCCAGATGCATTGGGCATGCATTGCTACAGTCCAAACACTGTTCATGATTTAGTGTGAAGACTGTCTTTGCATTCAACCACTGTATTTTCAAGCCTATCATTGAATCTGACAGTGTTCCATTGCCTCCATGGCTGTGGGCCAGTTGCTCATCCTTATTCATACCAAATCTGCTTGTCAGCCAAGTCACCTGTCATTTTCATTGGGAGAAAATATTTTTATGTTCCATTCAATTGTTTGAAGAGCATACACTGCTAAATGCATTAGCTGTATGGAAGAGTTAAATATCAGGCTTGAAGGACATTATGAGCCAATATACAGTACTATTGAAAATGTCTTTGCCATGTATTGTCATCTAGCATCACACACGCATAGAGTTTAGCCTGAAATCTCTTTGAAAGAAAAGTGAATTAGGCATAAACAGTTCATGTATATAGGGCATGCTGATAAGGATCAAATCTGCCTAGAAACGTGGCTTGTTTCTTTACAGGACCACTGGAAGGTATTTAAACCACTGGCCTCTCTGGTGACGTTGTTCAGTCAGGGGTGAAGTAATTGCTACACAGACAGGCCGTCCCTGCTTTACAGGCGCACTGCGGATTAGCAGGGGGTTACACAGTTCACCGTTCAGGGGCATAACTCTCCCTGGCAGTCTGGATGGTTTTATGGGCTATTAGACAGATCCTGTAATCAATACACACACCATGTTCACAGAGCCCTATCATTACCCACACACTGGGATGGACACTCCCCAAACCAGGAGGCCTCCCTTCTCCTCACCAGCTGTTGTCTGTCTGGAGGTGGCAATCAGGTTCTGTTTGGGACTCCTCTGGCCACATGTTTTTCTAATTGCTACCATGGACCACAACATAGCTAGAATGAGTTACTGCATTGGCTGTGGATGAGGAGGTGAAAGGTTTGTTTTTCTGTTTACGCGTTGGTTTTGGTTGGCGAGCCCCTGTTGATATAGGGCCACTAGAGAGGGAAGTAGAACGCTGCTACTCTGCTCTAGCCATGGGTTGTCTGACGGGTCTAATACGTTGTTCAATGACATTTGACTGTTTCGGTTTCTTTAAGCGTGATGTAACTGGTGTCGTGATGCAAGGAGAGAGTGGATCTGTCAGATCTCTTAACAGAGAGACTGTAGAGAACTTTGCAAGACTTTGCTTGATTGACGTGGTTACATACACTACAACACCAAACAGTAAACACTCCCCACCTCTCTGTACCCGATAGCCTTATGGCCATATGGAAACTGTTGTGATGTTATCCCCTGGAGAATGGAGTCTAAATTACACATACAGTAGTGGGCACATACCCCCAGATATCCCCCCAGAAGATTGCTCATTAAAGGCTGAAGGAGGGAGCCTGTAGGTGGAGAGGTACAGTATAGCATGGCTAAAAGTAATGTACACAATGTTATGGGTCAGCCTCAGGTTACCTAAATCCCCACGCCAACTTGAGTGGAGAGGGAGTGAAAGCCCAGACTACTGTATTAGGTTGAAAAACCGCACTGTGACAGAAAAAGTGAAAATAAATCAAAGGGGCACCTCCATTTTGTGAAATGTTACCCCATAAGGCTTTACCAGAAAGTACCACAGAACTACCACAAAGGACCAGTCATTAGTCAGTCCTGAGCTGAGCTCCCTCACTTCTACTGCTGGTAATGAATAGGCTTCTAGATGGTAGATGGTGACAGGGAGGGTGACAGGGATTATATATATTGGGCAATGGACAGTGACAATCTCTTAGGGAGATTGATTGATTGTACTTAAATGTGCAAATGCTCACTTTTGAAAACAATATAACCTGTGTCATTGAATAACATAAATACTCTGATCAAGATCAGGGGTGCTGAAATACCAGTGTACCACAATTCTGCCATGTTACTTATTTGGTAGAAAACATTTTAGACATGATTTCACCCTTCAGAGCTTTGCCTACCGTTTAACTAGCTTTAAAGACATCCGTTCACTAGCAGAAGACAATAGTATTTTCCTAAGTTTGTCCAATGTTGGATAGTGATGAAAATGGGGTTTAATAAAACCTCCTGGGAGCAGGTTTTTTGTTGTAATGGAGAAGGTGAGAGAGTGTGGTAAAGTTAGGGCCACGTGTTATGGTTTCTCTCTGATATCACACACATGGCTTAGTGTTCCAGAGTTTAGCATGTTTCCATTCTTAACTTTGAACAGACATTCTTCCATACATTTCCATATATTTTGAAAATCCAACTCAAAACACAAAAATGATTATCCCCACCCCCTCTTCCAGTGTTCTAGTTATGTTTGAAAGGGCCCTTGGTGGTGAGATCTTTAGTTATTTGTGTTCTCTTGTTCAAAGAGTGCCTGAATCCTAATCTGTAGAATGGCTCACTGGCTCTAAATCTCTTAATGGCACATCATCTCCTCCAACCGTAGAGAGAGGGGTACCCAAGATTATCCTGATTCCGTTCTCATTATTGATATCATTTTCAAAAGCACCAATATCAAGTTTGCGGAAGTAGTATTGTTGACCTGTGAAAGAAAATGGAGACAATTTTGTATGTGTTTGAGTTATGTCAAATATTTGGTTTCAAATTGCTTGTCCTGAATGAGAGGATTGTAAAAGTTTGATGGGTTGTATTACTTTGAGGTGGAGAGAGGGGGCAAATATCTAGTGAATAGTAATGGACTGGAGACAGCCACTCTGTTGGAAACGAGAGCCCGGCCCCATACAGTGGATGTGGGCTGCTGCCTGCTGCCTTCCACTGTAGTAAAGGCTTCCCTCAGGCCTGCTGTGCTGTGGGAGCTAAGAATGCTATTTACCCAAATTAAGGCCCTGGCTTATTTTAATATTCACAATTTAGTATGCTCACCACTAATTCAATCAAAAACTCATACAGTACAATATATTCAAATATGCTCTGCTTTTTCAGAATGGGTTTTATGGTCTGTTTTGAAGGATGACTGATAGTGTAGTTTGGCCACAGAGTGAATGTTGTTTGGAAAGCAGGGAGGATGGAGTAGACCTCAGCTGTCGTGGATTTGTTCAGGACTGTTATCCCTCTGACATTCTCCCATTATCCCTTCCTGAAGACTGTCCTTAGATAACTTCAACTGGAGATTGGTTTTAAGGACAGAACTTGTACTGAATTTCACATGCATACTGTTATTGCCCCTAGATACAGTGCATTCGGGAAGTATTCAGACCTCTTGACTTTTTCCACATTTTGTTACGTTTCTAAAATTGATTAAATCACATTTTTTCCTCATCAATCTACACACAATACCCCATAACCACAAAGCAAAAAGTATTTTTTTTAAACATTTTTGCAAATGTATAAAAAAAAAAAAACTGAAATACCTTATTTACATAAGTATTCAGACCCTTTGCTTTGAGACTTGAAATTGAGCTCAGGTGCATCCTGTTTCCACTGATCATCTTTGAGATGTTTCTACAACTTGATTGGAGTCCACCTGTGGTAAAATTAAATTGATTGGACATGATTTGGAAAGGCACACACCTGTCTATATAAGGTCCCACAGTTGACAGTGCATGTCAGAGAAAAAACCAAGCCATGAGGTCGAAGGAATTGTCCGTAGAGACAATTGTCCGATACAGGATTGTGTCAAGGCACAGATCTGGGGAAGGGTACCAAAAAATGTCTGCAGCATTGAAGGTCCCCAAGAACACAGTGGCCTCCATCAATCTTAAATGGAAGAAGTTTGGAACCACCAAGACTCCTTCTAGAGCTGGACACCCAGCCAAACTGAGCAATCGGAGGAGAAGGGCCTTGGTCAGGAAGGTGACCAAGAACCCAATGGTCACTCTGACAGAGCTCCAGAGCTCCTCTGTGGAGATGGGAGAACCTTCCAGAAGGACAACCATCTCTGCAGCACTCCACCAATCAGGCCTTTATGGTAGAGTGACCAGATGGAAGTCACTCCTCAGTAAAAGGCACATGACAGCCCGCTTGGAGTTTGCCAAAAGGCACCTAAAGGACTCGCAGACCATGAAAAACACATGACAGCCCCCTTGAGAAGAATGGGAGAAACTCACCAAATACAGTTGTGCCAAGCTTGTAGCGTCATACCCAAGAAGACTCGAGGCTGTAATCGATGCCAAAGGTGCTTAAACAAAGTACTGAGTAAAGGGTCTGAACACTTATGTAAATGTGATATTTCAGTTTATTTTTAATAAATTTGCAAAAATGTAAAAAAAACTATTTTTGCTTTGTCGTTAGATTGATGAGGAACAATTTGTTTTAATCCATTTTAGAATAAGGCTGTAACATAACAAAATGTGGGAAAAATGAAGAGGTCTGAATACTATCTGTACACTACCGTTCAAAAGTTTGGGGTCACTTAGAAATGTCCTTGTTTTTGAAAGAAAAGCACATTTTTTTGCCCATTAAAATAACTTAAAATTGATGTTCTGCCTTCTAGGCAGAGTTGCAAAGAAAAAGCCATATCTCAAACTGGCCAATAAAAGATTAAGATGGGCAAAAGAACACAGACACTGGACAGAGGAACTCTGCCTAGAAGGCCAGCATCCCGGAGTCGCCTCTTCACTGTCGATGTTGAGACTGGTGTTTTGCTGGTACTATTTAATGAAGCTTCCAGTTGAGGACTTGTGAGGCGTCTGTTTCTCTAATGTACTTGTCCTCTTGCTCAGTTGTGCACCGGTGCCTCCCACTCCTCTTTCTATTCTGGTTAGAGACAGTTTGCGCTGTTCTGTGAAGGGAGTTGTACACAGCGTTGTACGAGATCTTCAGTTTTTGGCAATTTCTCGCATGGAATAGCCTTCATTTCTCAGAACAAGAATAAACTGACGAGTTTCAGAGGAAAGTTATTTGTTTCTGGCCATTTTGAGCCTGTAATCGAACCCACAAATGCTGATGCTCCAGATACTCAACTAGTCTAAAGAAGGCCAGTTTTATTGCTTCTTTAATCAGAACAACAGTTTTGAGCTGTGTTAACATAATTGCAAAAGGGTTTTCTACTGATCAATTAGCCTTTTAAATGATAAACTTGGATTAGCTAACACATCGTGCCATTGGAACACAGGAGGGAAGGTTGCTGATAATGGGCCTCTGTACACTTATGTAGATATTCCATTCAAAATCAGCTGTTTCCAGCTACAGTAGTCATTTACAACATTAACAATGTCTACACTATATTTCTGATCAATTTGATGTTATTTCAATGGACAAAAAATAAATGTGCTTTTCTTTCAAAAACAAGGACATTTCTAAGTGACCACAAACTTTTGAATGGTAGTTTATGGTCTATTCCACGATAACAGAATGATGCTGACAAATAATTAACACAGAACATTTTGCACAAACACACTTACTTGAACATTGCAGATGGAACGTTTGGTGACAGGATGACGGCACAAACAGCACAAACCGTCATTCTGTTATGCATCTGAACTGTTCTTCACGTATGTGTTTTTGTACACATTTTCTGTGGATATTGTTAAATGTCGTCCTTGTGCATAGAGTTGCATCGTTTGTTTTACTTTGCAATCATTGTGTTTTGTTTGACATACATTTTTAAAGTGAAAAGTCCGAGTCTCAGCATCATTCTGTTCCTGTGGAATTGGCCATATGAGATGTTTGAACTGAGTTCACAAAGTAAAGCTCATGAATGTGATTAATGCACAGAGTCTTGCATGGAGACTCGGAGTGTATGCTTCCATCGCATGACAAGTTCCAATAATGCCCACGTTTATGCACTTTCAGATGACTGGCTCTGGATTCTGTCTCTTAAGATTGGTCCTCAGCCTCGGTCATAATTAAGCACAACAATGACCCTGCCAGGAATGTTTCCCATTTCTATTAGTGTTTCAAAGAAAATTCCTATTTTATTATTCCCCAATGCAATAATTAAACCACATATTTGTGAAATGGACGGAATGTGAGGCAATTAGTTTTAATGATGTGCAAGACAAATCTGCACGACAGCAATTACTGCGACAAAGTGTTCAACAGCCAGGCAGCCCGACAGGCAGGCCAGCCCCATGCAGCAGGCCGGACCCAGGGAAGGGAGACAGACAGTGACACTGCAGCAGCCAGGCTTGTGTGGAGCTCTAGTCAGAGTCAAAAGGACCAGGGTCAGTGCCCACTGCCCAGCCAAGCCCATTGTGAATGAATGGAACGCATGTTTGGTGCCACATTGTGTCACTTTAATGACTGCTATTGGGCGACAGAGCTGAAGAGGGTCATATATTCAGGGTCACATACACAGACTCTGACATGTACCAACCATACAGCCTGTTGATTAGGCCATTTTCTAGGCCAGTTACACAAATTGATAAGTGAGTATATGTAATTGTTCCAATTTAGATGGTACGGTGTCAATGATTGGGAGGGGTGGGGAGTGGGAGCCACTCATTTACTGAACTCTCCCTCATAATGTCAACAGACTCTTTGATCCTCAAAGTCTTCCCCAAACCCTTGTAATCTTTGAGGTTGAACAAGGCTGTGGCACCAGGCCAGCCTCAAGTCTAGTTAGTGGATGATATATTTAACTCCCTGCCAAGTAGAGACTAGGCAATTCTTATTTTATCCCATGGTGGAAACTGGAAAACTCGGATCACATACCAAGTTATACGAGTCCACACTCCACAAGCACATTTCCCTGACTGTGTACACTTCATCAGACAAGGGTATATTTCCCCCCAAAGCAGTTAAAACTAAATGCTCTAGCGAATTTGTTGGGTTTAAATAGAATAGACTTAACAATAAACCACAGGAATTTGGTCAAGGACTATTATTTAATTTAGCATTTGTTCCCCTTTGCCATCAAGTTGCAATGATTGACTGTAATGCACACTCTCTCAATGAACACATCATATCGTAAGAAAGTTGTGGTGCTGAATTCAAAACCATGTGGTGCTAGTTTGCTGCCTTTTCATGGCAATTTTACGTCTACTGTTAGGATACAATTAGAGAGAGCGAGAGAACAAGAGACTGAAGCCAAGCTGTTAGCTACACAGTAGAATAATTATGTTCCTCGGTGTGGCAGCCAAGGACTCAGTCTTCCTCATGCCATAGAGGACACGTAGGAGGTCCATTCTCCTCTCACATCAGACAAACTGGTCCCTGTGTCTGAACAATAACAGGAAGCCTACAGCAGGTAGACCATGCAGCCCTTAGCTACCAGCTCTCTTCACAGTGCCAGAAACAGTGGAAGCCTTCCTGCCTGCGATCTGTCAGTGTCCACGGCATCTGTGTCAATAGCATTCCACCACTGTTGACGGAGCACTGCTGTTTGCTTTAGCCACCAGAGAGTAGCAACCTGATTTAGTGTTTGAGGACAATGTCATAAATTCTGCAGTGCCATCCAGTACATACATTTGTGTCACAAGATGGAGTGGTTGTTTGCTTTGAATCGCATGCCACAGGCCTTTGAATAGTGTTCACGTAGCTGGAGTGAGGTGCAGGGAGGGGCCAGGGTTGGCCGTGTGCAGATTGTTTTGCCATGACCATAAAATTACCTCAACACTCACTGTATTTTCAGACAATTGATAAATATTGTTTATACATCAATCTTTGACCAGACAAGGAAAACAGATTGGTTTGTTTTTCAAATATAGGAATATCTGCGAGCACGAGCCATGCCATATATGAAAGGTGAGGCATTTACCGTCAGACTCAAGTTAGGCTCCAAGTCGGCCTGTGGAATCTAGTTTCCCATTCGCTCATTTTTTTATGTGCTTCTTTTATGACCCTTTTAAGCTGTTTGTCTTTATAATGGCAATGACACACATTCGATTTGGAATCAGTAATGAAAGGTATTTCTAGGAAAACTGCTGAGCATTGGAACGCCAGTAGCATTAAGCACCGCCAAGGAGCTGAAGAAAAAAATCGGAGAAATCGAACAAGGGTTAAATGTAAGCGATCACATACATTTAGACTAAACAGGGCTGTTATGGGCTCAGGTGAAATTGAACATGACATTGCCTCCAGGCTCTGTACTATAAGGAAAAGCAAAGGCAGAGACACACAACTAATCGGCCCCTTGATTGAATCACTTAAAGTCAATCCGGGCCGGTGCTGAGATAATGTAGACCATGTCTGGAGTTGCTCCTTTATGTGAAAGACCACATGTTCTAACATGACACCGCTAATGATCTCTCTCTCCCCCCCCCCCCCCCCCCCCCCCCCCCCCCCCCCCCGCAGCCGACTGCCAGCCCCCCTGCCATAACCGCGGCTCCTGCAGTAGGCCCCACACATGTGTGTGCCGCTCGGGGTTCCAGGGGGCCCGCTGCGAGGAGGCAGCACCAGAGCAGGTGTACATCCACACCGGAGGGTCCCTGAGGCGCATCCAGCCAGGCACTAACCCCTTCCAGAGGGAGCAGCCCAGGAGGAGACCTACAGAAAGGCAGGCCATAGACAACCCCAGCCCCAGGGCCCAGACAATCAGACCTGATACCACCAGACAGCCTCTTCAACCTGTGTAAGTCCACCGCTGCACTGTACCCACTTCCTGCTTGAGTATTTACACATTTAAAAATGGTTACTCACTGATCTTTACACACTGACCTAATTTATCTCTGTTTAGCTAGAGGAACTATGTGTTTTCCCAACAGAACAAGGAGAGAAATGTAAATTATCTTTTGATTGTTTGTGTTCAACATGCTTTATGCTTTAAACATACTTTAAGAGTGAAGGAAAGGAAAGGGGGATACCTAGTCAGTTGTACAACTGAATGCCTTCAACTGAAATGTAGGAGCTCAGTAGACACTGAATATGAAATACTGGACTTACAGAAGTTTCAGTATTTGATGAGATGCATACATTCTGGATCTGTAACACACTAAATAGTGGGGTGACAGTAAAATATTCTTGGTTTCCAATCCAAGAGTACAGTAGGCCTTTGAAGTGTAATCAAAACTGATTTTCTGGAGCTAGACCACTGACATCTGAGATTTTTGTAATATAATCGCTGAGTTCAGAAGAGGATTTAAACCTCCGATGCCATTTCTTTTGATCTATGATGGCAGTCTGACATGTGAGCATGGCAGCCCTGCGGCTTTATGAAATGTTTTTGGCCCAGTGTCATGGCACACTGATATACATCTTCATTTGAACATGGAATTGGTTTCACAGTCAAACTTGGACTCAAGTGTAGATTCTGCTGTTTATTCGGGGAGAAAAACGCTGCGGTTTAATCTCATGTAAAAAGGAGTTATGCCTCTAAGCTCCTCATTTCTACAGTAAGAAGACAAAATTATAATTTCGCATCTATTCAAAATCAGCTTTAGTCTTACAGGAGCAGGCAGAGGAAGGAGAAAGGCACTGTACTGTACACACCCCCATGAGTTGAACTACTACAACAGTCACCTGGACAGTGTGAGAAGCAAGTGTAATAATATACTATATGATGTGTATGTACGACATACGGCGTGTGCAAAACAGAAGTTCTTTATCCTTGTATGCATTATGATTTGTGTTTGTCATTGGGTTGAATCATAGCAGATTAGCGGGTCCATATGTTAAATGTTTAATGCTTCATTCTTAATGCTGTGTAGAACCAGAGCTAAAGAACCTAGCATGACTTTCCTTCTTCACCATTAAAAGAGCTGCTCCATATTAACTCCACAGGGGGTTAAGAAGCTCAAGCTCAAGTTCAACATGTAGTGTGAAGGAAAACAACGTCTGATTTGCCACATAGGATTGCCACAGTAACGCTTGCCATTTGCTATGAAGATAGAAACCAGATTTGAATGAATAATGTATTTTCTTTGGGTTTGTGTAACATTATAAAAATTTCAATTTGTTAATTGGACTAGACTAACAATGACTACCGATGCACATAGCGTGACAACTGGTCCGACTAGGTCATCTCACTAAACATTCAGCTATTCTCCAAAGACCATTAATCAGACCAGAGAATGGCATCAGACTTTTGGCTTCGACAGCATTCTATTTGTATCGCAATCATTCTGGAAATGATACTCGTGCATTTCTGCTAAAAATGATTGTATTTTTTCTCCACTGTTTGCTTAAGTACCTTGTTAAGCTTGGAGGTCACTGCCAAATCTTCTGATTATGGTCGTGTTATGGTTTGAACCGTATTTCCGACTGAGGGTGTTGAAAGGTGATGCTTGTTTGTGTCTATGACTGTGCAGGCCGATTTTTTTGTTATGTATGGGAAAAGTTTATCTTGTCAAACGCTTCTCTGCCTTGGATGAGAGCCCAATGGTTTTCTAATCCTCCTGCAGTTGTATTAAGTGCCATAATTTGTTTGAGCACTGAGGTCACCCTTCGTTTTCAGCCAAAGTGTCATCTGGGTAATATCGTTCTCTGAAATCTCTGCAGTGTATTCGATTACAGTTGACATTTATGGTCCAGTACGTTCTAATTGCGAGAACTGAGAGTGCCTTTTGCAGTTATGTCACATTGTATTTCTGTTGGTGTTATGGAATTATACTGGCAAAACTGCTCTGATGCATGTAGTAGCTTGAAGTAACCCAAGTAAATGTGTTGGCAGATGTTTTCCCAAAACAGTTTTGAAATTCTTTTCCCTTGCATTGTTTCTTAGTCACGATAAATCTTTAGTTTGTAATCAATACAAGGCATGTGTCAGAAGTGCACAGTTGCTATGCATATGCTTGCTTTGATATTGACTTAGTGGACATATTTGCAACCTGAGTCACAGATCTGGGACAAATAAGAGAGCAAAGCTGCATATTTGACATTACAAGAGGCAGACACCGTTACTGAGTCACACACAACCTGGCGATGAGCAGCTTGAGCTCGCCTGTCTCTAATGGAGCTGACTAACACATCACAGCAGGTGCTGTTCATCTGAAGATGAGCCATTTCCTACTCCACAACACAAGCCTGGCCAGAGCCTGTCCAACCATTCAAATGAACGCTTGTGGATGAGTTGGCAAACACAGACGTTTAGAAAAAAATGGGGTTGTGAAGCCAGAAACAGGCCCAAACTATGAGAAGTATAGAAAACAGTGACTGTGTGGACATTTGGAAAATATTATTCACATAACCCATTCAGAGAGTGGCAGGCTCACGTGTCTGTATTTTCAGGCTACTAGAGTACTTCTTCTCGGAAGATGTTTGTGTAATGTACTGTATGTGTGGGTCCAGTTCCAGTGAGCACCATTCTCCATTCAGGCCCTGTTGTAACCCAGAGGTGGAAAAAGTTTACCCCTGGAGCAGTAGTGGACCCAGGTCTTTGTCTCAGATATCAGGTTTTGGTTGTGCTGTGGCCAGAGGCGCGGGAGCATTGTGAGGTCAGTGAGAGAGTGCAGAGCGGTGCCAAGCCCAAATTAACGGGCGAGGAGAGCTGCCTCGGCACAGATTAGAACATCCTGCTGCTTTTACCCACTCTCCTCTTCTCCGGCCGGGGAGAAAGGGCCACTCTCAACAACAGCCGCAGACCCCTGCCTCTGCCCCTGCCTCCGCTGCCTCTACTCTCCTGCCTCCAGCCTGTCCAGGCCTTTCCTGTTCTCCCTAAGAGGGAAGGTGTGAGGTATGTCTCCGTCTGGGAAACAGGTTTGGGTCGTTACGCCAGTAGCACCTTGTTACTGACTTTACCTCTATTGCCTGTTGGGTCGCGCCAAGAAAACAGGCATTATGTAGCAGCTCCAAGCAGAGCTGGGCTTAAGATGGGCCAAGTTGGCCGGCAGTGATAAGGGCATGAAGGGTCGCCTGGCTGGCCAACGTGGAGCGGTCTGGGAGTCCAGACAGCCTGCTCTCCCGACCTGCCAGTTGGCCTCCCGCGGTAATGAAATCACCCTGTGTGTGCACTGTGTCAGCAGCAGATGGGAAATGAATACTGTCTGCTGTATTTTGTGAAGTGGTTTGTCAACACTTGGGAATATCGGGACGGTCTGTAAGACATGGACGGTCTGTAAGACATTCCAGTAAAACAGGTGTAGACTTTTGCTGTGTTTAACTCAGTTTACAGTAGGCCTGTGCAGAGTACTCTGAGGCCAAACACAGACCGTTTAGATTATTCATCAAACAGTAAAGAAAGTGTGTTCATAATGTTTGTAGCTAAAATAATAAATCGGGATCATGTAACTTACTGTGTCCACCCTGACCATACTCCCACTCTAGTCCCCTACACTCCTACTGCACTCCCCTACTCTCCCACTGTCCTCCCCTACACTCCCACTGTCCTCCCCTACACTCCCACTGTCCTCCCCTACACGTCCACTGTCCTCCCCTACACTCCCACTGTCCTCCCCTACACTTCCACTGTCCTACCCTACACTCCCACTGTCCTCCCCTACACGTCCACTGTCCTCCCCTACACTCCCACTGTCCTCCCCTACACTTCCACTGTCCTCCCCTACACTCCCACTGTCCTCCCCTACACTCCCACTGTCCTCCCCTACACTCCCACTGTCCTCCCCTACACTTCCACTGTCCTACCCTACACTCCCACTGTCCTCCGCTACACGTCCACTGTCCTCCCCTACACTCCCACTGTCCTCCCCTACACTTCCGCTGTCCTACCCTACACTTCCACTGTCCTCCCCTACACTTCCACTGTCCTACCCTACACTCCCACTGTCCTCCCCTACACGTCCACTGTCCTCCCCTACACTCCCACTGTCCTCCCCTACACTTCCACTGTCCTACCCTACACTCCCACTGTCCTCCCCTATACGTCCACTGTCCTCCCCTACACTCCCACTGTCCTCCCCTACACTTCCACTGTCCTACCCTACACTCCCACTGTCGTCCCCTACTCTCCAACTCTCCCACCCTACTCCCCTACACTCCCACCTACTCCCCTTTATTCCGACCCTTCACCTATAGTGAACTGTGTGGACCTCCCAGGGTCTGGCCAGGTCTAACGGCAGGCTAGAGATTGCCAGGTCTCTGGGCCACACTTCAGAATGAGTACATCCTTACGTGGCTGCCAAAGAAATAATCCATTCTCCCCCTATGCCGTCCCTCGTCCGCCCCGTTCGTCACCCCTGCAGTGGGATTCGACAGAGGTTCAGCGTAACACAGGCTTTCCTGTGGGGGGCTTTGCTCAGCTTAAGTAGTGAAACGTCCTTCCCTGCCAGCATGATATCCTGGTGGTCACAGCCAGTCTGTCAGCCCTTTTTATGAGGGTCAGGGCCAGCCTTGAACCACTCCAGTCCAGGCTGAATCGGTGGATCAGTGATACAGTACGGCATGGAGAACACAGTCACTGCCTCCCCTGGGTTCTTCCTCTCTCCCGTCCCTCTCTCCTTCTCTGACATCAGGCCTCCACAGGAAACGGGGCCAGGCCAGGGGCAGGGCAGAGCAGGATGTGCAGTCATCTTTCCAAAGGTGATTTCTCTCTGTGCTCCATGGTTACATAATCAAACATGGAGAGAGGAGGAACCTGGATTGTACTGTAGGACTCTGCACAGCAACAACTTCCCATCTAATGGTCTCTCCACTTGTGCTAGCTTATCTGGACTAATAGAAATGGATATGCTAACTGCAGGTTGCATTGTTGGAGCAGGTATTGCTTTCTCAGCCAAAGCTTCATGATAATTTACTCCACAAACACAATGGTGACCTTGCTGTGTTGTCCATGCAAAGCTGTTTCACTTAAAGCTCCCGAACAGTCAAAATCATGTTTTTCATGAACTTGGATGATATTTGGATGAAACCAGATCAAAGTACAATTGATTATACTTGTCCCCTCCCCCATGACAATACACTTGGATTCAGGAGGCGGGATTAACGCAGGATTATAAAGAGCGTGACAGCACAAAAAGCCTCTCATTTTGACTGCAGCACGTCGGCAAATATGATAAGAGGTTTCCCCTATTCATCTAAGGCAAAGATACTTATAGTTTTCAGCTTTCATCTGTGTCTGGTGTTAGCTAGTAACTCGCTAGCTAGGTCTTCAGCGTGGATCAAAGGGGTTGGCCATTACATCAAGACACATGCCTCACGGGAGATTCATGCAAACTTCTTCACATCATTGACAGTCATGATATATGGACATTGTCTGGCATTCAATATATATTTTATTGAAATGTACCCAGACCTCACCCTGTAAAGTTTCAACTGATATTCTCCAAGATGAACCAGCTAGCTAGCTTGATAAACAGTGCCAACAATTCCTTTTTTTATAAAAAAAAGTTCCTATTTAAAAAAAATACAAACATACACATACGAACAACAACTTACAAACATCAACTACATCTCCTCTGCCCAGACCCAAATTCTCACACCTCCATCCCTAGTGCTTGCATTGTTGTTTGCCACATGGCCTTAAATTGTACCAATTTGATTTTCTCGGTCGCCCATGCTATTTCAATATTTCAATAATAAATCATTTGATTTTCCCATTGTGTTAATGATGGCGGATTAATTGATTTCCAATATACTTTTTTTTCAAGATGAGTGATGAGAAGATAATCATCCAGCCCACTGGGTCTCACTACACTCCCATATGCCTTGTCATGAAATATGCAGACAGACAGATTAAAAGTTTACATTGTAATACTTCTGACAGACAACTTTCGAGCTCTGCCCATAACTTTTGGACTTCATAGCATTCCCAGAATGCATGGATTATGTAATCATTGTTAGTTTTACACTTAAAGATATGTCTCTGCCATTGTGCTTTAGAATTTGTGAATTTTGTCTCTTGTGTAGTTAATACTTGATTAAGCGTACATTTTGTTAACTGTAATTTCATTAGTTATGGTCCAACTTTCCAAAAATCCTGTGCCAACATCAGTTATTTTTAAGTCTTTGTTCCAATAGTTAATATTTTTTTCAAAGAGATTGTCAGTTGGATAGGATCTCTGCAAACTCTTGTATATCTTACCTGTCATATGGTCATCCTTATCTGACTCAAATAAGATTCCTTCAAGGTTGCTCTGATCTCCAAAATATTTCAAATTTAAATTCTGTGATATGTAACTTTTAAGTTGCATGTATTTGAACCTTTCTACATTGGTCAGTCCAAAATGACTTCTTAATTCTATCATGGAAATAAATGTATTTCCTCTTACCAAGTCATTTACAGTTTCTATGCCATTAGTATTCCATGTGGACCAATTTATCGGTGAATTCTGAAAAGCTATCTAAGGATTGTTCCATAAGGTTGCGTTTTTAGGGAGTGATATTTGTTATTTCATACAGTGCATTCGGAAAGTATTCAGACTATTTCACTTTTTCCAAAATGTGTTATGTTATAGCCTTATTCTAAAATGGATTAAAAAAATATATACACTAACTTTCAAAAGTTTGAGGTCACTTAGAAATGTGCTTGTTTTTGAAAGAAAAGCACATTTTTTGTCCATTAAAATAAGATCAAATTGATCAGAAAGACAGTGTAGACATTGTTAATATTGTAAATGACTATTGTAGCTGGAAACGGCTGATTTATTATGGAATATCTACATAGGCGTACAGAGGCCCATTATCAGCAACCATCACTCGTGTGTTCCAATGTCACGTTGTGTTAGCTAATCCAAGTTTATCATTTTTAAAGGCTAATTGATCATTAGAAAACCATTCTGCAATTATGTTAGCACAGCTGAAAACTATTTTGCTGATTAAAGAAGCAAAAAAACTGGCCTTCTTTAGACTAGTTGAGTATCTGGAGCATCATGTCACGATCGTCATAATAAGCGGACCAAGGCGCAGCGGGATATGAAGACATCTTCTTTTATTAAAGATGACGAAACACGAAACGAACACTTTTACAAAACAAAACAACCGTGAAGCTACAAACGTAAGTGCATACACAAGCTACAAACGTTCAACATAGACAATTACCCACATTAACCTAGTGCCTATGGCTGTCTTAAATATGGCTCCCAATCAGAGACAATTAATGACATATGTCTCTGATTGAGAACCATTCAGGCAACCATAGACACAGCTAGACACCTACACTAAACACAAACCCATCTACTCTACTTAACCCCCTAAACCATACAACCACCCTAGACAATACAAAAACACATACATTCCCCATGTCACACCCTGACCTAACTAAAATAATAAAGGAAACAAAGAATACTAAGGCCAGGGCGTGACACATCAGCATTTGGGTGTTTGATTACAGACTCAAAATGGCCAGAAACAAACAACTTTCTTCTGAAACTCGTCAGTTTATTCTTGTTCTGAGAAATGAAGGCTATTCCATGCGAGAAATTGCCAAAAACTGAAGATCTCATAGAGGTCGACCGATTATGATTTTTCAACGCCGATACCGATACCGATTATTGGAGGACCAAAAAAAGGCCGATACCGATTAATCGGCCGATTTTTATATATATATTTGTAATAATGACAATTACAACAATACTGAATGAACATTTATTTTAACTTAATATAATAAATAAATAAAATCAATTAAGTCTCAAGTAAATAATGAAACATGTTCAATTTGGTTTAAATAATGCAAAACAAAGTGTTCGAGAAGAAAGTAAAAGTGCAATATGTGCATGTAAAAAAGCTAACGTTTAAGTTCCTTGCTCAGAACATGAGAACATATGAAAGCTGGTGGTTCCTTTTAACATGAGTCTTCAATATTCCCAGGTAAGAAGTTTTAGGTTGTTATAGGACTATTTCTCTCTATACCATTTGTATTTCATATACCTTTGACTATTGGATGTTCTAATAGGTACTTTAGTATTGCCAGCCTAATCTCGGGAGTTCATTAACAGCGCCATGCTTGAAGCACAGCGAAGAATGCTGGCAAATGCAGGAAAGTGCTGTTTGAATTAATGCTTACGAGCCTGCTGCTGCCTACCACCGCTCAGTCAGACTGCTTTATCAAATCATAGACTTAATTATAATATAATAACACACAGAAATACAAGCCTTAGGTCATTAATATGGTCAAATCCGGAAACGGATCATTTCGAAAACAAAACGTTTATTCTTTCAGTGAAATACGGAACCGTTCCGTATTTTATCGAACGGGTGGCATCCAAGTCTAAATATTGCTGTTACATTGCACAACCTTGAATGTTATGTCATAATTATGTAAAATTCTGGCAAATTAATTACGGTCTTTGTTAGTAAGAAATGGTCTTCACACAGTTCGCAACGAGCCAGGCGGCCCAAACTGCTGCATATACCCTGACTCTGCTTGCACAGAACGCAAGAGAAGTGACACAATTTCCCTGTTAAGATTGATTGTTTTTTATAAGATAAGTTTAATGCTAGCTAGCACCTTACCATGGCTCCTTGCTGCACTCGCATAACAGGTAGTCAGCCTGCCACGCAGTCTCCTCGTGGAGTGCAATGTAATCGGCCATAATCGGTGTCCAAAAATGCATGTTATGAAAACTTGAAATCGGCCCTAATTAATCAACCATTTCGATTAATCGGTCGACCTCTAATCGCATACAACACTGTGTACTACTCCCTTCACAGAACAGCGCAAACTGTCTCTAACCAGAATAGAAAGAGGAGTGGGAGGCCCCGGTGCACAACTGACCAAGAGGATAAGAACATTAGAGTGCCTAATTTGAGAAACAGCCTCACAAGTCCTGGCAACTGGCAGCTTCATTAAATAGTAACCGCAAAACACCAGTCTCAACGTAAACAGTGAAGAGGTGACTCCGGGATGCTGGCCTTCTAGGCAGGTGTCCTTTAGTAGTGGTTTCTTTGCAGCAATTTTACCATGAAGGCCTGATTCACGCAGCCTCCTCCGAACAGTTGATGTTGAGATGTGTCTGTTACTTGAACTCTGTGAAGCATTTATTTGGTCTGCAATCTGAGGTGCAGTTAACGCTAATGAACTTATCCTCTGCAGCAGAGGTAACTCTGGGTCTTCCATTCCTGTGGCGGTCCTCCAGTTTCATCAAGGCGCTTGATGGCGCTTGTAGAAAATGTAAAAGTTCTTGACATTTTACATGACCTTCATGTCTTAAAGTAATGATGGACTGTCGTTTCTCTTTGCTTATTTGAGCTGTTCTAGACTTGGTCTTTTACCAAATAGGATTATCTTCTGTATACCAACCCTACCTTGTCACAACACAACTGATTGGCTCAAACACATTAAGAAGGAAAGAAATTCCACAAATTTGCTTTTAACAAGGGAAACTTGTTAATTAAAATGCATTCCAGGTGACTACCTCATGAAGCTGATTGGGAGAATGCTAAGAGTGTGCAAAGCTGTCATCAAGTTAAAGGGTGGCTACTTTGAAGAATCTCAAATTCCCATTAGTTTCTGCAGATCCTCTCAAGCTCTGTCAGGTTGGATGGGGAGCGTCGCTGCACAGCTATTTTCAGGTCTCACCAGAGATGTTAGATCAGGCTCTGGCTGGGCCACTCAAGGACATTCAGAGACTTGTCCCTAAGCCATTGTCTTGGCTATGTGATCAGGGTTGGTGTCCTGTTGGAAGGTGAACCTACACCCCAGTCTGAGGTCCTGAGCACTCTGGAGCAGGTTCTCATCTCATCAAAGATCTCTCTGTACTTTTCTCCGTTCATCTTTCCCTTGCTCCCAGTTCCTGCCGCTGAAAAACATCCCCACAGCATGATGCTGCCACCACCATGCTTCACCGTAGGGATGATATTGGCTAGGTGATGACTGGTGCCAAGTTTCCTCCAGACGTGACGCTTGGCATTCAGGCCAAAGAGCTCAATATTGGTTTCATCATGGTCTGAGAGTCTTTTGGCAAACTCCAAGCAGGCTGTCATGTGCCTTTTACTGAGGAGTGGTTTCCGTCTGTTCACTCTACCATAAAGGCCTGAGTGCTGTAGAGATGGTTGTCCTTCTGGAAGGTTCTCCCATCTCCACAAAGAACTTTGGAGCTCTGTCAGAGTAACCATTGGGTTCTTGGTCACCTTCCTGACCATGGCCCTTCTCTCCCGATTGCTCAGTTTGGCCAGGTGGCCAGCTCTAGGAAGAGTCTTGGTGGTTCCAAACTTCTTCCATTTAAGATTGATGGAGGCCGCTGTGTTTTTGGGGACCTTCAATGTTGCAGACATGTTTTAGAACCCTTCCCCAGTTCTGTGCCTCGACACAATCCTGTCTCGGATCCCTACGGACAATTCCTTCGACCTCATGGCTTAGTTTTTGCTCTGACATGCACTGCTAACTGTGGGACCTTATATAGACAGGTGTGTGCCTTTCCAAATCTTGTCCAATCAATTGAATTTACCACAGGTGGACCCCAATCAAGTTGTAGAAACATCTCAAGGATGATCAATGGAAACAGGATTTGCAAACATTTCTAAAAACCTGTTTTCACTTTTTCATTATGGGGTATTATGTGTAGCTTGATGAGGATTTAAAAAAAAAAAAGTAATACATTTTAGAGTAAGGCTGTAACATAGCAAAATGTGGAAAAATGAATGGTCTGAATACTTCCCGAATGCACTGTATTGTTTTAATGTTGTTAACCATGAAGTTGTTAATGTTGTTAGCTTTATCTTTTGAAAATAGACATGCAAAAAAAGTCTGGGGATGAGCATATGAATCTTCAATATGTACCCATTGTTCGTCTTTAGTGCATTTAACTATATGTCACAAGTAAAAGCCTTGGGTGGTGAGTTGATACAATTCCAAGTCTAAAGGTTAAAACCACGCTTAGCCTTAGAAAGATTTAAAGCATTCCTATTTATTCTATAAATTTTATTAGCCCATATAAAGTCTGTTATGACCGAGTATACCAAATGTCTTCGGTGGGGTAATTGTTATTGCCGAAAATGAATACAAAAAATTTGGGAGACTTGCCATTCCAAAGAGGTTTATTCTGCCTGTAGGGTTTATGGGAAGATAACTCAATTGAATTAGATCTGCTTTCATATTGTTGATTAATGGATTAAAGTTATCTTTATATATTTGTTGTTTGTTGTCACTTATTAAGCATCACAAGTTTTTTTTTTTGTGGTCGCCTTAAATGATTGCTGTAGATTGATTGTTATTCTTTTTTGCAATTATCAAGGTTTTTTTTCACGTAAAATGTTATATCCTGAAATTTTTGAGTATTCTGAAAATATTTTTAGGAAAGGGGGCATTGAATTTTCAATATTGATCAGGTATATCAGGAGATCATCTGCAAAGAAATTTTGTTTATATTAATGTTTACCAGTACCTGTTACGTTTGGGTCCTGTCTAATTCTTTCTGCAAGTGGTTCTAGTGCCAGTGCAAACAGGATGGGAGAGAGGAGACATCCCTGTCTTGTGCCCTTTTCTAAAGCAATTTCATTAGATAATGTATTTTTCTGTATATTTTTGCTTTAGGACATTTATAGAATATTTTTTATTAAATGTATTATTTCAGTTGGAAAGTTAGTTAAAAGCTTCCAAAGTTTTGAATAGAAAAGGCCATTCAAGACGGCTTAAAATACTTTTTGGCATCAACAGCCATTATTGATAAATCTATATCTTGTTTTTTTGTGTATTGTGTTAAATTGAAACACGTCCTTGTATTTGTTTGTAAGTGTCTATTTTTAATAAACCCTGTTTGATTGTTTCATACGTATCAAGTCTGCATATAAGTTTGTTATTATACTGAACAAAAATATAAACGCAACATGTAAAGTGTTGCTCCCCTGTTCCATGAGCTGAAATAAAAGATCCCAGAAATGTTCCATTCGGACAAAAATATTATTTTTCTCAAATGTTTGTTTACATCCCTGTTAGTGAGCATTTCTCCTTTGCCAAGATAATCCATCCACCTGACAGTTGTGGCATATCAAAAAGCTGATTAAACAGCATGAGCATTACACAGGTGCACCTTGTGCTGGGGATAATAAAAGGCCACTCTAAAATTTGCAGTTTTGTCACACAACACAATGCCACAGATGTCTCAAATTTTGAGGGAGCTTGCAACTGGCATGCTGACTTGCAGGAATGTCCACCATTATAAAATGGCCTTCTTGGTCCTTGTGCTGGGATATAAGAGAAAATGGTATATTCTTATTTATCAGGATGCTTACACCTCTGCTGTTATGACAGTAGGTGGCAGCATAGGCCTCTCCAACCCAGCTACTCTTTAAATGTTCAATTTCTCTTTTTTTATGTAACTCTTACAAGAATCTGCTGACAACCATATGCTGAGAACCATATGTTTTTTTCCTCATGGAGCCTGTACACATCCCATGTGATAAGTTGGATTTTGTTTGTCTTTACTTGTAAAGAATCAAAGTTAACCGTATCTGTTCTGCCTATCATTGAAGAACCAAGTAAAACGTTTTGACAGAAATCATCCCTGTATGATGCATTTCTGTATTTTGAAGGTTACATAGCTTGAAATCTTGATTACTGACAAGCAAAACATTTTGGGACTATGTCAACAATGGACTAATGAAACAAATAGCAAATAAAATGTTTGGGTGGAGTTTTCCTTTAAGGCAGCTCAATTACTCAGCCATATCATCTAAGGTATTGGACCAATGTTGAGGGCAAGCCAACCAGCCATGTGCACAGAGCAAAATGACCCTTAAGTGAATGATGGTGATATATTTCTCTTACAGTAGGCAGTGACTGGTTTCCTCATATCGGCCCACACTTGTTGTCTGGTGACTAATAGGCCTAGTGGTTACGGGGCTTATTGACTCTAGGCTTTACATTGAACCACACAGTAACTTCTCAGAGGAAACTGTGGTCAGTGAGGGAGTTCTCCATGTTAATCATTGAACAGTCATCCCTTTTAGCCTAACCCCAGATAGACCACACAACTCTCACTGCTGGAAGCTACTGTCACCATGCCCTAGTAGGTGTTCACGGAAGCTGCCAGAAGTATTATTGTTGTTTTGTAATATACTGTAGTAGTTGTTATAGAATTAGGAGCAGTGTGAGACATAGTAATAGCAGTAGCTGTGGTGGAAGGCCTAGTGATGGTAATAGTAGCAATTGTGGTGGAATGGTAACTTTAATGTTGAAAGCAAGGGAAGACATCTTCCCTCACAGTTTCTCATAACTACACAGAAGGGGAAAAATTTAAAATAGCAAATATCCTACTAACTTTAGGTCCCTAATACTCTTGACACTTTCAAGCCTGCATGCTCTTTATGCTAAGTGGTTATGGTAAGACGTTCTGACTGGGAAAGTTATCCTGCCACCTGGTAGTCTGCTATCATAATCAGAGAAGAAGTACCAAGAGTCATCCCCTTGTCCCCAGATTCTACAGCTAAAAGAGTATGCCTTGAGTTGGGGGAATAGAGGGCTATGGAGGGGGGCTCGGACTCGGAGTGTTAATTCCCATATGTCATAACAGTTTTACCTTTACCCGTTTCTGTTCTTTCTAATCTCTGCTAGGATAGGAACTGTAGCATGGGGATCCCTGATCTATTTCACTAGTGTGGGTGTGAATGAACATGAGTGAGTTCTGGGCAGGCTCAGTGTTCAGTGTTCTGGAGGGACAGGTTTGTCTTTGTGCTGATGCTACAAACTTGACCTCTGGCTCGACCCTGGTCCCTGATAATCACTTTCACTTGTGATGTGAATGGGTAAGGGCTTTCCGGAGCACCGGTGACATCCTCTGCAATGGTTTAGGAGTGTCCAGGCAATTGTGTTTCTCTGCTAACGCTGGATTATAAAACATCAACATGGCAAAGAGTGCAGACTCAGCTCTGGTGGCTACCTTGGACTCATGTGAACCCTCGTGGGGCTTGGGATGGGATGGGAAGGGGTGGGATGGTTGGGGGATTGGGTAAAAACCATCTGCCATGTTTAAAGTAACTGTCCAGGAAGAAACTCACTTTTAAAAGTTAATATTATTTTAACTCATGCCCAAATAATGTTGTTGACTCATCCCATACTCATATTTGTGGGAAAAGCTTAAATTGGAGAAGAAAACACTTAAAAAACCCTCAAACTTGTATCTCAAACAGACCGTTTGATGTCATCTTCCTGAGGAAGTTGAGCTGGCCAATCAGCGTTCTACTCTCATTAATATTTTTAATGACCAGTGTACTCCCACACCATTCTGTTGTTGGAGTACACCCACACCTTTCCAACACAGAAAAGCTGCCTTTAACATACTTTAACTATTTCACTCATATTGTAATTAATTATAGATCATTTTTTATAGAAATCTAGAAACACTGGACAGTTACTTTAAAGTTACTTGTATTTTATGGAAGAGTACAACTCTTCAGTCAAAGTTGACATTTTACATGAAATTTAAGGAAACAGGAAATTTGAATGTTTTGGTGATATTTTCATGGTAATTATTGTGCCATGTACTAACAGTGTGGGGATACAATGCTATATTGTATTTACAACTATTTTACAAGGTTAGACAATTGATTTGGGATGGGGAAGACAACTCAACGTTTTTCACACAAAGAAAGTAGCATTTTGACAAGACAGTGATATTGGCAGAGTAAGACTAGGGATCAGAGTTTGTTCCCCTGTTGCAAAGACAAGGACAACAAAGTCCCATGAGTGGTTGACTTTCTTGTCAGGCCAAAGGGTCTTAGAAAGCTTGGCAGTGCAGGAAAGATAGATCTTTCTCTTTCTGTCCGTCAAGCTCTCCAGGGCCTTGTCAGACACATACTTAATGCCACGGTGCCCGGCCTGGCGGACTGCAGGTTCCAAGCCAAATCCATCACATCAACCAGCAGGCCTTTGTGATGCAGCTGTCATTCGCAGAGACAACAACATTTCTGGGAAACAAAGTGTCCCTTCCACACTGGTCAGGCTGAGTTCCCGTGATGGGGCTTGGTGTTGAAAAAATTAATTACCAGTATGGCTGTGCATGGGACCAGTTTTATTTAACCAGATAAGTTGACTGAGAACACAATCTCATTTACAGCAATGACTTGGGGAATAGTTACAGGGATGAATGAGCCAATTGGAAGCTGGGGATGATTAGGTGATCATGATGGTATAGTATAAAAGCCAGATTGGGAATTTAGCCAGGACACCAGGGTTAACAACCCTACTCTTACAATAAGTGTCTTGGGATCTTTTAGTGACCACAGAGAGTCAAGACACCCATTTAACATCCCATCCAAAAGACAGCAATGTCCCCAATCATTGCCCTGGGAAATTGGGATATTTGTATAGACCATATGAAAGGGTGCCTCCTACTGGCCCTCCAACACCACTTCCAGCAGCATCTGTTCTCTCATCCAGGGACTGACCAGGACCAACCCTGCTTAGCGTCAGAAACAAACCAGCAGTGGGATGCAGGGTAGTATGCTGCTGGCCCAGTTAAAGCAGGCAGAGGTCAGAGAGCTTGATCCCTGGGGGTTGAGGCAGCGGAGTTCAACTTACAACTCAAAACATCCAACAATGTCAGCCTCTGGTCCTTGGTGAGCACTAGCTAACTTATCCTATGCAATAGGTGATTATATAGATATTTGACATGTCTGAGCCCCCCACAATTTTTTTTAAATTTTTAGTTTCTTGTTTCCAGACATCGGAAAACGACCTTTGCTGGCTTTTCTTTTGCTGTTTTAGGTCGTTCTCAGTAAATAAATGTTTCGTATTGCTTTTCAATTAACTTCCTTGTGCTCTATCAAAATCCCCTTTTTAAGTATGAAAACCTATTTCAGAGCTAAACTATGCTTTTATGTTATTAGGACTTGGCTTCACAGAACACCTCTTCCTGCTTAGCTGTCTCGCTATAATTTGGGAAATGAATGATCAGAGCGACTGTAATATGCTGGAGAGGTTTGAATGGCCTCTCAGTTTCGCATTTCTGCAGGCCTTTTGGGCATCTTCCCTGGACCACACAAACCACAGGCATCTCCTCCCCTCGCGTCCAGACGCAGCTCACTAGCCTGCTTCTCACAGCCTAACACTCCTTACTCTCTCCAAGAACCGAGGTGGAAATTGACGGGCTGGCGAGGGTCTCACATAATATGGCCCCCCAGGGGGGACAAAACAACAGTTTATTTCACAACTTTTTGGCCGGAAATATAGTAGACAGAAATATAGTGATTCACTTGCACATAGAGCATCTGTGGACCTCGTTGGAATCAAGTTTAGAAAAAGTATATTCTGATGCAAATCATGAAGGGAAAAATGAAGAAACTGGTTTCAGTTCTATGTGGTTAGCACCTAAATCAAACCCATTAGAGTACCTTGTGGAGAGGAAAATGGACTGTGCTGTGCTCGCTCTCCTCTGGAAGGCACAGTTTGTCCTCTGATCTAAGCCTTGTCCCCCGGAGCACATAAAGGCTGAGGAAGGAGTTGGCATGGAGCTACTTCAATGCAGCTCAGGGATTTAATCGAACTCTTTTCTAATTCATAGTGTCCAGGCCATGGCTGCTACCAACTGGATTCCTGGAAGGCTAGACAGGGGGAACATGATTTAATCCAGCCTCTATGGCGGGTGCGATTCACTCTGTGACGCACCCAGATTTTCATGAGGGGAAAATAATCTGCCTGGAGCCACAATTAGCCAAGCCATAATGACTAGAGATGCTATCAAACACAATAGGCCAATCTGGGTTTTAATTGTTCACTGATGTTTGGCCCTGTGCAACTGTGTAACGAGAAGACCCTGAACTCTGCCCTGTTACACTGTATATCCGCTAACCAGGTGTTTTTCTCTTATGAGATGGGACAAACAACAGCACTAAAATTGCTTGCATGTACTTCAGAGAAAATACCTCAGAGTTGCATCTAGTTTCAGGAGACAGGGTTAGTTAGGGTTTCAACAAAACATAGGAAAAACTTACAAAGACGTGTTGTAAGATTTGTTATTTGAATTGTAGTCATCCTAGGTTTGAGCATGCGTGTGAATTACAGGGGATAGAGGAAGGTTTTTGCTCTGATGTGCAGCCATGGTGGATGTTCAGCAGCACTGTTCAGGCTGCTTCCAACATGGAGTTCAGTGGTACAACTACATAGCTATGTGTCATTTATTTCAACAGTTTGTTGGTGCTTTTTAATGTGGTGCCGATCTCCAGCCAGGAGAGGGAGAAACTCCAATAAAAGTCTCAGTTAGCTTCCTCAACTGCTCTATTGCTGGTCCCATAAAAAAGTGTTTTGGATAATGTCGTAATGAGAGCTCACTAGAGAACGCTCCCGCGTCCCCCGTGTCCTCGCTCCTGATTGAATCCACATGTATCTGGTAAAATATTAGTACATGGTAAATTGATAATGAGGACATTGTCTCCTTACATCCCGTTATGTAAGAGCGAGGCAGATGTCAATAAAGATGAATTGCTAACGCCTGTCTTCAAAGGAACAACTGATAAGGTTTTATGTCATTTTTGGAAGAAGATGTAATGTTTGGTTGACATACAGAGAAGCTGCGGTGGAGGAGCAACAGCTCAGTGCCAGTTCTGAAAACAGGCCAATTGCTTTTTCTCTCCAAGCCTTCAGTTCACATCACAACCCAGCCTTTCTGTAGGGCCCGGCTTACACGACTGACCACAACAGATTAAACCTTCACAGAGGCTATAATTATAGGTCAGGCTTTGATGTGACAGAGACTTCTGAGTTATTTTAAGTTTTCCAATGAACACCAACGTTTCCGCCGCTCACCGAATTGTTCATGTTGCCATGAGGAATAAGCAACAACAATATGAAATAAGCCCAATGCTGTCAGAGTATAATATTTATTATAGCCTGTTCAGTTTCAAGCTTTGAGGTCTTATTGAAAGGAGCACAGAGAGACTTCAATGCACCCGCTGCATATGGGCTCTAGAAATAAAGCCAGGGAAATTAGATCTGCCACTGGAGCTGTATTTGACCACTGTGGTGGCAGCTGTGCTGCTATTCTGTGTGAGTAATAAAGGATTCATGCTTTCACAACTCCCAGACACCTCTCATCTCACTGCTTCTCAAACCAGCCAAATGAATCTACATTGAATTTCCAGACAAATAAGAGGCATGTATCAGTTTTCTTATAACATGTGGATTGATGGAGATGGGGTAGAATTCGACCAAACCTGATCAAATCAAATCTAAGGTAAACTTCCATCATGAAAAAATAACATTGTTTCTGAAAATTCCAAGTTTGAATTCCTGTGTGCTGATCAAACCTTGTAATGTGAAAGCTTATCTGATATGAAATCCTATTTTGATGGAGAGGTTCAGAGGATTGCATTCTGCAGAAAGATGATAGCATCTTGATGGACAGTCTGGAAAGGTTCCTCTGTGTTATAGTTTGGTTGGTTCGTTCCAGGAACATTATGGTCATTCATTACACAACAGTGTTTCAAATACTAAAACATTGACTTAGTCGATGTCACGCCCTGGCCTTAGTATTCTTTGTTTTCTTAATTATTTTAGTTAGGTCAGGGTGTGACATGGGGAATGTATGTGTTTTTTGTAGTGTCTAGGGTGGTTGTAAGGTTTAGGGGGTTTATTAGAGTAGTTGGGTTTATGTTTAGTATAGTAGTCTAGCTGTGTCTATGGTTGAGTGTAGGTTTCTAGGAAAGTCTATGGTTGCCTGAATTGGGTCTCAATTAGAGACAGCTGGTTATTGTTGTCTCTGATTGGGAGCCATATTTAAGGCAACCATAGGCTTTAGATGTTTGTGGGGAATTGTCTATGTCAGTGTGTAATGGTCAGTGTCAGCACCATTTTGTATTTATAGCTTCACGGTCGTCTGTTTGTTGTTTTGTTTTGTTTGTTCCTTCTTTAAATAAAAAAGAAGATGTACTTTCCACGCGCTGCGCCTTGGTCCTCTCTCAGTCCCTTTGACGATCGTGACAGTCGAGCATCATGTTAGGTACTTGAATGACAACGCCAGGGCCCTGTTTCAAGTTGTACACTGCACTCTATGAGGACACGCTATGCTGTCCATGTTACAGTCTGTGAATGCTCTCTACACTTCACCTGAAGTACCATCTGTTGAAACTTGAGAACCTTTTAACAATGTAGACAGGCTCTGTAATGTCCATTCTAAAGTGCTTCATTGTTTCAGAGATATTCTGTTGTTGAAAAACTCTGTTGGCCAGATGCTCTAGAATTATATCACATGCTTTCTCTGTCCAAATGCCTTTCCCTTTATTGGTGTTTTGGAATTTGTGGAGATACATGTAAAAGCATAATGTTTATGTAGTTTGACTGTGTCTAAAACATTTCTTGTTGCAACACAGTATCTACTATATGTTTAAAACGTTTACAGTAAAGACTTTCTTAGTTCACTGTTCAAGTGCATTCTCACAATACATTCAATTATGGTATTCAATTATTGCATCTGAGCTCCTAGAGTGTGCAGCTCTCCTTCTCTTCTTCACGTGTTCTACTCCGCTAGCCAGCACCTCGCCTAACAAGGTGTGTGTTTCTTTCGCCTCCACGTTCTCACAATACACTCATAAATCGTCTCTTCTTCGATTGCCAAAAAAAGGGTGTTTTCAATGACTGAGTACTACAGTGTTCTCACTGTTGAAGCCACAATATGTGCAATTCAATAACAATTGACCAATTTGCCAGGTTTCTGTTGTTCCTCCAAATTAGTCTGATGATCTACATATTCAATCTTCAGCAGTGAAGTGAAGTTTTCTCTCTTCTATTTTCGCCTAATGAGATGAATAAACTTGGATTTCCACTTGATCTTTAATGACTATCATTTACTTTCCTATTTGCCAACTAGCCTTCAAATTGCTGCTAATTGCGAGCGACCATTATGGAACAAGAGCATTTTTGACTAGGGTCACTTTTGGAAAGAGGTTCAAAGTTAGCCATTAAGCATTTTGTGTAAATATAGAGAGAAAAAAATCCCTGGGTTATTTTTCCCTTAATAGAGTGAGCTATTGTTCTGGTGATGTGTTGTAGCATTATAGATTGGCCCTGGGGGCATGTCACTCTTCTTTCTAGGGGTCATGTTCCATGCGAGGCTAAATATAAGGGCTGTACAAAGGAGGCAGTGTGGCTGAGTGTTGGCCTCTGTGCGCTGAGCTGTGTGCTGTGGTGGTGAGACCCAGACCCAGACTGGGACGGCCATGCCAGACACTTCTTTCTGCCTGCTGTCAGACAAGCTTGTTTAGACAGTCGATGCAAAGCCAAATGGCTTTTTCCAAAATCCAGACAGTCTTCATATCAGTCTAGTTTCTGCATTAAGCTGCCTGCCACAAGCCAGAGCCAGGCCATTAGATGTGGATTCTGAGTATGGTATTTTCAAACAAATCTAGATGAAAAATTATTATTGCCAGGGCAAAACAGTTGTGTGGAACTCAGTCTCTCAAAGCGCTGAAAGAGCTGTATAAAACTTTTTTATATATATACCCTGTGCTTCTTTCCAGGCCACCTGACACTCCAAGTCCAACGAAACAATATTCTGCTATTGAAATGCATTAGTCTCTAACTGACTAACTTCTGATATATTTAGTGTGGATTAGCAGTGATGAAACAGAATTGTGGAAGATGCTACAGTATGCCCTGTATTGTACTGAACTATGGATACACTTTGCATGTTTTCCAGGCTGACAGTGTGCAGTAGGCCTGTGATGATTAAGGGGTTAGGTTGAGATGGGGAGCTGGGTCAGGGTGGAAGGTGGAGGTGGGTGGTGGTGGAGGTGGGTGGTGGTGGAGTGGGTCTGGGAGCATCAGATGAACAGGTGCTGTCTGGGGCCTAGCCTAGCTGGCTGCTGTTTCCGACGGGCACCACTAGCAGAAACAACAGATTGAGAAATATTAGGCTGATAGGAAGTGATCTGTTTTGAGAGACCCCCTAGTATCTGGCTGTTCCTGGCAGCATATCAAAGCCACCTTGCAGAATGTCACAACGGAAGCATCGGTTACTATACACCCCTCTTCAAAGAATGCCTACCATTTTGCTTGGCAGGATTATGTCATTGAGAGCTATTAACAACACGATTTACGAGATTCTGTGTCAGCAAACGGCTGTAACATCTGAGATGCTTTTTTCTTTTCTTTTTTACCCCTTTAGACTGTCCTGGTGTCACGTTCCTGACCTTATTTCCTTTGTTTAGTTGGTCAGGACGTGAGCTGGGTGGGTATATTCTATGTTTTGTGTTTCATTGGTTTAGGTGTGTATTATTGGCCTGATATGGTTCTCAATCAGAGGCAGGTGTTTTACGTTGTCTCTGATTGGGAACCATATTTAGGTAGGCTGTTTTCACTGTTTGTTTGTGGGTGATTGTTCCTGTTCATTGCGTTCTTTGTTTTCACTAGGTTCACATGTTCAGGTCTGTAGCGTCGTTGGTTTCATTCTGTTTGTTTTGTTCGTGTTTATAAGTGTTCCAATAAATATAGAAACGTACCACGCTGCGATTTGGTCCTGCTCTCTTCCACCTAACGACGAGCGTTACACCTGGACAGTTCCTGGTTCTGTCCTCTGTTTTGATTGGGCAGTACTATCAGCAGGGATGGCC
Source organism: Salvelinus namaycush (assembly GCF_016432855.1). Classification (NCBI taxonomy): domain Eukaryota; kingdom Metazoa; phylum Chordata; class Actinopteri; order Salmoniformes; family Salmonidae; genus Salvelinus; species Salvelinus namaycush. The sequence continues at coordinate 26,421,571 of NC_052334.1, read as the reverse complement.
CCTAATTGGCCCCTGTGCCCTCTCTTATTATTGTCAAAGGACACGTCAGGAGCAGCCAATCACATTGTCTGTCACTTTTTACTAGATATGTTATACCTGTGTGGTAATGCTGAAATGGGTTTGAAGATACAGTATATAACAACCCCTTGACAAAATAATTGTAGGCATTCAGTGTAATGCTTTGGAAGGGGTACAATATGTGTGTTTCTATCAAGCAGGAATAGACTGTTACAGTGATTAGTGATTTCCCAAACGTGATAACTTCTAATTCTCTCCCACATATGTGGAATGATGAACGAAAGCAGTCACTGCCAAGTTGTGATTCTGGCTCGGAACGATTCCCTGCTAATCATCCCAGGGCTTTCATCAGGTGTTTGAGCATAGATTGTCTTGTGTGTTTAAGGTCCTCTGAGATCCGCCAGAGTTTTGATTTACACTGATAATGCTGTAAAGTAGAAGCAGCCCTTGCTGGGAATGGGTTAAGACCGTTAGGACCAGGCCTTGTCTCCATCCGGATCTCACAACCTGCAGTGTACTCTAACTGAAGGGTGAAAGCATAGGGTAAGATTAGGTAAAGCCAGAATTGGAGTGTATTTTCATTTGTTATGACAATGACGTATGTTACTATACAACTTTACATCACATATCACACGCATGCAAACACATGTTCCCTTAGTATGGCGCTGAGATTTTTGTAATTTAATTTGCTGAGTGATAAGCGTAATTATTTGGTCTCACATGATAACTCCCATCATCAAGTACTCAAGTGTCTAGGGTCTAATGAGGGTTGGGGCCGGTTCAGTTGGTAATTCGTTGTTAGTTGTTCAGTCGGGTGTTAGTCGTGTAGTCCTATTCACAGCTCTCTAAGAGCCACCAGCCAGGCTCATATTATGAGCCTGATCCATAGATTTCAGGAACACTTGTCTGTGTGTGAGTGGCGACATCAGACACAAGCCTGTGTTTCTATATTGGACTGTGGTAGGCAAGTGCAAATTCAATAAATGTGTTTCCACTAATTCAATCATTTCTCATGGCTGTCTTTGTTCCTCATCAGCATGACGATAATGTGGCCCTCCCTCCCTTTCGTGGCAGATACTGATTTAATTAAAATGTCATAGTATATAATTTGATACTGATTTTTTACGTCTTCCATTGAAGCATTTTTCACGTAATCTTGGCAGAGGGCTCCTCAAATAGCTTTTCATTCACCCATAACATAGCGGGCCGGGAATCCTCCCAACTCCTTGAAGTAGTAATGATGACATCAAACGTACAGAATGAGCTGCCCCCTCCACCCCCTGATCCAAATGCTGTGAGGAAATAGTTTGCGATTGGGAGCGAAACATCTGGCCTGGCCCAGGAAGTGAAGTGAGGCAGGATGGGTGCTGGCCAGGTGTAACACACTCAGGGGAACGGGGCAAAAAAACATAATGGACTGGGCTGGCCACAGCACCGCCATGCACCTCTCCTCTGATTGATGACTGATACAAGCACATCTTGTTTCCCCAATGTCATTTCCTACAGAGAGGGTCTCTAGTAGTGTCAGGAACTACTGGGTCAACAGCTGTCAGCTAGGTGCATGTTGTCTTTCTGAAGGACCCATATCAAATGTTGTTTGTTTCTATTTCTCCTTTTCACTAAGTGTCTTGTTACGCTGGCAGCAGGAATGTGGTTTGGACTCTCTAATAAAGCATGCTGAGTCTTGAGCTGCTCAGAACACCTGAGGCGGTGTGTGTGTTTTAAGATAGTTCAGATGGTGTCAGAGGATCAGGTGTAAAAATAGGTGTCATTTATTTAACAGTGCAGAAGACTGGATCTAGAGATGTATGTACAAAATATACAAATACAGAAAAGTTATGAAAAATGGTTGACAACAATAATGAACTTTAAAAACAAACTTACTTGGCCAATAGTTAAATTATCTCGACACGATGACTTTGGCAAAAAAAACTCAAACACAGGGCTAATCGCTGATAACCTCATCTGAGTATGGCAGAAAGTAACAGCATGTTACCTAGACAAGCAGCTCAGAGAGTTTTCCATCCTTTCTGGCTCTCCAAGAATGAGGAGCATAGGTATCCTAAAAGGACCTACCCTCACCTGACATAAACCATTCACACTTTAAATTGCTGAGAATTCTCAATTCCACGATACAATGAAGTTGTATTAGCATAAACATGAGTGTTAATGATAAAAAATGAAAACACCCCGAAAAGGGAGAAACAGATTATTGGTAGGTGCGCATCCTGTAGCTAAAGCCAACCTTGGCTGCTGTGCGCTCACATAGGAAGCTACTCAAGACAGTTCACACAGCGATGGTAAGTAGCAAGTTGGCTAATCCAAACAAAATAAATACAATGCTAAGCATTTCTAAATAAATGGTCAAGGTAATTTGAATCTCTGGTGTTTGTTCAGTCAATATATGAAGCACAATGTTTGATGGGACTAGCGATAGCATATTCCTAGTTAATTTCACAAGCAATGTTTGTACCAAACAATCAGTCCCTTTGTTTGGGGAGAAATGGACGTCACGTGACGCATATTCACTGTGTGTGTGTGTGTGTTTGTGTTTGTTTGTGCCCGACTGAAGGTGTGTCTGTCTGAAAACCACATACAGTCCCTTCAGAAAGTATTCATATTCATTGCCTTATTCAAAAATGTTATAGCCTGAATTTAAAATTGATTAAATATACAGTTGAAGTCGGAAGTTTACATACACTGTCACGATCGTTTGTAGAAACGGACCAAGGCGCAGCGTGATTACAGCGTTATTATTAAAAATAATAAACTAGAACAAAGAGAAACAATGGCTCCCTATGGTCAGGGTGTGACAGTACCCCCCCTCCCCCCCAAAGGTGCGGACTCCGGCCGCAAAACCTGAAACAAAATGGAGAGGGTAGGGGGGGTGATTAGTGTCGGTGGCGGCTCCGGTGCGGGGCGAAGTACCCACTCAGCTCGTGGATCCGCCAGCATCGGTGGTGGCTCTGGTGCAGGACGAAGAACCCGCTCATTCCGCGGATCCGCCAGCATCGGGGGCGGCTCTGGTGCGGGACGAAGAACCAGCTCATCCCGCGGATCCAGCCATGGACCCAGGCTGAACACTGTGCCTGGACTGGACCTCGGTGCAGAGGAATGCTCTTGCCATGGAGCGGGACTGGACGCCGTGTCTGGACTGGGCATCGGCGCAGAGGAGGGCTCCTGCCATGGAGCTGGACTGGACGCCGTGTTTGGAAGCTCCGGACCGTTGACCCTCGGCGAAGGTTCCGGACCGTTGACCGTCGCCGGAGGTTCCGGGCCGTGGACCGTCTCAGGAGGTTTCGGGCCGTGCACCGTCTCAGGAGGTTCCGGACCGTGGACCGTCTCAGGAGGTTCCGGACCATGAAACGTCATTTGAGGTTCCAGACCGTGAAACGTCGTTGGAGGTTCCGGACCGTGAAATGTCGCCGGAAGCTCTGGACTGGGAACTGTCGCCGGAAGCTCTGGACTGGGGATCGTCGCCGGAAGCCTGGTGCGTGGGGCCGGCACTGGTGGTACCGGACTGGTGACATGCACCTCAGGGCGAGCGCGAGGAGCAGGCACAGGACATATCGGACTGGGGAGGCGCACTGGAGGCCTGATGCGTGAGGCCGGTACAGGTGGCACCGGACTGGTGACCCGCACTTCAGGGCGAGTGCGGGGAGAAGGAACAGGACGTGCTGGGCTGTGAAGGCGCACCGGAGACCTGGTGCGTATAGCCTGCATCAATGGTACCGGTTCGATGACACAGCGAGGAGCTAGCACAGGATGCACTGGGCTGTGGAAGCGCACTGGAGACCTAGCACTTAGAGCCCGCACAAATTGTACCGGAACAATGCCACACTTCGCATGGCGAGTGCGAGGAGCTAGCACAGGACGTACTGGGCTGTGGAGGCGTACATCTGGGCGAGTGCGAGGAGCAGGCACAAGACGTACCGGACTGGGGAGGCGCACTAGAGGCCTGATGCGTGGGACCAGCACAGATTGCACTGTTCCATTGACTCCCAGGCGGGCTCTGGCACTCTCCCTGGGTCGACCGACCACCTCTCTACCTCCTTCCATGTTGTCACTGGTTCACACCTCGGCTCCGCCGACCACCCTGCGTGCCCCCCCCAAAAAATGTGGGCTGTCATTTGGGCTTTCTCTGTGGCCGCGAACCCCGGCGTCGTCGCTGTTCTCCCTTCTCTCCTTGTGTCTGCTGTGACTCCTGCCAAGGAAGGATCTCCTGTCCTTCCATTATTTCCTCCTAGGTCCAACTTATTTTCTCCCTGATCTCCTCCAAAGACCAGGATGCCATTTCCTCCCGGGCACGCTGCTTGGTCCCGTTGTGGTGGGATCTTCTGTCACGATCGTTTGTAGAAACGGACCAAGGCGCAGCGTGATTACAGTTCCACATAATTATTTAATAGTGAAACTTAACAAAAACAATAAACAATAAATTAACAACGAACCGTGACTACAGAGGTGCTACATACACTTACTCAAAATACAAAATTCAATATCCCACCAAACACAGGTGGAAAAAAGACTACCTAAATATGATCCCCAATTAGAGACCACGATTACCAGCTGCCTCTAATTGTGAACCATATCAAGCACACCAACATAGAAATATGAAAACTAGAACGCCACATAAAAATAATAAACTAGAACACCACATAGAAATAATAGACTAGAACACCCCAGTCACGCCCTGACCTACTATACCATAGAGAAACAATGGCTCTCTATGGTCAGGGCGTGACATACACTTAGGTTGGAGTCATTAAAACTTGTTTTTCAACCACTCCACAAATTTCTTGTTAACAAACTATAGTTTTAGCAAGTCGGTTAGGACATCTACTTTGTGCATGACACAAGTAATTTTCCAACAATTGTTTACAGACAGATTTTTTCACTTATAATTCACTGTATCACAATTCCAGTGGGTCAGAAGTTTACATACACTAAGTTGACTGTCCCTTTAAAGAGCTTGGAAAATTCCAGAAAATTATGTCATGGCTTTAGAAGCTTCTGATAGGCTAATTGACATAATTTGAGTCAATTGGAGGTGTACCTGTGGATGTATTTCAAGACCTACCTTCAAACTCAGTGCCTCTTTGGTTGATATCATGGGGAAATCAAAATAAATCAGCCAAGACCTCAGCCAACAGTCGCAAATGGGTCTTCCAAATGGACAATGACCCCAAGCAGTGGCCATCACAAATCCCTGACCTCAATCCTATAGAAAATGTGTGGGCAGAACTGAAAAAGCGTGTGCGAGCAAGGAGGCCTACAAACCTGACTCAGTTACACCAGCTCTGTCAGGAGGAATGGGCCAAAATGCACCCAACTTATTGTGGGAAGCTTGTGGAAGGCTACCCGAAACGTTTGACCCAAGTTAAACAATTTAAAGGCAATGTTACCAAATACTAATTGAGTGTATGTAAACTTCTGACCCACTAGGAATGTGATGAAAGAATTTAAAGCTGAAAAAAATTATTCTCTACTATTATTCTGACATTTCACATTCTTAAAATAAAGTGTTGATCCTAACTGACCTAAGACAGGGAATTTTTACTGGAATTAAATGTCAGGAATTGTGAAAAACTGAGGTTAAATGTATTTGACTAAGGTGTATGTAAACTTCCGACTTCAACTGTATGTTTTCTCTCACCCATATACACACAATAAATACCCTATGAAAACAAAGTGAAAACATGTTTTCTGATTTTTTTGCTAATTTATTGAAAATTAAATACAGAAATATCTCATTTACATAGGTATTCACACCCCTGAGTCAATACTGAGTAGGAACACCTTTGGTGGCTATTACAGCTTTGAGACGTCTTTATCAGCTTTGCACATCTAGGTTAGGGAATTTTTTTCCATTCTTCCTTGCAGAATTTCTCAAGCTCTGTTAAGTTAGATGAGGAGCGGCGGAGAACAGCAATCTTCAAGTCTTTCCACTGATTTTCAATGGGATTCAAGTCTGGGTTATGGCCTGGCCACTCAAGGACAATCATGTTGATCCAGTTGAAACAACGGAATCACTACAAAAGAGACTGAAACACCTACAGTATATGACAGAGAGACACATATGCATCTCTACGCTGTCACTTTGAGCAACTATTTGCACAAGAAATTGATTCCACGAGACCTTAGTATCCAGAGGGCACCCACAATTGGCAGAGACATTGAGAATTTCTGTGACCAGTGGTGCCAAATTACCAAAAAATGCTAATTTGATCTCATGGCTCTCATTATCCAGGAAATAGCTGAGCAACTGGGTGGAATACGTGAGAAGATACAAACAGTGAGATTAGAACTGCAATGAGACTTTGGGAGATATTTTGTCCCATAAATGATAAGAGTCCAAATGTGGATGTGTCAAGTATGGGTGAGACGAGTGTTCAGACTATGAGTGACACAATGGAGAATGACATTCCCCACAGAACGAATACCCATTTTCGAGTCATGTAACAATGGCGCCGGAGAAGAAGGCTGATGTGTTACGTGTCCCCAACCGATTTTGTTTTTTTGTTTGTTTATTTTAGTTGTTTGTAACTTATTTTTTTACTTATTCTGTACATAATGTTGTACAAAATGTTGAATGTTGTACCATCTCTTATGACCGAAAATAACTTCTGGACATCATATTCATGCTTTGCCAAAAATCCACAAACGACTGGATAAGCCACCAAGGAGACCTATTGTGGCCTTCAGCCTCATTGACTGAAAATATTTCTGCTTGTAGATTTCGTTCTAAAACCCAGTGTGGTGTCACTCCCAGCATATGTACGCGATTCTACGGACATGATTAACACCCTCAAGACATTGCACAATATCAATGGGGAGATGCTTATGGCTTGCTTTGATGTTGAATCTTTGTATACTAATATTCCCCACCAGGGAGGCCTAGAAGCCATGGCACACTGTCTTAGTCAACAACCCACTGGCACACTCCCTAGCACTAACTGTATTGTTGGACTTGCTGAGATTGTTCTGACTAAGAACTTTTTTATGTTTGAAAATGACATGTTCATTCAACAGAAGGGAACTGCTATGAGTAGTAAAATGGCACCGAATTATGCCGATCTGTATGTGGGGTTGTTTGAGAACAATGTGATTTTCAGCCCTAACTATCCATTCTTGCCTCATATCAGAATCTGGAAACACTTCATTTATGATGTATTCCTTCTATTCCAGGGCACAGCAGAGGAACTTTATCTATTCCACTCCGTCATCAATACAAGCAGTGAACATTTGAAATTCCCATTCACCTTTAATGCACATGAAACAAGTTTTCTGGACATTTTGATTAAGAGGGAGGGGGGCGGGGTATAGCATGGATCTATACAGGAAGCCGACGGACAGGAATTCCCAATACAGTCGCATACGCAGGATTTGTAATACACAGAGTGACTATGACAAACAAGCCGACTTTCTGGATGAGCGTTTCAGACAGCGGGGTTACCCAGAGGAATGGCTGCAGGACGCAAGGGAACGTTATAAAACTATGACCCAGGATGACAGCCTCACGCCCAAACCTCCCCGCCATCCTGACCAACACGTTCAATGCTTCCTTCACTTGGTAAACAGTTCAACCACATCATTAAAAACACAGGCATATCTTGCGCACTGATCTACAACTGGAAAAGACGTTTAAAGAACCCCCACGGGTAGTCTTCAGACGCGCCCCCAACATCAGTCAAATGGTGGTGAGGTCTGATCTTCCACCAGTGGCACGTAGTACCTTTCTAGACAAGTGCTGGACGGTAACTATAGATGTGGCGGATGTACCCAGTGTAACTTTACGAACAAATGCACAATGTTCGTAAAGACCATTAAGATTATGAGCATCATTACATTCTATTTAAAAAAAAGTCATATACCTGATGAAGTGTATTTGTGGTCTATGCTATGTAGGAAAAACAAAACGAGCTCTGAAAACAAGGATAGCAGAACACAGGAGTAATATCAGGACCCTTGACCAGAGAAACCCTGGGGCTGCGCATTTCATGGAGGCTCGTCACAACATTAGCTCTTTGAGATACATTGGCATCGAACATGGTAAGACTCCTAGGAGGGCGGAGATACTGATAATCTATTATTGAGAAGAGAATTGTATTGGATTCACCATTTGTGTACCATGTCACCTAGAGGTCTGATATCAGACCATTTCTTATGTGAATATGGCACTTTGATTTGTCTTGCCTTCAAGTTTACCCACTTGGTCATTTTGTAAATATATATTATTTTCTGGAACTACTACATGTACCCATCTCATTGTTATTAAATTATTAGATAAACAATTTGTTTTGGCACCCACCATGCGTCATGTCTGCAATGGTCATGTGAAGTGAAATGTGTATATTTTGGGATGTGAGCACTCACTTTGTTTGACATGACGAAGATCCGTTTCAGATTGAATCGGTGTCAATAAATCAGTGACTTGGGAGGTTTAACAGTGTACAGGCCTTGTTCTATACCATTCAAGGACTTTCAAATTCTTGTTCTGGAGCCATTGCAGCGTTGCTTTGGCTGTATGCTTGGGATCATTGTTTTGCTGGAACGTACATTTTCAGTCTAAGGTCATTGGCACTCTGGGGTAGGGTCTCATCAAGGATTTGGCTCCATTCATTGTTCCCTCTATCATTACCAGTCTCCCTGTCCTTGCTACTGATAAGCATCACTATCCACCACCATGCTTCCCAGTAGTGATGGTGTTAGACGGGTGATGAGCTGTGCCTGGTTTTCTCCAGACATAGTGCTTTGCATTCAGGCCAAAGAGTAAAATGTTTGTCACATCAGACCACAGAATTTTTTGCCTCATGCTCTGAGTCTTTCACGTGCCTTTTTGCAAACTCCAGGCGTGCTCTCATGTGACTTCATCTCAGGAGTGGCTTCTGTCAGGCTACTCTCCCATGAAGTTCAGAATGGTGAAGTGCTGTAGAAACTGTTGGCCTTCTTGCAGGTTCTCCTATCTCAGCCAAGAAACTCTGTAGTTCTGTCAGGGTGGTCATTAGGTTCTTGGTCACCTCCCTGACCAAGGTCCTTCTTGCCCTGTTGCTCAGTTTGGTTGGACGGCCAGCTCTAGGCAGAATCTGGGTAGTTAAAAAAAAACAATTTCCCAATGATGGAGACCACTGTGTTCTTGGAAACTTTCAACACTCTGGAAATTGTTTTATTCTCTTCCCCAGATATATGCCTCATCACAATTCTATCTCAGAGATCTACGGACAGTTCATTGGACTTCATGGTATAGTTTCTACTCTACATGCACTGTCAACTGTGGGACCTCATAGAGACAGGTGTGTTTCTTTCTAAATCATGTCCAAACAATTGAATTGGCCACAGGTGGACTCCAATCACGTTGTAGCGATATCTCAAGGATGATCAAAGGAAACCTGAGCTCAATTTGGAATGTCATAGCAAAGGGGTGTGAATACTTATGTCTCATCAGACCATTATTACGGAGAATCAGACAAATTATTGCTCTCTTTGCCAGTCACGTTCTGTTAAAGGTCTCCAAATCACACACATCACTGGGTCGCTCGTCTTTTAAGATCGCTGCAGATAGCAACTTGAACGAGCTGCAACAAATATTCAAATTGGACAGTTTTATCTCAATCTCTTCATTCAAAGACTTTTTAAAATTATTTTAAAATTTTAATTTTTTATAAATTTTATCCCCTTTTCTCCCCAATTTTCGTGGTATCCAATCGCTAGTAATTACTATCTTGTCTCATCGCTACAACTCCCGTACGGGCTCGGGAGAGACGAAGGTCGAAAGCCATGCGTCCTCCGAAGCACAACCCAACCAAGCCGCACTGCTTCTTAACACAGCGCGCCTCCAACCCGGAAGCCAGCCGCACCAATGTGTCGGAGGAAACACCGTGCACCTGGCCCCCTCGGTTAGCGCGCACTGCGCCCGGCCCGCCACAGGAGTCGCTGGAGCGCGATGAGACAAGGATATCCCTACCGGCCAAACCCTCCCTAACCCGGACGACGCTAGGCCAATTGTGCATCACCCCACGGACCACCCGGTCGCGGCCGGCTGCGACAGAGCCTGGGCGCGAACCCAGAGACTCTGGTGGCGCAGCTAGCACTGCGATGCAGTGCCCTAGACACTAGACACTCTTACTAACAGTTGTGGCTGCTTTGTGTGATATATTGTTGTCTCTACCTTCTTACCCTTTGTGTTGTTGTCTGTGCCCAATAATGTTTGTACCATGTTTTGTGCTGCTACCATGTTCTTCTGCTGCCATGTTGTGTTGCTACCATGTTGTTGTCATGTTGTGTTACTACCATGCTGTGTTGTCATGTGTTGCTGCCTTGCTATGTTGTTGTCTTAGGTCTCTCTTTATGTAGTGTTGTGTTGTCTCGTTGTGATGTGTGTTTTGTCCTATATTTTTTTTAATAAAAAAAAAATATTGTTTATCTCCCATCCCCACAGCAGGCCTTTTTGCCTTTTGGTAGACCATCATTGCAAATAAGAATTTAAGTCAGTTCTTAACTGACTTACCTAGTTAAATAAAGGTTAAATAAAGGTTTCAAAATACAACACTGCCCCTTTAAGACCAAAACATTTTTCTTTACCCAACTTGCTTTTCAAAGATGTGTAAAAATGTTTTTTGTGCTCTTGTAAGAAATAATCACGCCCCCATTGCTGACTACAAATTATCTATAAGTGGGCTAATAACTCACTACTAGCAAAGGATATGAACAAATGTTGCCACGTGGCTACATGCAGCTCTCACTTTGATATCAAAACAAGCGCATCTACATATGAAAGCTCATGCTGTAAACACAGTTCAGTTCAAAGTGAATGGCACAGATCCATTATGGCAATGGTCTATTTTGCATATAGGGCTGATCTCGTGCTTCTCTGTGCGGGCTGATATTTATTCTGCCCACGCGCGCAGCTTAGAGGGAACATTGGGTATGAATACTCTGAAGGCATTGTTATTGTTAGGTGTAGTCTAAATCTGTGGTTTAATTTCAACCTCAAATATCTTGTAGCACTGCAGGTGTGCAGCTTTGAGAAGCTGGTTCTCTTAGGGCTGGGGTCTGTCTCTCCTCTTCCCCTGTGTTGTTGCCTGTGTAACAGTGTGGTCTGTGGCAGACCATTGGGATGTTTAAGGGGTGAAGTCATTCCCCTGCTCCTCATGCTACTCACAGAGCTCAGGTAGGCCGTCATTGTAAGTAGGCCGTCATTGTAAATAAGAATTTGTTCTTAACTGACTTGCCTAGTTAAATAAAGTTTAAATAAAATAAATAAATAACAAGGTCGAGGGGCTCTGACAGAGCATTCACCCGCCTGGTCCACAGCTCTCACATGAGCTCAGCTTCTTCCCTGCAAGCTGCTGCTGAGTTTGTAATTAGCCCAAATCAAATGCTGACAGCACAGGTAGAAACAGGCTTCCCACACAAAGGCAGTGTGATTGTTTTGTTATTCCACACGGTTTTTCATACTTCTTAAAGCTCTGTTTTACACTCGGGCTGATGCCCTCCTGTAAGTCAGACAGGTGCAGATGGATCCAAAGGGAAATCATGAGTGTTTTTCATGTAATTGATGGATGCTGGATGGATGCTGGATGCTAAAAAATATTTTTTTTAAACATTAAATGAACAATGCATTATGTGGGTTGAATGCTGTAACACAGAATAAACAATGAATAAAAGTCCCACGATGGTAGTGGCTGTCCATTACTGCTTATCACTTATTAACCATAATTTATTCACATTACTTTACTGTCAGTTGTTGTGTATATTGCATTTGTTTTACTTGATGACTTTACTATTTCATTCCAAGTCATTATCTCATCGTTATAGAGCTGCTGCCTATACTGTCTGACAAAATAACTACTTTTTAGTTCTTCAAAGTAAATAAGGAATACTTTAATGAACAACTGTCAATCACTTTGATCATGTATTTTCAGGTAGAGATACCTTGAGATGCATCAGCTGCTCTCTATATGCCCTCACAATCACGCATTCTTGTCTCTTCCATAGCAGGCGTAAATTATACACAGACCGGACAAGTAGATGCCCAATAGATTATGGTCATTGTAACGGTCGTCGTAATCCTCCTCCTCGGACGAGGAGGAGAGGCGAGAAGGATCAGACCAATATGCAGAGTGGAAAGTGGTCATATTTTAATGAACAATAACTGAACACTTAAACATACAAAACAACAAACGTGACAAAACCGAAAACAGTCCCGTGTGGTACGAACACTGACACGAGATACAAACACCCACAAAAACACACGTGAATCCCAGGCTGCCTAAGTATGATTCTCAATCAGGGACAACGATTGACAGCTGTCTCTGATTGAGAATCATACCCGGCCGAACACAAACATCCCAACATAGAAAATAACACATAGACAACCCACCCCAACTCATGCCCTGACCAACTAAATAAATACAAGAAAAAGGAAAAACAGGTCAGGAACGTGACAGTCATTGTAGTTAATTACCACGTTTTATGCACTAAACCACTTTTTCAGTCAACAATCAAGCCGAAATCTACCGCTCAGAACCTTTTTAAAACATGACTTTTTTTTTACATTAACCTAATAAAAATAGTTCTGTAAGAATTAGGTTTGTGTAGTAGGCCTAATACATTATCACAGCATATTGGCTAAATGCCTGCCAATATTGTTCTTCTCAGGCCATATTGTATTTCAAAACTCTAGCTTTTTTAACAAAATAGATCAGTTGGTGTAGCACTTGCAAGGCACAGCTGAGCATAAATTAAAATAATTAGCAAATCATTTTATTTTTTATTTTACTGGACTGATGGTACCTGCATCTGATGGCCATGGTGCTTTCAAGACAACTGGGAACCAGGAAAAAAAACAGACGTGAAATCATGTCAGTGATCTTCAGGTTGGAAAGTCGGCACTCTAGAAAAGATGCCAGAGTTTCCGACTTGGAATTCCGAGTTGGATGACCGAACAAAACGATTTTTCCTGGTCAGATCTCATTTTTCCCCCTGAGTTCATAGTTGTCTTGGACGGACTGAAGTCGGAAGTCGGAGATATCCGAGTTCCAAGCTGTTTTGAACACAACGTTACGCTCAGCAAGCAGAGGGAGAGAGCAGCAGAGGGTCCGCCTCTCACGTTCCCTGCTCTCTCCTTCCTTTCCTCCGGTGAGACTGACCAGAGAGAGGGGACACCGTCTTCCACCTGATGGCGAAAGTCGAGTCGCACCTCATCAGCCTCATGCACAAATTCATGTTGTTCCTATGACCAGAGAAAATTAAATGAAATATAATATATTGAAATACACGATGGGCTACAGTACTAATAATAAATACACAGGGCTATCTACAGTACTAATAATAAATACACAGGGCTATCTACAGTACTAATAATAAATACACAGGGCTATCTACAGTACTAATAATAAATACACAGGGCTATCTACAGTACTAATAATAATAAATACACAGGGCTATCTACAGTACTAATAATAAATACGCAGGGCTATCTACAGTACTAATAATAAATACGCAGGGCTATCTACAGTACTAATAATAATAAAGACGCAGGGCTATCTACAGTACTAATAAGTTGTCGTTATATCATATATTAAGCATTAATCAGTTAAATTAGACATTGAACTTGAACACTGTAAGAATCCTGGATCTACATTTTTTGCTTGACTCGTTATGACGTTGTAATTACTTAAATTTGCTTCCCCTGTAATGTTTTGTCAGCCATCTTTGCTGAAGAAAGTCACCAGGGACGGGTGGCTCGCGTCAAATTCGTCATTGGAACCACTCGATATGATTGGTCATATAAAAACCTTGGGACCCAAATGCATAATGAGTGCTCTAACTTCCCCTTGTGGTGGTCTTGAGCAATGAAGCCGTGACGCTGGGTACCTCTATGTCCCGCGGTGTCAGCTCGCAACTTTTAAAGGAGGAACCACTGTAGCTGTAGGACAGTTTTTTTGTAGAGAGATCTCAGAAATTCAGTGTAACTACGTAACATTTCGTGTCTCCTAATGTTACGGGGTGAAAACAGTTTTCATGGGCACACAAATCCCAAATAATAAATGTGATTGCAAAATCGAATGCTTCTAACTGAAAGAGTAAACTTACATTGATACTTAAAACCTAAATAGATACTGTCATTAATGTGGTTCTTCAATAATTATGCATAATACTTGTTGGATGCTCATTTGGTCTCCAACTGATTAGTTACGCCATGATATTTTCACACATCATCATCTGATCCAGAAAGGAATTTTCCGAATGACAGTCAGAATTTATTTTGGGGCCCACGCTACAGACGGCTATATCAGTCCCCTAATACGGGATTGTATAATTATTGAATAAGCACATTAATGACAGTATCGCTTTAGGTTTTAAGTATCAAGGTAAGTTGACTCTTTCGGTTAGAAGCATTCGAGTTTGCAATCACATTTATTATTTGGGCCTTTACGTTGGTGAGAATATTTCTTTTTCATATACAGTACCAGTCAAAAGTTTGGACACACCTACTCATTCCAGGGTTTTCTAGATTTTTTAAACTATTTTCTAAATTGTAGAATAATAGTGAGGACATCAAAACTATGAAATAACATATATGGAATCATGTAGTAACCAAAAAAGGGTTAAACAAATCAAAATATATTATATATTTGAGAATCTTCAAAGTAGCCACCCTTTGCCTTGATGACAGTTTTGCACACTCTTGGCATTCTCTGAACCAACTTCATGAAGGCATTTCAATTAACAGGTGTGCCTTGTAAAAAAAAAAAGTGGCATTTTTTTCCTTCTCGATGCGTTTGAGCCAATCAGTTGTGTTGTGACAAGGTAGGGGTGGCATACAAAAGATAGCCCTATTTGGTAAAAGACCAAGTCCATATTATGGCAAGAACAGCTCAAATAAGCTAAGAGAAATGACAGTCCATCATTACTTCAAGACATGAAGGTCAGTCAATCCAGAAAATTTCAAGAACTTGAAGGTTTCTTCAAGTGCAGTCGCAAAAACCATCAAGCACTATGATGAAACTGGCTCTCATGAGGACCGCCACAGGAAAGGAAGACTCAGAGTTACCTCTGCTGCAGAGGATAAGTTCATTGGAGTTAACTGCACCTCAGATTGCAGCCCAAATAAATGCTTCACAGAGTTCAAGTAACAGACACATCTCAACATCAACTGTTCAGAGGAGACTGCGTGAATCAGGCCTTCATGGTTGAATTGCGGCAAAGAAACCACAACTAAAAGACACCAATAAAAAGAAGAGACTTGCTTGAGCCAAGAAGTCTGTCCTTTGGTCTGATGAGTCCAAATTGGAGATTTTTGTTTGCATCCACTGTGTCTTTGTGAGACGCGGAGTAGGTGAACGGATGATCACCGCATTTGTGGTTCCGACCATGAAGCATGGAGGAGGAGGTGTGATGGTGTGGGGGTGCTTTGCTGGTGACACTGTCAGGGATTTATTTTGAATTCAAGGCACACTTAACCAGCATGGCTACCACAGCATTCCACAGCGATACGCCATCACATCTGGTTTGGGCTTAGTGGAACTATCATTTGTTTTTCAACAGGACAATGACCCAAAACACACCTCCAGGCTGTGTAAGGGCTACTTGACCAAGGAGAGTGATGGAATGCTGCGTCAGTTGACCTGGCCTCCACAATCACCCGACCTCAACCCAATTGAGATAGTTTGGGATGAGTTGAACCGCAGAGTGAAGGAAAAGCAGCCAACAAGTGCTCAGTTTATGTCGGAACTCCTTCAAGACTGCTGGAAAAGCATTCCTCATGAAGCTGGTTCAGAGAATGCCAAGAGTGTGCAAGCTGTCATCAAGGCAAAGGGTGGCTACTTTGAAGAATCTCAAATGTAAAATATATTTTGATTTGTTTAACACTTTTTTGGTTACTACGTGATTCCATATGTTTTATTTTTATTTTTGATGACTTCACTATTATTCTACAATGTAGAAAATTGTAAAAATGAAGAAAAACCTTTTCATGAGTAGGTGTGTCCAAACTTTTGACTGGTACTGTATATATATATTTATTTAGTATTTTTATGAATTATACATTTTTTTATGTATTTTTCAGGGGGTGCTGCAGCATTTTCAGCATCACTACTTAGCATGGCTATGGTTGTGATAGTGCATGCGATGCAACAACAGCCCAAGTGCTTGAAAGAAGGTGTCCAGGAGGAATGTCCAGAATATTTTGGTGTCTCATTTGTGCCTGGATCCATGTTGGATCTAATATCCCTAACGAGTTGATGTTGATCATTTCTTCTTGTCTGCTTGATTTACAGCAGGGTCTCGTTAGATTTAACAGAGAAAGCATCAAGGTATTGTGTTCATGTTTTCATATGTTTTTGTGCCTGGGATTGGACATCGAGTCTACTGTGCGCAGTTGTGTAGGATAGACTATTGTGAAACACCCAACACTATTCCCTTACATTATTCTGATATAATGAGAACAAATTACACAGCCAAGTGTGCTTATTCACAATATGATCTGTTAATGAAAAAACATGACAAATACATTTTGTTTTCCATGTTAGACCTGCAATTTTAAAACAATACAAGGGGCCGCCTACTTGAACTTGAATTTGGACCTCAGAAATGTAATTAGCGTACTAGAATAGGCCTACCTTGAAAATCAGACATTTCCTAAATTTGGTGCTTGAAAAGTCCTTGTAATTATTGTAGCCAATTTATAAGTTCTCCTGCTCCTTTATGATTATCCGTGATTTCATTTTTGATCAGTTTTTGTGAGAGATGTGACCCCTTTTGTTTGCTTACCGTCGCTTCAATTGAAGGGTGTTGCGCTACTCTGTTGAGGTAAAACCACGTGCGGTTATTATGAGGGCAACAACATCTAATGTTGGCTTCAACTTGGCTTTCCATACAAATCCTTCCATTAAAAAGGGAACCTGGTTTTTGGTCACTTTCTCATTATAAAAACAGCAACGGTGAGATTCAAATGGTGAGATTAATGCTACCACGCTATTCATTACTTTATTATGTGTGTCGGCCACATAGGTTAATGAAAAATCACCATTCATGCATCCAATCTATTTAGGCATTGTCCACATTATTCTGAAATATTTTAGAATGTAATAATAATGTGAATATCAATAAAAAATTACATCTCGAGCATGCAAGCTAACTCCCTTTTACATCAAAACATAGAAAAGCACATCACAGGAAGCCCCTAATATCTAACAGGTACTGTACACATATATACAGTGCACTCAGAAAGTATTCATATCCCTTGACTTATTCCACATTTTGTTGTGTTACAGCCTGAATTCAAAATTGATTCAATAGATTTTTTGTCTCACTCATCTAAACACAATACCCCATAATGACAATGTGAAAACATGTTTTTATAATGTTTTACAAATGTATTGAAAATGAAATACAGAAATATCTCATTTACATGAGGATTCACACCCCTGTTAGAATCACCTTTGCCAGCGATTACAGCTGAGAGTCTCAATTTTCTTTTTTATTATTCTTCAAGTTCTTATCAATTTCGTTGTTGATAATTGCTAGACAGCCATTTTCAAGTCTTGCCATAGATTTTCAAGCTGACTTAAGTCAAAACTGTAACTAGGCCACTCGGTAACATTCGATGCCGTCTTGGTAAGCAACTTCAGTGTATATTTTGGCCTTGTATTTTAGGTTATTGTCCTGTTGAAAGGTGAATTTTTCTCCCAGTGTCTTTTGGAAAGCAGACTGAACCAGGTTTTCCTCTAGGATTTTGCCTGTGCTTAGCTCTATTCCGTTTATTTTTATCCTCCCAAAAAACTCTCTAGTCCTTGCCGATGACAAGCATACCGATGCTAGAAAATATGAAGAGTTTTCTCAGTGATGTGTTGTGTTAAATTTGCCCAAACATAACACTTTGTATTCAGGACATAATGTTTTTGCAGTTTTACTTTATTTAGTGCCTTATTGCGAACAGGTTGCATGTTTTAAAATATTTTTATTCTGTACAGGCTTCCTTCTTTTCACTCTGTCATTTAGGTTAGTATTGTGGAGTAACTAAAATGTTTTTGATCCATCCTCCTAACACAGCAAATAAACTGTAACTGTTTTGAAGTCACCATTGGCCTCATGGTGAAATTCTTGAGCGGTTTCTTTCCTCTCCGGCAACTAAGTTAGGAAGGACGGCTGTATCTTTATAGTGACTGGGTGTATTTATACACCATCCAAATGAATAACTTCACCATGCTCAAAGGAATATTCAATGTCTGTTTTTTTTATTTTTACCTATCTACCAATAGGTTTCCTTCTTTGCGAGGCACTAAGGGACCTTACAGATCATTGTATGTGTGGGGTACAGAGATGAGGTAGTCATTCAACAATCATGTTAAACACTATTATTGCTCACAGTGAGTCCATGCAACTTATTATGTGACTTGTTAAGCACATTTTTACTCCTGAACTTATTTAGGCTTACCATAACAAAGGGGTTGAATACTTATTTAATCAAGACATTTTAGCTTTTCATTTGTTATTAATTTGTAAACATTTAGGCTAGTTACACAACACATTTGGAAAAAGTCATGGGTTGTGAATACTTTCTGAAGGCACTGTATTTGTCCGTAAATGTACATAGTGAACTCGTACACATTGTAAACACGTAAATAGAATGCAATATTTCAGAACATGACCTACTGCTTGCATGTCAAAATCAGACTGGGAAGAATTGACGTTTCGCAATCTCCCCCTATCTGCAAGCGTAGCCAATGACATAACACCAACTAATAGAAATACATAAACATTGAATACATATTTCTGCAGTGGCAAGTGGAAACATAACCAACTCTGCTACACACATGCTGCCCTGACTTACAACAGATGTGAGTAAGTGGATCACTATAGGGCCTAAGTACGATATGATATTCTTGATTCAATTATATTAAAAAAACATGGAATCTCATCTATAAAATAAACTAAGTAATGCTATGACCTAAGACAGACATAATGCTGTTTGTCTTTCACACTCTCTCAGACATGTGGTGTTAGGTTTAACATGTTGACAATGTGTAAGTGGATTATACGCGGGTTTTCTGTATGTTCGTCGTGTATGTTTAGTGACTGGTGTTGAGGGAGAGGTTTGAAGGATCTGGTGTCATCTGTCTCGTTACCAGGACCCAGGTGAGGCGAGGACCAGCCGACTCATCGTCTCCTCAGCAGACTGGGACGTCTCGCACCGTCAAGCGATACCCATCGTCCACTGGCCCCATCACATCCAACGCTCTGCCTAATGGGAACGGACATGACATTGGGAACGGCAATGGACACTCAAGTAACGGCCACAGACCCACCACCAATGGCCACGCCAACAACGCAGTGGCGCCAGCAGGTAATGACCAGAATAAATGTTTCACCTGAGATGATACAACTGTTCTTTATTGCTTCATTACCCTGCTTTGTAAAAAAAAAAAAAAAAAAAAAAAAAAAGGAGAAGGAGAAGTTTCTGTCTTCACTGAATGTAACATTAGATTTGGGGGAAAAAGTGTTGTTGGCTCTGTCCCAGGCTCCTCTCTTCTCCTTTCCTCCCTCTGCTCTCTCTTCCCTCCCTCCCCTACCTGTGGTTTTCATCACACAAGCGACAGACGTTTGATATCCCAGCCGTGTGCCTGGGGGGTTAGCCGTCTCCACTCTATGCTCTGGAGCGTCTCCAGTGTGCAGACACAGGACAGCCCTGCTCCCTCCCTGAAGACCCAGAGAGGGAGGTGGGAGGAGGGGGGAGGCACCACGGTCCTCACTGTCACCTTGGATCCATGACAGGTCACACCCGACAGAAACCCCCCCCCCCCCCCCACCACCAGAAACCTCCAGAAACAAAACCTTTTAATGACCTACTCCTCTCCCCTCCAACCCTCTCAGAACAGAACAGAACAGTGCCCTCTGTAAAGCTGTCTGCTGTCCAAGTTTCTCTTGTTTTTCCATCCTACCAGGGCAACGGGTGTTGAACAGCTTCCCACCATTACACAAGGTTTACTCACACATCTAGAACACCTTATCCCAATGATAAAGGCTTGGAGGCCAGAACCCATGCTTAACTAGATCCCCCCCCACCCCCCACCCCCCCTCCACAGGCATGCCCAGTGACACATCCTCCTTTCAGCTGCACCGTGCCATTCCTCAGGCACTGGCACACACACTCACGCATAAACACACACACACGTCCAAACACACTCAAACTCATATAAACCTCCCCTTCTGCTGGGCTGGCTAGGCAGCAGGTCCGGGGATTGTGTCTGTCTGTAGTCCATTAAAGATGCAGCTCTTCTCCAGAGCTGCGCTGCTCCTGTTCACCCAGGTCTCTGTGTGTCTTTGTGCTCCAGGGGCCAACCTCACTTCCAACCTTGACCGCATCAAGATTGTCTTCACCCCCATGGTGTGTCGGAGGGTGTGCAGCGGCGGCCGCTGCTACAACAGCTGTGAGAAGGGTGACACCACCACCGTCTACAGTGAGAACCAGCAGCAACATCAGCCGGCAAAGACCCAGGGCTTCAGACTCTGTGAGTGTTCCCCCTTTTCAATTCTCCTTCTCCTTCTCTCGCTCCACTCCTCTCTCTTCCTATTCTGTCTGAATGTAGTCCAGAGGTGAGAGGGGGAAAGAGGGGCTCCTGATAGATAAACCCATTCCCACTGTGGAGCTGTCAACACTGAATGCCAGGCAGTGAGGAGAGAGAGGTGACAGAGTGGGGGAGATTATATGCCTGGGAGCAGTGTGAAAGAGGGGTAGAGGGAGGGAGGGAGAGAGAGAGGGGTAGAGGGAGGGAGAGAGAGAAAGGGGAGAGCACATTAAGAGCAGGTCTCCCTCCCTTCGTGTCGCAGGACTCAGTGGAGGCTAACCACACACGTGGAAGCACCGCTCTCACGCTCCCAACAGTTAGCCCGGTCTCTTTGTGGTTTACACCTTGCTCTCAGCTCCACGGTTAACCATTTAATGTGCTCACTGGGAGAGGGGGAGAGAGACAAAGAGAAAGGGAGAGAGAGGGAGTAGTAGAGTGAATAGGATTTTATAGGGATTACATTAAAGCTGCTATTTATCCGTGGGCTTTGCTACAAACTCACACAGGAGAGTAGTCTCCCTCTCTGCCTCTCCATGTGGGGGGAGAACAATAACCAATGCTGGGGTTCCGGCCCTGTTTCCCTAGTGTTCCTCTCAGCCCTTACCATACAGCTAAGGCTTACAGTAATCACTCGAACTGATTAAAAGTGAAGGGTGCACATACCACACACACACACATGAACACAGGCTGCCGCCGCCCCACACTTAACACACTAAACTCCTCATGGGAGGAACTGGCTGAGTTATGAATAGATAAACAGGTTGTTTTGTAGATTTATGCTCCCATTAATAGGTTTTTGGAAAATGTAAAGCTACTCCGAACACAATGACTTGGCAGAGACGTTGCACAACAATGCATTTCTGGCACTTCTGGGTAGCAGTTTGTTTTTATGCTCCATTTTATTTGAAAGAAATCTCTGATCATTAAAACATCTGTAAAAAGACTCCGTTAAAGGAAATTACTCAACATTCAAGCTGGCATTTTGTTGTTGCGGAAGTGCATGCTCCTCCTCAAGGAATGTCAAGTAGACAGCAAACAGTTATGTCATGTTGTTGTTATGTTCCCAACGTGGGGCAGTAAAAACTGGGTGGATTGCGTCATTCCACTTTTGGGCTCCCTGGATTCACAACATTGAACAGTTATTCTAAACCCTAACATTACTGGGACAAGTAACTTAGAGAAACCCTTCAATAATGCATGTTAAAGACATATGGTGGTGGTGCTGGGGATGTGTGAGTGTGTGGCACGGGCATGAATGGTATCTTCCTGTCTGTCTGGTGTCTGAATAGATGTGTGAAAGTAGGTAGAGGGTGGATGAGAAAAAAGGTCAGGTTGATGTCTAGGAATAATTCCTGCCCCATGCTGAGGTGGGTTAGGGCGAGGCTGAGCCTGAGGCCGAGGCTGAGACAACACTCTGAGGTGAGACAGAGTCTGAGACTGAGTCTGAGACTGAGGCCGAGGCTGAGACAACACTCTGAGACGAGGCTGAGACAACACTCTGAGGCGAGGCTGAGTATGAGACCGAGGCTGAGACAACACTCTGAGGCGAGGATGAGTCTGAAGATGAGGCCGAGGCTGAGACAACACTCTGAGGCGAGTCTGAGACAGAGGCCGAGGCTGAGACAACACTCTGAGGCGAGGATGAGTCTGAAGATGAGGCCGAGGCTGAGACAACACTCTGAGGCGAGGTTGAGGCCGAGGCTGAGACAACACTCTGAGGCCGAGGCTGAGACAACACTCTGAGGCGAGGCTGAGTATGAGGCCGTGGCTGAGACAACACTCTGAGGCGAGTCTGAGTGTGAGACTGAGGCCGAGACTGAGACAACACTCTGAGACGAGGCTGTCTGAGACCGAGGCTAAGACAACACTCTGAGGCTGAGTCTGAGACAGGCCGAGGCTGAGACAACACTCTGAGGCGAGTCTGAGACAGAGACTGAGGCCAAGACTGAGACAACACTCTGAGGCGAGGCTGAGTCTGAGGCCGAGGCTGAGACAACACTCTGAGGCGAGTATGAGGCCGAGGCTGAGACAACACTCTGAGGCGAGGATGAGTCTGAAGATGAGACCGAGGCTGAGACAACACTCTGAGGCGAGGCTGAGTCTGAGACTGAGGCCGAGGCTGAGACAACACTCTGAGGCGAGTATGAGGCCGAGGCTGAGGCAACACTCTGAGGCGAGGATGAGTCTGAAGATGAGACCGAGGCTGAGACAACACTCTGAGGCGAGGCTGAGACAACACTCTGAGGCGAGGCTGAGTATGAGGCTGAGGCTGAGACAACACTCTGAGGCGAGTCTGAGTATGAGGCCGAGGCTGAGACAACACTCTGAGGCGAGTCTGAGACAGAGGCCGAGGCTGAGACAACACTCTGAGGTGAGGCTGAGTCTGAAGATGAGGCCGAGGCTGAGACAACACTCTGAGGCCGAGGCTGAGACAACACTCTGAGGCTGAGACTGAGGCCGAGGCTGAGACAATACTCTGAGGCGAGGCTGAGTATGAGGCTGAGACAACACTCTGAGGCGAGTCTGAGGCCGAGGCTGAGACAACACTCTGAGGCGAGTCTGAGGCCGAGGCTGAGACAACACTCTGAGGCAAGTCTGAGGCCGAGGCTGAGACAACACTCTGAGGGCGAGGCTGAGTATGAGGCCGAGGCTGAGACAATACTCTGAGGCGAGTCTGAGACAGAGGCCGAGGCTGAGACAACATTCTGAGGCGAGGCTGAGTCTGAAGATGAGGCCGAGGCTGAGACAACACTCTGAGGCCGAGGCTGAGACAACACTCTGAGGCTGAGGCTGAGACAACACTCTGAGGCGAGGCTGAGACAACACTCTGAGGCTGAGGCTGAGACAACACTCTGAGGCCGAGGCTGAGACAACACTCTGAGGCCGAGGCTGAGACAACACTCTGAGGCTGAGGCTGAGACAACACTCTGAGGCCGAGGCTGAGACAACACTCTGAGGCGAGGCTGAGTATGAGGCCGAGGCTGAGACAACACTCTGAGGCAAGGCTGAGTCTGAGGCCGAAGCTGAGACAATACTCTGAGGCAAGTCTGAGGCCGAGGCTGAGACAACACTCTGAGGCGAGGCTGCGTCTGAGACAGGCCGAGGCTGAGACAACACTCTGAGGCCGAGGCTGAGACAACACTCTGAGGCGAGGCTGAGTCTGAGACTGAGACCGAGGCTAAGACAACACTCTGAGGCCGAGGCTGAGGCTGTCCAGTCCTGTGCAGGGCTTCTCCCCAGATTGTTAAGAATTAATGGCCCTTTGTAGCTGATAATTTAGCCAGCATGTGTAATCACAGGGGGGCTTCCTGTGGACCTGAACACTGGCTCCATGTCCCCCTCTTTCTCCACCACTCTCTTTCCTTCTCTCTCTCTCTCTCTCTCTCTCTCTCTCTCTCTCTCTCTCTCTCTCTCTCTCTCTCTCCACCACTTTCTTTCCAGCCAGACTATCATGCCGCAGCCCTCCCTGATTTGCTCACACCCAGAGTCAGTCAGTCAGTCAGTCAGTCAGTCAGTCAGTCAGTCAGTCTGTCTGTCTGTCTGTCTGTCTGTCTGTCTGTCTGTCTGTCTGTCTGTCTGTCTGTCTGTCTGTCTGTCTGTCTGTCTGTCTGTCTGTCTGTCTGTCTGTCTGTCTGTCTGTCTGTCTGTCTGTCTGTCTGTCTGTCTGTCTGTCTGTCTGTCTGTCTGTCTGTGACAAGGGTTATAGCGCCACAACATGATTGGGTCCGAAGCCTTAAATGCCACAGATACAACTCTCTTTCATCTGCTGTTTTAGAAACCTGCCTCATCACAGGGATCAGGATAACAGCGTCCAAATATGCATTATAAAAAAAGGCATCGATATTTTTTTCTTTTTTGCCTTTAGAAGATTCCCTTTTATTGTGCCAGGCTGTTATCGATTTTTCATTTTCCAGGCTTTGAAGTTTGAGTGAGTTGAGGTTAAGGTTTGAGCGTCTCTGTAGATCCTGATATAGAGCAGGTATGTAGGACACTGGCACCTCTGCCAAGAGATAAGCAGAATGAAAGGCTGTGAAAGCAACCTGTCAAACACCAGCTGCTTTTCCTTCTAGAGGAACCCGTCATGACTGCTGGAAGATTGCAGGGCGTAAATCAAACTATATGCAAAGACAATGTCAGGTAGGGATTCAATAGTCTTAAATGCTTTAGAACCAATTGCCGCGCTCCTTTGAAATTCTATCCAAGCTGTTATTTTGGTATGTGAGATTTGTTTTCTCTTGTATTCCAGTGTTTCCCCTACATGCATTTAGCAGTGATGCTCCGCAGTCATTGCAATAAAATAAAATAAAAAAATATATATATATACGATGCCTTCAGAAAGTATTCACACCCCTTGACTTTTTCCGCATTTTGTTGTGGCCTGAATTTGAAATAGATTTTTTTTTTAATCACTGATCTACACACAATACCCCATAATGTCAAAGTGGAATTATGTTTTTTGAAAATTTACGAAATTAAAAGCTGAAATGTCTTGAGTGAGTAAGTAATGAACCCCTTTGTTATGGCAAGCCTAAATAAGTACCACACTCCATATTTTTAAGCATAGTGGTGGCTGCATAGGTATGTTTGTAATCATTCAGAACTGGGGAGTTTTTCAGGATAAAAAAGAAATGGAATGGTGCTAAGGACAAGCAAAATCATTGAGGAAAACCTGGTTCAGACAAGACACTGGGAGATGAGTTCACCTTTCAGCAGGACAATAACCTAAAACACAAGCCCAAATCTACACTGGAGTTGCTTATCATGAAGACATGGAATGTTCCTGAGTGGCCGAGTTACAGTTTTGACTGAAATCTACTTGAAAATCTATGTCAAGACCTGAAACTGTTTGTCTAGCAATTAGCAAATTGGCAAATGTTGCACAATCCAGTTGTGGAAAGCTCTTAGAGACTTACCCAGAAAGACTCACAACTATAATCGCTGCCAAATGTGCTTCAACAAACTATTTACTCAAGGGTGTGAATACTTATGTAAATGAGATATTTCTGTATTTAATTTTCAATAAATGTGCAAACATTTCTAAAAACATGTTTTCCCTTTGTCATTATGGGGTATTTTTTAAATCATTTGTCAGCCATAGTTATTTCACGTCTCACAAGACGCATGTGTCTCTCTGCAACTTAATTGGTGGCTCGCTGCAATAATCTGAATGAATGTTGTGCAAGTTGATTTCCTCAGTCAGCTGAATGCACTGCTTAATTAGTTTATAGAACTGTGGTTACGTAAGTAACCTTCGATATCCACTATTAGCTGCTGGAACAAATGGAGTGGTAATATTAATACGAATTTGGCTATAGCTTTTGAACAGTTGAAGCTATTTAGCGAATTTAACCACATTCCTGAATGCCAATACTTTCAGGAACACGTCCATCTACGACGTACACAAACTGTGCAGGACTCGTTAGAAGGGAGGGTAGTGAATCTGAATGACTGGGGAAATGAATTGATTAAAGCATACTTCCTTCAAAAAGCATATACTTCCTTCAAACTGAAATTTGACATTACCTGATTTGACTTATCTTTGTGCTATAACTTTTATTGAGATAATGGCAATAAGGCCAGATTCAAAAGATTAAATAAATACTTTTTACACATTTGTTTCTGTGATAGTGTCCTACATTAGAGAATGAAACAGCTTGATCATCCATGCTAATAGTATCTTAAATATTGTCTGAATCAATTTAGAATCATGTATGAATCAGTTTAAAGTCGTGACCCCCCAACCCTCCTTATTAGTGATATGTCAATATGCAAAATTCATACCAACTGCTTGAACACCGAATAGCTCAGATACTCCTGAAAACATGAAATTACCCCAGGAATCGATAGAACATCGCTCAGAGATGTACAAAAACAATATAACATTAAAAATGGGTGAATCTTCTCTTTGATAGGGAGAGGTTATATTTGAAGTGTGTTTTACCTCAGGGTGAAGTTGGAGCTTCATAAACCCATGTCAAATGAGGTTTCTGCTAGTGAATGTGGTGACGGTTATGTGAGCAACAGGAAAGTAGTTGTCCATATGAAGTCTCAGTCTACACTACCTATTGGAATTTTCTCTCCTGCTTCTCATTATGTGTATGGGCCCCAGCATATGAGGACGCATAAATCAACTTAATTCAATCTGGCGGTTCCTTACACTAACAAACCTCCCCCCCTTCCTCTCTCCCCTGCAGTCTTCTGTCAGATCCCCTGTCTGAACGGCGGGCGCTGCATTGGCAGGGACCAGTGCTGGTGCCCAACAAACTCCACGGGGAAGTTCTGCCACCTCCCAGCCCCCCCTCCTGCCCGACCCACCCCCAGCAGGAAGGACGGCAGCCTGGCCGGACGCAACTCGTCCTCCCACTCCATGTACACCCTGCCGCTGTCCAATCAACAAGGTGATCACCTAGCCGTCTGGCTGGCTGGATGAGACACAGGAACACAGTCTCTGGCCAGGTCTCCAGGACCTCCCCCAGCTAGGCCTCCTGTAGACACACTGTTTCCTCCAGTTCTGCTGATTTTACTGCTGTCTTTTATTCATCTGATTCATCATGCCCTCTCAACTGTTCTGGTTTTGTTTGAACTAACTCAGGTTTATTTGTTGACTTGCAACGGCCCAGTTAGTAACTCTGCTGAATTCTACCTTCGTGAACCAGCAGTGAAAGTCAGAATGGGTTCTCAGTAGAATATGTAATGGGGTGTTTTTTGGAGTTCCCCATATTGTTCACACAGTGCTCCCTCTTATCAACAGAAGACCCTATAGTGAATTAGAAACAGAGCATGCCCTAACCAGTGCCATGAAGAGCCGCTAAAATAAGCAGCATTAAAGCAACATTCCCCTTTTGTCCTGGCTTCTCTTTGGCCTGCTGTAAGTAGAAGCAGAAGCTCTCTCTTTAGGTTCTCACTTAGCTCCTTTGAATTCCGTTCTCCATTTTCTTCCAGCCCTTACTGACTTTATAATGCTAATCTAATGACAGACCACATGTGTGTGTTGTTACATCACAGGGCAGGCATCTGCCTGTCTGTCTGACTGTGTCGAGAGAGTCACTACAAGGCCATGGTAAAGTCATGTGCTCTCTCTCACTCTCTGTAGTATATCAAACACAGGGCCTGTTTGTGGAGCTGTGATTTATGAAAGAGGAGAGTATGTCAGAATTCCTGGAAAATTCTTTGGCACATCCTGAATATGGATGTGCTCTGCTGTCACATGGACAAAGGAGAATGCACTCAATATTACAACAGTTCTGCAATTCCTCCAACCTGTCTCGGGTCATAAACATATAATAATGGAATTAAACTTTTGTGTGTTTTAAGTGTCTTTTCGTTTGTACTGTATCTCTATATGTTAAGACCTGGCTTGGGCCTTTTGGGAACACCCTTTGAGAAGCATCACTGCAAGGTCAGGTCCAGGACTATTCATCAGGCTCTTTCCCATGTCCAGACAGATTGGGCTCAATGTGTTTCTGCTGAATGTGGTAGTAGAGTGTTGCCTGACAGACTGTGCTGTGCGCTCTGTGTCCTGTCCAGCCTCTCTACACCCGTCCATGGTGAATGTCCACATCCAGCACCCCCACGAGGCTGAGGTGCAGATCCACCAGGTAGCCCGGGTCAAGCCTGGCCAGAGACCCCCCGCGGCTGAGGGGGCTCACTCTGTACAGCAGCGCTCCCAACCTGGCAATGGCATCGGCAATGGGCATGGGCACACCAGACCACACAACCGGCAGAACGGATACGTGGGGAGGTGCTTCCAAGAGACCGTTGATGGACAGGTATAGTACGGTCCGCTGAGTATGATGTTTTGAGTGGCATACTCTGAACACAGTACATTATAGTTGATGATGATCTTAGCAGTCTTTTGGGGTGGAGACCAGGTTTGGCTTCCGTGTGTCTTACCGTCCGTCCGGCAGGGCAGCATTCATATCTTCCCTCCTCTGTCTGTCTGATAGTGGGTGTCTGGGACAGGAAGTCTGTCTGTGGCTCTGAATTATACTGCAGCCAGGATTTATAAGCTCTCAACACATTGATCATCTCGTGTTCCCCTCCCAACACCCACAGACATGTTATGAGTTAGGCTTGAGAGGGAGGACTCAGGTGAGAGGCTGAAATCCAACCCATGTCTCAAACACAGAGCGATCTCCTTCACACACACACACACACACACACACACACACACACACACACACACACACACACACACACACACACACACACACACACACACACACACACACACACACACACACACACACACACACACACACACACACACACCACACTCATCTCTCTCACACACACACTCTCTATCTCATCTCTCACACACAGAGCGTAAAGAGCAGTGGTGGTGGTTGGAGGAACCCATGGAGGTAGAAATCTGAAGACAGGCTCATTGGAACGGCTGTAATGGAATATGTGGAAAGGTATCAAACACATGGAAACCATGTGTTTGCGATACCGTTCCATTCCAGCCGTTACAATGAGCCGTTCCTCAGATTTCTACCTCCACTGGTAACGAGAGCTCCTCATCGTAGGTTCTGTACAGGCAGCATCTGTTGGCTTGGCTGTGAGAGATGCTGTTATTCCCCCTGCCTCCTGTTTCCAACTCTAACAGTAGTGTCCTCTGTAGAGCTGCTTCCAGCCCAGTGTTAGACTATGTGTTATTAGCTGCTTGACACGCAGAGCAGAGAAAGTGTATGTTCGTGCTGGAAGGGATCTCTCATTGTCCATGCCATTTTGAAAATAACCTACAGTCAGATTCATGCCGCTCATTGGCCCCCCCCCAAAAAAGAAGATCTCTGTTTGGTCTTGACTGACTTTACCAATTAGGTGTTCCATAACAATGTGTCCTTAACTCTTTTCCCAAAGCTCCATGAGGCACCATTTGCCAGGCAGAATTCAGTGATGTTTGATAATAATCTCTCCACAATTAGCCAAGTTCCTTAACGAGCCAAGCCAAGAGCAGCAGCAGCAGAGCTATTCCTGGTTCAGCCTGTTTATGTCCTCTGCTGCGGCCTAACCAATCTCAGATGTGTGTTCAGTTCAGCTCGCTCTGTCCTCACTCAGAAGAGAAGACTCACAAACTGCTGAACACCCACACATAAACACACACACACACACACACACACACACACACACACACACACACACACACACACACACACACACACACACACACACACACACACACACACACACACACACACACAAACACACACACACACACACACACACACACACACACACACACACACACACACACACACACACACACACACACAGTCCAATTAAACACACACACATACACACATATAGTCTGATTAAACACACGCACACACACAAACACACACACACACATACAGTATATAAAGTCAGGTTAAACAACATGCTGTCAGAGTGGAAAAAGGGAAGGTTTAAACAACATGCTGTCAGAGTGGAAAAAGGGAAGGTTTAAACAACATGCTGTCAGAGTGGAAAAAGGGAAGGTTTAAACAACATGCTGTCAGAGTGGAAAAAGGGAAGGTTTAAACAACATGCTGTCAGAGTGGAAAAAGGGAAGGTTTAAACAACATGCTGTCAGAGTGGAAAAAGGGAAGGTTTAAACAACATGCTGTCAGAGTGGAAAAAGGGAAGGTTTAAACAACATGTTGTCAGAGTGGAAAAAGGGAAGGTTTAAACAACATGCTGTCAGAGTGGAAAAAGGGAAGGTTTAAACAACATGCTGTCAGAGTGGAAAAAGGGAAGGTTTAAACAACATGCTGTCAGAGTGGAAAAAGGGAAGGTTTAAACAACATGTTGTCAGAGTGGAAAAAGGGAAGGTTTAAACAACATGCTGTCAGAGTGGAAAAAGGGAAGGTTTAAACAACATGCTGTCAGAGTGGAAAAAGGGAAGGTTTAAACAACATGCTGTCAGAGTGGAAAAAGGGAAGGTTTAAACAACATGCTGTCAGAGTGGAAAAAGGGAAGGTTTAAACAACATGCTGTCAGAGTGGAAAAAGGGAAGGTTTAAACAACATGCTGTCAGAGTGGAAAAAGGGAAGGTTTAAACAACATGCTGTCAGAGTGGAAAAAGGGAAGGTTTAAACAACATGCTGTCAGAGTGGAAAAAGGGAAGGTGTCGGTGATGTGTCCTGTGTTGTGTGAGTGTGTTGAGATGTGTGCGTGTGTTGTCATTTCAGTGTGGGAAGCCTCTTCCGGGCCTGACCAAACAGGATGACTGCTGTGGAAGTGTGGGTGCCTCATGGGGCCTGAACAAGTGCACAGAGTGTCCAACCAAACCAGGTGAGTCCCCTTTACCCTCACATCCTGAACACACTGAACCAGTGAACCTAGATCCTCCCGGGCTATTCCTTCTGTTATATTATGATGTGTTCATTTGGCTAAACAATGTATTTTACGTCAATCATGAACACAATCTATGTCTGGAATTAACAGTCAATCCCTTTAACAGTGGGGTGATAATTCAGGATGATTACTGAGTTTTGTATCCTAGATTAGAAGGATCGTGCCTCGACTTTTGGCATCACTTGTCGTCTCATTGTAAAATGTAGTTGTTTTCGCTTCTAAAAACAAAACAAGGCACCAAATGAAAACACATTTAGCATGACTAACAGAGACTGGCAGGAGTGCCACCCAGCCTGCCGTCAGGCAGAGAGAGAGGCCAGCTCTGCCTCTACTATAGCTAACAGAAGAGAAATGGACAGCCATGGTTCCTGACCAGAGCTGCCTGTGCTGCTGCTGCTGCGGTTTTGAAAAGCAGCCGTGTGCCCGTTGGGTGGTTCTTCCCCTCTCTCTGTGTGTGGAGGCAGCAGACTCTCAGTAAAGTTGTTGGCAGCGTTTCTTCATTATGTTTTAAATAGAGGAGCGCTCCGGGCCCCTGATGACCCCCACCCAAGGGCCTCCAGGCCCTACTGAAGCTCCCCACGAGGGTTATTTGGTGGTTGGGAGGGACGGTCCCCGCCCTGCTCTTCCCTGTTAATCCTATCAGGAAGAGGCCTGGCTGCGGTAGATGTCAATAGCCTGTCACAGGGTGCTGTCATAGCCCATTCCCTGTGAAGTGTCTGTCTGCCGGAGCTCTAATCACAAGCAGACATCATCTCATCTCAGGTCCATTCATCATGGACGGACATCTATTTTTCTCTTCTCTCTGTGCCAGAATCTCTCTCTCTCTCTCTCTCTCTCTCTCTCTCTCTCTCTCTCTCTCTCTCTCTCTCTCTCTCTCTCTCTCTCTCTTTCTCTCTCTCTCTCTCTCTATCTCTGTCTTTCTCTCTGTCTTTCTCTCTCCCACACCAGCATCTCGTTTGACTCACAGATGTTTTCCTCTCCTCCGTCCTTTGAAGTGGGGAGAATCAGAACTATCCCTGCATTCTCTCATTGTGTAGTTGTTTTTGGGCAGCTTGGTCCCGGGTCACACGCAGAGTCGCTGGAGATGAGAGAATGAAAGACAAAAGAGGGAAAGATGAAGCCACATACTGTATGT
Organism: Salvelinus namaycush; assembly: GCF_016432855.1. Lineage (NCBI taxonomy): Eukaryota > Metazoa > Chordata > Actinopteri > Salmoniformes > Salmonidae > Salvelinus > Salvelinus namaycush. Next base: position 26,389,510 of record NC_052334.1, on the reverse strand, counting down.
CCCATGCTGATTGGTGCATACTTTGAAGGACTTTTTAGCGAATACTTGACATTCCTTTCCAGTCTTATGGTTCCCTGTATACAAATATGGCCAGAACCCGCTTTAGCTGGCTTCATTATACATTGTGTATGTAGTAACTTAAACAAGTGGACACGCACTAATGAAGAGTAATCATTTTGTCATCCCGTACATCTCTCTTGGACTGCTCCCAGCCAGGTCAGTTGATGGCTTGATGACAAGTATCTGGAAAGTAGTCATTTACCTCAATGAGAGAGGCTTGTGTCTCTCCTCTCCGAGCGTGTGATGCTGAGGTCATAATGTCCAGCTTGTTTTTGGGTGTGACTCATGCAACACCCGTCAGTTTATTACTGTTTGTAAAACATACAGGCCATTGAAAATAAGTGTCACAGCAACAGGAGCCTCTTAACAACATATTTTATAGACACTGAGAACTATGTCGCTTAGCTGTTTAAGGACCAGTGTCGAATGTGGTTCCATTCAGGAATGCTCCATCCAGACCTACTGTTTCCCGGAACCTTTTAATGTCTCCTCTGGTCAGCTCCAAGTGCCGGGATGTCTCTTTCTCTGTTGCCTATCTTGGCTTCAGTCCTGACTGTGATCTCCACACCATTCCCACGTTATTCTCCTATAGTTCTCCCTCTATCCAATGGGAGGGAATCAATGAACTCTCTGACTGATTCAGTGAAAGACATCAATCCAAGACACTGCCAGACTACTCTGTTGTTTTAGGCAGATAAAGTGTTATTATTGTTATATGGAGTGGAGGAAGCCGCAGTGCGGTGGGGAAACCAACGGGTGTGTGTTTTTGGGAGGGAGGGAAGTTGACGTAATGGAGGTAATGACAGTGACACTGTGGAAGCCCCAGCACCAGCCCCGTTCAGCGCTGTAGGATCGAATGCACTGTAAACCCACATGCTGCAAATTTCAGTGAGTAATGAACTCCAGATAAAATAAGACCATGGTCCATCTCTCCTCTCTCTCTCTGGTTCATATGTTCATCTCTCCTCTCTCTCTGGTTCATATGTCCATCCCTCCTCTCTCTCTCTGGTTCATATGTCCATCTCTCCTCTCTCTCTCTGGTTCATATGTCCATCTCTCCTCTCTCTCTCTGGTTCATATGTCCATCTCTCCTCTCTCTCTCTGGTTCATATGTCCATCTCTCCTCTCTCTCTCTGGTTCATATGTTCATCTCTCCTCTCTCTCTGGTTCATATGTCCATCCCTCCTCTCTCTCTCTGGTTCATATGTCCATCTCTCCTCTCTCTCTCTGGTTCATATGTCCATCCCTCCTCTCTCTCTCTGGTTCATATGTCCATCTCTCCTCTCTCTCTCTGGTTCATATGTCCATCCCTCCTCTCTCTCTCTGGTTCATATGTCCATCTCTCCTCTCTCTCTCTGGTTCATATGTCCATCCCTCCTCTCTCTCTCTGGTTCATATGTCCATCTCTCCTCTCTCTCTCTGGTTCATATGTCCATCCCTCCTCTCTCTCTCTGGTTCATATGTCCATCTCTCCTCTCTCTCTCTGGTTCATATGTCCATCCCTCCTCTCTCTGTCTGGTTCATATGTCCATCTCTCCTCTCTCTCTCTGGTTCATATGTCCATCCCTCCTCTCTCTCTCTGGTTCATATGTTCATCTCTCCTCTCTCTCTGGTTCATATGTCCATCCCTCCTCTCTCTCTCTGGTTCATATGTCCATCTCTCCTCTCTCTCTCTGGTTCATATGTCCATCCCTCCTCTCTCTCTCTGGTTCATATGTCCATCTCTCCTCTCTCTCTCTGGTTCATATGTCCATCCCTCCTCTCTCTCTCTGGTTCATATGTCCATCTCTCCTCTCTCTCTGGTTCATATGTCCATCTCTCCTCTCTCTCTGGTTCATATGTCCATCTCTCCTCTCTCTCTCTGGTTCATATGTCCATCTCTCCTCTCTCTCTCTGGTTCATATGTCCATCTCTCCTGGTTCATATGTCCATCTCTCCTCTCTCTCTCTGGTTCATATGTCCATCTCTCCTCTCTCTCTCTGGTTCATATGTCCATCTCTCCTCTCTCTCTCTGGTTCATATGTCCATCTCTCCTCTCTCTCTCTGGTTCATATGTCCATCTCTCCTCTCTCTCTCTGGTTCATATGTCCATCTCTCCTCTCTCTCTCTGGTTCATATGTCCATCCCTCCTCTCTCTCTCTGGTTCATATGTCCATCTCTCCTCTCTCTCTGGTTCATATGTCCATCCCTCCTCTCTCTCTCTGGTTCATATGTCCATCTCTCCTCTCTCTCTCTGGTTCATATGTCCATCTCTCCTCTCTCTCTCTGGTTCATATGTCCATCTCTCCTCTCTCTCTCTGGTTCATATGTCCATCCATCCTCTCTCTCTCTGGTTCATATGTCCATCTCTCCTCTCTCCCTGGTTCATATGTCCATCCCTCCTCTTTCTCTCTGGTTCATATGTCCATCTCTCCTCTCTCTCTGGTTCATATGTCCATCTCTCCTCTCTCTCTGGTTCATATGTCCATCTCTCCTCTCTCTCTCTGGTTCATATGTCCATCCCTCCTCTCTCTCTCTGGTTCATATGTCCATCTCTCCTCTCTCTCTCTGGTTCATATGTCCATCTCTCCTCTCTCTCTCTGGTTCATATGTCCATCCCTCCTCTCTCTCTCTGGTTCATATGTCCATCCCTCCTCTCTCTCTCTGGTTCATATGTCCATCCCTCCTCTCTCTCTCTGGTTCATATGTCCATCTCTCCTCTCTCTCTGGTTCATATGTCCATCCCTCCTCTCTCTCTCTGGTTCATATGTCCATCCCTCCTCTCTCTCTCTGGTTCATATGTCCATCTCTCCTCTCTCTCTGGTTCATATGTCCATCCCTCCTCTCTCTCTCTGGTTCATATGTCCATCTCTCCTCTCTCTCTCTGGTTCATATGTCCATCTCTCCTCTCTCTCTCTGGTTCATATGTCCATCTCTCCTCTCTCTCTGGTTCATATGTCCATCTCTCCTCTCTCTCTCTGGTTCATATGTCCATCTCTCCTCTCTCTCTGGTTCATATGTCCATCTCTCCTCTCTCTCTCTGGTTCATATGTCCATCTCTCCTCTCTCTCTCTGGTTCATATGTCCATCTCTCCTCTCTCTCTCTGGTTCATATGTCCATCTCTCCTCTCTCTCTCTGGTTCATATGTCCATCTCTCCTCTCTCTCTCTGGTTCATATGTCCATCTCTCCTCTCTCTCTCTGGTTCATATGTCCATCTCTCCTCTCTCTCTCTGGTTCATATGTCCATCTCTCCTCTCTCTCTGGTTCATATGTCCATCTCTCCTCTCTCTCTGGTTCATATGTCCATCCCTCCTCTCTCTCTCTGGTTCATATGTCCATCCCTCCTCTCTCTCTCTGGTTCATATGTCCATCTCTCCTCTCTCTCTCTGGTTCATATGTCCATCTCTCCTCTCTCTCTCTGGTTCATATGTCCATCTCTCCTCTCTCTCTGGTTCATATGTCCATCTCTCATCTCTCTCTCTGGTTCATATGTCCATCTCTCCTCTCTCTCTCTGGTTCATATGTCCATCTCTCCTCTCTCTCTCTGTTCTTTTGGAACTTCTGTGAGTGTAATGTTTACTGTTAATTTTTTAGGTTTATTTCACTTTTGTATATTATCTACTTCACTTGCTTTGGCAATGTTAACATATGTTTCCCATGCCAATAAAGCCCCTTGAATTGAATTGAGAGAAAACAGCGCCAGAACTTATTTAAATTTCAGGCTTATGGCTGAAATGTTGAAGTGTGTCCTCTGACAGGAGAGGAGATGGAAGCAATTAGAGCTGCTTGTCCCCCTAGACTGCAAGATGACACCTGATTGGATGAGGCAAGGCCAATGTGGGGTATGGAGTTGATTGACAGCTAATTTGCTTTCAAAGTACAGTATATTGGGAAACGTACCCAATAAAGTGAATACAGCTCTTTGTAGATACAGTAGATCAGAACAATGATAGGTAGATCAGTGTCATTCAGACTGTTTGTTAGGGTTTTCTGCATTGAGGATCACTTTAAGTGAAAGGTTCATGTGAAAACTGATCTGAGGTACTTTAGAAGAGGCCACAAGCTCTGCCCTGAGTGTGAACCTATGACCTGGTGCGAGAGTGGCATGGCTGTTTCTGACTTTATATGGAGTAGCTGGCCACCCATAGTAATTTTATTTCTAAGTGGCCATCAGTACCAGTGTGTTCCATAGCTTATTCAATTCCATAAAGCATGGCTCCGGTCGTCTCCCTATCTGTCATTCCAGGAAGTCTTCCCTCCAAGTGACTCTCCCACTCCGGGATGCTTCCCAGGGACCAGGAACAGAGGTCCCCGGGGCCAACATAAATCACAGACCCACCCACAGGAGCCCTGGCCTCTGGCCCTGGAGCCACTACCTCCCCAGGCCACCGAGGTCACAGCATGATGTCACAGCATGATGATGTCAGCCCTCTGCCCCTCCTTCCTCAACCCCGACCACACCAGCAGGCCTGCCCCATACTGAGGGAGAAACCTCTCTCTGACTCTACTATCTCTCTCTCATAGGAATGTTATTCCTGAGCATCAGATTAATCAAATAAGATGAGAAGGAGGAGGAGAAGGCCCTGTTCCAAATCACCCTACATGAGATCATCCCTTCCAGTCCCATGGAGAACTATTGAATCTGCCCATTTAGGACCAAAGCATGTGCCTAGTACTTTTTATTAGCAGTGATCAAACATTGAACACTTGTTAATGACCAACATCCAAACCCAGGGATGGGGCGACTTGTTCAGAACAACACAGACTGAGCTGAACATGTGCTGTAGTCCGTGCCAAGGTTTCAGGCTGCTCTCTCTCTCTGTGCCGCTGCAGCCTCTCTCTCATGGTGATTAGACAGAGACGTTGCCATCCTTTGGCAGGTTCTGATTCGTTCTGTGTTGATTTAGCTTAATGCCGGGTACAAACAGTGTGATGGAATCTATTAGCTAGACAGCAGTGTGGCTAATGAGGGCTGACTGCGAGCAGGAATAAATCCCAATGCAGACATACAGTATCTATCTGGCCCAGAGAGGACTGCTTGTCCAAGGCACCATGCCAGTGAGTTGGAGGCAAATGGAAATGAAATCTCTGTTGCATGGCTGGATATGATACATGTGTAGCCTGTTCATCATGGGGTATGGACTATACCATGTCATCTCTTGGCCTCGCCCCCAGTGGTAAATATTTCATGTCAAGTGGCGGCAGTGGGAGATTATGGGAGAATGTGTGTCTATTTAAATGGGAGGTCACAGCCACACCGCTGTGGGCGTCGTGAAGAAGGGAGGACAGAACCAAATTAAAAACTGTCAAACTACAAACAGATGCAAAAAGCATCAAATGATGTTAAAAACTGAGACAAATATAATGTTTTTGAAGAAGGATTAAGTCAAGTCGAACATGAGGGAGAAGCACTTTGTGACATCTCATGATGTGAAAAGGGCTTTATAAATACAGTTGATTTCATTTGATGAAATAAATGCCTTGATCGGACCAGCTGCATTGTCTTTATACAATGTCTGTCAAAACATGGTAATTGTCTGTGCCTATGAACACACAGCTGGGAATGTCATTTACCCAATATCAAACTCCAAGCTGCTATACTGGAGCTTTTTAAGAAAGCAAATGTTAGCTTTGCATGAGTGTGTGGTGTCTGAGGCTGATCTCATCATGGGGATGTTGATGTTAGGTCCATGTGGCTGTCTCGTCTCATCTGATGCCCCAGCGCTTGACTGGCTGGCAGCTGGGGCTTATTTACAGGGCTCGTGATATGGGCCGTGCCAGAATGGCAAACTTGGCTTGTGCCAATGAGACGTTCTGCTTTGAAAGCAAATGACTTCCCCTTAGCTGTTTTCTGTAATCAGTCGTTGGCCTGGAGGCCAGAGGGACATGGGTTCTTTCTCATCTTCATCTCAAAGGGAATGAAACAGCTCCTTGTGATTAAAGGGTTGTGTTGGGTTTACCCCTCCATGGCACCAGTTTGTCCCATGGCCGTCTGTTCTCAGTAAGCAAGTCGCTTAAAGGGTTTTAAAGGTTCTTGGCACTCATGTCTGTTGTGTTCCTACAGAATGGCTAACTTTGGAATGGATAGAGATTACTGTCTCCCCTCCTCCTGTGACTCACATCCATTACCCCTCTCTGGTCTACTACTTCTTCTCAGGTTCTCCAGCTAGGCTCCTGGATAAGCCTGGGGGTAGGGGGTGACTCAGGGCAGACTCCATGGAGGAGCAGTATATTGGGGTTGAGGCAGTACAGTACATTGTGGGTTCAGTACCGTGCTCTCAGCCTGTGATGGATGTGCCTGCCACTCGTACGTCTAAGTAGGCGAATAAAAGCCTCCCTCAGGCCAGGTGGTCCACATAATGATTGCACTAAATTACCAATTAAAGATTTCTGTCAAGCAGAACCCATTTGACTAGACTCGCTCCTTTCCCTTCAAACTCCTTCCCTCTCACTCTTTTCTTACCTTCACTCCCCTTTTGCCTATCCTCCTCTCTCATTCCCTCTGTAAACACCCACATCTCAAAAGGCCTATTTTGAAGGTCGTGCTAAGTTAGCTTTGACTCCTGTTTTAGAGTAGGCTCTCAAAAGAAAGTGATGCCACCTATTAAGACATTTTATATGAGGCTTCAACTGTTTACAAGCAAATATTGCTGGATGGTTGCAAATAAAATGCGTGACACAATTTAGAGATGACTGGTGAAGTACAACAAATCAGTCAAGGGTGACAAAGTCTTTTGGTAAAGTGCAATGAATGAATGGAGGGGTAACAAGTGAGGCCAACAGTCTGTGTCCCTGTACTTCCTCTTTGTAAAGCACAATGAATATGGGCCAGTCTGGTCTCTCTGTCCCAGCATCCATGTAACCAAGGGGAACACTAATGATGCAGCGAGGTCACTCTTGCGTTTCACTGCATTGGGATCTGTGACAATGAACATTGTCTGGGTCAGCATGACGGCATGTCAAATCCATTCCACAGTGGCATTCTACCCACAGTAGGTTACAAAACATCCTGAACTAGCATATATCCTAGATACATAGCTTACAGTACATTTCACTCTTTCAGTTTGTTGTCCATTGCACTGGCCTATAACTCGTTTTCCCTTGTAAGGTGGTTAGGCAAAACTTCTGGTCTTATTTATGCAGTATCTTGTTTGTTTGCCATTGTCTTTAGCAGTGGGTTGACCATACAGATGATGTCCTGTCAGCCAGCTCAGGTACCTGTGGGTGAAGTTACTTCAGACAGACCTGCTCTTCTCTGTGTGTCCCCTATTCTCTTTGTGCTAATAAGATTTATAGAGTGGCCTGCGCCCTGCCAGGCATCCCTTGGCATGTGCCCCTGCAGTCAATCAGGGCAGACTGATCCTGTTCTCATGGGGGTTCGTACCCGCCTCGCCCACCGCCCTGTCACAACAGCTCATTACCCAGAGGCCTCTCTGGGGATTCCAGGGGTGCAGGGCGGGACCGGAACAGCCGCTTCGCTTTGACACGATTATCCCCGACCCTGACCCTGCAGGGGAGCTCCCGTCTGGTCTGATCCACTTCTGATCAACTGTGTGAACCTGAAGATACTGCAGCCTTACTGCCTCCTTCAGTGATCACTGAGTCACGTCATGACCAGCAGTATGAACTCATACTGTTAGACTCTCACAACCACTCAGAACACAGATGGGATAACACCATAAATAAGACGGATTGATGGCACATTCCAGGTAGACTACAAGATCTCCCCCTATTCTTTCTCCTCCCTGCGATATTGATAGCCTGTTGATGAACTGAGGTTCACCGATACCACAAACGGAGAGAACTTTGGCAGCTGGATATGGAATCAGAATTCCACCAATTTTATTCCAATTAACAGCTTGTCGCCTGTGTAGGAAGGAAAAGGAAAATAAATGGCGGGGGGTTCCCAAACAAACAGAGGAGAAGGAAGGCTGACTGCAGGGTCAGCTTTACATCAGTACTACACTGATGTAAGGGCAGATGTGCTGCTGTGGCTGAGGGGATGCCGGACCTGTTTGCACTGCCCTGGTGTCTAGATTGATGTATGAGAGGGGCTCTTATCAGGTCCTGTTGACCCACCATCTACTTACCTGCCAGACGGCCTGCGACACCACTGTCTGCCAGGTGGCCTGCGACACCACTGTCTGTCACTCCCAGGCCTTCAGATCAACACCCTGCAATCTGCTGCAGCGTTGCCTGAAGATAAACTTCCCCTCAGGGCCCACTCGGCCAGGGGAAGAGCCTGGAGGGAAGGGAACATGTTTTCATTGGTACTGGTGGCAAAATTCCTGCTGTGCTCCAAATGACGTTGTAGATACTGTGTAAGAGCAAAGATATTGATGGTACTTATGGAGCTCACATGTAGTGTGCCATACTGTGTGCATGTTGCAAGCTATGAATGAGCGTGTGTGTGCATACACTACCGGTCAAAGGTTTTACAACACCTACTCATTCAAGGGGTTTTCTTTATTTTTACAATTTTCTACATTGTAGAATAATAGTGAAGACATCAAAACTTTGAAAAAACACATGGAATCATGCAGTAACCAAAAAAGAGTTAAACAAATCAAAATATATTTTATATTTGAGATTCTTCAAATAGCCACCCTTTGCCTTGATGACAGCTTTGCACACTCTTGGTATTCTCTCAACCAGCTTCACCTGGAATGCTTTTCCAACGGTCTTGAAGGAGTTCCCACATATGCTGAGCACTTGTTGGCTGCTTTTCCTTCACTCTGTGGTCCAGCATTCTCTCAACCAGCTTCATGGGGTAGTCACCTGGAATCCATTTCAATTAACGGTGTGCCTTCTTAAAAGTTAATTTGTGGAATTTGTTTCCTTCTTAATGCGTTTGAGCCAATCAGTTGTGTTGTGACAATTTGGGGGGGTATACATAAGATAGTCCTATTTGGTAAAATGCCAAGTCCATGTTATGGCAAGAACAGCTCAAATAAGCAAAGAGAAACGACAGTTCATCATTACTTTAAGACATGAAGGTTAGTCAATACGGAACATTTCCAGAACTTTGAAGGTTTCTTCAAGTGCAGTCGCAAAAAACATCAAGCGCCTTGATGAAACTGGCTCTCATGAGGACCGCCACAGGAATGGAAGACCCAGAGTTACCTCTGCTGCAGAGGATAAGTTCATTGGAGTTACCAGCCTCAGAAATTTCAGCTCAAATATATGCTTCCCAGAGTTCAAGTAAGAGACATGTCAACTTAAACTGTTCAAAGGAAACTGTGTGAATCAGGCCTTCATGGTCGAATTGCTGCAAAGAAACCACTACTAAAGGACACCAGTAAGAAGAAGAGACTTGCTTGGGCCAAGAAACACGAGCAATGGACATTAGACTGGTGGAAATTTGTCCATTGGTCCAAATTGGAGATTATTGGTTCCAACCGCCGTGTCTTTGTGAGACGCGGTGTGGGTGAAGGATGATCTCCGCATGTCTGTGATTTATTTAGAATTCAAGGCACACTTAACCAGCATGGCTACCACAGCATTCCACAGCGATACGCCATCACATCAAGTTTGGGCTTAGTGGGACTATCATTTGTTCTTCAACAGGATAATGACCCATCACACCTCCAGGCTGTGTAAGGGCTATTTTACCAAGAAGGACTGATGGAGTGCTGCATGAGATAACCTGGCCTCCACAATCCCCTGACCTCAACCAAATTGAGATGATTGGGATGAGTTGGACCACAGAGTGAAGGAAAAGCAGCCAACAAGTGCTCAGCATATGTGGAACCTCCTTCAAGACTGTTGGAAAAGCATTCCAGGTGAAGCTGGTTGAGAGAATGCCAAGAGTGTGCAAAGCTGTCATCAAGGCAAAGTGTGGCTATTTGAAGAATCTCAAATATAAAATATATTTTGATTTGTTTAACACTTTTTTGGTTACTATATGATTCCATATATGTTATTTTATAGTTTTGATGTCTTCACTATTATTGTACAATGTAGAAAATAGTAAAAATAAAGAAAAACCCTTGAATGAGTAGGTGTTGTAAAACTTTTGACCGGTAGTGTATATGCTGAAAATTAGATCAAATGTACATATGAGATATCAACATTATTTTGAAGGCTTGTCAATTGTGTGGTGCCGCTCACAATCTGATGAACTAGAAAAGCTAAGAATGTTCTGGAAGTCACATGAAAAACATTTTCTGCTCTTCCGCTGGATGTAAAGGGAGTGAATACACCACTGTCCCATCATGTTGAAATGAAAAATCCACCCTAGCCAGACACTACTAAATCATGAGGAGGACCGTTCTCGTTTCAACATGTGTCTGATGATATTCTAGGAGACTTCGTCTGCGTCTCCTCTTTCACCTTTCCATAACTGTGAAATCTGTGACTAATCACTTTGATCCTGTCCAGCAATCGGCTCTGATTACCCCCTACCTTCCCCACAAGTGAAGACTCAGTCCTGGCCATCTGATATTGAGAATAGCCTCCTTCCCCGGTCCCAACAACTAATTGAGCATGCCCTGCCCTGACTGGGTGCCGAATGAATAATGACATCATGTTTTCAGGCCTCTGTCAGCAAGTGTATGGCCACGCTGGGGGCATGAACGGACACAGAGCGTTATTTACAACACCGCTTCTGTGAACCTTTAAAGTACCTCGCTGAAGGACATGCTACATGAGGAGATTGTTATTGTTATAGTAGAACAAGCAAAAAAAAAAGCGCAGCATCCTGGTAAGAACCCCAGTAAACCTTGCATTCATCATCATTACTGGCGTGTACACATGAAGCATTAGTCTGGTGTTTAAGTGGATTTTCGCCGTGGTTGGTGACACAGGTCATGGCTGTGGCATGTGTTTTCTCGAAACAATTTATGATATACATGCTCTCTTTCACTGTGTATGTGTCCCCAGGGGTGTGGAGCTCTGGGTAATATGATTATAAATGACGTGTGGTGTTGATGATTGTGCGTGATGGCAGTGCTGTCGTATAACTGTGGTTAATGGGGATTCGTTTACATGGCAGCATTGTGGTGTCCCGCAGGGCCCAGCTGTGGGTCCCCGTCTCATTTCTCCCCCTGCCAAGCTCAGCACATCTGTAATTTATATGCTCCCATGCTACACATGAACCATCTCCCTCCCTCCCTCCCTCCCTCCCTCCCTCCCTCCCTCCCTCCCTCCCTCCCTCCCTCTGTGTCTTATGGATGCAATGTTGTTTTAAAGTAGACAAGCAGAGTGTGATAATTTCTCTTTCTCTAATCAGTGCTCTCACTCATCACCTTCTTTCTTTTCCTTTTCCCGCAGCGTATGCAGTGATTGCGAACGGGCAAGTGGAATGCCCCAAGGGTTACAAAAGGATGAACATGACTCATTGTCAAGGTAAGGGGAAGGAAATATGTCTTGTTGTTTGATTGTGTTTAGTAATACCAATAGTGCCTGAAGAACTGACATTGAATGTTTTCTCATAGATTGTATTCTAACATAGTTGTACCATGTCTGCACTGAATTCAAATGACCCAAGTCAACCCCCACACATGCATTGTGTTGCAGCTACACTCCACCACATCCTATTCTCAAAACGTTATGTCTGTATTGTGATAAGAACAGTTTTACAGTGACTGCCCATACATGACCATGCTTAACAAACCCCCAGGGCCTGTATAAAAGTATTCCTGTCTATATGTCTAGCCCACTGGGAACAGGGTCATGGGTACAACAAGCTGTGGCCTGGGTCAGAGTTCAGCTGCCCCAATATGCCCCAGGAGGGAGTGTTTTTTAAAATTGCTCTGTGGAGGTCTGTATGGAGCTATATAGCCAAAGCCTTTTGTTAAACTTCTGTTACAGTTTGTTCTCAACACTCCCACTCAATCTGTCAGCGGGGGATAGACGGTGTGACTTCCAGCTCACCCATCCATCTGTGTGTGAAAACAAGCTGTGTCCGTCCGTCCCTGAATGTGTTGCATGCCTCCCTCCTCACCGCCTTTTAGTGGGCCCTGTCAGCCTGCTGACTGCTATAGAAGAGATATCCTCCCAGAACGTACATCCACTGGATACTGTAGATACTGTAGACCAGTGTTTCCCAACTCCTTTCCTCCAGTTCCCCCAACAGTACATATTTTGTTGTGGCACCGGACAACCACACCTGATTTTACTTGTCAACTAATCATCAAGCCCTTGACAAGTTGAATCAGGTGTTTTTGTCCGGGGCTACAGCAAACAAATTGTACTGTTGGGGGAACTGGAGGACCGGAGTTGGGAAACACTGCTGTAGACAACCACAAAGAGGGAGAGAATCACATATAAGATGGTGTTAAATCATATTGGAATTCAAAGATCAATAGGTCTATTTTGGCCTGAAGAGATATGCATTACCTCATACATCAGTGATTTCTGGATGTTTCTCGTGCTATTCTCCAAATATAGTTTCTGTCAGTGCTAAGGACTATCAGTTAGATTTATGACCAGCTCTTCCACTCCCAACTTCCAAAGACTTGATTTATGTTTTTTTAATCTGGATGACATTGCATACTTAATCTTATGGAGTGTACCATCATAAACAGATCATTTTAGATGTTACAATGGTTTGAAATGCACATCACAGACAAAAGAATACACACAATGTAAAACAAGAAGATTCGTTTTATTTTATTAGATTGGTCATCATCAACAGTAAATTTCAACAAGTTTTCTGAGTTGCATGGCAAATACTGTAGTAGAGTGTATTGTGGATACTATGGGTGTTTCTTATTTGTGGTGATGCAGTTATTAATATGCTAAATTATTTTGCATTCCTCGCATTTATATAAAAAAAGCGGTGGACAAAGACACTTTTTATGCTGTCCAAAAGGGTGTCAAGAGTTGCCAGTAAAGTAATTTATCTGACTTTAATTCAGCTGGCTTTTTCTGATCACTTCAAGATGTTCTCCCCTCGCAGTCCCTCATTTTTGGAGGCTGAAAAACCAAACTGACAGATATTCACAATATTTACTGGCCAGCTTCAAAGTCTTGTTCCAATTCAGCTGGAGCTCCATTCCCCAAAATTATTTTATTTTACCCCTCAGAACAACTGCCAAGGAGGCAAAAAGCTGATTTTTCAGTGATTCTGTCATTATTATCAAACGGGTGTCCTCCTTGCCAAAGCGTGACTCCTCGCCTTGAGCTTCTTGCTCCGTATTTCAGAGGAGGAAAAGTATTGTGTCTTATCCTGTGTCTGAGCACAGACGTGATTCACCCTGCTCTTTCTTTCTACCCCTGCTGCTGGGCTCGGTGGCGTACAGTGGGCATCGCGTCACAGATAAGATGTCCCCTCAGAAACACAAGCTGTTTTGTGACCTCCGGACAGGCCCTTATCTTTCAAACACTCCAGAGAAACTGGGTCAGCTGGAGTCACCATGAATATATATAGGGCTGCTTATGTAGTGGAACATCTATGGCTTCACTGCCATAAACTTAGTATGTGCTGTTTCTGTTGTGAGTGGGGGCTTAAGTCTCTATAGACAGCAGGTCATATTGTTAGTTAGCCTATATCGGGATGTTATTGTGAACGGATCAGCTTGTCGAAGCACCCTAACACAGGCGGGAGGTATAAAATGAACAGACCAGAGGCAGTGCTTGTGGTTCCTTTTGTATTGTTTACTAAACAGGTCTTCTTTCACCTGACAAAAATAACTCCCGTACAGGGAACGTCCAACTCTGAAACAACTGCGTAACAAAAGAAATAAATATAAACTAAGCCATTGACCAAAAGGCCGTGGCCAAAAAAGGAAAACAAAACAACAAACGGCTACTCCTTTCTTTAGACTATCGTCTAGACATAATACACTGCTCAAAAAAATAAAGGGAACACTTAAACAACACAATGTAACTCCAAGTCAATCACACTTCTGTGAAATCAAACTGTCCACTTAGGAAGCAACACTGATTGACAATAAATTTCACATGCTGTTGTGCAAATGGAATAGACAACAGGTGGAAATTATAGGCAATTAGTAAGACACCCCCAAAAAAGGAATGGTTCTGCAGGTGGTGACCACACACCACTTCTCAGTTCCTATGCTTCCTGGCTGATGTTTTGGTCACTTTTGAATGCTGGCGGTGCTTTCACTCTAGTGGTAGCATGAGACGGAGTCTACAACCCACACAAGTGGCTCAGGTAGTGCAGCTCATCCAGGATGGCACATCAATGCGAGCTGTGGCAAGAATGTTTGCTGTGTCTGTCAGCGTAGTGTCCAGAGCATGGAGGCGCTACCAGGAGACAGGCCAGTACATCAGGAGACGTGGAGGAGGCTGTAGGAGGGCAACAACCCAGCAGCAGGACCGCTACCTCCGCCTTTGTGCAAGGAGGAGCACTGCCAGAGCCCTGCAAAATGACCTCCAACAGGCCACAAATGTGCATGTGTCTGCTCAAACGGTCAGAAACAGACTCCATGAGGGTGGTATGAGGGCCCGACGTCCACAGGTGGGGGTTGTGCTTACAGCCCAACACCGTGCAGGACGTTTGGCATTTGCCAGAGAACACCAAGATTGGCAAATTCGCCACTGGCGCCCTGTGCTCTTCACAGATGAAAGCAGGTTCACACTGAGCACATGAGCACATGTGACAGACGTGACAGAGTCTGGAGACGCCGTGGAGAACGTTCTGCTGCCTGCAACATCCTCCAGCATGACCGGTTTGGCGGTGGGTCAGTCATGGTGTGGGGTGGCATTTCTTTGGGGGGCCGCACAGCCCTCCATGTGCTCGCCAGAGGTAGCCTGACTGCCATTAGGTACCGAGATGAGATCCTCAGACCCCTTGTGAGACCATATGCTGGTGCGGTTGGCCCTGGGTTCCTTCTAATGCAAGACAATGCTAGACCTCATGTGGCTGGAGTGTGTCAGCAGTTCCTGCAAGAGGAAGGCATTGATGCTATGGACTGGCCCGCCCGCTCCCCAGACCTGAATCCAATTGAGCACATCTGGGACATCATGTCTCGCTCCATCCACCAACGCCACGTTGCACCACAGACTGTACAGGAGTTGGCGGATGCTTTAGTCCAGGTCTGGGAGGAGATCCCTCAGGAGACCATCCGCCACCTCATCAGGAGCATGCCCAGGCGTTGTAGGGAGGTCATACAGGCACGTGGAGGCCACACACACTACTGAGCCTCATTTTGACTTGTTTTAAGGACATTACATCAAAGTTGGATCAGCCTGTAGTGTGGTTTTCCACTTTAATTTTGAGTGTGACTCCAAATCCAGACCTCCATGGGTTGATACATTTGATTTCCATTGATAAGTTTTGTGTGATTTTGTTGTCAGCACATTCAACTATGTAAAGAAAAAAGTATTTAATAAGAATATTTCATTCATTCAGATCTAGGATGTGTTATTTTAGTGTTCCCTTTATTTTTTTGAGCAGTGTAGTTACAGGAGGAACACTCCTCTCTACCTATAGCCTGTCTTGGTTAACAGAGAGTCAAGGTGCCCCAGACACTTTCTCTGAGGTAGGAAAAACCGATGTCCTCGCAGGTCCCCGTCTCTACTCCCAATCCTCCCCCAGCTCCTCTCCTGGCACACCTATATAGAGGAAGACACAAAGCAATTAGTGGGCCCAGCTAATTGGCTTTACTAATTGGCTTTACTAATACTAATTGGCTTTACACTGAGTACCTGTCCCCTGAGGATGGTGCTATCGTGTCATCTTCCTCCGGCTGGTCACTGAACTCTCACATTATGGATTGAGATTTGACAGGTGTTCCAGCTAAGGACCGGTCAAGGTCTTACATGTATCTGAGAAGATTTGAAAAAGGAACACTTATTCTTTCCAAATCCTCAAATGGATGGGTTTTTTGCTTCTTGACTTATGTTTAGTGTCTGATTCAAAACATTTAAACACCTCAGTCTTCACAGAGGACCCGCCAGTCCCCACTCCAATAGTACTAGATATTTCCTTTACAATGACAGTAAATAATTATCCTGGTTGTTTATGTGAATCCTCTACAAGCTTATTTTGGCCCTGCCGTCAAAAAGTGAGAAATGACGAGTCGGGTGAGTTTAGGGCCGGGCAGGTTGTCAGTTTAAGCGCAGTCAGGGGACTCTTTAGGTGGAGTCATCATTCCGTGTCATTACTACAATAACAATGGCGTCATGAGAAACCTGTCGGAGTGCTCTGATAGACGTCTATGTGTGTTCCATCTGTGCGTATATAATAACAGAGAATGTCTCTTGTAGAATGAGTGAGCGACCAACCATAGGTGTTGAGATTAGTGCAGGTCATGACAGGCTGTCAGTTCCAATCCCTTACCCCCGACCAGACTGTACCACTAACACTAATCTGGAGTCAACCTGACCCTGGATTACAGACCCCATGTGATGAAGGAAGGCTGAGCCTAACGTTAAACTTCAGCCTTCAGCTCTACATCCCTATAGTCCCTGTCGCCTCCACAAGCAGTGTTGTTGTCTCTCTGAGTGGGAGCTAGCAGAGTTCCATTTCCCCAAGAGATATGGTTTGGTCAGAGCTCATAGTGTATAACCCCATGACATGAGTTGTCCATTGCGTCTTCTTTATGTGCCCCATGGCTCACCCAAACAGGAAACAATGTCCGCCCATTTGCTTACACTTGAGTCGGCCTGTTTACATCATTACTAACAGAGGGGCTTGGGGATAAGTCATGGGGGAGTCAGCTATTTATGACCTTAAACTTGTTCCCCTTTTAATCCCCCATACCACCAACACACATGCACGCACACAGACACACGCACACACAGACACACACACATGCACATATATATATATATATATATATATATATATACACACACACACACACACACACACACACACACACACACACACACACACAGTGCATTCGGAAAGTATTCAGACCCCTTGACTTTTTCCACAGTTTGTTACGTTACAGCATTATTCTAAAATTGATTAAATCATTTTTTCCCTTCGTCAATCTACAGACAATACCCCATAATGACAAAGCAAAATCAGGTTTTTATACATTTTTGCTAATTTGTAAAGGATTTAAAACTAAAATATCACATGTACATAAGTATTCAGATTCTTTACTCAGTACTTTGTTGAAGGACCTTTGGCAGCAATTACAGCCTCGAGTCTTCTTGGGTATGACGCTACAAGCTTGGCACACCTGTATTTGGGGAGTTTCTCCCCTTATTCTCTGCAGATCCTCTTAAGCTCTGTCAGGTTGGACGGGGAGCATCGCTGCACAGCTATTTTCAGGTCTCTCCAGAGATGTTCGATCGGGTTCAAGTCCGGGCTCTGGCTGGGCCACTCAAAGACATTCAGAGACTTGTCCCGAAGCCACTCCTGCGTTGTCTTGGCTGTGTGCTTAGGGTCGTTGTCCTGGTGGAAGGTGAACCTTGGCATTCAGGCCGAAGAGTTCAATCTTGGTTTCATCAGACAAGAGAATCTTGTTTCTCATGGTCTGAGAGTCTTTAGGTGTTTTTTGGCAAACCAAGCGGGCTGTCATGTGCCTTTTACTGAGGAGTAGCTTCCGTTCTACCATAAAGCCCTGATTGGTGGAGTGCTGCAGAGATGATTGTCCTTCTGGAAGATTCTCCCATCTCCACAGAGGAACTCTGGAGCCATGTCAGAGTGACCATCGGATTCTTTGTCACCTCCCTGACCAAGGCCCTTCTCCCTCGATTGCTCAGTTTTGCTCTGACATGCACTGTCAACTGTGGAACCTTATATAGACCGGTGTGTGCCTTTCCAAATCATGTCCAATCAATTGAATTTACCACATGTTGACTCCAAGTTGTAGGAACATCTCAAGGATGATCAATGGAAACAGGATGCACCTGACCTCAATTTCAAGTCTCATAGCAAAGTGTCTGAATACTTATGTAAATATGTTTTTTCTGTTTTTTATTTTTAATAATTTTTTAATCCATACAAATTTGTAAAAACCTGTTTTCACTTTGTCATTATGGGGTATTGTATGTAGATTGATGAGGGACATTTTTTATTTAATACATTTTAGAATAAGGCTGTAATGTAACAAAATGCGGAAAAGGTCAAGGGTTCTGAATACTTTCCAAATGCACTGTATATATACAGTACGCTGAGTGTATAAAACATTAGGAGCACCTTCCTAATATTGAGTTGCACCCCCTTTTGCCCTCAGAACCGCCTCAATTCATTGGGGCTTGGATTCTACAAGGTGTCGAAAGCATTCCACAGGGATGCTGGCCCATGTTGACTCCAATGCTTCCCACAGTCGTGTCAAGTTTTACTTTGGGTGGTGGACCCGTTCTTGAGAGACACAAGAAACTGTTGAGCATGAAAAAACAGCAACGTTTGCAGTTCTTGACAAATTCAAACCGTTGTGCCTGGCACCTACTTCCATACCCCATTCAAAGGCACTTTAATATTTGTTCTTGCCCATTCACCCTCTGAATGGCACACATACACAATCCATGTCTCAATTGTCTCAATGCTTAAAAATCCTTATTTAACCTGTCTCCTCCCCTTCATCTACACTGATTGAAGTGGATTTAACAAGTGACATCAATAAGGGATCATGGCTTTCACCTGGATTCACCTGGTCAGTCTATGTCATGGAAAGAGCAGGTGTCCTTAATGTTTTGTACACTCAGTGTATATGCAGTGAGCTCCAAAGGGCATAAATATCATACCCCCCCAAAATGCTAATCTCCCCTGTTATTTTAATGGTGAGAGGTTAGCATGCCTTGGGGACATGATATTTGTGCGTCTGTAACTTTCTCACTCATCCTTATTCATGATTCATTCTGGATGATCCATAATCATGCTAGCATCCACATTCATGTAGAAGTGTTTAGAAACATATTATATTCTTATTTGCTATAAAAGTGACCAAATAAAAACACAATACATTATTTACCATTCATTTCTATTGGTCACAAAATAATCTGAAACACAACCAAAACAAACAACAAATGCATCCAACAAGTTTGTAGAGTTACGAGCTTGATGTAATCATTGCGTGCTAGAAATATGAGGTAAACGTTTGACTACTTTAATACACTTATAAGTGAATTTGTCCCAATAATTTTGGTCCCCTAAAATGTACAAAAAGTGCTGTAATTTCTAAACGGATTAAAATACCCTAAAATTAAAGTTGACAGCCTGCACATTAACCTCATAGTTACTGCATCATTTCAAATCCAAAGTGCTGGAGAACAGCACCAAAACAACAAAAAATGTGTCACTGTCTCAATTATTTTGGAGCTGACTGTATATACAGTATATACAGTGGGGCAAAAAAGTATTTAGTCAGCCACCAATTGTGCAAGTTCTCCCACTTAAAAAGATGAGAGAGGCCTGTAACTTTCATCATAGGTACACTTCAACTATGACAGACAAAATGAGGAAAAAAAATCCAGAAAATCACATTGTAGGATTTTTAATGAATTTATTTGCAAATTATGGTGGAAAATAAGTATTTGGTCAATAACAAAAGTTTATCTCAATACTTTGTTATATACCCTTTGTTGGCAATGACAGAGGTCAAACGTTTTCTGTAAGTCTTCACAAGGTTTTCATACACTGTTGCTGGTATTTTGGCCCATTCCTCCATGCAGATATCCTCTAGAGCAGTGCTGTTTTGGGGCTGTTGCTGGGCAACACGGACTTTCAACTCCCTCCAAAGATTTTCTATGGGGTTGAGATCTGGAGACTGGCTAGGCCACTCCAGGACCTTGAAATGCTTCTTACGAAGCCACTCCTTCGTTGCCCGGGCGGTGTGTTTGGGATCATTGTCATGCTGAAAGACCCAGCCACGTTTCATCTTCAATGCCCTTGCTGATGGAAGGAGGTTTTCACTCAAAATCTCACGATACATGGCCCCATTCATTCTTTCCTTTACACGGATCAGTCGTCCTGGTCCCTTTGCAGAAAAACAGCCCCAAAGCATGATGTTTCCACCCCCATGCTTCACAGTAGGTATGGTGTTCTTTGGATGCAACTCAGCATTCTTTGTCCTCCAAACACGACGAGTTGAGTTTTTACCAAAAAGTTATATTTTGGTTTCATCTGACCATATGACATTCTCCCAATCTTCTTCTGGATCATCCAAATGCTCTCTAGCAAACTTCAGACGGGCCTGGACATGTACTGTCTTAAGCAGGGGGACACGTCTGGCACTGCAGGATTTGAGTCCCTGGCGGCGTAGTGTGTTACTGATGGTAGGCTTTGTTACTTTGGTCCCAGCTCTCTGCAGGTCATTCACTAGGTCCCCCCGTGTGGTTCTGGAATTTTTGCTCACCGTTCTTGTGATCATTTTGACCCCACGGGGTGAGATCTTGCGTGGAGCCACAGATCGAGGCAGATTATCAGTGGTCTTGTATGTCTTCCATTTCCTAATAATTGCTCCCACAGTTGATTTCTTCAAACCAAGCTGCTTACCTAGTGCAGATTCAGTCTTCCCAGCCTGGTGCAGGTCTACAATTTTGTTTCTGGTGTCCTTTGACAGCTCTTTGGTCTTGGCCATAGTGGAGTTTGGAGTGTGACTGTTTGAGGTTGTGGACAGGTGTCTTTTATACTGATAACAAGTTCAAACAGGTGCCATTAATACAGGTAACAAGTGGAGGACAGAGGAGCCTCTTAAAGGTCTGTGAGAGCCAGAAATCTTGCTTGTTTGTAGGTGACCAAATACTTATTTTCCACCATAATTTGCAAATAAATTCATAAAAATCCTACAATGTGATTTTCTGGATTTTTTTTTCTCATTTTGTCTGTCATAGTTGAAGTGTACCTATGATGAAAATTACAGGCCTCTCTCATCTTTTTAAGTGGGAGAACTTGCACAATTGGTGGCTGACTAAATACTTTTTTGCCCCACTGTATAGAGAGAGAGAGGCCTGTACTCACATGATAGTTTGTTTTGCCTCCCATCACTCCCCAGACCCTGCCTGTTCCCTTATAAGCTCACTATTTCCACCGGCTACCACACCAGCAAAACAAGAGCAGATTCATTATTATTGGGAAAATCTGCCATGGCAGCTTGTCAGGTTCCAGTCGTCACGGCAATGGGAAAAGGCCTAATGATTTACTCTTTGTTTAACTCTGTGAAAAAACAAACCCTGCATGGTCCCAATGTGGTGGCATGACTAAGAGGCTGAGGCATGTGGTGCTCTTCTCCTGCCTCCTGCCTGGGCCACTAGCTAACTCCTCTGGCTGGCTGGGTGACTCAGGAGCACAGCTCTCTGCTGTTGAATGGACACATAAACAAACGCCACTCACCATCCCGCTATCTTTCCTCCTTTCCGCACATGGTTGAGGGGGAAAAACACTCTCTGCCTCTAGTATATTTCCTAACGTGAGCTTATAGGATGCATTGACCTTGGTCACAGTGTGGGAAATAAACTGTAGGAACAGGGATGCTAATCTAAGACATACCCATCTCTGCTCCGTTTCCAACTACCCTGGTCTTTCAGGAAAATAACCATCTCTGCTCCGTTTCCAACTACCCTGGTCTTTCAGGAAAATAACCATCTCTGCTCTGTTTCCAACTACCCTGGTCTTTCAGGAAAATAACCATCTCTGCTCTGTTTCCAACTACCCTGGTCTTTCAGGAAAATAACCATCTCTGCTCCGTTTCCAACTACCCTGGTCTTTCAGGAAAATAACCATCTCTCCTCTGTTTCCAACTACCCTGGTCTTTCAGGAAAATAACCATCTCTGCTCCGTTTCCAACTACCCTGGTCTTTCAGGAAAATAACCATCTCTGCTCTGTTTGCAACTACCCTGGTCTTTCAGGAAAATAACCATCTCTGCTCCGTTTCCAACTACCCTGGTCTTTCAGGAAAATAACCATCTCTGCTCTGTTTCCAACTACCCTGGTCTTTCAGGAAAATAACCATCTCTGCTCTGTTTCCAACTACCCTGGTCTTTCAGGAAAATAACCATCTCTGCTCCGTTTCCAACTACCCTGGTCTTTCAGGAAAATAACCATCTCTGCTCTGTTTCCAACTACCCTGGTCTTTCAGGAAAATAACCATCTCTGCTCTGTTTCCAACTACCCTGGTCTTTCAGGAAAATAACCATCTCTGCTCTGTTTCCAACTACCCTGGTCTTTCAGGAAAATAACCATCTCTGCTCTGTTTCCAACTACCCTGGTCTTTCAGGAAAATAACCATCTCTGCTCCGTTTCCAACTACCCTGGTCTTTCAGGAAAATAACCATCTCTGCTCCGTTTCCAACTACCCTGGTCTTTCAGGAAAATAACCATCTCTGCTCTGTTTCCAACTACCCTGGTCTTTCAGGAAAATAACCATCTCTGCTCTGTTTCCAACTACCCTGGTCTTTCAGGAAAATAACCATCTCTGCTCTGTTTCCAACTACCCTGGTCTTTCAGGAAAATAACCATCTCTGCTCTGTTTCCAACTACCCTGGTCTTTCAGGAAAATAACCATCTCTGCTCCGTTTCCAACTACCCTGGTCTTTCAGGAAAATAACCATCTCTGCTCTGTTTCCAACTACCCTGGTCTTTCAGGAAAATAACCATCTCTGCTCCGTTTCCAACTACCCTGGTCTTTCAGGAAAATAACCATCTCTGCTCCGTTTCCAACTACCCTGGTCTTTCAGGAAAATAACCATCTCTGCTCCGTTTCCAACTACCCTGGTCTTTCAGGAAAATAACCATCTCTGCTCCGTTTCCAACTAACCTGGTCTTTCAGGAAAATAACCATCTCTGCTCCGTTTCCAACTAACCTGGTCTTTCAGGAAAATAACCATCTCTGCTCCGTTTCCAACTACCCTGGTCTTTCAGGAAAATAACCATCTCTGCTCCGTTTCCAACTACCCTGGTCTTTCAGGAAAATAACCATCTGCTCCGTTTCCAACTACCCTGGTCTTTCAGGAAAATAACCATCTCTGCTCCGTTTCCAACTACCCTGGTCTTTCAGGAAAATAACCATCTCTGCTCCGTTTCCAACTACCCTGGTCTTTCAGGAAAATAACCATCTCTGCTGTCACGTTCCTGACCTGTTTTCTGTTGTTTTGTATGTGTTTAGTTGGTCAGGGCGTGAGTTGGGGTGGGTAGTCTATGTTATGTGTTTTCTATGTTGGGTTAATGTGTTGCCTGGTATGGTTCTCAATTAGAGGCAGGTGTTTGACGTTTCCTCTGATTGAGAACCATATTAAGGTAGGTTGTTCTCACTGTTTGTTTGTGGGTGATTGTTCCTGTGTCTGTGTATACCACATGGGACTGTTTCGTTTGTTCGTTCGTTTTAGGTAGTCTGTTCCTGTTCGTGCGTTCTTCGTCTATATGTAAGTTTGTTTGTTTCAGGTCTGTTGCCTTCGTTTATTGTTTTGTAGTTTGTTCTAGTGTTCATTAGTGTTTCGTCTTTCATTTAATAAATCAGTATGTATTCATCACCCGCTGCGCCTTGGTCCGTTCATTCACCACAAGACGAACGTTACAGAATCACCCAACAAACCCGGATCAAGCAGCGGGTTAACGGGCAGCAGCGACAGCAGCAGTGGGTCAAGGAGGAATGGACATGGGAGGAGATTCTGGACGGAGAAGGACCCTGGGCAGAGCCAGAGGAGTGTCGCCGCCCCAAAGCGGAGCTGGAGGCATCTAAAGCGGAGAGGCGGCATTATGAGGCGCTAGCAAGGCAGAGCGGCTGGAAGCCCGAGAGGCTCACCCAAAAATTTCTTGGGGGGGGGGGGGGGGGGGGGGGGGCTAAAGGGGAGTGTGGCGAAGTCAGGTAGGAGACCTGCGCCAACTTCCCGGGCTTACCGTGGAGAGCGAGAGTACGGGCAGACACCGTGTTACGCAGTAGAGCGCATGGTGTCTCCTGTACGTGTTCATAGCCCGGTGCGGGTTATTCCACCTCCCCGCACTAGCCGGGCTAGATTGAGCATTGAGCCAAGTGCCATGAAGCCGGCTCTACATATCTGGCCTCCAGTACGTCTCCTCGGGCCGGTGTACATGGCACCAGCCTTACGCATGGTGTCCCCGGTTCGCCAACACAGCCCAGTGCGGGTTATTCCACCTCCCCGCACTGGACGGGCTACGGGGAGCATTCAACCAGGTAAGGTTGGGCAGGCTCAGTGCTCAAGGGAGCCAGTACGCCTGCACGGTCCGGTATATCCGGCGCCACCTTCCCGCCCCAGCTCAGTACCACCAGTGCCTACACCACGCACCAGGCTTCCAGTGCGTCTCCAGAGCCCTGTTCCTCCTCCACGCACTCTCCCTGTGGTGCGTGTCTCCAGCTCAGTGCCTCCAGTTCCGGCACCACGCATCAAGCCTCCTGTGCGTCTCCAGAGCCCTGTACGCACTGTTCCTTCTCCCCGCACTCGCCCTGAGGTGCGTGCCCTCAGCCCGGTACCACCAGTGCCGGTACCACGCACCAGGCCTATAGTGCGCCTCGAGAGTCCAGTGTGCCCTGTTCCTGCTCCCCGCACTAGCCTTGAGGTGCGTGTCTCCAGTCCGGTACCACCAGTTCCGGCACCACGCACCAGGCCTGCTGTGCGCCTCAGCAGGTCGGAGTCGGCCGTCTGCCCAACGCCGCCTGCACTGCTCGTCTGCCCAACGCCGCCTGCACTGCTCGTCTGCCCAACGCCGTCTGAGCCATCCGTCTGCCCAGCGCCGTCTGAGCCATCCGTCTGCCCAGCGCCGTCTGAGCCATCCGTCTGCCCAGCGCCGTCTGAGCCATCCGTCTGCCCAGCGCCGTCTGAGCCATCCGTCTGCCCAGCGCCGTCTGAGCCATCCGTCTGCCCAGCGCCGTCTGAGCCATCCGTCTGCCCAGCGCCATCTGAGCCATCCATCTGCCCAGCGCCATCTGAGCCATCCATCTGCCACGAGCCATTAGAGCCGCCCGTCTGTCCCGAGCCATTAGAGCCGTCCGTCAGTCAGGAGCCGCTAGAGCCGTCCGTCAGTCAGGAGCCGCCAGAGCCGCCAGCCAGTCAGGAGCCGCCAGAGCCGCCAGCCAGTCAGGAGCCGCCAGAGCCGCCAGCCAGTCAGGAGCCGCCAGAGCCGCCAGCCAGTCAGGAGCTGCCAGAGCCGCCAGCCAGTCAGGAGCTGCCAGAGCCGCCAGCCAGTCAGGAGCTGCCAGAGCCGCCAGCCAGTCAGGAGCTGCCAGAGCTGCCCTACAGTCATGAGCTGCCCTACAGTCATGAGCTGCCCTCCAGTCATGAGCTGCCCTCCAGTCATGAGCTGCCCTCCAGTCATGAGCTGCCCTCCAGTCATGAGCTGCCCTCCAGTCATGAGCTGTCCTCCAGTCATGAGCTGCCCTCCAGTCATGAGCTGCCCCACAGTCATGAGCTGCCCCACAGTCATGAGCTGCCCTCCAGTCATGAGCTGCCCTCCAGTCATGAGCTGCCCTCCAGTCATGAGCTGCCCTCCAGTCATGAGCTGCCTTCCAGTCATGAGCTGCCCCACAGTCATGAGCTGCCCCACAGTCATGAGCTGCCACTCAGTCCGGAGCTGCCACCCAGTCCGGAGCTGCCACCCAGTCCGGAGCTGCCACCCAGTCCGGAGCTGCCACTCAGTCCGGAGCTGCCACTCAGTCCGGAGCTGCCACCCAGTCCGGAGCTGCCACTCAGTCCGGAGCTGCCACTCAGTCCGGAGCTGCCACTCAGTCCGGAGCTGCCCTACAGTCCGGAGCTGCCCTACAGTCCGGAGCTGCCCTACAGTCCGGAGCTGCCCTACAGTCCGGAGCTGCCCTACAGTCTGGAGCTGCCCTACAGTCCGGAGCTGCCACTCAGTCCGGAGCTGCCACTCAGTCCGGAGCTGCCAGTAGTCCAGAGTTGTCCCTCTGTCCTAAGCTATCTCTTTGTCCGGAGCGATCTCTCTGTCCTGAGCTACCTCTCTGTCCTGAGCTACCTCTCTGTCCTGAGCTACCTCTGTGTCCTGAGCTACCTCTGTGTCCTGAGTTACCTCTGTGTCCTGAGCTACCTCTGTGTCCTGAGCTACCTCTGTGTCCTGAGCTACCTCTCTGTCCTGAGTTGTCTCCTCTATTTAGGAGGGGCGTTGGTGAAGGTTCCTGGACCATGGTCGGGGGCGAGGGTCGCCACTCAAGGGACGCTAAGGAGGGGGACAAAGACAGTGGTGGAGTGGTGTCCTCGTCCACCGCCGGAGCCGCCAACGCGGACAGATGCCCACCCAGACCCTCCCCTTGAGTTTTAGGGGTGCGCCCGGAGTTCGCACCTTGAGGGGGGGGGGTTCTGTCACGTTCCTGACCTGTTTTCTGTTGTTTTGTATGTGTTTAGTTGGTCAGGGCGTGAGTTGGGGTGGGTAGTCTATGTTATGTGTTTTCTATGTTGGGTTAATGTGTTGCCTGGTATGGTTCTCAATTAGAGGCAGGTGTTTGACGTTTCCTCTGATTGAGAACCATATTAAGGTAGGTTGTTCTCACTGTTTGTTTGTGGGTGATTGTTCCTGTGTCTGTGTATACCACATGGGACTGTTTCGTTTGTTCGTTCGTTTTAGGTAGTCTGTTCCTGTTCGTGCGTTCTTCGTCTATATGTAAGTTTGTTTGTTTCAGGTCTGTTGCCTTCGTTTATTGTTTTGTAGTTTGTTCTAGTGTTCATTAGTGTTTCGTCTTTCATTTAATAAATCAGTATGTATTCATCACCCGCTGCGCCTTGGTCCGTTCATTCACCACAAGACGAACGTTACATCTGCTCTGTTTCCAACTACCCTGGTCTTTCAGGAAAATAACCATCTCTGCTCCGTTTCCAACTACCCTGGTCTTTCAGGAAAATACCCATCTCTGCTCCGTTTCCAACTACCCTGGTCTTTCAGGAAAATAACCATCTCTGCTCCGTTTCCAACAACCCTGGTCTTTCAGGAAAATAACCATCTCTGCTCCGTTTCCAACTACCCTGGTCTTTCAGGAAAATAACCATCTCTGCTCCGTTTCCAACTACCCTGGTCTTTCAGGAAAATAACCATCTCTGCTCCGTTTCCAACTACCCTGGTCTTTCAGGAAAATAACCATCTCTGCTCCGTTTCCAACTAACCTGGTCTTTCAGGAAAATAACCATCTCTTTATCTCTCTCTCTGTTTTATAAAAAAAGATTTGACAAGATACCAAGAACAAATACAATAGAGTGTGTGTGTGTGTGTGTGTACACAGTTCACGTGCATTTCATACACTATCTAGTGATGTCACTCCACTCTGCTCTGATGTATTATATTGTTTAAAAAAGCCATCTATCATATGTCATCTATGGCATCTATCATATGTCATCTATCATATGTCATCTTTGGCATCTATCATATGTCATCTATAGCATCTATCATATCTTATCTGTCATATGTCATCTAGGGCATCTATCATAAGTTATCTATCATATGTCATCTAGGGCATCTATCATATGTTATCTATCATATGTCATCTATAGCATCTATCATATGGCATCTATCATATGTCATCTATGGCATCTATAGCATCTATCATATCTTATCTGTCATATGTCATCTATGGCATCTATCATATGTCATCTATAGCATCTATCATATGTCATCTATGGCATCTATCATATGTCATCTATGGCATCTATCATATGTCATCTATAGCATCTATCATATGTCATCTATGGCATCTATCATATGTCATTCATAGCATCTATCATATGTCATCTATGGCATCTATTATATGTTATCTAAGGCATCTATCATATGTCATTCATAGCATCTATCATATTTCATCTATGGCATCTATCATATGTCATCTATAGCATCTATCATATGTCATCTATCATATGTCATCTATGGCATCTATCATATGTCATCTATCATATATCATCTATGAAATCTATCATATGTCATCTATGTTATCTATCATATGTCATCTATGTCATCTATCATATGTCATCTATGGCATCTATCATATGTTATCTATAGCATCTATCATATGTCATCTTTGGCATCTATCATATGTAATCTAGGGCATCTATCATAAGTCATCTAGGGCATCTATAAGTATGTGGACACCCCTTCAAATGAGTGGATTTGGCCATTTCAGCCACACCCATGGCTGACAGTTGTACAGCATAAAGTCGAGCACACCGCCATGCAATCTCCATAGACAAACATTGGCGGTAGAATGGCCCTACTGAAGAGCTCAGTGACTTTCAACGTGGCACCGTCATAGGATGTCACCTTTCCAACAAGTCAGTTTGTCAAATTTCTGCCCTGCTAGAGCTGACCCGGTCAACTCTTAAGTGCTGTTATTGTGAAGTGGAAACGTCTAGAAGCAACAACGTCTCAGCGGCGAAGTGGTAGGCCACACAAACTCACAGAATGGGACCGTCGAGTGCTGAAGCAAGTAGCGTCTGTCCTCGGTTGCAACACTCACTACCGAGTTCCAAACTGCCTCTGGAAGCAACATCAGCACAATTACTGATCGTCGGGAGCTTCATGAAATGGGTTTCCATGGCCAACCAGCCTAGGATCACCATGCACAATGCCAGCCTCTGCTGTAGGGGTGTAAAGCTCACCACCATTGGATTCTGGAGCAGTGGAAACGCGTTCTCTGGAATGATGAATCACGCTTCACCATCTGGGTTTGACGGATGCCAGGAGAACGCTACTTACCCAGATGCATAGTGCCAATTGTAAAGTTTGGTGGAGAAGAAATAATGGTCTGGGGCTGTTTTTCATGGTTCGGGCTAGGCCCCTTAGTTGCAGTGAAGAGACATCTTTACACTACAGCATACAATGACATTCTAGATGATTCTGTGATTCCAGCTTTGTGGCAACAGTTTGGGGAAGGCCCTTTCCTGTTTCATGATGACAACCCAACAATCAGATACTGTACTACCGTGGAGTGTTTTCTTTTCTCAGACATCAACGAGTGTTTGATGAACGGGATCTGTAAGAACGCTGAGTGTCTGAATACCAGAGGAAGCTACAGATGCACCTGTAAACCAGGCTACATGCTGGACCCTGCCAGGAGCCACTGTGTCTGTGAGTACTCCTACTGCCTGATGTTACATCTGATGGTCTGTCTGTCTTATGGTGTTTCCTTGGTCTGTGAGGTCTGTCTCATGGAGGCTTGTATATGTTTTTTCGGACAGCGGACAAGGCTGTGTCGGACCAGAGGGGGATGTGTTACCGCTCAGCGTCAGTGGGGACCTGCTCTCTGCCTCTCGCTCAGCACATTACCAAACAGATCTGCTGCTGCAGCCGTGTGGGCAAGGCCTGGGGCACGGCCTGCGAGAGGTGCCCTCTGCCAGACACAGGTACCCACACATACACTAACCCCACACCCACTCTCTATTTCTCTCTCTTACTTAATCTCTCTCTCGCTCTCTCAACACTACAACCTCGATGAACTGGTTAAATATTTCTAGTTTGATTACACTTGGTGAACATTCATTGGCTGGGTTGGATTTTAACAGCGGGACGAAATGTGGGATCTTAGGCTGCGTATTGTGATGTTAATGAAAGCATACAGTACATGCTACTCAACACAACAGTCATTCAGGCTTCACTCACTATATTATACTGGCCTCGATAGCCCGCCAGTCATGTATTGCAGTTCAAAGATAACCCAATGTGTTTGATGTGGAATAAGATCAAAACAACAGAACCTTTATATGTTGAGACTGTATAATATTATAATAGTGGGAGTGAATGGTGTGTTATCACACAGGCCCTTGGAGAGGAACGCCAGTAATAGTCCAGCTATGTCTCCCAAAGAAAGAGAAACGAGTCCAGCCAAATCAAACATGGGCTGTGGTCGTCATCCTCTTTTTTCTTGCCGATTTTATCTTCAAAGTCAAAGAAAAGGCCATTATTTAGAGCAGTGACCGTTTTGGCAAGTGATTCATGGAGGTTGTCATAGATCAGATATCAGAGAGCCAGACCTCCATGGTGCTATGCCAGACTAGTGCTCTGCTCTATGTGTAGATGCAGTCCACATACAGCCTGATTACCCTGTCATCGCCAGACACTGACTTTTGTACAGATGAAGGATCTTCATTCGAAACAGTTTGTTACAGCAGGAAAATAATACTGCAGCTACAGGAGATGTGAATTATTATGTGGATTATAATGAATGGATATTTTTGTAGGGGTTGATACATTTTTCTTAAGGGAAAATCAAGTCTGAAATTTCAAAGTGGAAATTACAAACTTCAGAAGCCTTTTTAAACCTCAAATATGCTACATGTTTTACATTTCCTGTTAGAGCCATGTTGAACACAGAGCATCCAGGCTCATTATTAGTCATAATAGGAGCACATTGACTTGCCTTCCTGTTAGACTTAGAGCTCTGATGTGGAATTAGCCACAAATCCCCATCTCCATCCGCATTAGACAGATCAGTTAGGAGACTTCATCGTATCCATGCTTCTTGCATTTACAGTTGCACCTAACCACAGTGCTGTCAGTATTGGTATCTATATTCCAGAGATTATTTGTCCATTATAAAATTGTCATAGAGGCCTGTGCTCCAGGTCAGGCAGGGTACAATACTATTTAACTGTAATGGATTCACCCCTGTTGAAATGTGTTGGGCTCCAACACAAAGAGATGCAATCGCCCTCCTTTTATTTCTTCAGTCAGTCCTCCACACACTGGCACTGGCTCGCTTACTCACTCTTCTCCTGCCCAGAGTTCAAAGGTCAGTTAGTACTACATGATCCTCTACTTCCCCCCCTGACACTGCCCCCCTGGCACTGCCCTGAGCCTGTGTCTGAAACTAGGGATGTGACAAATGAAATACAAATATATATCTTTAAACATATATTTTTTTCTTAGTTTAAATGCTAAGAAAAAATAAATAAATTGCATGTGAATTCACAATGCAAAATATGGTCCTGTGTATGACCGCTAGTGGTTGATGCAGTTCCATCTACCGCAGTCATAGCTACTCCGTCCATCCATCCCCGGATCTCACGGTGCGTCCCTTTCAGATGGTTAAGTATTGCACCTGTACTACAATTACTGTACGTTTGCATTTTATTGCCTTCTCATTTACCTTCTCAAATTATTGTCATACAGGACTTTGCTGCTGTCACTTGCCTTTCTCTGCCATTTTCCCAACTGTTAACGATTATGACGTAGTGGTGGAGAGTCAACTCCAAACGGAATGTTGTATCTCGCAATTTCTTGGCTTGCATGTGTCTCGCAACTTCAGTAAAGCAGGGCCCTATCATCAATGAATAGGCATGGATATTCTACACGCAACAGACCGAAGACTGAACACATTCGCATCATGAGCGAAGAGAAAGCGCAAGCGAGCCACCGTGAGGGAGAGAGGAGTGGGCAGGCAGAAAGAACCGCATGTGTCTTGGTAATATGTATCTCGCATATTTACTAAAGTAGCCTAAAGTTCACGTCTTCCTTTTTGGTTTTATTTCAATTACACAAATTTCCCCAGGTCTTTATAGCCTATCGTCTAGTTAGTGATAACTGCACTGGGGGAAAAACATCGCTTTTCAATTAGAGATTCTTTCTAAACGCTAACGATCCCAATTTAATTTAAACGTTCACACCCATCTGACACATTCAAATCCCCTCTGTGATAGCCTCTCTGACGGCTGTCACTGCCCTGGTAGCTCCCTCCCTGGCCATGGCTGAAACCCAATCCCCTTCACAGAGGAGAGACTACAGTATGGCATGCTTTACATAATGGTATTACATGGATGGCTTTTGGTATTGCTGCGAACACCAGACAGAAATACGACCAATAATTACTGTCTGGCAGCGTTTCATGTTAGCTCAGGAGCCCAAGGGGGGAATATGGCCTTATGATGTTTTCTATGGTTCTTTGTTTGCCCCTGTACGCCTGCAGACCATTTCAAGGAGATCTGTCCCGCTGGCCACGGCTACACATACTCGCGCTCCGACGTGCAGATCTCCCTGAGACAGCTGGAGGAAGAGGAGCTGAGGAGGACTGGCGTTTCCTGGGAGGCCCAAAACCCTAGCCACCCCCAACTGCCCCAGCAGCCAGCTCAGCCCCCACAGCAGCTGCCCCACGTCCCACAGACCCCACAGATCCCACAGTACCCCTACCACCGCCAACCACATCAACCACAGCATCCACAACACCCCCACCAACCACAACACCCACAGGAGATACCCCACCACCCCCAGACCCCACAGTACCCTCATCAATCCCACAAACCCCACCATCCACAGCACCCCCAAGAGCTCCCCCAGACGCCCCAGATCCCCCAGTACCCTCACACCCCCCAACAACCACAACACCCTCTCCATCCAGACCCAGACACCCAGCATCCAGCTGGGGAGACCCCCAGCCAGCCTCAAGGTGAGAACAATTATATTGTTATGCATATTTTATTGTGGTATTTGTGTCCAAATAAGGTAGCCAGTCGACCATTGATAATATTATGTCTACAACATACTGTATTAAAATGGGTCTAAAGTTACGAGGTTACACAATGGAAAACCTTTTAGTAGACGAGGTTAAAGTAGCTATTTACACAGACGAAAACATCAACAGGATGTTTTTATCTCCACAAATAACAGGTTTATCCTCATCTACTAAATATCAAACAGTATTTGCTTCCCCTATCTGGCAGAATACACCTCCCATAAGCATTTGAGCAGAGTACTTAATCCACACAGGTCAAACATCTGCGACCTCTGGATCTTCTGTGAAACATTCTTCTGATTTACAGTTATGGGATAATTTATCGGCATGGCCCGAGCAAAATTATTTATATAAGGAGACCATAAATATTTAGGGATTGTGTCTTCATTATCTGAGATATCTGTTTCAAATGTTTCTATGGGCTGTATAGTACATTATCAGAGTCTAGGTCTTCTCCCTGGCTTTAGGGATAAATGTGCTGTAAGATGAGTTTTATTGGAAACAAAGACCTTACGATGGCGTCTAAACAGTAAAACGCCCGATGAGAACATGGATTGATATCTCAATGACAATGCATGGTAATGCTAACCGAATGTCAGTTTTCTCTACTGATAACATGGCCGCTTTTCTCTCTCCTAACAGATGTGGAAATATTGAACCCGGTGAGTTCCTCTTCTCTCAGAAAAAAAACATGCTTTTGAAATGTTTATTTTAGAAGAAATCACAGCGTCTTAGCTTTAAGACTCCTATGGTATTAAGTAATTGCAATCGATATGAAAAATACATTGATGGTAAAAACTGTCAGAAGAGAGAAACACATTTTGTTATAACAAATTCTAACCTATTCTTGCTTATTCCACAGCGTCCTGTTACGACTGACTCCCCATTGAAGTACCCAGGTAATGTATCTAAATCCCAATTCATCAAAGAACCTCGTCACAATGCTGTCTGTTCATATTCATAACTCATAATCACAGTTTCAGCCTGTAATTTACTGTGGTGTTTTTACACAGTGATCCTACACCTCATGGTGCATTGATAAAACCAATGAGAGTGCCAGAGAAAACAGAGATTCATCAAGTAGTCAGGCACATGGAGTCCTGATCCATTTTCTATAAATTGCTCACACAAAGCACACAGCAGAGGCAGCCTGCCCTGGGATTCCCCTGCCAATGAAAACATTGACAGTCTGTAGGTTGAGTCGATCTATGGGTCCAGCTGATTGATGTCTGTTATCTGTTTTTAGCAAGCAGAAAGGGCATATTTCATCTTTATATCACTGCCATGCTACCGTAGGAGGACCTTGTGAGTGATTGTCATGCCATTGCCAGTTGGAAAAGCAGATACTATGTCAGTCAGGGGAAAGTAGCAGCAGCCAAGGCTGTTGGATATCCAGTCTGCTCTCCCCATTGGCCCATTGACACGTTGACACCTCGTCTCTTTCTATCTTTCGTGCTCTCTCTTTCTCTCTCTGTTTCTCTCTCTGTCTCTCTCCCTCTCTCTTGTCCCCCAACTCTGTCTCCAGTAGATGTGGTAGAGAAAGTGACTCCTGACTCTCCCATCAACCTGGGGCCTGAATCTGAGGGCAAGGACACAGCCTCCATCAATGTGGCCACTCAGGTCACAGGTGAGAGGCATGGTCACAATACACTTCATGGTCTCCACTGCACTGGCCACTGTGCCTCGACATCCACTGATGCTAGATGAACACTACATTAGCAGACGCAGATTTAGTTTGATTTAATGGGGTGACAAGCTTTGGTAATTCAATGAATTGGAACAGTCTACTCATAATGCTCTCCAATAACTATTTAAATGTAGAATTGCAATTAAACTTTATGCTTTCTAGATACAAATGGGATTTCTCAGTTCATTTGTGACTTATGAATGTCCAACAGGCCTGTTTGATAGACATTTCTTAGGGCTGACCCGTAGTTTAGCAAGGGGAAGCAGAGGATGTGTTGTCCTCTTAGTGGACCTTCTCCCCCAAGCCAACTTGGCTTCAGGCTTCCGAGCAGCACAGAGGGCGAGAGGGCGAGAAACCAGAGAGAGTGTGCCTTTTGGAAGAGGAAACTGTCTGGACTGGACAGACGCCAGGCCTGCATGAAAAGAAGAGAGAGAATGTGTATTTGTGACTCGCGGTCATCCTATGGAGAGGGTCAGAGCTCTGAGTCAAACCCAGCAGCCCACCCTCAGCTCATGTTTACAAGAACCGCTTTGGACTGAAACAAACAACTGACAAGTCCAATGACAGGCTTAACAGTGCATGGCCCCTCCCTGTCATCCTGACCCTTAGTGAGCGCCCCCTGCCACATGTTTGAACACTACACCGCAGTAAAACGTGTCCCATCCATGCAGCCTGCCATAAAACAGCCTGCGCGTTTCCATGGAGAATAACACGTGGTAGACGAGTAAACTTTCTTTGGAGTAGATAGTGTTTAAGAAGAGTTGTGTGAAAAAGACAACTTAATAGGATAGGACGAGCACGGCATGTCTGTTGGTATTGTATTGTATTGTATTGTATTGTATTGTATTGTATTGTATTGTATTGAATGTTCACACAGGTAAGTCAGTATCAGTATCCCCTCACAGATATTGACAAGTGCTCCATCACTCCAACCATATGTGGCCATGGGCTGTGCGTGCCAGTGCAGACAGGCTACACCTGCTACTGTGACCCCGGCTACAAGCTGAGTGCACTCCAGACCAACTGCATCGGTAAGACGGGAATAGCCGGGTGGGCAAAAGGGGCTTCTCCGGGAGTTCTGTCAGCTCTCCATATCATTGTCTCAACACGAGCCTCGCCGTTCACACCACATACGATACAAGCACAGAGGCCTTGAGAACTCAAGAGCCAAGTGAAAGCGATCCCTGTGTTTATGTTGACCCTTTATGCGACGCCTGACAACAAGGTCGGAGCAATCCAGAGAGCTGCCACGGAGCTGTGATCCGTTACCTCACTCTGCAGTCGCCGTCCAAACCCTGCTCTGGCCCATCACTGAGGAATGCTTGCACTCCACTCTGCACTGTGGAGGGGCTCCAGAGTGAAGGGTTGGAAAGGACAAGGTCTCCAGTGGTGAAATGGAACTGAAATGGAACACTCTGGCCTTTCTCCCACCTCTTTCTTTTTCTCTATATCTATCTATCTCTCTCTTTATTTGTTTCTTTCTGTCTCCCTCCTTCCCTCTCTCTGTCCAGATGTAAATGAGTGTGAGGGGGACCCTTGTGGAGGGAAGGGCCGATGTGTGAACACCTTTGGCTCCTACACCTGCCAATGCTACAGCGGCTACAGCCAGGTCATCACCCAGAACAGGAAGTTCTGCCAGGGTGAGATGGGGAAAAGCATGCTGGGTGCTGTAGTTTTAGGAAGGGATGTTCACCCAGTGATGTTCTCACTGCTCACATAAATACTGTACTAGCTGGTGCTCTCACACGAGAATACTAGCTAAAGCCCTCCCCAGAGCGACCAGGGGAACTGATAGACAAATTAAAATATTAATGATGCTCTAAGAAGACATATTTGAGCTTTTTAAACGTGCTATATAAGTGTAATGTGTCATCATTTTCAAACAGTCTTTTATGTATTTCAAGGCAATTTAAGGCCAATTTCAGACTAGCAATGTTTCTCTAATGAGCCAGATTCATAGAACAATAGCCACTCTTTGTCACTTCCCTCTCTGACTTGTTCTGGGGATTCTGTGCAGATATAAATGAGTGTGACATGGCCAACAAGTGCCAGGATGGTGACTGTGTCAACACGGAGGGATCTTACACCTGTGAATGCAAGAGTGGCTACGCCAAGTCCAGGAAAGGGCAGTGTGAAGGTGAATCCAGCACAGAGACAGACAACCTTAATACTCTGTACTTTCAGAACATCACAATGCTGGCCATGGGTGTTTATTGGCTGCACTGGGTTCATATCTAATCCAGCCACAGAACAGACATTGTTGTATTTTCCTCAGCTCTGAGCCAGGGGAAAAACAAAGTGGAGACTTTAAATAGGAGGCAATACCAGAGGGAGGATATAGGCATGATTATTGGTGTGTGCGTGTGTGCGTGCGTGCGTGCGAGTGCCCGTGTAAATGCAGAGACTAGATCCAGGCTTATCTTAATGGTATTTCCTCAACTCCCCTCTCTCCTCTCCCTCCCCTGTTCCATTGCCAGACGTAGATGAGTGCCAGGGCCCCAGCTCGTGCCCCAGTGGAAGGTGTGTCAACACCCCAGGCTCCTTCCAGTGCCAGGCCTGTGGCCCCGGGTTCAGGGCTGCCAGCGGGAGATGTCTGGGTAAGATGGGCCTCCAGGGGCCATGCCTGGAAATGAGCTGGGTTTCCCTCTTAAACTTCTTTATGATTTGATAATATTCCCCCAGCCTGCCTGGCACACTTTACGTAAGCAAAGCTTGCAGTTGGCAACACCAGAAATGACCAATAAGATGTCATCAGTGCAACGGTGAATGGTCTTAAGGACATGTTGACAGGCCTGATACTCTACAGTTTGCAACCAAAAGTCTGAGATTTTTCACTTATAGCTTTGCTCAAAGGGCTGGAGTCATTAAGGATAGTGGAAAATGTATTTCATGCTGTTATACTCTTTTCAAAGGGGTTACTATTGGATGTTTTATGTGCAGGGCACTACCACAGCACCCCAACCACAGCACTCGCAGGAGAGGCCTTGGTGGGGCTTGAGTGATGGCTCTCTCATAGCGTGGGCAGTGATTTAGTGACTCATAAGTCCTTCTCTCCCTCACTCTTTAACCTTCCAGTTGCTCTATTATTTTTGTAATATCTGCCAATCCCTAGCCCCCAGGGCCAGACCCATATTGTTCAACCCCCTAGAGTCAATGTCCACGCCCCCGCTGAAATTTTATTAGCATAATTAAAAAATCTCCATAAAAATCTGTCAGTTTAAGCTCGAGATGTCTGTTTGTTTTTTTTACATTGGATGCGTCTTAATATGCCGATGTCGCACTTCCCCATCTGCGGTGAAAGGTGACAGGTATTTGTCAGACCAAATCGGTCTTCTCACAAAATCGTCTGTAGCGTCCGAACGATTTGGGCTACACACTAATATGACCCCTCTGTGGAAAGGTGAGACTCTCACGAACACGTACATGTTTTGCTCTAGGATGCCTACAGGCTGAACAAGACTCGTCTGAAGGTCCCCCGGTCCCAGTTGAAAATATTTATGGAAGGACTGTAAATATGGAAACTGTTTAATGCCAAGAATATGGGGTTAAAAACGTGAAAAAAACAAACAAATGTTTCCTGATTTTTCTTTTATCTCCCAGATATAGGACAGACACTTCAGAACAAACTTATTTTTCTTTTTTGGGGGAGACTATCTGTTGTTCCGTGTAGTGAATCTGTTATTCAATGCATTTGTATGGGCTAATAGCAGTAAGGCCAAATAAAAATGTTAATCAAATATTTATAAAAAAAATTAAAAACATACTTCAAGAGGTCTTAAAATTCTAAATGAAATAGCTAAATGATCCTTGGTATGACCTTCTTAAAACAATTCCATATAGCTTAGTAGAACCCCCCCTCTGGCTTAGACAGTGCTTAGACTGTAATGGGTTAAACATATCACCCTTGGTATTGCTGATCTTTTCATATCATCTGCTGCTGTAAAAGATTGTTTGTAATACTTCAATTTGTGAGAGTCAAAATATTTTCCCTTGGCCTCAGCCTTAAACAAACAGCCTATTATTTTTGGATGGCTCCGGCCTCTGCAGTGGAGCCCAGCGGGGCTATGTCTTTATTACTGGGTCAAGGGGAGAGGACTGGAGTGATGACTGAGATGTATGAAGGGGTCAAGGGGCCAATATTACCCAACTGTTAAAAGGCCCTGTCAGACAAACAGGGCCGTGGTTAGTCACTCATATAACTGCCTCTGTTACACTATAAAACCACTACGAGGGTTTATAGGGCTTCAATACACAATGCATGACACACTATACAAGGTCTGTAGCATGTTGAACGAGCCAACGTCACAGTGTAGCAAACCCCCCCCCCCCCCCCCCAACCTTGAGGTGTTCCTGTTACGTAAGACGCTCCTGGCTGGTATTGTGACATCTTCTCCTTCTCGCCTCCTCCAGAAAAATATTGTATATTTTAGCGTCTGAGGTGATTATTGTGTAAAGGTCAAGTCCTCCCTGACTGAGCTGGCCTGTGAAAGGTGAACTTATCCAGGCAGGATTTTTGGCCCGTTCTATAACTTCTTCCCAATGATTCCTATGACGGAAGAAGGCTCGACCTTACCTTACGGGCTCTTTGATTACTCCAGTTTTATTACTTTCCCTTCAAAGAAAACACTACATGGGCTCCATTATTTTCTGCTCGTAGATCTTTAAACAAATACAATCCATGCACTCATAGCGTTCTATATTGTGATGTGGCGTATGACTAGCTGCTGAGTTGCACTTCCTCTGGAAATGAGGTGGAACAGAGGAGCTAAATAAAGTTTGTTCAAAACCCCCACTAACAGGCTAATATCCACATGGGTGAAGGAACTCAACTAAACCAGGGACCATGTATGCAAGCAGTGTGTGTGTTCTTTATGTTTGTTTCCAGTGTTTGCCTCAGTCAATTGCCTGTAGCACAGTAGTTGGAACCCAATTGGCTGCGTTGTGGATAAGCCTAATTGGTTGTGCGATAGAGAGAACAGCTCCAGCCCCATGTCAGGCTTATCGTAGAGGAC
Organism: Salvelinus namaycush; assembly: GCF_016432855.1. Taxonomy (NCBI): domain Eukaryota; kingdom Metazoa; phylum Chordata; class Actinopteri; order Salmoniformes; family Salmonidae; genus Salvelinus; species Salvelinus namaycush. The sequence goes on along the minus strand of NC_052334.1, from coordinate 26,350,514 downwards.
TGAGAGATGCCAGGAGATTGCAGAAACAAAGTTTTGGGCCGTACTGACAGACGTCTGGCTAGAGGCATCGCGAGACGAGACACACAAAGCCCTGCCTGTAATGTTTTCAGTGCAGTAGCCCTCTGTTTCTACTGTGTCATTCACCTCACACTGAACCTGTCCACACAACTGTGTTGAGAGAGTTGTACTCTGCCCACTCACACACTCACAGACACACAGATGCTCTCTATCACACGCACAGAGGAAGGAGCTGCCTGGCAAATTCTTAGAGAGCCATGAAATATAGTCTTTGTTTTATGCCTTTTGGAGTCAACTAAAACAACGTTTCTGTATGATTTCTTCCACAAAAAATAACTTGCTTTTGACATTGTCATGTGTATTGACTTAGAGCATGAATTGGAAAAGATGAAGGCAGGACAATAGATAATAACAAACATTCACAGGGTACAGTCAGTATATTCCAACTAATCATGTCGTGGGTTCTGGGTGTTTTACTGTCTGAAATCTGTCACAGTGAAACTCATGTGTCTTTGTGCGTGGTGACCTCAATGTTGGCGACCTGTCTTGACCCTCAGATGTCAACGAGTGTTTGGACCAATCGGTGTGCGCCCATGGTAGGTGTGTCAACTCCGAGGGCTCCTACAGCTGCAGCTGTTACCAAGGATACCAGGCCTCTCTGGACAACAGCAGTTGCCAAGGTACTTGTTTGTGAAAACATAAGTCCCACATCATACATTCTCCAGTTTCGGTATTAAAATAAACATTTCTCTGAAGCGGAAATGGTGCTACTGAAGAAGTCTTTGAGGTCCAGGGGGTTTTAATAAATGTTGTTAACAGTGAGGAGGAGCGGTGGTTTAACAAGGTCCTCCAACATACTGTCTTTTCTCCAGATGTGGATGAGTGTCTGCTCCCTGGAGCCTGCCTCCATGGCAGGTGTGTCAATCTGGATGGCTCCCACAGGTGCAGCTGTAACCCTGGTTACCAAAGCGCTCCTGACGGCAGGGCCTGTGAAGGTCTGTAAAAGATTAGATGTGTGGAATATGACCCTTCACGGCATGCCACTGTTCTCCTCGAGCTCTGAGCTCTCTATGGCTCTTTTAATGCCTCATCGTTGTTTTTATTAGATGTTGACGAATGTGCTACACCTGTGTGCCCCGCGGGAATTTGCACCAATTCCGAAGGTTCCTACTCATGCAAGAACTGCCGACCTGGATTCCAGCGATCAGCGGATGGACAGAGATGTGAAGGTATGGAACCCGTACAACCTTAAGCATTTCAGGCAACACACTGAAAGATCATCATCCACCATAGACAGATATAGCATGTAGCATCCTACTGTTCATTCTTCATGTCAATCTGTCATTTTGTTCCAGATGTGGATGAGTGCTCCAAGGCAGACATGTGTCTGGGAGGGGTGTGTGCCAACACAGAGGGCTCCTTCACCTGCACCCGCTGTAAAGACGGATACAGGGTGTCCCAGGACAGGCAGAGGTGTGAGGGTGAGTCCAGCCAAAGCCTTCCCCAGCTGGAACATTAACCCACGCCTTCTGTAAAGGATGCCCTTTGCGTGCATCAACTGTATAACTGTCTCTGTTACTGTGATCTAGGTGTGTCTTAGAACTGTAACGCAATACTTGTATATACTTTGTTTGCCAATAGTAATTCATGTCTGTGCTGGTCTGGTGTCTCCTCCAGATATTGATGAGTGCCAGTCTGGGTCTGTGTGTGCTAACGGGATCTGTCTGAACTCTGAGGGCTCCTTCTCCTGCATCACCTGTCCCTCAGGCTACAGCGTCTCCCTAGACGGAGAGCTGTGTGAAGGTCGGTCCATTCTCCCTGAAACCACATCTAATGGTCCGTCAAAGGAGTGGTGTTTTACTTAATAGACCGTATTGGTGTTTTACAGATATTGATGAGTGTGAGCTGCCCACTACGTGCCCCAGGGGAACATGCACCAACACTGAGGGTTCCTTCACCTGCACCACCTGTGGGTCAGGCTATAGAGTGACTGAGGATGGGCTGGAGTGTGATGGTGAGTCTTGGATGCATTTCCTGCGTACATGTGAGTTGGTGTGTGCGTGCGTGCCTGAGTTTGTGCATTTGTGTGCGTTAGCAGGCCGTGTGTTACCAAGTGCTCAATGAGCATGTTAGGCTCTGACCTCTGCCCTCTGCCCTGCCTGTGACAGATGTGAGAGAGTGTGCCAGGTAACGCCCCCATTGGGCTCTGCGTGAGTCCAGCCAGGCATCTCTCCCACATCGCCTTTTGTTAACAGCAGGCTCAGGTTGTCTGTAAATGATGTCAGGTGTGACGGCTTGGACCCAAAGCCCGTCTCCTTAGCTAAAGATCCCAAAATACTCCTCCCAGACATCACATCATAACTGGATCCTGCATCCCTCTCCCTCTGGCACCATCCATCTGATCCGCGTTCAAAAGAAAGAGACATGGGCTTCAAATAAAACACAGTGAAGTCAGCCTGTCCCACTGATAGATCAGCTGGGGAGATAGATGTGTTGACAGTGGAACTTTATGCCATATCAATTAGAAACTGATCAAAATGATTACATGTGACATGTAGTCATGTTTTCCACCAGGCATTCTATCCTCTGCTACAGTTCAGGTATGTAGTTAACTGGCCTTCTCTCTCTGTTTCTCTGTGCTGTTGTTCAGATGTGGATGAGTGCTTGGTGGCTAACGTGTGCCCAGGCCAGCTGTGTAGGAACAGTCCTGGATCCTTCTCCTGCAGCAGCTGTGGGACTGGCTTTACCCTGTCTGAGGACGGCTCCCACTGCCAGGGTAAGACTGTCTAACCTCTGGAACACACTCACCTCCGCCCTCCTATTCTTCTCCCCAAGATGAACAGCACAGATCCAGTTCATACTCTAATGTCATTTAATGGAAGGGTGGATCGAGACTAGGAAGAAGATCTCCTTTTTGAAATGTTTTTGCCCTGGGAAAATCCTGAAAACAAGTCCAAGTCAGACTTTGATTGGATTTTAATGGATGTCTTCATGCCAGGGAAAGATTAACGGCTTAATTTGAAATGAAACCAACCACTCCCCAGCTCCTACGCAGCCAGCACAAACTGTGGAACTCCTCTGTTGACCCACAGGCAAACCAAAAGCCATTCCATTCACTTAACAATGGCCTTCACTATTTCCCCCATCAGAAATACAATCTGTACCAGAGCAAGGAATTTCCAATGATCACATAACAGAGAGCCATGAGTGTTTGTTGATACAGTAATTATACACCACCTGTAATAGCTTGCTGTTTTGGAATAGATGCCTGTCCTGCATACTTCTCTCCACCCTTTTTAATAAAGCACTGTCAGTGCAAGCTAATAAAGGAGGCTTTGCTTACTGTACGTGCAGACTGACTCCTTGCGTTCAGCCATTAGTCATGTTGTCAGGCCAGAGGCAGACTGAGAGACTGACTCCTTGCGTTCAGCCATTAGTCATGTTATCAGGCCAGAGGCAGACTGAGAGACTGACTCCTTGCATTCAGTCATTAGTCATGTTATCAGGCCAGAGGCAAACTGAGAGACTGACTCCTTGCATTCAGTCATTAGTCATGTTATCAGGCCAGAGGCAGACTGAGAGACGGACTCCTTGCGTTCAGCCATTAGTCATGTTATCAGGCCAGAGGCAGACTGAGAGACTGACTCCTTGCATTCAGTCATTAGTCATGTTATCAGGCCAGAGGCAGACTGAGAGACTGACTCCTTGCATTCAGTCATTAGTCATGTTATCAGGCCAGAGGCAGACTGAGAGACGGACTCCTTGCATTCAGTCATTAGTCATGTTATCAGGCCAGAGGCAGACTGAGAGACTGACTCCTTGCATTCAGTCATTAGTCATGTTATCAGGCCAGAGGCAGACTGAGAGACTGACTCCTTGCATTCAGTCATTAGTCATGTTATCAGGCCAGAGGCAGACTGAGAGACTGACTCCTTGCATTCAGTCATTAGTCATGTTATCAGGCCAGAGGCAGACTGAGAGACTGACTCCTTGCATTCAGTCATTAGTCATGTTATCAGGCCAGAGGCAGACTGAGAGACGGACTCCTTGCGTTCAGCCATTAGTCATGTTATCAGGCCAGAGGCAGACTGAGAGACGGACTCCTTGCGATCAGCCATTAGTCATGTTATCAGGCCAGAGGCAGACTGAGAGACTGACTCCTTGCATTCAGTCATTAGTCATGTTATCAGGCCAGAGGCAGACTGAGAGACTGACTCCTTGCATTCAGCCATTAGTCATGTTATCAAACCAGAGGCAGACTGAGAGACTGACTCCTTGCATTCAGCCATTAGTCATGTTATCAGGCCAGAGGCAGACTGAGAGACTGGCTCCTTGCATTCAGTCATTAGTCATGTTTTCAGGCCAGAGCCAGACTGAGAGACTGACTCCTTGCGTTCAGCCATTAGTCATGTTATCAGGCCAGAGGCAGACTGAGAGACTGACTCCTTGCATTCAGTCATTAGTCATGTTTTCAGGCCAGAGCCAGACTGAGAGACTGACTCCTTGCGTTCAGCCATTAGTCATGTTATCAGGCCAGAGGCAGACTGAGAGACTGACTCCTTGCATTCAGTCATTAGTCATGTTATCAGGCCAGAGGCAGACTGAGAGACGGACTCCTTGCATTCAGCCATTAGTCATGTTATCAGGCCAGAGGCAGACTGAGAGACTGGCTCCTTGCATTCAGCCATTAGTCATGTTTTCAGGCCAGAGGCAGACTGAGAGACTGACTCCTTGCATTCAGCCATTAGTCATGTTTTCAGGCCAGAGGCAGACTGAGAGACTGACTCCTTGCATTCAGCCATTAGTCATGTTATCAAACCAGAGGCAGACTGAGAGACGGACTCCTTGCATTCAGCCATTAGTCATGTTTTCAGGCCAGAGGCAGACTGAGAGACAGACTCCTTGCATTCAGCCATTAGTCATGTTTTCAGGCCAGAGGCAGACTGAGAGACTGACTCCTTGCATTCAGTCATTAGTCATGTTATCAAACCAGAGGCAGACTGAGAGACTGGCTCCTTGCATTCAGCCATTAGTCATGTTTTCAGGCCAGAGGCAGACTGAGAGACGGACTCCTTGCATTCAGCCATTAGTCATGTTTTCAGGCCAGAGGCAGACTGAGAGACTGACTCCTTGCGTTCAGCCATTAGTCATGTTATCAAACCAGAGGCAGACTGAGAGACGGACTCCTTGCATTCAGCCATTAGTCATGTTATCAGGCCAGAGGCAGACTGAGAGACTGACTCCTTGCATTCAGCCATTAGTCATGTTATCAGGCCAGAGGCAGACTGAGAGACTGACTCCTTGCATTCAGCCATTAGTCGTGTTTTCAGGCCAGAGGCAGACTGAGAAACTGACTCCTTGCGTTCAGCCATTAGTCATGTTGTCAGGCCAGAGGCAGACTGAGAGACTGACTCCTTGCATTCAGCCATTAGTCATGTTATCAGGCCAGAGGCAGACTGAGAGACTGACTCCTTGCATTCAGCCATTAGTCATGTTGTCAGGCCAGAGCCAGACTGAAAGACTGACTCCTTGCATTCAGCCATTAGTCATGTTATCAGGCCAGAGGCAGACTGAGAGACTGACTCCTTGCATTCAGCCATTAGTCATGTTGTCAGGCCAGAGGCAGACTGAGAGACTGACTCCTTGCATTCAGCCATTAGTCATGTTATCAGGCCAGAGGCAGACTGAGAGACTGACTCCTTGCGTTCAGCCATTAGTCATGTTATCAGGCCAGAGGCAGACTGAGAGACTGACTCCTTGCGTTCAGCCATTAGTCATGTTTTCAGGCCAGAGGCAGACTGAGAGACTGGCTCCTTGCATTCAGTCATTAGTCATGTTGTCAGGCCAGAGGCAGACTGAGAGAACAGCTCCTTGCATCCAGTCATTAGTCATGTTGTCAGGCCAGAGGCAGACTGAGAGACTGACTCCTTGCATTCAGTCATTAGCCATGTTGTCAGGCCAGAGGCAGACTGAGAGAACAGCTCCTTGCATTCAGTCATTAGTCATGTTGTCAGGCCAGAGGCAGACTGAGAGACTGGCTCCTTGCATTCAGTCATTAGTCATGTTATCAGGCCAGAGGCAGACTGAGAGACTGACTCCTTGCGTTCAGCCATTAGTCATGTTATCAGGCCAGAGGCAGACTGAGAGACTGACTCCTTGTGTTCAGCCATTAGTCATGTTTTCAGGCCAGAGGCAGACTGAGAGACTGGCTCCTTGCATTCAGTCATTAGTCATGTTGTCAGGCCAGAGGCAGACTGAGAGAACAGCTCCTTGCATCCAGTCATTAGTCATGTTGTCAGGCCAGAGGCAGACTGAGAGACTGACTCCTTGCATTCAGTCATTAGCCATGTTGTCAGGCCAGAGGCAGACTGAGAGAACAGCTCCTTGCATTCAGTCATTAGTCATGTTGTCAGGCCAGAGGCAGACTGAGAGACTGGCTCCTTAGGCTAGATCTGACCTCACTCATGTTATGATGCTCTCTCTCTTTTACATTTACATTTAAGTCATTTAGCAGACGCTCTTATCCAGAGCGACTTACAAATTGGAAAGTTCATACATATTCATCCTGGTCCCCCCTCTCTGTCTCCATCTTCCTCTCCTCTTGCTCTTTCTTTCTTTCTTTCTTTCTTTCTTTCTTTCTTTCTTTCTTTCTTTCTTTCTTTCTTTCTTTCTCTCTCTCTCTCTCTGTCTCTCTGTCTCTGTCTCTGTCTCTGTCTCTGTCTCTGTCTCTGTCTCTCTCTCTCTCTCTCTCTCTGTCTCTGTCTCTGTCTCTGTCTCTGTCTGTCTCTCTCTCTCTCTCTCTCTCTCTCTTTCTCTCTCTCCTCTCTGTCTCCATCTCTCTTCTCTCTGTCTCCTCTTTCTTTCTCTCTCTCTTTCTCTCCTCTCTCTCTCTCCCCTCTCTCTCTGTCTCCATCTCTCTTCTCTCTGTCTCTTTCCTCTCTTTCTCTCCTCTCTCTCTCTCTCTCTCTCTCTCTCTCTCTCTCTCTCTCTCTCTCTCTCTCTCTCTCTCTCTCTCTCTCTGTCTCTGTCTCTGTCTCTGTCTCTGTCTCTGTCTCTGTCTCTGTCTCCATCTCTCTTCTCTCTGTCTCTTTCCTCTCTGTCTCTTTCCTCTCTTTCTCTCCTCTCTCTCTCTCTCTCTCTCTGTCTCTGTCTCTGTCTCTGTCTCTGTCTCTGTCTCTGTCTCTGTCTCTGTCTCTGTCTCTCTCTCTCTCTCTCTCTCTCTCTCTCTCTCTCTCTCTCTCTCTCTCTCTCTCTCTCTCTCTCTCTCTCTCTCTCTCTCTCTCTTCTCTCTCTCTCTCTCTCTCTCTCTCTCTCTCTCTCTCTCTCTCTCTCTCTCTCTCTCTCTCTCTCTCTCTCTCTCTCTCTCTCTCTCTCTCTCTCTCACAGACATAAATGAGTGCCTGTCCCCAGGAGTTTGTCCCATGGGCGTTTGCAGCAACACAGAGGGCTCCTACTCCTGTATGACCTGTGACCTTGGCTTCACGCTGGCGCCCAATGGGCTCACCTGTGAAGGTACTACTTTTTTACTTGGGACTAAACTCTAATGACCCTTCACTCCTGCTGGAAGTTCTCCTCTTATGCTGATGATTTATTTGTAGTCAGTCACAGCTCTGCGTGGTAGACAAGTACCTGCAGATCACTGGAGGCTGGAACGGAGCAAATGGAATGGCATCAAACATCTGAAAACTATGTGTATGATGTATTTGATACCATTCCACTGATTCCGCTCCAGTCATTACCACGAGCCCATCCTCCCCAATTAAGGTGCCACCAACATCCTGTGCAGTAGATGCGATTTGAGTCGTCATAATTCCCTGATATAAAAGATGAGAATTATGTACATTCATGTGGTAGGTTGTGACACTTTCCTTGAAGTTTTGCCCGCTTTATTTGGAGGACAAACTGAGGACCCACTTGGATTAAGACCTAATGACCTCCCAGCTGTGGTGGGAATGTGTCACGCTACATTACGCACTGTGTGTGTCTGTGTCCCCCGGCAGACATCAACGAGTGTGAGGACCACGGTCTGTGTCTGGCAGGACAGTGTACCAACAACCCTGGTTCATACAGCTGCTCCTGTCCCCCGGGCCTGGAGATGGTGGACGGGACATCTTGCAGAGGTACACACACTCATACCCTCTCTCTTAGGATGGGGGGGTGACGTCCTCTCCTGTTCAGCTGTGTGTGTATTGATGAACTGTCCTTGATTAACTATCCGATTAGCCTGTCATGTTGTCATGTTTGCCTCTGTGTGTGTGTATGTATTACAGATGTGGATGAGTGTCAGTCTGGGGGGATCTGTGGAGATGGGGACTGTCTAAACACAGAGGGTTCCTACCTCTGCATCTGCCCTGATGGATACACCACAGGCACCACAGATGGAATTGGCTGCCAAGGTGAGAGAGAACAATATATACTGTTTATAACTAACTACCAACTGGTTTGAATGTATTACCACAATTAGGACAAGCCACAAGCCCCTCTCCTGTCTGGGTGAGGGCAGACAGTGCATGCAGAGGGCAGCTTGTACTCCCCCCTGACCCCCCCCCCCCCCCCCCCCTGCTCCTGCTCTGGGGTGCCTGGGTGTCCACTTGTTCCCCAGACCAGTTAGGCAGCAGTCATCAAACCCAGCCATTGTTTCTAACAGGCCATGGCCAGACATCAACCGTCTCACTGCTCCCCCCCTCTCAGCTCCACTGGACCAGGTTTGATGTCATTCCAGCCGCACCCATTGCCCTGGTCACAACAGAGGGGGGAAAATGCTGCTCCTAATTGTTGGCAAGAGAGCTAGCTAGCCTTTCACTGAAACCTTCTGGAGCATTAGCTGTCAAAATACAGAGGAATGGAACCCTCTGGGAGAATCAATATGAAGGGAACATAACTCAGGCTAAATGTCTGACCTGCGTATTATTGATTCTGGTACCTAGAGTTAGCATAGCCTGGATGAAAAAACATTGGGCAGTACACTGAGCATGTTATCAGCTCTAGAGTGATGTGAGTAGAGGGTAGAGGATCCTGGAGGGGGTTATGAGACCTCTTCCAGCCATTCATTTACATTTTAGTCATTTAGCAGACACTCTTATCCAAGGGCACATCAACAGATTTTTCACCTAGTCAGCTTGGGGATTCGAACCAACGACCTTTCGGTTACTGGCCCCACGCTCGTAACCACTAGGCTACCTACCGCCCCATACGTACCCAGCAGGCTAGGCAGCCCCTCCCCAGTACCCAGTGCTGATGGCTGGGCTCTCCCTGATGTCCCCTGTGCTGTGGCCATGTACTACAGCACCACACCAGTGAGCAAGGCAGACCCAACCTGCACACTCCCCTGGCCAACTGCCACAGCAAATATTGCCCTTTAATTATCCTATAAATCAGATGCTGGGTATATTTTCATGCCGTCTGCTGTTGTGTGTGCAGCGCTGACACAATGAAAGCCAGGCCTCTCTGCCATGGGCCCTGCAGGGAGAGGAGAGGGGGTACATGGGAAGGAGGGGGTCAGGTGAGCCCAGAGTGTTTGGTCCTCTGGTTGGAACACAGGTGGACTGGCTGGATAGATGGTTGCTTATAGGGCTATGGGCACTTTCACTGTCTGGGACTCAACAGTGGACATAGGATGAATATAAATCACAAAGATGAACGAATCACTTGTCAATATAGCATAACCTGCCATGCAGCTCTGTTTGAGATAAATCATTGCTATAAATGTTTGTTATTGAATCATATAGTTATTAAACTGGAACATACATTTGGGTGTTTACCTAGGCACTTCTCAGACTGTTTTGTTCCCTGTACCTCCATACATGTGTTTACTATCTACCTTGAGAGATTTGTCTCATTATCAGCCCTTGGCAGAAGAAGAGGGGCTTTTCAGTCGTGTTCTATTTTTGTTGCTTTTCTGCCTTGCCCCCACTTATTATTCAGTCCAAATACCTTGTAAGTTATGTTGTAATGTGGCAATTATCCACCAATCTACATTTAATCAAGCATAAAGCCATCATTATAAATGTTTTACTAGTCGGAGTGAATGTTCCCAGACCAATAGCTAACCCAGCAAACCGGGAACATCCCCAGAACATTATCTAAGATTCCCATTAAGTTTTAGTAAGGATTTGATCTAACATTAGGATTATAACATCCGAAAAACATTCAAAGAATATTTTTGATAACCAAATCTTATTTTTTCAGTATATAACCATGGCAGTATGGTCAATCATTAGCCTTCTTAGACATAACTAACCCAGGGATATACTGTTAACTGGGTTATTCAACATCACTTCACTCATACTCTTTATATGATGCATACTTCTGGGCCATAATTACAAGGTATCCAAGACTATGAGGGCTGATCTAGGATCACTTTTGTTTTTTAGTTCATGAAAAATAACATAGCTGGGACCATATCAAGCTTCTCAAATTAGGAATTATATCGGGTGTGTTAAAAAAAAAGTTAAACAGTAAATTTTTTCAGAATGTTTTATTTTCTACAGTTAATCTAAATTCTGCCTGGATTTCTATATCTAAATGAAATAAAGACATCCTCTCTTCTAGTAGATTATATCTGAGCCTCAATATCACCGTATTTTTTTCCTTCAAAAGAACATGGTTAAAGAATATGTGGGATTGAACCTACAATCTTCAGATCTACAGCAAGATCATCAACCCTCGTTGTATAATCACCAACCCTCGTTGTATAATCACCAACCCTTGTTGTATAATCATCAACCCTCGTTGTATAATCATCAACCCTCGTTGTATAATCATCAACCCTAATCATCAACCCTCGTTGTATAATCACCAACCCTCGTTGTATAATCATCAACCCTAATCATCAACCCTTGTTGTATAATCATAAACCCTCGTTGTATAATCATCAACCCTCGTTGTATAATCATCAACCCTAATCATCAACCCTCGTTGTATAATCATCAACCCTCGTTGTATAATCATCAACCCTCATTGTATAATCATCAACCCTAATCATCAACCCTCGTTGTATAATCATCAACCCTAATCATCAACCCTCGTTGTATAATCATCAACCCTCGTTGTATAATCATCAACCCTAATCATCAACCCTCGTTGTATAATCATCAACCCTCATTGTATAATCATCAAAACCTCGTTGTATAATCATCAACCCTAATCATCAACCCTCGTTGTATAATCATCAACCCTCGTTGTATAATCATCAACCCTCGTTGTATAATCATCAACCCTAATCATCAACCCTCGTTGTATAATCATCAACCCTCGTTGTATAATCATCAACCCTCGTTGTATAATCATCAACCCTAATCATCAACCCTCGTTGTATAATCATCAACCCTCGTTGTATAATCATCAACCCTCGTTGTATAATCATCAACCCTAATCATCAACCCTTGTTGTATAATCATCAACCCTCGTTGTATAATCATCAACCCTCGTTGTACAATCACCAACCCTCGTTGTATAATCATCAGCACGACTGGACAGTTTTTGTGTTATGAGAAAATTTGCCAGAACCTATCTAAAGTTCTGGGAACTTGCCTAGAACAAATTCTGGTTTGCTGGGAAGGTACATAGTTTTTTTTTCATATTTCCTGTTTGCCAGTACAGTAAAGTGTTCCAAATGGGCAGTGTATCTTACTCTCAGACAAACCCTTGACTGCACACATTATTTTTCTTCATGCTAAAAGAGAATGAGATTCTCAGTGGGTGGACTGATTCATATTGTACCAAAGGAGATAATACTTCAAGACTGTAATCAACATAGAAAACTTAACAATCATTTCCTTTCACACTTTCCTCTCCATTTGTCTCTTTTTCTCTCGGTCGCACTCTTCCCTCGTCTCTCTCTTTCACTCTCTCTCTCCCCCCTCTCATCCTCCTTTCTCCTCCAGATGTTGATGAGTGCAGCAAGGATGGCGTGTGCTCCCATGGTCAGTGTCTAAACATGGATGGCTCCTACATCTGCCTTTGTGAGACTGGCTTCAAGTACTCTGCAGACACAGCCGACTGTGAGGGTAAGAACCCTCTACCAACCTCATACCTCCCTCACTCTTCCCACAACAAGCCACTGCTTCTGCCCCAACTGAAACACTACATTCTCACAACATTTCAGCAGAATTAATAGAATGTTCTGGTCCATTTAGACCAGAGTTCGCATCCCGGTGTGACACGTTGCCTATGATTGATTATGTAGCTGTAATCAGTTTGGTTTCAGTGGTGACGTTCCCTCAGCGAGAGAGTCCAATCCTGGCTCAGAGGCTTTCCTCTGGCTGTAGCCTTGCGTAAGGGAGCTCCCAGTGACTGGAGCTCTCCTTCCCATCTCCCCTTTGGGGGGTGAATTAACCCATTGTGGGATGGAGGTGATTCTCCCTCTGGAACGTCTCCCTTTGCTCCTTCACACGTTTTTCAGTTGCTGTAAAATATTGCTCTTGGCCATGCTGCTGCTGAGCAGCACCACAGGTCTCCTGGCCAGGCCTACTCATGCTGGGGGAGCTATTGTGCTGCCTATGAGGAGTAGGGTTGCTGTGTGTCAGTGCATGTGTGCGTGTGCATGCATGTATGACATAAGCACATGTTTATCTCAGGGCTCCTGGCCGGGCCTACTCATGCTGGAGATCCATGCTGCTGTGAGAGGTGGAGGATAGGATTGATATGTGTATGACATTAGAACATCTTCTGTCTCTCTCCACAGATCAGAATGAGTGTAAGGAGTTTGGTAGCTCAGTGTGTGGCACCTGGCGCTGTGAGAACACCATTGGCTCATACCGATGCTTCATGGGCTGCCAGCCTGGCCTGTACGGACAGGACAACCCAGACTGTGGTAAGTCAGAGTGGACACACAGGCGCTGTGCTTAGTCAACAGGTAATGTACTTACTTAATGGATAGCTGAAGGCACCCGAGTATCAGCCTCACTGCTCATTTACCTTGGGGTGGGAGAGGACAGGGCAGTGGTCTGAAAGAAGTACTCTGCATTGTCTCGATAGCCCCCCAGCTCACCCCCACCATACAGAGATACTGATATCACTCTGGCACGCATACACAAAGAGGCTCGTGTGAATCAAACGCTATCAAGTGCACTGGGCCTTCCTGGCCAGGGGTGCATAGAAAGGGGAAATGGGCCCTGAAATTGGGCCATTTAGAAAGGGAGCAGCGGTGTCATCCGAGGCAGTGTTTGAGGCCCGTCTGATAACAGGGCCAGGTCTCATCCTCCAGACAATGGGGCTAATGGAGCACTATTGGCAGGGGCCAGGGGTGTAACCTGATCCCAGCTGTTCCCCTCTCTAAGTGGGGCAAGGCTGTCGTCTGATGGGACGTACGGTGCACCCTACCCCTCCCGGCCAGCCGCCCGCCCTGGCCTTCGACCTCCTCAGGTCTCTGCAACCCGAGACACCCGTTCTGGTGGTCACCTGGTCTGGGATCAAATCAAATGTATTTATATAGCCCTTCTTACATCAGCTGATATCTCAAAGTACTGTACAGAAACCCAGCCTAAAACCCCAAACAGCAAGCAATGCAGGTGTGGAAGCACGGTGGCTAGGAAAAACTCCCTAGAAAGGACAAAACCTAGGAAGAAACCTAGAGAGGAACCAGGCTATGAGGGGTGGCCAGTCCTCTTCTGGCTGTGCCGGGTGGAGAGTATAACAGAACTGGGATGGGTGTAGACGACCGACAAATCTGTGTCTAACATCTGTAAGGTTGAACCAAAAGATTACATGTAACAAAAATGAAATACGAAATTATTATGTGAAATTGAATGAAACAATAATGTACGTTGATGCTAATATGATGTACAATATTCCATTATGTTTCTATATGATAACAATAGCATAATACAGTCGTGGCCAAAAGTTTTGAGAATGACACAAATATTAATTTCCACAAGGTTTGCTGCTTCAGTGTCTTTAGATATTTTTGCCAGATGTTACTATGGAATACTGAAGTATAATTACAAGCATTTCACAAGTGTCAAGGGCTTTTATTGACAATTACATGAAGTTGATGCAAAGAGTCAATATTTGCAGTGTTGACCCTTCTTTTTCAAGACCTCTGCAATCCGCCCTGGCATGCTGTCAATTAACTTCTGGGCCACATCCTGACTGATGGCAGCCCATTCTTGCATAATCAATGCTTGGAGTTTGTCAGAATTTGTGGGTTTTTGTTTGTCCACCCGCCTCTTGAGGACTGACCACAAGTTCTCAATGGGATTAAGGTCTGGGGAGTTTCCTGGCCATGGACCCAAAATATCGATGTTTTGTTCCCCGAGCCACTTAGTTATCACTTTTGCCTTATGGCAAGGTGCTCCATCATGCTGGAAAGGCATTGCTCATCACCAAACTGTTCCTGGATGGTTGGGAGAAGTTGCTCTCGGAGGATGTGTTGGTACCATTCTTTATTCATGGCTGTGTTCTTAGGCAAAATTGCGAGTGATCCCACTCCCTTGGCTGAGAAGCAACCCCACACATGAATGGTCTCAGGATGCTTTACTGTTGGCATGACACAGGACTGATGGTAGCACTCACCTTGTCTTCTCCGGGAACAAGCTTTTTTCCGGATGCCCCAAACAATCTTGACACCAGGCCATCCTCCAAAAGTCTTTGCCTCACTGTGCGTGCAGATGCACTCACACCTGCCTGCTGCCATTCCTGAGCACGCTCTCTCTACTGGTGGTGCCCCGATCCTGCAGCTGAATCAACTTTAGGAGATGGTCCTGGCGCTTGCTGGACTTTCTTGGGTGCCCTGAAGCCTTCTTCACAACATTTGAACCGCTCTTCTTGAAGTTCTTGATGATCCGATAAATGGTTGATTTACGTGCAATCTTACTGGCAGCAATATCCTTGCCTGTGAAGCCTTTTTTGTGCAAAGCAATGATGACGGCACGTGTTTCCTTGAAGGTAACAATGGTTGACAGAGGAAGAACAATGATTCCAAGCACCACCCTCCTTTTGAAGCTTCCAGTCAGTTATTCGAACTCAATCAGCATGACAGAGTGATCTCCAGCCTTGTCCTCGTCAACACTCACACCTGTGTTAACGAGAGAATCACTGACGTGATGTCAGCTGGTCCTTTTGTTGCAGGGCTGAAATGCAGTGGAAATGTTTTTGGGGGGATTCAGTTCATTTGCATGGCAAAGAGGGACTTCATAGTTCATCTGATCACTCTTCATAACATTCTGGAGTATATGCAAATTGCCATCATACAAACTGAGGCAGCAGACTTTGTGAAAAATGTATATTTGTGTCATTCTCAAAACTTTTGGCCACGACTGTATATTTAATATGCCATATACAATTTTTTTTTAACAGTTTCACTAATTAATTTCAATTAACTTAATCATTATGACACACCCCTCACTACTGTCATTGGTTACACTAATTGCACTGTGTGTCTACATAACCTGGTTCAAGTATTCATGACATTACCCTGAGGAAGACACAGTGATGCCGAAACGTTGGTAAAAACCCATTAAATTGCTGGGAGATTATGCATGGAGTGTGCAAGTTTTTTATTTTGACAGTTTATAACATCTGTCCAAAAACAACAGAACAGCACCGTCTCCATGACAATTGAAAACAAGAGCGCCTATGTGTTTACTGGCAAGAACAGACCATCAGTTTGTGTATGTGTGTCCATGAGAGATGAACATCATTTTACTATATACAGAAGAGTGTTTGATTAATGCTGGTGCACACCCGTTCTCCAAGCAGGTTGAATAGGCCATGGCTGGCGCTGTTGTTCGCCTTTGCCGGTAAACTTCTCGCTTACCGTAACTTCTCGCTTACCGTAAACTTCTCGCTTACCGCTTACATGATTAAGTTGGTTTTATAAGAGGCATATCTGACATTGAACAAACATACAGGCCAAGTATTTGCTCATATCAAAATGGCTTCCAAACAGGCAGGGCTAGGACTGAAGGGGAGAGAGTTGTGTTAGCATGATCTAGTGGAAAGAGCCCCAGATGGGGTGGCCTGAAAGAGAGAGAGAGGGTGTTGAGATGCGGTGAACGTCGAGCAGCCTGTTATATTCTCATCGCCATGCCTCTTTATTTGACTCACAGTGGAGAGCAGAGCCTAGCTGAGCGTCAGCACCCTGGCCGATGACAGAGCCTGGCTTGGTGTGTCCCTCTCTCTTCTAAAGACCATGATGTTGTGTGGCTGGATCCCAGTGTGGAGGGGCCTGTTGTGAGAGCTGGCCAGATCCAAAACAGCTGCTTACAGCCTCCCCTGTTTTACCATTTACCATCAACTTGGCCTGTCTCCTGCTTGCATAGGCTCAGTTCAATATAGTCTGAATAAGTTGTGTGATGTAAATAGGTGCTGCTGGTTATTGCATTAGGCGCCCACAATAGCCATGTTGTTGTGTAACTGTCTCCTCTCACTTATCTAACCACCAACAAGGTTTTTTTTCACAACAGTTTGACCATAGAGGTCACACATTGTGGGCCATGACCCACACACTCTTTAGGATGAACCTGTTCAAAGGCAACAGCCCAAGTCCAAGTCAAAATACCCCAGAGCATCGAAACAGCTCCAGCCTCTCTGGTCCAGTCCTGTCCAGTGGTGCAGCCAGCCATGGCCATCTCTGACCAGCTTTCTCCTCACTTATTTTCTGGTGCTAGCCGCTCCTCCTCTCTTCCAGGCTCCCCAGCATCTTCCTGGGACATATACACACAAAGCAGCACAGATGTTGACTCAGAACTTCTCCCCTCCGGCCCCCGCACCCTCAGCCTGGGCTGTGGGATCTGAGGACCAAGCCCTCTTGCCTCTCTCTCTCCCCTCCACAGCTCAGCATCTCAGCACAATGGCCACTTGTTCCAGGGCATTATGGGAGGTTATGAGAGATGCTGCCGTCACCCCAATAAAGTGTCTGGGGAGGGAGCTCAATTACTCTGAGGCGTTTATGTCTGCTTGTAAAAATCATCAAATATGAGGCCAGACACTGTAATTTGCCATTTCTTCGAGGGGCGTTGTTTTATTTTTACTCCGATGGGGTGGCGGTTGTCTTTGGCTCTGCTCGCCAAACTCATTTTGTGGTCATAATACAAAAGGGGGAAACAGTCTTAAGCTGCAACTGCGCTCTACCTCCGTCCATTTCAGTTGTTCACTCATCCCTGCTACGACAGCCTATAGAGACAAACTGTGGGTGCTGTATGAGAAAAACAGTGTGTGCTTGTCAATGTGTTTGTGTTGGAAAAGAAACATGTATCTCATTTTGATCCAGCTGCAGTTCGGCGTTGTGGCTATACATTTTGTGTGGCTACGGCTTGTCTTTATTAAGGCATACAGGGCTGGAAATCGTTGGTGGTCACACTCTCTTCAAGCTCCTACACTAATGTATGGAAATGTAATGGGTTTCAAAAGACATTTAGCACACTGTTGTCCAGATGTAGGGTTATGTTGGGGAATGGGCATAGTACACACAGGTTATAAAACACGGTTTAATCTTGGAGGTGGCCGGGGTCGGCTGGGGTCAGAGAATTAAACAACAGATGAAACAGAGAAAAACGCTCCCTGTAAAATAAATATCCCTCCTCATCCCTAGCTAATCCTATGCGTCAAATAACCCTGGCCTGCATATGGGTCCAATCAGGCCATGGGTTGCCCAGGGAACCAAGGAACATAGGGGAGAAGTGTGGAGGGTGTGCCAACAGTCAGCTAGCCACACAGGCCCACCATGTGCTCCACATTACAACATGGCACCGAGACCTCCACTTAACCTGCTCACCTGATCTGGCCTGAACCATTACCGGGCCAGGCTGATTTACACTCAGGAAGGGGCTCCTGGGTCAGATGGCCCATCAGCTCAGAAACTCCCATCTAAAGTTAACTTCTCACCCCACGTCAAATCCACCCCCTCGAGCGATTCAGTCTCACATGCTTCCTGTTGTTACTACGGTGATCATGACTTGGAAAGTATAGGAGAGGGGTTTCAGCTTCCTGCTGGACTGTGTCAGTGTTCATGTTGCTGTATGTTACTGACAGTGCCTGTATTATTGGAGTTAGAGCATGCATTATGCATTTCTCATAGGCCATTTAGCATGTGATTAACATGCTCACGGTCTGGCTGGACAGACATACAGTCTTAATTGAAGAGTTTAGTAAGGCTGTCAGTCCCAGTGCTTCAGGACATCCATGGAAAGCCATGGAAAGACCATTAAAGTAATGTCCCCTTCCTTTCTGGGATGATGGTTTGATAGCGTCATATATGCCGCTACACATGTGGAAACAGGAACATTGTTTCCATGTTTCAGATGGATGAAAATCGCGGGGCAGACACAGATTATTTCATGTAGCTGAGAGACCTCCCAGCTGTCTGCTTTACTCACACTGACAATCCAAAACCCCACTTCAGCTTTTCACACATGCAGAAATGTTCTTCAGTGTTACAGTATACACCTCCCATTACTATTAGTCTGTAGCAAGTCCTCAAAATCCACACGGTGCAGAGGGACTACAGCTACTTAAAACATTTAAATAAGTTAACATTTTAATGGGGAAACAACTACATGTTTTTGATAACGGCCCCTTCTACTAAGTTTGTAAACACAACGTTTGTATTTTGGTGGCTCTTATGTCCCCACGTCAACTTATGTCTTCATCGTGTCAGAGCCATTTGGCTGACATCACTAGAAGCACTATTTTGGACCATCTTCGGGATGGCTGGACAGTCAGGTCTCCCAGAATGCACTTGTCTGTAATGTAACTGTACGGCAAGGGCCCAAGCCAAGCCCTCTCCATCCCTGTTGAATGGGTTGCTTAATCCAGTCATTCTGGCTGCCTCTTCTCCTTCCTCGAATGATGCAGCATTTACAAGAGCTAGGAGACAGAATAAATTGCTGCTAGACAATATGTGAATGTCAGTTCTTTTTTCCTTAACAAATCGACTAACGTTATGAATCCTTGGCACAACTGTATTTCCATTTGATTCCAATTGATGTGTTAGCATGTTTAATAAGACATACAGGGCTATTAGATGCCACGAAGTTGATTTATACTTTACTGTCTACTGATCCTGTCATTATGTCATGCCCATAACTTTGTGACATATAGAGAAAATAATACAGCACCAAATACTCCTCCATTTCCCCACGACTGCAAATGTCCTGTAAAAGATTAGCTTTCGCTGATTCAGCCATTTTGATTCTAATTAGAAAAGAACACACAGCATGGAGTCTAACAAAGGAGAACTTGGCAAACTTCCCTCAAATTCCGCAACAAAGGTGCCCTTCCCAAAAAAAAGAGAACGCTGCTGAATGTGGCTTTTGTGTGCATTTTACCTTTCTGTGATCTCGAGAGGAAGCATGCGATAACATAAGCGATGTAGGAACATAATAATGGTTGTTTGTGTGTCACAGAACCTGGTGACTTGGAACGTGGTCAGTGCACAAGCAGGTTAAAGTTGACCAGCGGTTTATGTGACTGACCAGGGAACAACCGTAGATGACTGAAGTGTGATCAAACCATATGTTTTTTTAAACAATTATAATTGTAACGGCTGTCATATTCGTTCTCCTCCTCAGACGAGACACGAAGAACACTTGAATAAACTACAAAACAACAAACGACGTTAAACAGACCTGAACTTGTGAACATAAAAAACAATGAACGCACGAACGAGACGAGACAGTACCGTGTGGTGTAACAAACAGACACAGCAACAATCACCCACAAACAAACAGTGTGAACAACCTACCTTAATATGGTTCTCAATCAGAGGAAACGTCAAACACCTGCCCCTAATTGAGAACCATATCAGGCAACACATTGAACCCAACATAGAAACACATAACATAGACTACCCACCCAGCTCACGTCCTGACCAACTAAACAAAGTTAAACAAAGGAAAATAAGGTCAGGAACGTGACAGTACCCCCCCCCAAGATGCGGACTCCGGCCGCAAAACTGAACCTCAAGGGGAGGGTCTGGGTGGGCATCTGTCCACGGTGGCGGCTCCGGCTCCGGACGTGGTCCCCACCCCACCATAGTCAATCCCCGTCTCCGTAGCCTCCTCCAAATGGCCACCCTCCAAATTAACCCACCGGACTAAGGGGCAGCACCGGACTAAGGGGCAGCACCGGACTGAGGGGCAGCACCGGACTGAGGGGCAGCACCGGACTGAGGGGCAGCACCGGACTGAGGGGCAGCACCGGACTGGCGGCTCTGGCTGCTCCTGTCTGGCGGACGGCTCTGGCTGCTCCTGTCTGGCGGACGGCTCTGGCTGCTCCTGTCTGGCGGACGGCTCTGGCTGCTCCTGTCTGGCGGACGGCTCTGGCTGCTCCTGTCTGGCGGGCGGCTCTGGCTGCTCCTGTCTGGCGGGCGGCTCTGGCTGCTCCTGTCTGACGGGCGGCTCTGACGGCTCGGGACAGACGGGCGGCTCTGACGGCTCGGGACAGACGGGCGGCTCTGACGGCTCGGGACAGACGGGCGGCTCTGACGGCTCGGGACAGACGGGCGGCTCTGACGGCTCGGGACAGACGGGCGGCTCTGACGGCTCGGGACAGACGGGCGGCTCTGACGGCTCGGGACAGACGGGCGGCTCTGACGGCTCGGGACAGACGGGCAGCTCTGGGCAGACTGGCAGTGCAGGCGGCTCTGGGCAGATGGGCACACCTGTAGGGAGGAGACGGAGAGACAGCCTGGTGCGTGGGGCTGCCACAGGACCCACCAGGCTGGAGAGACCTACAGGAGGCTTGATGTTAAGAAGAGGCACCTGAAGGACCGGGCTGTGGGGGAGCACTGGAGCTCTGGTGCGCAGCCTTGGCACCACTCCCCCAGGCTGGAATACTACTCCAGCCCGTACCCTCCAGAGTGCAGGCACAGGTTGAACCGGGCTGTGGATGAGCACTGGAGATCTAGTGCCTACTACGCGCACCTCTCCCTTAGGCTCCACTCCCACATTTGCCCAGTACGAGCGGAGCGTAGGCATAGGACGCACTGCACCCTCCCAGCGCCCCGGAGACACAGCACGCAGAGCCGGCGCAGGATACCCTGGACCGAAACTGCGTACCGGAGACCAGACGCGCTGAGCAGGCACAATACGCCCCGGCTGGATGCCCACACTCACATGACACTTTCGTGGGGCTGCCCTATAGCGCACCGGGCTATGGGCACGCACTGGCGACACCGTGCGCTTAACCGCATAACACGGTGCCTGACCAGTAACGCGTTGCTTATAATAAGCACGAGGAGTGCGCTCAGGTCTGCTACCTGGGTTAGCCACACTCCTCTCTAGCCCCCCCCCAAAAAAATTCTGGGGTTGCCTCTCGTACCTGTCGCGCTGCCGTGCTGCCTCCTCATATCGCCGCCGCTCAGCTTTCGCTTCCTCCAGCTGAGCTTTGGGGCGGCGATACTCCCCAGCTTGTGCCCAGGGTCCTTCTCCGTTCAAAATCTCCTCCCATGTCCAGGAGTCCTGGGATTTCTGCTGCTGCTGTCGCTGTCCTTTTCCCCGCTGCTTGATCCTTTGTTGGTGGGTGATTCTGTAACGGCTGTCATATTCGTTCTCCTCCTCAGACGAGGAGGAGCATGGATCGGACCAACACGCAGCGAGGTATGTAGACATAATGATTTATTAAATGAAGACGAAACACGAAGAACACTTGAATAAACTACAAAACAACAAACGACGTTAAACAGACCTGAACTTGTGAACATAAAAAACAATGAACGCACGAACAGGAAAGAACGAACGAACGAGACGAGACAGTACCGTGTGGTGTAACAAACACAGACACAGCAACAATCACCCACAAACAAACAGTGTGAACAACCTACCTTAATATGGTTCTCAATCAGAGGAAACGTCAAACACCTGCCCCTAATTGAGAACCATATCAGGCAACACATTGAACCCAACATAGAAACACATAACATAGACTACCCACCCAGCTCACGTCCTGACCAACTAAACAAAGTTAAACAAAGGAAAATAAGGTCAGGAACGTGACAATAATCAGTCTGGTCTCTCTAACATTGTCTGTCGTTGACCTCTGCATCATGCACCATACTCCAATGAATACTAAATTATGTATGTAAGAAATTGCTAAAAAAATATGTACCTTTAAACAGAGGGTGGTTGGGAATCAGCACTAGTGTTATATGGTTCAGTGTTAACCATCTCTAAGGTCTGTGCTTTCCCTCTCCTCACGCATCCAAATGTACACATAACAAGGCTTTAACCGGACCTCATTAAACATGCTTTATGATTTATGGCTGTGCATGCGAGCGGCTACACATGGGTGCCAGGTATCGGCCTCTCCCTCCTTTTAAACCAAAACATCTTCTGAATGAGTCCAGATCAGCCCTCCTGCTTAGATTTGATGCATGCGACACATTTTTGGAATTACAAAAGTAAGATGTAAAATAAGTCAAAATAGGTTAACCGATTAAAATAGGAAACAATGTGGACCAGTCAGAGTTGTTGAACCGAATTGTACATTCATTCAAGCCAAATGGAAATCCTATCCTAGCCATTTGGACAAAATCTCTCTCAAGTGCCTTATGTGGATCTGTAAGCCAGTCAGTCCCATGTTGTTACATAATCTCAGACCTCACTGGACCAGTAAGTGGGTGACAAGAACTTCTCACTCCATAGACCCCAGCAAGTTTAAAGTTTAATTAATCGTACTGTATGTACAGGATACACTTCACAGGAGGTTGGTGGCACCTTAATTGGGGAGGACGGGCTTATGGTAATGGCTGGAGCGGAATAGGTCGAATGGTATCAAATACATCAAACAAATGGTTTCAATGTGTTGGATGCCGTTCCACAGCTCAATTCCAGACATTATTTCAGAGCCGTCCTCCCCTCAGCAGCCTCCACTGATACACATGGTATACACTGTCTAACAAAATGCTTACTTGCAAATTCCTTCTCAACACTGAAACAACTAAATTAATAATAAAAGATAAGAATACGAACATGAAGTAAATTACTCAGTAGAATAGAATAGGCATTTTAGCATAAGTAAAATACAGGAAGGCACAAGTTATAGTCCAATATGTACACATGTATCAGGGAAGGGGGGATTGGGGGGCAAGTGTTTAAATTGTACAGTATTAACAATAGTAAATAAGAATCTGGTAGCAGCAATTGTGATCTGTATGGAACGTGTGTGTGTGTGTGTGTGTGGGTGTGTTTGTGTTTGTGTTTGTGTGTCAGATAAACCCTTAGAGCAGAGGAACCCTTAGAGTAGAGGAACCTTTAGAGCAGAGGAACCTTTAGAGCAGAGGAACCTTTAGAGCAGAGGACCCCTTAGAGCAGAGGAACCCTTAGAGCAGAGGAACCTTTAGAGTAGAGGAACCTTTAGGGCAGAGGAACCTTTAGAGCAGAGGAACCCTTAGAGTAGAGGAACCTTTAGAGCAGAGGAACCCTTAGAGTAGAGGAACCTTTAGAGCAGAGGAACCCTTAGAACATAGGAACCCTTAGAACAGAGGAACCCTTAGAGCAGAGGAACCCTTAGAGCAGAGGAACCCTAAGAGCAGAGGAACCCTTAGAGCAGAGGAACCCTTAGAGCAGAGGAACCCTTAGAGCAGAGGAACCCTTAGAGCAGAGGAACCCTTAGAGCAGAGGAACCCTTAGAGCAGAGGAAACCTTAGAGCAGAGGCAAGTAGACATGCTGAGAGGCAGGCCTTACAGACCTTTCACTGGGTTCATTGATAGCCATCGGGGTCAGCAGAATGGATTCCATCAAATGATCTGGGTCCCCACGAAGCTGTAAACTATCCCATTCTCTTCCTGTATTAATTTGCTCTGTTTGACATGTTATGATGATGGTGATTGCTATTGTTTTTGTATGTCGTAGCAGTAGTAGTATTTCTTATAGTATTGCAAAACATGGTCATTAGCAAGCCAGTCGTGAAATGGTACAGTTATACATGCGTAGCAGAGAAACATTGGAATGCATTATGTTATGCTCACCTTTGGGTGGTCTCTTGTTTAGATATTGATGAGTGTGTGAATGAGACCATCTGTGGGGACCATGGCTTCTGTGAGAACACAGACGGCTCCTACCGTTGTCAGTGTGACCAGGGCTACAGCAACCCCCCTGGTGATGCCGGGGCCCATAGCTGTGTGGGTAAGTAACTGTTACATGATACACTTCACTGGTTAGCATGGACAGTGACTGTATACCAATGTGTGTGTGTGTGTGTGTGTGTGTGTGTGTGTGTGTGTGTGTGTGTGTGTGTGTGTAAGCACACTCGTGCCTGTCAGTGTGCATGTGTACGTGCTGTGCATCGGTGTGTGTAAATTTCCCCCCCCATCCCCGTCCTGTCCCGTGCAGACGTGAACGAGTGTGAGATGAGCACGGCGCTGTGTGGAGAGGCCCTGTGTGAGAACGTGGACGGCAGCTTCCTGTGCATCTGCCCCAGCGACAATGAGGAATTTGATCCCATCACCAGCCAGTGCCGCCCGCAGGGTAACACACCACACACAGGGACTTATGGGACTTAAGGGTTCATTCTGTCTATGCGGGATTGAGTTTTCACTGTCTTAATGAGGCATCTCATATTATCATGACATCTGGGGAACTAGCAGGGCACGAGTGGTTGCATGTTCCCTGTAGTAGATGTTTCTATTGAACAACCTTTCTGCTGAGTTTGACTCCATGCTATTGGATGAATGGAGAGTTATGTTTTATCCCTACAAGGATAAATGCATTGCAGTTCAAGTCTGCGAAAAACGAATTGCAGGAAAACTATTCCAGCCATCCCTTACAGAATTGATTTGCTGTGCTCAGAGCACAACTCCAAGCTCTCCCTCATGGCCAAATCTCCCCCAGTCAAATCTCCCCAGTCAAATCTCCCCAAGTCAAATTCCCCCCAAAGACAAACAAGGATAAGGTATAGCTATTGGCAAAACTGCCATGGAAAGATCTCTCTCAGAAACACTAACAGTGTTCACTGTAAACAGATTACTGAAATACAAGGTCAAACTTACCTTGAGTCTGTGGCATTGGCTTGTCTTTAGCTTGACATGGGCATGTACACACAAGCGAGCCATATTTACATTAATAAGCAGCATGCTCTCGACGGGGATGTTTTTGTTCTCGTTCGGTATTAAACCCCAAGTATGCCTTGTATACTTTGACCCCATTCCGCTGTTTGCTTTTGACGTGTGGTAATAAATCATGTGAGAATGAATGGTGTGTTGACTCACATGCCAGTGTTTCCATTTGGCTAAGCCCGCTGCTTAACTGTGAATGCCTGAGACCATGTCTGTGGATAAAAGAGCAGCCTCAGCAGTGTCAGCTGAAGGTACTCAGGCCTACTGCCTGCCCTACTGTATGTTGTGGAGCTCCTGACCCAGGGAAACACAGTGGCACTCACTATGCTGTTAGACATGGGGCCAATAGACTGACTGATTCTTACTGATATCATGATGGCAATAAATATTATTCGTAGTGGTAATGGCTATAGTCTTTTTTGTAGTAATTCAATCCTGAAAGTAGCGGTCAACTAGTGTCACAATTTATTCTGCAAATCCCCTCCAATTATTCCCCTCTGCATCTATTTCTCCTCATGAGAGGTGTGATTTCCCTACATGTTCTACAGGTGAAGATGCTCCTCCTAAGCCAGCCTTGCCCACTGAGGAACAGAGGAAGGAGTGTTACTACAACCTGAACGATGCTAACTTCTGTGACAATGTGCTGTCTCGCAACACCACCAAGCAGGAGTGCTGCTGCACAGTGGGGGCCGGCTGGGGGGACGACTGTGAGATCCACCCCTGCCCAGTCCCAGGGAGAGGTAAGCCTACTACAGTATGATTTGAGACTGAGTGAGATTCCCAAGAGGGATCAAATGATCAACCTTTAGGAGACAGATATTCAGATACAACTGTTCACATATACTCACTCCTTTTTGCTTCACGATGTATAATACATTATTACAGTAAGGAGAAAGTATGTTTGTCCGTTCATTCTTATTTGTTTCTCCAGAGGAGTATGACCAGTTGTGTCCACATGGAAGTGG
This sequence comes from Salvelinus namaycush, assembly GCF_016432855.1. Lineage (NCBI taxonomy): Eukaryota > Metazoa > Chordata > Actinopteri > Salmoniformes > Salmonidae > Salvelinus > Salvelinus namaycush. The sequence goes on along the minus strand of NC_052334.1, from coordinate 26,324,536 downwards.
TCTTCTGCCCCAAGCTGTTTTCTCCCACAGCCTGGAACAGCAGAGTTTCAAAGGTATTTTACTTCCATGTTGTCTCCTCAACCCACTGGCTACTGTTAAGAGTCGGTATACCTGAGGTTTCACAGTTTTTCCTTCTCCCATAACTTTGTACCAACACAAAGAAAATTGCTGTTTCAGCTCCCCTTTTATTTACACCCATGGCAGCCGTTAAAAAAGTCCTGCGTAATTTCCAACCAAATTTATGGTTCTCTTTAAAGCTAGCTCTTTACCCCGTGACGGGATACCTGCATACCTAGCTAATTAAGCACAAGTGTTGTGCACTAACCAGCTTGACCTAATAGAGAAGGCTGTCTCAAGCAAGGTGCTATGCTCATTTTACAGTAGGGGTCAGGATTTGAGCGGTCTAGCTAGCTACAGCACATGGAGGGGTTTTTAGTGAGATTCTACAGACACAGTAGGCCTACACAAAGTTTAGGCTGATTCTAGAGGTGATATATTAAAGACAAGGTGATTTGGATGAATGGTAGTATGTGAATTTATCAACCGATGTCACCCTTCTTTCTTTCTTTCTTTCTTTCTTTCTTTCTTTCTTTCTTTCTTTCTTTCTTTCTTTCTTTCACTCTCTCTCTCTCTCGCTTTCTGTCTCACCAGATGTGGACGAGTGTAAGATGTTTGGGCCAGATATCTGTAAGAATGGCCGTTGCTCTAACAACTTCTCCTCGTACTCCTGCTTCTGCCGTACAGGCTTCTACTACGACAACATCCGGCTGGAGTGTGTGGGTAAGGGCCGCCCGCTGTCTCTGCTTTTCTCTGTTCCACCAAACCTGCTCCAAGTCTCAGCTATGGGACTCAGTCGTTGACGTATGCGTGTATGTGTGTGTGTGTGTTCCAGATTATGACGAGTGCCTGACAGAGAAGGCGTGTGTGGATGGGGTGTGTGTGAACACTGCCGGCTCTTTCGACTGTTTCTGCAGTCCCCCTCTGGTTCTGGACAGCACCCGCCGTCGCTGCGTCAGCGTCAACACCACCGAGGGTGAGACTCACACACTCCTACATCTCAGAGTTTATCCAGATGAAACAATTACCAGCCAGATTATTGATTCAGCTGTCCAACATTAACAACATAGAATTAGTAAAAACTCCCTCCTTTCCTCTTTTGTGAATCACTCTCTTCCCTTCTCCTTCCTTCCCTCTCTTCTCCCTTCCCTGAACCACAGAGACTCATGAGCCTGAGGAGGACATCCACCTGAACATCTGCTGGCAGGGCCTGGTAGATGAGCGTATGTGTGCCCAGCCCCTCATCGGCAGGAGGACCACCTACACAGAGTGCTGCTGTCTCTATGGAGTGGCCTGGAGCGAACAGTGTGCCTTCTGCCCCAGGAGGGACTCTGGTAAGGGACACAGCTAGTTGACATTCATGCTGTTATTATTCAGTTGAAATGTAGAAGTGACATGATGACCTGTGATACATATTTCACTAAAATACTGACCTGTGTGTTTGTTTGTGTTCGATCAGATGACTACGCAGCAGTGTGTAACCTGCCAAGGAGAGGGGGGTCTGACAGTCTACGAGAGAGGCCAGGCTATGAGTATGGTCCTGGGGTTGATGGTCCTGAGGGGCCCTATGTCCCCCCCTACTGGGACAACTATGGAGGAGGGCCCATCACTGGGCCTGGGGGTACCTACTACAACCCAGAGGACACCCAGGGCATCTCCCTGTTCACAGACAACACCAACGACTATGGCTCCCGAGAGGGAGACATAGAGCCGCCACTACGTGTCCCTGTCCACCGGCCAAGAGAGTTCCAGCCTCACCCTGTAGACTCATACAATGGTAACCTCATAAGAATCATTCAAAAAATACAAATCAATTAATATTATTGCTAATGCATGGTGAAATGCTACCTCTGTAGGGACTCCTTCTTCATTCATATTCTGTTTCCAATAAGACCGCTTTGATGGCTTCGAGGGCCTGCGAGCAGAGGAGTGTGGCATCCTGAACGGCTGTGAGAATGGCCGGTGTGTGCGCGTGAGGGAAGGTTACACCTGTGACTGCTTTGATGGATACGAGCTTGACCTCACCAAAATGGCCTGCATCGGTAGGTTCCTCTCCCAGTGTCTCATAATGTCCACCTGCAGTCAGAGTCAGATTCTCCTCTCTGTGTTCCTACCAGATATATAATTTCATTTTGGAATTCCTAGAAACAAATTAGTCAATTTAGATAACCTTTTGATCTGTTCCATTTTCCCACATTTAAAAATGATATATGGTGTGGGGCTAAGATCAAACCCTACTTCAGAATGAAGAAGCCTTCCCTAGGTTTGTGCCTTTTGGAGACAGGTCTTGGGGTTCTCTTTAGTGAGGTAACTCGCCATGCAATATCACGCAGAGTTTGGCTGCAGAGAAATTACAATCAAACCTCCCATGTCAGATTTAAGCAATAAGGCCCAAGGGGGTGTGGTATATGGCCAATATGCCACTGCTAAGGGCTGTTCTTAAGCACGACGCAACGCAGAGTGCCTGGACACAGCCCTTAGCTGTGGTATATTGGCCATATACCACAAACCCCCAAGGTGCCTTATTGCTATTATAAACTGGTTACCAATGTAATTAAAGCAGTAAAAATAAATGTCTCATCATACCCGTGGTATACGGTCTGGTATACCACAGCTGTGAGCCAGTCAGCATTCAGGGCTCGAAACACCCAGTTTATAATAGAAAATAGAAACCACTTGAAGGCAAACCATGAAAGGACATTTGGCTGCTGCCTTCCAGATAGTATTGAGAGAGAGAGAGAGAGAGAGAGAGCGATGAAAGCAGTTTTTATAAGTACTGAGCGTTAGGCATCCCTCTAGCCACCACTGTCGCCAGACATCTACTGCACCTGACTGTGGAGCCATCCTACGACCCATACTGACTAGGCCACTATGTGGGACTTCTGACACAGGACGTGTGGCATGAACAGCTGCATTTGTTGTGAAATTGTTCTCCTCAGTTAACTCTGTGTGTCTCCTTTTCCTGCAGACATAAACGAGTGTGAGGATATCAGTGACAGCGTGGCGCTGTGTCAGAATGGGGCCTGTACCAACACTGAGGGGTCGTACAAGTGCACCTGCCTGCCTGGCTTCCAGGCCTCTGCCAAGCCCCATGAATGCATCCCAGAGGTCCCAGTGGCTGGCTTTAGAGAGAGAGTGGCAGGGAAATGAGGGTGTGACTGTTGGAGCTTCTTCTCTCCTCCCTCCACCACCCCACGCCCTTACCCTCACCCCCCCGCCCTCTCACAGGGCCTGGCACTATAAACCTCCATCAAAAAACACTGAAACGTCCACGCTTGTCCCCTAAACACACACACACCAACACACATACACACATACTCTTATTGACTCTTTCCTAATTTCTCTCTCTCTACCACACACATACTCATTCACATTTCCACAGGGGACCAGGAGCTATCCAGTGAATGTATTCCATGGGATTATCCTATTTCTTAACATTTATATTTTGCTTAAAGGGATTTTCTGAGGAGTGACCTTGTATTCAGTGATCCCAGGCAGTTTGGTATGCATACATACATTTTTTCTGCATTGTTTTTCTCCATTTGTCTTTTTGGTTGATTATTTATTTCATGTACATGACAAGGCTCTGTAAAGTAAGAGGGCATAGGATTTATATTGTCTTATTTGTCAGACCAATATACTTTACTAACGATGAGGGGAAACAGTGTGAATAGTTGTTTAAGTTTGGTAACTAAGCCTGGAGGAAGCTGATTGTCGTAAGCATGCCACATGTTATATTCATATTATAACATAATAATCACATTGCTATACAGGGAAAGTTACTTTCAAACCACTTTTTACTAGTATTTGGGATGCTTCTGTTGTCAGCAAGGCCTTTAAAAGGACCAACCACCCCTTCCACTGGTCTTCTGTGTTTCTTATAACAGTGCAATCCTACAGTCCTCATCCTCGAGACAAACAGGCTCCTCTGTTGGCAAGGTTGTCTCAAGAGCAATAACTACGATCAAACAAGGTCCAGACCAGATTCATATGCTATCACAATGTTGCTTTGACCTGCTGCCAGTACAAATAGAGGGAGAGAGAGAGAATTGAATATGGGCTTGGAGAGGCTATAAATGTACAGTACGAGTCAAAAGTTTGGACACCTACTCATTCCAGGGTTTTTCTTTATTTTTTACTATTTTCTACATTGTAGAATAATAGTGAAGACATCAAAACTATGAAATAACACATATGGAATCATGTAGTAACCAAAAAAGTGTTAATAAAATCAAAATATATTTTATATTTGAGATTCTTCAAAGTTCCCACCCTTTGCCTTGATGACAGCTTTGCACACTCTTGGCATTCTCTCAACCTGCTTCATGAGGTAGTCACCTGGAATGCATTTCAATTAACAGGTGTGCCTTGTTAAAAGTTAAATTGTGGATTTTTTTTCCTTAATGCATTTTGAGCCCGTCAGTTGTGTTGTTACAAGGTAGGGGTGGACACATCTCAACATCAACTGTTCAGAGGACACTGCGTGAATCAGGCCTTCATGGTCAAATTGCTACTAAAAAGGACACCAATAATAAGAAGAGACTTGCTTGGGCCAAGAAATACAAGCAATGGACATTAGACCGGTGGAAATCTGTCCTTTGGTCCGATGAGTCCAAAGTTGAGATTTTTGGTTCCAACCGCCGAGTCTTTGTGAGATGCAGAGTAGGTGAACGGAAGATCTCCGCATGTGTAGTTCTAAAAAAAAATACAGTAGAAATACATTACTGTATTTTAGTCAATGCCACTCCGACATTGCTCAATCTAATACTTATAGATTTCTTAATTCCATTATTTTACTTTTAGATTTGTGTGTATTGTTGTGAATTGTTAGATACTATGGCACTGTTGGAGCTCGGAACACAAGCATTTCGCTACACCCGCAATAACATCTGCTAAATATGTGTATGCGACCAATAAAATGTGATTTGATTTGATTTAGTTCCCACCGTGAAGCATGAAGGAGGTGTGATGGTGTGGGGGTGCTTTGCTGGTGAAACTGTCAGTGATTTATTTAGAATTCAAAGCACACTTAACCAGCATGGCTACCACAGCATTCTGCAGCAATACGCCATCCCATCTGGTTTGCACTTAGTGGGACTATCATTTGTTTTTCAACAGGACAAATACCCAACACACCTCCAGGCTGTGTAAGGGCGATTTGACCAAGAAGGAGAGTGATGGAGTGCTGCATCAGATGACCTGGCCTCCACAATCACCCGACCTCAACCCAATTGAGATGGTTTGGGATGAGTTGGACCGCAGAGTGAAGGAAAAGCAGCCAACAAGTGCTCAGCATATATGGGAACTCCTTCAAGACGGTTGGAAAAGCATTCCAGGTTTAAGATGGTTGAGAGAATGCCAAGAGTGTGCAAACCTGTCATCAAGGCAAAGTGTGGCTACTTTGAAGAATCAAAAATATGAAATATATTTTGATTTGTTTAACACTTTTTTGGTTACTGCATAATGCCATATGTGTTATTTCATAGTGTTGATGTCTCCACTATTATTCTACAATGTAGAAAATAGTAAAAAATTAAGAAAAACCTTTAAATGAGTAGGTGTGTCCAAACGTTTGAATGGTACTGTATATGATTAAATATGTAATATGTTTGTATAGGTTCCACTAGCCTTCTCCCACTAGTCAAGAGAGTAGTTCAGCACACATTATGTCCCATAGCAAATTGTTTATGTTTACATTCAATCACATTCACATTCACAATTGACTTCAGATCCCATGTAAGAACATTCCAATTAATGCATCTCTGAATGTGAGTAAAGGCTTTGTTGACGAGGTTTAGGATATTTTGTACAGATCTAGTACTATGTATTAATGTTTTTGTTACTTTCTAATAATGCATATAGTGCAGCCAATATTTTTGTTTGACAAAAAAAAGAAAAAAAATCCAGCATTACAGTTTAGCCATTTAGATTTATATATTTCTGTAAAAAATAAAATAAAAAAACATCTTTATGTATGAGAAAAGTGGTTTACACTGTACCAGAGAAAGTGTATGTATCCTGCCCTGTGGAGCAGACATTGAAATGTAATGTTGGCGAATGGCAGTACTTTTTTAAACACAATGTGGTGCCATTGATCCTACAAGTACAATACAAAGAAGAATGCCTTTTGAAATGCAAGCATTATTCTTTGTGCCATTAAAACACAACTTGTTTGCCTTTCAAATAATGTTACCTTGGAACAGTTTGTCAATCTGGTGACCTTTTTTAAAATCAATATAGTGAACACTATTCGTCATTTCCAATCAAATAAACATTGTTGTCCTTTCACATTCAACTCTAGAAACATATGATTGCTGATTAGTCATGTTTTCAAATTTTCCATTAAGAGAAATGCGTATCTTGCCAGCACCTATCTTACACATATTTGGAGGATGCCTTCTTTCAATGACTGATGCCCTTGACCTGCATTCAAAGAGATGTTCACTGTACTCTTTATCAGTCTATCTATACTGTATGATTCATCCCTCCACAAGTCTTACATTGAGGTAAAACAAATTGTGAACATGTATTTTATATTATTTAAAGCTTTGTAAACCACAAGTTGTGGTGTAGGATGTGATGTATGCTGTGGTCAATGAAAATATCATGTTCATTCCTTTTGTTTACCTCTTGACTGTAGTCACTATCTGTCATCAAAATAAACTTTGAAAATATCTATATTTATTTGTCTCCCTTATCTGTGGAATATTCTACACACATTACACAGTAATACATTTCATCACTATACAATAATATCCTAATTTCGAAACCAAATGTTTATAATGCAAATATACTTTCAGCTCAAATGGAGCACTTGCATGAGTATGGAGGGTGATCAATGCCAGTTTGAGAAAGCTATCCTTAAATGCTCAATTGAAATGCAAAAATTATAAATGCATTTAATATTTTCATATCAGTGTGCATGATTCATGCCCCAGTGAAAATGCAATGTTAAAATGAAAATCGAAAATGGCTAATTGAAAATTGGAAACGGTAAATGGAAATTGTAAATGAAAATGGTAAACACAACATGACAAATGGTTTACAGATAATGGTAAATGCTATGCGCAAAGTGGATGTTTACATTTTCCAACTGCCCAATTTAGTACTTACTCTTTTCATTTTCAAAGTGTATGCAAATTGCTTCCGGGAGGCATGAACCAGGAGAGCAACACAATACCACCATGCAGTGATACATCCTAGCCATGCCATGTTTTCTGTGCATTCATTTTAGACTAGTGTAACTGACAGGGTTTGAACCTGGTGTCCTGTACACCAGAAGAACAGCTTAGCCTGCTAAGCCAAAGCCTAGGAAATGTAGTTTGGGGAGCCAATGCAATTTTTCTGGTCTTAGCAAAGTTACTCAACACTAGGCAAAGTTATTCATCATATGTGCGTGGTCACCAAACCACTTCTCCTTGGTTAGCTGTTCACATAATGAGTAACCTTGTCTGATACCTGAAGAGTTGCATTGGCTACAAGAGCCTTGGCTTCAGCTAAGCAGGACTATGCTTTTCTGGTGTGCAGGAGACCTGGGTTGGTTACACTAGTCTAAAATCAATGTACAGAGAGATGCACCACTACATGGGGGTGTTGTGTTGCTCTCCTGGTTCACGCCTCCAAAAAGCAATTTGCATACACTTTGAAAATTCTAATGCAAATTGAAATAGAAAACGCTTAATTGGGTAGTTGGAAAATGAAAACAGCCGCTTTCAATTTCAAATTACATTTAGCCATTTTCTGTTTACCATTTGGCTTTTTTCATTGACCATTTACCATTTTTATTTCAAATTTGTATCATTTCAAATTTTTCTATTTTCATTTTAACTTTGCAATTTGTCGTGGAATGAATCATGCACACTGATATGAAAATAAAAATACATTGATCATTTTTACATTCTTATTTAGCATTTAAGCATTGAATTTTCGAACTGGCGCTTATCACCCTCCATACCAGAGAGGATTTTACGTGTTGTGAGCATCTGTGTGGTGTGCGAGCCTGTGATTTATTGTGCTCTCTCGCCACCCAGTGGCCGTAATGTCTATGCGTACAGCACAACCACATTGTGGAAGGCGTTTCCCACTGATCCCCAGCCTTGTCCTGAATTTCAGTTGTATACTGGGAAATTGTGTCCGTACTCCCGTGTCATGGATTTAATGAAGGATAGAAAAGCATACAGATCCCAGAAACCACGCAACGTGCGTGGCTAAAATTGGAGTGTTGAGATTCGACTACATTGTGCGCGTGCTGCGCACTTTTTGCAGATATTTCATGAAGCACATCGGGTAAATGTTTTGTTTTATTTTACAATAATAACCGGTAGATGCTTTGAAATCTGTGCACCGTAAATTTCCGTCAGGAGTGCATGCCAAAGTAATAGTTTAATTTTAGAAATGCTTGTTTTCCAAATGCGTAAAATGTAACCAGCAAAGAAGTCCTGCCTTTAATGCATTACGTTACCTACGGAATATCAGGTGAAAACAGGAATGATTAGATAGATATTAATTTTGGTTTAAAATGCACAAAGCTGTCTGACAGCTGCTACTGCGAGCTAGCTACAATGCTAGCTAGTGTACGGATAGCATTACAATATATATATTAATTGTAACGTTGTTATGCGAAATTGTTACTAGCTAGCTATTCCCTGCATAGACCAATCTACAATGTAACACGGGACTTGTTTTGCTGCTGCTTGTTAGCTACTCTGTTGTAGCAGTCTGTCACAAACATTCCACTGTCAAAATATTCCTGTTTTCTTAAGCTTTCTTTGGACAGTGAGGGCGGTTCAAAGAATACCAATTAAATTGACAAACTTTGTTTAAGTTTTAACTAATGGCAAAGAAAAAATGTGTTGCACAATACAAAGACGAATCCTCAATGCTACGAAATCGGAGAGGCCAGATGAATACAGGGGAGCAGAGCCCTGTTTCAACCCATCATGAGTCGACCCAGGAGAATACAGAGGATGATAGACTGTCTGAAGGTGACAGCCAATCCTTAAATGGGACATCAGCACAACATGACCAGGGCATTTACTCTCCAAATAATGAGGCACAAAGCACAGCTTTCTTTCTGTTGGTGGTGTTGCTCTCTTTTTCCACACGCCTTTACAAAATCATGGAACCCCCTCATGTATGGTGAGTGATGGTGCCCCAAGAGAAGTTGTAAGGCTCCCTCATGAAGTCACTGTGTGTTGATGTATAATCTCATTGTGTGATCCTATCTGTTTTAGCTGGGATGAAACCCACTTTGGGAAAATGGGGAGTTACTACATTAACAGGACCTTCTTCTTTGATGTCCACCCACCACTTGGCAAAGTAAGATAATGCCACTATCTTTTAGCATTCTAAACATTCATAGAATATCTCTTTCTACAGTCATCATTCCTTCCATAACTTGATAAGTATATTGATTCTTGATTTACATCATGTGTATGTGTTTTTAAGTAACCATTCCCCCTATGCCAGATGCTGATCGGGCTAGCTGGGTACATGACTGGCTATGATGGCACCTACCCTTTCCTTAAACCTGGGGACAAATATGAGCACCACAACTACTGGGGGATGAGAGGGGTAAGGCCTACACAGACAGAATGGTTTTTATATTGTGTGAATAACGTCATGCTCCACAGTACTAGTTTGACCTGTGAACTTGCTCTGCCTCTGTGCAGTTCTGTGCATCTCTGGGCTCCTGTCTGCCCCCCTTTGCCTACCTCACAGTGCTGGAGTTGTCCCAGTCCCCGACAGCTGCCCTCATCACTGCTGCAGTGCTGGCCTTTGGTGAGTATGTACCACCAGCACTAACAAAGTAACCAGAGACAGCCTGGGGGAGAGTCTGGATCTACTTTAGCCAAAACCTTGCCAAACAGACTTGAGTATGGACTGGTCAACCATTCTTATAATGTTATAACTGTGGTATAGGATTCTCAGTGAAGTTTAAAATGTGTATTGTGTTAGATCACCTTAATCTAAATAACTTGTACCTTGGGCTGTCCCCCCCCCATTCAGACACTGGCTGCATCACCATCTCTCAGTACATCCTTCTCGACCCCATTCTCATGTTCTTTATAATGGGAGCAGTGCTCAGCATGGTCAAGTTTAATCGACAGAGATATAGGTAAGGAACCTCCAGAGCAGAGTAAACCTACATCTGAATTGTCAGTTAAGTCATTAGAATCAGATTAAAGGGACTTGTTATTGACCAACTTTGTACAGAGTGATGCTGCTATGCTCTCTCCTATGGTGTTCAGGCCCTTTAGCGCACCCTGGTGGTTCTGGCTGGTACTGACAGGGGTGAACCTGTCTGGGGCTCTGGGGGTTAAGTTTGTGGGGCTGTTTGTCATCCTGCTGGTGGGAATGAACACAGCCCGGGACCTGTGGAGTTTGCTGGGGGACCTGCACCTCTCTCTGGTACTCATCAACTGATTATGAATCACCTATGATATTGATGTACCAAACGGACTTACATTGGAGGCCAACACTGACTCCTGCTCCCTTTTCTTCCTTCTACCAGATGGATTTTGGGAAGCACTTGTTGTCCAGGGTGTTTGGGCTTATCCTGCTTCCCCTGTTCCTGTATGTTACAATATTTGCAGTCCACTTTGTGGTGCTGAACAAAAGGTAAGCAGATTATTGGCTATGCATTTGTTATAGTGGGGTTATTGGAAAGCTTTAAATTGATTCTCCCCTAAATAATGTCTAATCACATTTACACAATGTGTTTCCATTGTCCCCTGTCTCCAGTGGTCCAGGAGATGGCTTCTTCAGCTCTGCTTTTCAGTCCCGTCTGATTGGAAACAACCTACACAATGCATCCATGCCTGAGTGTGAGTTGATTTAAATAGCATCTTCTACGTTTTTGTCTTTACCATAGTGGTGCTTTACAGTATATTTCCACTTCTCAGTTTGAATGACGTGTATTCAAATAATGTCCTAAGTAACCCCCAGCTTCTAATAATGCTGATCTGTCCTCCTTGTTCTACTATGATGGTGGTCTGTGCTCTCCTACAGACCTGGCATATGGCTCTATCATCACTGTGAAGAACCTGCGTATCGCTGGAGGATACCTCCACTCTCACTGGCATCTGTACCCAGAGGGTGTAGGAGCAAAGCAGCAGCAGGTCACAGCATACCTCCATAAGGACTATAACAACATGTGGCTGGTGCATAGATCCAATGACAGTGATGGTGAGAGGACAGTCTTGTTGTGCAGTCAGAATATGTCACTCATAAAGGTTAATTGCAACAGATGTTTTATACGTATTATGATGTATTTTGTTCTTTTTTTTGTCCAGCACAATCAGGAGAACCTGACCTTGTTCGTCATGGTGACATTATTCGATTGGAGCACAAAGAGTAAGTGGTTTGACAGTGACACCCCTCATCTGTTTGAAAGCGTATCATTGTACTGCACCCATACTGTACCTGTTTTGACATTACAACAAATTCTTCAGTGCAATAATGGTTGATACTCCTGTGTCCACCAGGACTACCCGTAACCTTCACAGTCACCTCCACGAGGCACCTCTCACTAAAAAACACTTCCAGGTCACAGGCTATGGCATCGTGAGTAAGCACATACAATGCTTGCACAGTTCTCAGAAGTTATTGATAGGTTGTGTGTGAGAGAGGTTTCATTCTTCAGCCTAAATGTTGATCAGTATCATTCCTTTCTGGTGCTTTCAGAATGGAACAGGTGACCCTAATGACCTGTGGCAGGTGGAGGTGTGTGGGGGTCGGAAGGGCGACCTGGTCAAGGTGTTACGCAGTAAAGTACGCTTCCTGCACCGAGCAACTGGCTGTGTGCTCTACTCCTCTGGCAAGACTCTCCCCAAATGGTAAGAAATGGAGGAATGATCTAGACTCTTCTAAAGTTCTCTAATATCTTTATTTACAAATGTTAACATTACCGATGATGACAGTGTCAAACTGTGTCTTCTCTGTTCAGGGGCTGGGAACAGGTGGAGATTACATGTAGCCCATATCTGAAGGAGACCCCAAACTCTCAATGGAATATTGAGGATCATATCAATACCAAATGTACGCCTCCATTCCTGCATTAAAAAAAAAATTGTGTTCCCATGGCCCACTGCTTGATATGTGATGGTGTTGTGTGTTTACTTAATACCTAAAGGTGTGTGTTTTTGTTTGTGTGTGTGCATTGATAGTGCCCAACATTAGCCTTTCAGTGCTGAAGCCCCACTTCCTGGAGATATTGCTGGAGTCCCACATTGTTATGATCAGGGTGAGAGAACAAGACAACACACCTCACTGTGTGCCAAATTCTCCCACATACTTATTGTATTGATTACAACTAAATGTGTTTCTTTTTACAGGGTAACAGTGGGTTGAAGCCCAAAGACAACGAAATGAACTCTAAACCCTGGCATTGGCCAATCAACTACCAGGTTTGCATGTTGAATACCCCATGACTTCAATGTGGTTGGACAGTCCCAAAATGAAATAGTTTCTTATTACTGTGCCTTTGTTCTGTTTTTGCAAAGGGATTGAGGTTCTCTGGAGTGAATGAGACTGAATACCGTGTCTACCTGTTAGGGAACCCTGTAAGTACCTCTCTCCACTCACTGAGTATGCTAACACATAACACTGCTACAATATAGCTAAATCTACCTCCCCTGCAGGTGATCTGGTGGCTGAACCTGGTCAGTCTGGGCCTGTATGTGGTTATGGTGGCAGTGGCCTCTCTGGCCCTCCACAGAGGAGTCCAGCTGGATAAGAGAAGAATAGGTAGGAGCTTTTAGAACTTCCCTGTCAGTTTCATGAGTAACTCGTTTGAGTACTTGATTCTAACACTGATGTGTATGTGTGTGTGCAGAGCATTGTCGCGTGCTGATGGAAGGTGGAGGGCTGCTGCTCCTGGGCTGGTTGCTGCACTACGTACCCTTCTACACCATGGGCCGCATCCTCTACTACCACCACTACTTCCCTGCCATGCTCTTCAGCAGCATGCTAACAGGTAAAGTGGTTCTACCACAAACACATGCTCCCCATAATGCCCCCTTCATATTGATCGCACGTTAGACTCATCCAGGAGTCATACATGAAATAATGTTGGAGTAGTTCAGATCCAGTTATATTTATAAAGATCTTGAATTGTCATCTCTGTCTCAGGGATCACTTTGGACACCCTGCTGCAGAGTGCTGACCTATGGCTCCGCCCACCCTATTCTCACTGGCTGCTCAGAGGAGGACAGGCAATGCTATTCCTGGCCATCCTCGAGAGGTGAGATAACCATGAGACCTCTTATGTGCCTTTGAACCTGATTTAAATTGTAAACATGGAAGTTTTCTGTTGGCTTTATTGCCTACAGTACTGTATGTCATTGGCGCAATAGTTAATCTACACCCAAAAATGAATTTTGAAATTGGTTGTTCTCTCTTCTCATCTTCAGTTTACATCTGTTTCTCTCTCTGCCTTTCTAAACCATGCAGCTTTTACATGTTTCACCCTCTGTCCTATGGTATGAGAGGGCCGCTGGCCCATGACCCTGATAGTACCATGGCTGGCCTGAAGTGGATGGACTCCTGGGAGTTTTAGGCAGGTGAACAGTCAGGAAGAATTCTGACTGACATAGTGATATATCCGTGGTATTTTAGCAGACATGCAAGTGTCGGTTTCTTATACACTACGTGAACTTCAGTATTTTTCATAATGTGCATAGCTATGGATTGTTAAATATTTAACATGAAAGTATTTTATAGTCAGTTACATCCAAATATTTCTAAGTGTTTTAATTCAACATTGAAAACGGAATATTTTAGTGACTTTCTACACTTGAATTGCGCTGCAGTGCATTGTGAAACGATACTAAGAACAGAATATACTGTTCACAATCATAGCCTACTCTTTTTGTGTTGGGAGATAAAAACGTGATAAATGCATTAGGTGGATGTTGAAATGTGTGAATGATGTGTTTATTTAATTGAGACCGTTAGTGACGGCTAATGATGTCTACTGTACTGCCTTAACATGTTTAGTTTTTTCTTGACTCAGTTGCAATAATGAGCTAAGTGCCTAGGGACTAAATCAATTTGAAATACTTATGGGAATCTAATATTCTAATTAAAAGTTTTGATGGGAAAGAATTCACCTGTTTCCGTTACATTATATCAAATTATCTTGTAATGTTTTCTCGATCTTAGTGTGCAAAGTATTGTATACATCTTTGGCAAGATACAGTGCTTTCAATGACTGTCCGTTCCGCATTTTGCTTTCTCAAAGAAAGGAATCTGTTACTTTTCAATACAACTCTCCAAAACAACCTTTTTATATAGTGCATATTCATTGGCTTTTATTTCTCCTGCGGTGTCCTATATATTTTTTTGCAATGTGTGATCTTATTTCATGTGTGGGTATGATTTTAATAATTTGTTTTTTGCATTTGTGACAAGTTTACAGACATGATCGTCATACTTCTCAAATACAGAAAAGGACCACAATGTCATGCATGCATATATTTTTTATAAATCGAAACTAGCTCTCAAAATCTGAGAAATGTTGCCTTCTCCCTACAGTTTTCAGCAGTTAGCTTTGCCCACGACTGGCTCATGTGAACTACAATACTGTGTTTTAACGTTTAGAAACGTTAATTATCATCGCTTTCGAAACATTTGGACCTTGTCTTTCATCAGCAAGAAAGAATCCTTCAAATAAAAAAGATACACATACTGTAGCAGTTTTTCACAGATAGATACAGCTATGGGTGCCTCCATCTGACGAAACTACACTTCTGAGTTACACAAGTGTTCGGGGGACACCAACTTAGATAGCTAATTAGCACAGGTGGTCGCCTCTGGTCTAGTCTATTTTCCTTAAACAAGTGCTGTAACATGGAGATATGGCCGTGTGGGAACACAACCATTTTTCTTCTTGATTTGAAAGATAAGGTCCTTATGATTCAAAAACGGTTCTGCAATCGTCGCGTGTTAATGTAAAGATTTGAGCGTCGGGGTCTTAACAAAATCCCCCGTACAGAAGTAGCCTTTGTCCAATGACTCTTATGTGTAATGTAATGGAACTGAGTCGTTATCAAGGGCTAGATAGAAACAGGCTGACAATATTTGTAGAATCAATATTACTGCTATGTAATCATTGAGGTTCATCTAGATTTTTTTTTCAAGAAATACAGTCACAGATGGAGATAGGAAAGCTTTTTTCTTGGAGACGGATTTATCGATAAGAATATTTGATGCAATTTGTGTGGCACCACCTGCTGACAGAAGTTTACAGTGCAGCTTGGTGCAGACACGTCAACCCATTGGTTGCATTATATCACGTGTGTGGATCTGAAGATGGCGTCTCCAAATGGAGGTAAATTCTAATTCTTTACCCTGTTGGGTGTGTAAATGTACATTTTGAGAGCGAGATGCCAATTAAACGTGTATGTTTCCTATATCTATTTGCTGAAACAGTCTGAGTTGATAAAAGTTAATATTTTGTACAAATATTGCATCACGTTTTTTTACCAGGCTTTGCTCACACAAGTGTTTTTGTCTGCCAAACCAAAATAACAAGACAGCTTACATGAGCTGACGTTAGCTACAGTAGCTAACGTTAGCTACAGTAGCTAACTAACAGTTAACTAGCTAGCTACTTGGTAAGGTACACTATATATAGAAAAATATGTGGACCTTCAAATTACTGGATTCGGCTATTTCAGCCACACCCGTTGATGACAGGTGTATAAAATCGAGCACACGGCCTTGCGATCCCCATAGACAAACATTGGCAGAATGGCGTCACTGAAGAGCTCAGTGACTTGCAATGTGGCACCGTCATAGGACGCCACCTTTCCAACAAGTCCGTTTGTCAAGTTTCTGCCCTGCACTGCTATAGCTGCCCCAGTCAACTGTAAGTGCTGTTATTGTAAAGTATAAACTAGGAGCAACAACGGTTCAGCCACAAAGTGGTAGGCCACACAAGTTCTCAGAACGGGACCGCTGAAGTGCGTAGAGCGTAAAAAAAAGAATTGGGAGCTCCATGAAATGGGTTTCCATGGCTGAGCAGCCGCACACAAGCCTAAGATCACAATGTGCAATGCCAAGCGTCGGCTGGAGTGGTGTAAAGCTCGCTGCCATAGGACTCTCTGGAGTGATAAATCACGCTTCACCATCTGACAGTCCAACAGATGAATCTGGGTTTGAAGGATGCCAGGAGAACGCTACCTTCCCGAATGCATAGTGCCAACTGTATAGTTTGGTGGAGGAGGAATAATGGTCTGGGGCTGTTTTTCATGGTTCGGGCTCGGCTCCTTAGTTCCAGTGAAGGGAAATCTTAACGCTACAGCATACAATGACATTCTAGACAATTCTATGCTTCCAACTTTGTGGCAACAGTTTGGGGAATGCCCCTATCTTGTTTTAGCATGACAATGCCCATGTGCACAAAGCGAAGTCCATACAGAAGTGGTTTGACGAGATCGGTGTGGAAGATCTTGACTGGCCTCCACAGAGCCTGACCTCAACCCCATCTAGCACCTTTGGGATGAATTGGAGTCCCGACTGCGAGCCAGGCCTAATCGCCAAACATCAGTGCCCGACTTCAGTAATGCTCTTGTGGCTGAATGGAAGCAAGTCCCCACAGCAATGTTCCAACATCTAGTGGAAAGCCTTCCCAGAAGAGTGGAGGCTGTTATAGCAGCAAAGTGGGGACCAACTCCATTTTAATGCCCATGATTTTGGAATGAGATGTTCGACAAGCAAGTGTATACAAACATTTTGTCCATGTAGTGTAGCTATGCCGGTTGTCAACCATTAGCTAGCTAGGCCTATCCATCTTAACAATAAATTGAAGTGCATTTTAATGGACACTGACCTAGCTAGGTGGCCAGCAAAGGAACAGTAGCTCTAACTAATTCATGTGAGCTGATGTTAACGTAGCCAGCTAGCTAGCTAGCTAATGCGTTGTGACATAATAAGGGATGGGTGATAAATAACTGATAGCTAGCTATTTAATGTTAGAAATACAGTCAAAATAACTTCCATACTGTCAAACTTCTCACAATAACTATATTTCTAGCTAGCTGTCTAACTATGGTACTAGGTAGCTACTAGCTAACGTTAGTTACTTAAGCAATAGCCTACATGCAAACTCACTGTATATTGAGAAGAAAGGATCATGACCCCTTTCATAACATTATTTTCAATTCAAATCCAATCACTACTAGCTAGGTACTGTAGATGAGCCCTGTTGATGTAGCTAGCAAGCTCCGACTTAGTTTGTACAGCACACTTTCATATTTAATAGTGTTCAATCTGTTGATGATGACTAAAATCTCCATTTCCACTTTGTAAGGTGATGATTTTGAATCATCTCTGCTGAGTTTTGAGAAGCTGGATAGAGCATCTCCTGACCTATGGCCAGAGCAATGTAAGTGTGTCTTCTCTGCGTAAAGACATGTAGCCTATCATTGCAATTTACTCATTCCTGGTTTTGATTGGTTTGCCTATTTCATGCTGTCATCCCTCACACAGTGCCAGGAGTCGCAGATTTTGCTGCATCATGCAAAAATGTGAGTTAAAAAAAATTTGATCTATAGCATTGATAAATGAATTGACCTACATGGCTGAGAGAATGCACAATCTTATTTACATGTTTTGTATTGCAGCCAATTACCAATTCTCTGCCCAAATGGATGGCTGAACTGGAGAGTGAGGACATTGAAATGTTAAAAGGTAAAGTACAGTAGCATCATATGGTACACTGTTGAGCATAGTCTTTTTACAGGTAGGCAATGTTTTGACTAACTGTATTCCTCCAACAGAGCTGGGGAGCCTGACCACAGCCAACCTGATGGAGAAGGTCAAAGGGCTACAGAATTTGGCCTACCAGCTGGGCCTTGAGGAGTGTAAGTATTTACCTGAGAAATACACACATGAACGACAGTTAGTCTAGGTTGTCATTCCGTACACTACCTCTAGATGGTGCTGCTAGCTTTATGCCTAATTTATGTCTGAACAGTCAAGGTACATCTCAAGTATATGGTGATAGTCATTCTACTCATTTATATTTCACGCAACAGACACCCTTAGTTAGATTCAATGTATTTCTAATCCAATCTTTCTGAATATTTTTATTATGAATAAGACATCAATAGATTGTAAATGGAGTATATAAACTCAGCAAAAAAAGAAACGTCCCTTTTTCAGGACCCTGTCTTTCAAAGATAATTCGTAGAAATCCAAATAACTTCACAGGTCTTCATTGTAAAGGGTTTTAACACTGTTTCCCATGCTTGTTCAATGAACCATAAACAATTAATGAACATGCACCTGTGGAACGGTCGTTAAGACACTAGGTAAGCAATTAAGGTCACAGCTATGAAAACTTAGGACACTGAAGAGGCCTTTCTACTGACTCTGAAAAACACCAAAAGAAAGATGCCCAGGGTCCCTGCTCATCTGCGTGAACATGCCTTAGGCATGCTGCAAGGAGGCATGAGGACTGCAGATGTGGCCAGGGCAATAAATTGCAATGACCGTACTGTGAGACGCCTAAGACAGCGTTACAGGATGGACAGCTGATCGTCCTCGCAGTGGCAGACCACGTGTAGCAACACCTGCACAGGATCGGCACATCCGAACATCACACCTGCGGGACAGGTACAGGATGGCAGCAACAACTGCCCGATTTACATCAGAAACACACAATCCCTCCATCAGTGCTCAGACTGTCCGCAATAGGCTGAGAGAGGCTGGACTGAGGGCTTGTAGGTCTGTTGTAAGGCAGGTCCTCACCAGACATCACCGGCAACAACGTCACCTATGGGCACAAACTCACCGTCGCTGGACCAGGCAGGACTGGCAAAAAGTGCTCTTTCACTGACGAGTCGCGGTTTTGTCTCACCAGGGGGTGATGGTCGGATTTGCGTTTATCGTCAAAGGAATGAGCATTACACCGATGTCTGTACTCTGGAGCAGGATCGATTTGGAGGTGGAGGGTCCGTCATGGTCTGGGGCGGTGTGTCACATTATCATCGGACTGAGCTTGTGGTCATTGCAGGCAATCTCAACGCTGTGCGTTACAGGGAAGACATCCTCCTCCCTCATGTGGTACCCTTCCTGCAGGCACATCCTGACATGACCCTCCAGCAAGACAATGCCACCAGCCATATTGCTCGTTCTGTGCGTGATTTCATGCAAGACAGGGATGTCAGTGTTCTGCCATGGCCAGGGAATAGCCCGGATCTCAATCCCATTGAGCACGTCTGGGACCTGTTGGATTGGAGGGTGCGGGCTAGGGCCATTCCCCCCCAGAAATGTCCGGGAACTCGCAGGTGCCTTGGTGGAAGAGTGGGGTAACATCTCACAGCAAGAACTGGCAAATCTGGTGCAGTCCATGAGGAGGAGATGCACTGCAGTACTTAATGCAGCTGGTGGCCACACCAGATACTGACTGTTACTTTTGATTTTGACCCCCCCCTTTGTTCAGGGACACATTATTCAGTTTCTGTTAGTCACATGTCTGTGGAACTTGTTCAGTTTGTCTCAGTTGTTGAATCTTGTTATGTTCATACAAATATTTACACATGTTAAGTTTGCTGAAAATCAACACAGTTGACAGTGAGAGGATGTTTCTTTTTTTGCTGAGTTTATATACAGTACCAGTCAAAAGTTTGAACACACCTACTCATTAAAGGGTTTTTCTTTATTTTTGCTATTTTCTACATTGTGGGAATAATAGTGAAGACATCAACACTATGGAATAACACACATGGAATCATGTAGTAACCAAAAAAGTGTTAAACAAATCAAGATATATTTTAGATTCTTCAAAGTAGCCACCCTTTGCCTTGATGACAGGTTTGCACAGTCTTGGCATTCTCTCAACCAGCTTCACCTGGAATCCTTTTCCAACAGTCTTGAACGAGTTCCCACATTTGCTGAGCACTTGTTGGCTGCTTTTCCTTCACTCTGCGTTCAACTCATCCCAAACCATCTCAATTGGCTTGAGGTCAGGTGATTGGAGGCCAGGTCATCTGATGCAGCACTCCATCACTCTCCTTCTTGGTCAAATAACTCTTACACAACCTGGAGGTGTGTTGGGTCATTATCCTGTTGTAATACAAATTATAGTCCCACTAAGCGCAAACCAGATTGAACGGCGTATCGCTGCAGAATGCTGTGGTAGCCATGTTGGTTAAGTGTGCCTTGAATTTAAAATAAATCACAGACAGTGTCACCAGCAAAGCACCATCACACCACCTCCATGCTTCAAGTTGGGAACCACACGTGCAGAGATCATCCGTTCACCTACTCTGCGTCTCTCAAATCTGGACTCGTCAGACCAAAGGACAGCTTTCCACCGGTCATGTCCATTTACTTGTGTTTCTTGGCCCAAGCAAGTCTCTTCTTCTTATCCGTGACCTTTAGTAATGGTTTCTTTGAAGCAATTCGACCATGAAGGCCTGATTCACGCAGTCTCCTCTGAACAGTTGATGTTGAGATGTGTCTGTTTTTTTTTTTTTTGGGGTTGGATCAGCTTAATATTGCGGAAAGAATGTTGCTTCCAATGTAATTGTCTGCATCATTTCCAATCCCCCATATTTTTTGGGGTAAATATATATATCCATTCACGTATGCATACATATACACATATATACATACACATACCTACATAGACATACATACTTTTTTAAAGAGTATACCTTTATTATTATTCCCCGCAAACCCTACCACCGATCCCCCAATTGGAGTAAACTGATAAACATTTCTGTTTTTACCTTCAATTTATACATCTTATACACATTTTACAGACACAGTCTACTTTATAATAGTTCTCTCTTGTTTGTTCTTAGTCCTTCCTCTATTTCTGTTGTCCATCCAGTTTGATTTCCACTTGTAACTGTGCTATTTCACAATAGCTCCGCACCTATACACATGTCACAGATCCCGTATGCCCTACATTGTTTATCTTGTTATTAGTCCCACCCTTCAGCTCCACTCAACCTTTCCCATCTATCTTCCAACATCATCCATTTCGGATTTTTATTTGCCATATATTTTTCAACTGTGCTGTGATGCTTCACAAAAGATTTGAATCTTCCTATTCTCATAGCTTCCACGGATTGTAAATTAAAAATAAACATTTTTGCTAAAATAATTATTATATTATTGATTGATTGACTATGGCTTTTCAAATCCCCCAGTATTGCTATCTGTAGCGTTAGTTCTACGCAAATGTTGCAATTCTTCAACCATTCCTGGACCTGTGACCAAAAACGAGCTACATGCGGACAATACCAAAATAAATGGTCTAATGACTCTGCCTCCTCACAGCAGAATCTACAGAGCTGGGAAGATTGTATCCCCCATATATATAACATTCTATTAGTTGCAAGAATTTTGTACAATAATTTAAATTGAAAAATTTGAAGTTTTGAATCCGGCGTTGTTTTGCGTATCAATTCATACACCATGTGCCATGGAATGGGTACATCGAAAATCTCTTCCCAACTATTTTGCAATTTATATGGCACAGCTGTAAGTTTTTTGGTCCTTAAATGAAATTGGTATATGTTTTTATTTATCACACTTTTCTTTAACCATTTATGTTCTTTAATATAAGGCCGACATACAAGTTCCTTACTTTTATCCCCTTCCACCTGCCTCTTCCATTTTTGTGGTAATGCTGCAATTAATTGGTTGTAATTTTGGGTAGAGCAGACATTTCCATATGTCTGCGTTAGCTGCATGTGTGACATTACTCCACCAGTCCTATTTATGATATCATTCACAAAAATTATACCTTTTTTAAACATTTCTTCGATAAATACTGTTTTTTTATCAATTACTATATTTGAATTTAACCACAAGATTTGTTGTACTATTTGTTCCGTCCTTTCAGGTGGATTAAACTGAAATTGCAACCAACTTTCTAAGGCTTGCTTAAAAAATAAAGATAATTTGGAGATTATTTCCTTTTCAAGCAACCGAAAGTGAGCAGGTGTAATCTGAATAAAGGGAAAAAGGCCCTTCTTGAACATAGGATGAGACATTCGTACCAATCTACTAGAGAACCAGTTTGGATTTAAGTATAACTTTTGTATGAGTGATGCCTTTAGTGAGAGGTCTAATGCTTTAATATTTAATAATTTCTGCCCTCCGAATTCATATTCGTTATATAAATAGGCCCTTTTAATTTTATCTGGCTTGCCGTTCCAAATAAAATTGAATATTTTTTGTTCATATAATTTAAAAAGCAGGTCACTAGGTGTAGGCAAAACCATAAGCAAATAGGTAAACTGTGATATGATTAAAGAGTTAATCAGGGTGATTTTCCCACAAATAGACAGGTATTTTCCTTTCCATGGTAGCAAGATCTTATCTATTTTTGCTAACTTTCTATAAAAATTTATTGGAGTGAGATCATTTCTTTCTTTTGGGATTTGTATACCGAGTATGTCCACATCACCGTCAGACCATTTAATTGGTAAACTACATGGCAATGTAAAATGTGTATTTTTTAGTGATCCAATACGTAATATGGTACATTTATCATAATTTGGTTTTAATCCAGAGAGGATAGCAAATATATCTAGATCCTCTAAGAGGCCGTGGAGAGATTCTAGTTGTGGTTTTAAAAGAAAACATGAATCATCAGCGTACAATGACACCTTAGTTTTTAGGCCCTGGATTTCTAATCCCTTAATATTAATGTTTGATCTAATTTTAACAGCTAACATTTCGATGGCAATAATAAATAGATATGCCGATAGTGGACAACCTTGTTTTACTCCTCTAGATAGTTTAAAACTTTCTGAGATGTAGCCATTATTTACTATTTTACACCTAGGGTTACTATACATAATTTTTACCCATTTTATAAGAGATTCCCCAAAATTGAAATATTCTAGGCATTTATATATAAACTCCAGTCGTACTTTATCAAAAGCCTTTTCAAAATCAGCTATGAAAACCAGGCCTGGTGTCCCCGATATTTCATAGTGTTCTATTGTTTCCAGTACTTGCCTTATATTATCTCCAATGTATCGTCCATGTAAAAAACCTGTCTGATTAGGATGAATAATATCTGACAAAACTTTTTTTATTCTATGCGCCAAGCATTTTGCTAGGATTTTTGCATCACAACACTGAAGTGTAAGAGGTCTCCAATTTTTTAAATGGACTGGATCTTTATATATACCACTTGGGTCCTGTTTCAGTAATAATGATATCACACCTTCTTGTTGCGTGTCTGATAATCTATCATTTATATAGGAGTGGTTAAAACAAGCTAATAATGGTCCTTTGAGTATATCAAAAAAATGTTTGTATACTTCCACTGGTATGCCATCCAGTCCTGGAGTTTTCCCATCCTTAAAGGCCCCAATTGCATCAAGTAGTTCCTCCTCTGTAATTAGGCCTTCACATGAGTCTTTCTGTACAGATGTTAATTTTACATTATTATTAGGGAAAAAATCCATACAATTAGTTTCAGTTAGTGGAGATGGAGGAGCCTGAAACGAAAATATATTCTTAAAGTACTTTACTTCCTCTTTCAAAATATCATTTGGTGAATCATGCGTGACTCCATCATTTGTAACAAGTTTTAATACGTTTTTTTTGGTAGCATTTCTATATTGAAGATTGAAAAAAAATTTGGTGCATTTTTCCCCATATTCCATCCAGTTCGCTTTATTTTTGTAATATATTACACTGGATCTTTCTTGAATAAGTTCCTCCATTTCTTTTTGTTTTTCCTCTAACTTATTCTGTGCCTCTATGGTACCGTTTTTATTGTTATCTAACTGTACTGTTAGTCCTTCAATTTCCTTTGTTAATATGGACTCTTTTGATCGAAATTGCTTTTGTTTTATAGATGAGTACTGAATTGCATGGCCTCTAAAGCCACACTTAAAAGTGTCCCATACAATATGGGGTTCTGCTGTACCTATGTTATGTCTAAAAAAGTCAGTTATAAATTCTTCTGTCCTAGTTCTAAACAATTTATCATCTAGTAGGCTTTGATTAAATTTCCAATATCCTCGCCCACGTGGAAATTCTGTAAGAGTAATATATATGCCAATTATGTGATGGTCCGACCGCATTCTGTCCCCTATCAAACACTTTTTAACTTTTGGTGCCAGAGAGAATGATATAAGAAAGTAGTCAAGGCGACTAGCTTGATTAAGCCTCCGCCATGTATATCTCACTAGGTCAGGGTATTTAAGTCTCCATATATCCACTAATTCCAATATATCCATGACATTCCTGATTTCCTTAAGTGCCTGAGGGTGATAGTTTGTAGTGTGATTTCCTTTCCGGTCCATAGAGGTATTTAAGACCGTATTAAAATCTCCCACTATAATAATAGAGTCTAGTGTTGCTTGTAGAGTTGATACATTCTTATATATATTGTCAAAGAAGCTTGGATCATCATTATTCGGACCGTATAGGTTAATAAGCCATATATGTTTATTGTCCAATAACATATTTAAAATAATCCATCTACCTTGAGGATCTGTTTGGACAAGTTGCACATTTGGATAAAAGTTATTATTAATTAAAACCATCACCCCTTTTGAATTT
Organism: Salvelinus namaycush; assembly: GCF_016432855.1. NCBI lineage: Eukaryota > Metazoa > Chordata > Actinopteri > Salmoniformes > Salmonidae > Salvelinus > Salvelinus namaycush. Next base: position 26,299,930 of record NC_052334.1, on the reverse strand, counting down.
CTTTGCCCATGGGAGAAATATATTTCGCCCCCCCAGTTCTTTTTCCACAAAACTTCATCTAAAACTGTCGAATGGGTTTCCTGTAAACAGTAGATATTATAATCCTTCTCTTTTAGCCAGGTAAATACTGATCGTCTTTTCTTATTATCTGCTAAGCCATTACAATTGTAACTGGCTATACTTATTTCACCACTTACCATAATGAGACACACCTTTCAATTATTTTTATCAAAATATATGTTTGTAAACGTCCTATTAAAAAGTAACATAATGATTGAGTGTCTATATAGTTGTACCATGACATTTGCATCTCCACTAAGCAAACCTCCAATTGGTCCCCACTATTCCACCCGCCAAAAGCCCCCATCTCGAGTTGGGTTGTCATCCCAATGACCGGCAGACCACCCCCGACCCCCCGCATCGCACAGCCCCGGACCGACTGGGATCCATCCTTCGAAAAGTGCACACAGCGCCATCCACCGAACCGAAGCAGATCCATTGCCAAATGCATTTCCATCGCCCTCACCTCTATTTTTATTACATATTGCTGTGAATCATCCTCTATAGTCCCTAACATCTTTTACTTCTTCCTTCGCAACAGTTGTGGGATACACACATACACCCACACACATTCAGCCCTTACCCCCACACAACCATAAGCTCACCCTCTCAACAATTGCACCATCCCAGAGCCCAACTCAAGATGGATCATGATTTACAAATGTACTTGCAGTTGCAGCTGCATGAGAAGGCCTGCAAGACCGCGCAAAAAATGAGCATAAATGTAGAGATTTATTTACCATTGTCACATCCTAAATGATGGAGGTCAAATGTACACCTTCTTCCTGAAACACCCACAATACGGTCATCCATTTTGACCATGTTCCCAAGCATCTCCATGCAGTCCGACTTGATTTCGTGCCACCAGGGCCACAATAATATACCCCCTCTCTGAATGTCCGAGTGTGACCCCCTCCCCATGGGTTACTGCAGCTAGTGTTGCCAGCACTGCCACTGCCTGGGTGGGGGCACCCCACCGGAATCCCCACCGGCTAGGTACAAGGTCGTCAAGGTTCTCATTAGCAGCTTTGAGAATTTCCTTGTTTATTATGCTCTCCCTTTAGGGGGCTTTGGCTTTGCAGGACCAACCCTGCCAAGCAGGCTCAGAATCTTGAGGGGGCAGTGCTGCTCTTGGTCCCTGACCTCATTTTGGCTGCATACAGACCGCTTACAGCATGCACATAAAACAGTTAGGGACTTCTCCTTAGTATCTGGGCCATTCATGTGGGTGTCTAGGGTATAGGGCCATGGACCGTACCATTAAAATAGGATAATAAATAATTAGATATAATTTATTTAAAAAATGTAGTTCCCCATGATAGGACAATAAATAAATAAGACGTATAATTCATTATAAAAGTATATCCATCATCTGAACAACATTGAAAGCCCTCTCATACCCGGCCCACAGCAATACACTGGCTCTGGGATATGCAACTATTTCATTACTCACTCACTCAACTTTCCAAACATAACAAATAAAAATAAACACACACCACACCATCCACACATACTGTGCCTTCTGTTTACTTAGTTTTTATCTTCACTATGTAGAAATAGTGCTTGTGTTCAATTAGTTATATATGAAGATTTATAGAAAAGCTATATTTTGTATTGTATTGTTACAATCAATAACCGGGCTTGAATTGTGTTTATTTTCCTCATCTATGAGAACTTTGTAATTTTTAAAATAACCATGGAGTAGTCTTTGTGTCTCTGAACAACTGGTTATCAATATATAGTTTATCAACGACGAGAGCTACTCGTTTCGCTTTTAATCTATTTTCTTTGAAAATTGGATACAGAACTTTGCGCCGTTCTGCAATTTCTTTCGGAAACTGATCATTCATGCCAATTTTGGTCCCAGCAAGTCTTTTACCCAGGCTTTTAACCATTATTTTATCTTTAAATGAAGCAAATTTGGCAACGATTGGGCGTTCGTACCTCTGCCCTCTCTGTCCGAGGCGGTGTACACGTTCAAGTTGGATCTTATCGATAACTTCGCGTGGAATCTGAAGCGCTGCAAAAAGGAACTCTCTAACTACAGATTCAGGAACCTCTCCTTCTTTCTCTTGGATACCTGTAAGTACCAAATTCTCTCTCATGGATCTAGTTTGTATGTCTAGTAAGCATTCCTTCAGAACGGTGTTCTCCTTTTTAATTTCATTCATTTCGGTTTCAATTTTATTGACTGTCCCTTTTAGCGCGTGTGTTTCCTTCTCCAATGTCGCAGCTTTTTCATCACTCATCTCTAGGCTTGCCTTCAACTCTTTTATATCTTTACTAACTAATTCAAGTATACCCAGTTTGTCATTTATTGATTTTAACAGATCGGTTTCGACCTTTACCATTCCCGGTGGTGAGAATATTAAATCATCCGTGTCGGTTGAGGAGTCACGTTTTCGTTTTTGAATCGGTTCCCCTGTCTTACTCTCCGTCATGTTTGGGTGTTGCTTGTTTTCGTAATATTTGTCGATAAATGTCTCTAATCTTAGGATTTGTTTTGTGTTATTATCCAGATTGAAGGTTATCACCCACCAGATTATTTAGTGCTAATATTTTAGTCTAATTTAGCAGATATTTCGAATATTATGTTTTATCTTGAGGTGCTCTACATAACTTCGTTCAGTCCGCCATTACCTTTACCAGATGTGTCTGTTACTTGAACTCTGTGAAGCGTTTATTTGGGATGCAATCTGAGGTGCAGTTAACTCTAATGAACTTATCCTCTGCAGCAGAGGTAACTCTGGGACTTCCTTTCCTGTCGCGGTCCTCATGAGAGACAGTTTCATCATACCGCTTGATGGTTTTTGCAACTGCACTTTAAGAAACTTTCAAAGTTCTTGAAATTTTCCGGATTGACTGACCTTCGTGTCTTTAAAGTAATAATGGACTGTCATTTCTCTCTGCTTATTTGAGCTGTTCTTGCCGTAATGTGGACTTTTACCAAATAGGGCTACCTTGTCACAACACAACTGATTGGCTCAAATGTATTAAGATAGAAATTAATTCCACAAATTAACTTTTAACAAGGCACACCTTTTAATTGAAATGCATTCCAGGTGACTACCTCATGAAGCTGGTTGAGAGAATGCCAAGAGTGTGCAAATCTGTATATATTACATATATTTAGATATGTTTAACACTTTTTTGGTTCGCTTCCAGCGCCGACAGAGATGGCCGCCTCGCTTCGCCTTCTCAGGAAACTATGCAGTATTTTGTTTTTTTATGTATTATTTCTTACATTGTTACCCCAGGAAATCTTAAGTTTTATTACATACAGCCAGGAGGAACTATTGGATATAAGAGCAAGGTCAGCTCCCCAACATTACGACCAGGAATACGACTTTCCCGAAGCTTATCCTCTGTTTGGTCCACCACCCAGGACAATGGATCAGATCCCAGCCGGCGACCCAAAACAACGGCGCCGTAGACGGAGCGGTCTTCTGGTCAGGCTCCGTAGACGGGCACATCGCGCACTGCTCCCGAGTATACTACTCGCCAATGTCCAGTCTCTTGACAACAAGGTAGACGAAATCCGAGCAAGGGTTGCCTTCCAGAGAGACATCAGAGATTGTGACGTTCTTTGTTTCACGGAAACATGGCTCACTCGGGATACGTTATCAGAGTCGGTACAGCCACCTGGTTTCTTCACGCATCGCGCCGACAGAAACAAACATCTCTCTGGTAAGAAGAAGGGCGGAGGTGTATGCCTTATGATTAACGAGACGTGGTGTGATCATAACAACATACAGGAGCTCAAGTCCTTTTGTTCACCTGACCTAGAATTCCTTACAATCAAATGCCAACCGCATTATCTACCAAGAGAATTCTCTTCGATTATAATCACCGTCATGTATATCCCCCCCAAGCAGACACATCGACGGCCCTGAAAGAACTTCATTGGACTCTATGTAAACTTGGAAACCACATATCCTGAGGCTGCATTTATTGTAGCTGGGGATTTTAACAAGGCTAATCTGAAAACAAGGCTCCCTAAATTCTATCAGCATATCTAATGCATGACCCGGGCTGGCAAAACACTGGATCATTGTTATTCTAACTTCCGCGATGCATACAAGCCCTCCCCCGCCCTCCTTTTGGAAAATCTGACCACGACTCCATTTTGTTGCTCCCAGCCTTTAGACAGAAACTAAAACAGGTAACGGCCGTGCTCAGGTCTGTTAAATGCTGGTCCGACCAATCGGATTCCACGCTTCAAGATTGCTTCGATCACGTGGACTGGGATATGTTCCGCATAGCGTCGGACAATAACATTGATGAATACGCTGACTCGGTGAGTGAGTTTATTAGCAACTGCATCGGTGATGTTGTACCCACAGCGACTATTAAAACCTTCCCCAAACACAAACCGTGGATTGATGGCAGCATTCTCGCAAAACTGAAAGCTCGAACCACTGCTTTTAATCAGGGCAAGGCGACCGGAAACATGACCAAATACAAACAGTGTAGTTATTCCCTCCTCAAAGCAATCAAACAAGCTAAGCGTCAGTATAGAGACAAAATAGAGTCACAGGTAATTAATACAGGTAACGAGTGGAGGACAGAGGAGCCTCTTAAAGAAGAAGTTACAGGTCTGTGAAAGCCAGAAATCTTGCTTGTTTGTAGGTGACCAAATACTTATTTTCCACCATAATTTGCAAATAAATTCATTAAAAATCCTACAATGTGATTTTCTGGATTTCTTTTCTCATTTTGTCTGTCATAGTTGAAGTGTACCTATGATGAAAATTACAGGCCTCTCTCATCTTTTTAAGTGGGAGAACTTGCACAATTGGTGGCTGACTAAATACTTTTTTGCCCCACTGTATGTGGCAGGGTCTACAGTCAATCACGGAGTACAAAAAGAAAACCAGCCCCGTCGCGGACCACAATGTCTTGCTCCCAGACAAACTAAACAACTTCTTTGCTCGCTTTGAGGACAATACAGTGCCACCGACACGGCCCGCTACAAAAACCTGCGGGCTCTCCTTCACTGCAGCCAACGTGAGTAAAACATTTAAACGTGTCAACCCTCGCAAGGCTGCCGGCCCACACGGCATCCCTAGCCGCGTCCTCAGAGCATGCGCAGACCAGCTGGCTGGTGTGTTTACGGACATATTCAATCAATCCTTATCCCAGTCTGCTGTTCCCACATGCTTCAAGAGGGCCACCATTGTTCCTGTTCCCAAGAAAGTAATTTAGCTCAGTTACCTTAGCTATCGCCCTGTAGCACTCACTTCCGTCATCATGAAGTGCTTTGAGAGACTAGTCAAGGACCATATCACCTCCACCCTACATGACACCCTAGACCCACTCCAATTTGCTTACCGCCCCAATAGGTCCACAGACGACGCAATCGCAATCACACTGCACACTGCCCTAAACCCATCTGGACAAGAGGAATGCCTATGTAAGAATGCTGTTCATCGACTACAGCTCAGCATTTAACATCATAGTACCCTCCAAACTCGTCATTAAGCTCGAGACCCTGGACTTCCTGACGGGCCGCCCCCAGGTGGTGAAGGTAGGAAACAACATCTCCACCTCGCTGATTCCCAACACTGGGGCCCCACAAGGGTGCGTTCTCAGCCCTCTCCTGTACTCCCTGTTCACCCATGACTGCGTGGCCATGCACGCCTCCAACTCAATCATCAAGTTTGCAGACGACACTGCAGTGGTAGTCTTGATTACCAACAACGACGAGACGGCCTGCAGGGAGGAGGTGAGGGCCCTCGGAGTGTGGTGTCAGGAAAATAACCTCACACTCAATGTCAACAAAACAAAGGAGATGATCGTGGACTTCAGGAAACAGCAGAGGGAGCAGCCCCCTCTCCACATCGATCGGACAGTAGTGGAGAAGGTGCAAAGTTTTAAGTTCCTCGGCATACACGTCAAGGACAAACTGAAAATGTTCACCCAAACAGACAGCGTGGTGAAGAAGGCGAGGCTGAAGAAATTTGGCTTGTCACCAAAAACCCTCACAAACTTTTACAGATGTACAATCGAGAGCATCCTGTCCGGCTGTATCACCGCCTGGTACGGCAACTGCTCCGCCCACAACCATAAGGCTCTCTAGAGGGTAGTGAGGTCTGCACAACGCATCACCGGGGGCAAGCTACCTGCCCTCCAGGACACCTACACCACCCGATGTCACAGGAAGGCCAAAAAGATCATCAAGGACAACAACCACCCGAGCCGAGCCACTGCCTGTTCACCCCGCTATCATCCAGAAGGCGAGGTCAGTACAGGAGCATCAAAGCTGGGACCGAGACTTTAAACAGCTTCTATCTCAAGGCCATCAGACTGTTAAACAGCCATCACTAACATTGAGTGGCTGCTGCCAACATACTGACTCACCTCTAGCCACTTTAATAATAAAAAATTGGATGTAATAAATGTATCACTAGACACTTTAAACAATGCCACTTTATATGTTTACATACCCTACATTACTCATTGTGTGTATAAGGTAGTTGTGAAATTGTTAGATTACTTGTTAGATATTACTGCATGGTCAGAACTAGAAGCACAAGCATTTCGCTATACTTGCATTAACATTTGCTAACCATGTGTATGTGACAAATAACATTTGATTTACATGATTTCATAGTTTTGATGTCTTCACTGTTTTTCTACAATGTAGAAAATAGTAAAAAATAAAGAAAAACCCTTTAATGAGAAGGTGTCACATTTTGACTGGTACTGTATAAGGCTTGTTGTCTAATCGGGTGTATAAAACAGTTGGAGCACTGCACGTATGAATTTATTATTTTCGTTGTGTTGATTATGGTTTGGTAATTCAGCGTAAAACAACAGCATTTCGAGAGTGCATTTAGAAGCCTTGTGAAGTGGGGGAAGGTCTCACATAAGCGTAACACAACGATTGAAGCATGTGATGGATGCGAAATGTGGTCTGACATATTTTCTGCATCTGTTGTCCTAATCCTTAACATGTGGATTAGAGAGATATAGCTAAGTGCTCCTATTTTTCCTAAGAGGAAGATGGGTACTTGGCTTATTGTGGACAAAGCTCACCATGCACAAACACAGAAAGAGCGATTTGATACAGACTGAAATGTTTCCTCTCAAAATTATATGGTTGTTTCCAAAATAACAGTATTGTTAAATTCTGACACACTGCATGCTTTTAATGTTGACTGCACTTTCCTATTCAATTGTTTTGCGCTCTTGTTGTAGAGTAACGCACTCCCTGACAATCAGATTTATATATATGCTTTGTGATGGGAGTCCTCCCTTAAATCTGGAGTGGATTTAGCCTCCATACAATGCTTAAAACAGAAACTGTAATATTGTACGATGGGGACCAAGACCCCTCTGCCTCTTTTGCGATCCCGAGAGATGTATAGCATGTTGCTATGCAGAGTTGGTATAGGGCTGATACGTCCCGCTCCACAGCGAGTGCCACGCTGATTTGTAAAATTCCATAAAGACAGGATGATTAAAGTAGGCTCATTCTGGAGAGGATTATGCCAAACATGATTTGTCTGTGCTTTGCCCCGCTCGCTCATAAAAATTAGAAATATATTTTTATTTAATGGCAACTTTTGAGTAGATCAAGGAGGCATGCCACGTCAAAATATTGCCACCAAGATATAGAGCATGACTTGACAGCTTGAATGACGATGAATTGCCTCAAAATGAATGTAGACTTGGTGTGGATGACACTGCTCTATCGAATGTCCCACATATTATGTAGCAGGCATTATGAAAGCTCAGATTAGTGTAATTGACTTCAGCATAGATGAAATGTGTTATCTGCTTATTTCAGGCTCATATTTACAGGTCAGGATCCTCTGTCTATCACACACATTTTAGCATATTATTGCTGCTAAATACAGAATGAAACAGGCTGATCATACAGTCTGATCCAGGGTCTGTGGGACCAATCTCACCCAAACGCGATAATCTTCATTTACAGGCATTTATGGCCAAATCTGATGTCCCTCACATTTTTCAGATCAGCTCGACTCAAGGCCTGAGCATGCACTGGTCTGTTAATGATCTTTAATTCAATGCTTCATGTTGTCTACCATACCACGTATTTATTAGTCAAGAACGTGTTGTAGCTGGTTCTTATAAAGCTGTTATCTGCCATAAAGGAAGGGACGTTGTTTTTGCAACCATGTCATGTACCTCGGGATGACGCAACACAATGATGGTTATTATCGGTCTCAGAGCAGCTTGTACTGGAGCCTCTTTAATGTGCTCTGGTTTAATTTTCTCCTTTTCCCGCTGTCGGGAGGCCTTGTAAATCTCAGCTACTTTTTCATCATGTTTGTGCGCTCTTCAGTGCCCCGTAAACAAGCCGCCTGAGAGGGAAGCGGAGAGAGAGAGAGAGCATGAAGGCAGGGGACAGGATTTACTATCCCCCTTAAACATGTGGCCCATTGAACTGTGGGCTGTTTAATGGGAAGAGCACAATCAGCCAGTGAAAACACACCACCACCCCGCCCTGCGGCCCGAGGAGGAAGGGGACTGGCCAGAGGTAGACACCTCTCACCTAGAGGACACTGATTTCACCTAGCCCTTCAGGAGGACTTGGAACACTACCATGGCAATGTTATAGATGCCATTCAGAATAAATTACCAAAAAAATGACTAAAACATAAAAATATGAAGACGGGCCTAATGTAATGTGAAATGACAACATGTAACGTTTGGAGATTGAGGCAGAGTATGCCTGTAGATCATAGACCCCAAGACTAGAAGGCATGTGGGACAGCACTTTGTGTAGATGTGTATTTATATATGCCTATGTGTTAGTATAAGTGTGTGGCAGGCTGTCCCCTGGGGAGGGGGCGCCACCTCCCCATGGCTGTGTGACGCTGCCTGGGTGGGTCCCAGCGGGGGCCTGGCGCGTGCCTCCTCCCCAGACCCCAGGTGCTTCCCCACCCTGTGATGAATGCCCCTGTCGTGGGCCGCTGAGCCCGGCATCAGGCCCTGGGTCCTAGGGGAGCACTGACTACTGTGATAAGTGATGTTATTGGAGGTAATTGAAAGGAGAGTGGTCCTGAGGGACATGTCTCAGGCTGCTGCTCTAACACACTTGTAGGTTTCACTGATCACCACCACCACTGACTGACTGGCTGACTGACTGGGCCTTGGCTCGTTGGTAATGCAGTGATACCTTTGTATCACTGCAAAGGCAGCCCTTTGTATCACTGCAAAAGCAGCCCTACGCAGAGACCATTAAGTGTAGTGATAGTATTTTTTATTTTTTATTCTTCAGTTAGATTATGAAAAGAACTGTACCGACTGAGCCTCCTGATTATTCACTGCAATGGATTTATTGTTGGAAATAGAATGAGGCTGTCATGATCGTCCAGGTTTGGTTTGATACAAAGGAATGCCAGTCAAGACCAGTCCTGCTCAGTATTGGCTGGCATGTACTCCACTGTGCCACCACCACAGTAGAACCAGGATGACACCTACATCCCTGTCTATGTGGAGGTGAGGCTGAAGGTCAGCGCAGACAGCTCTTAATGGCCCAGCATTCACAGCCTCCTCTCCTCCCCAGCATCAATCTCCTGCCTATAAACAGGCCTGTGCAGCTGAATATGATTGCATTCACACTGGCCCACGGTGCTAATGTGCTTCCATCAATCCATCCAGGGCAACCTGAGTGACCGCGGGGCGGGCCGTTATGAAGTGCTGCTCCCTGACAGCCTCTGAATGAGGAACAGGGGACCCTCCTCCTCTGTCCTCCTCTTCTCTCTGCACCGGCCTGCTTTATGGGCTCATAGTGGAGACGAATGGCAGCTCCCACCCGCCAGAGAGTTGTTAGGATTGGCATGAAGGGAAACTGAAATAGGACATAAACGATGCTGTGTATGTGTTGATCAGTTTTCTGTATCAAATTATTATTGTGTGTTGGAACTCGTTTTTTGATTTGAGATGCATGTTTTGGGGGAAATATTGTTTGGCTTGAAGAGATGAAATCGCTGGTATGAGAAAATTGTCTCCGAAAAGCTTGTTTGTTCAGCCAAATATGTATCAAGTTATTTCAGAAGCCTCAAACCAGTGTTACATGGTTATCGCAGAATTGGTTCCTGACTGTTGGTTTAGTGTAGCTGTTGAAGAATGAAGCAACAGTTGGTGCTGAATCGTACAAACAATCATAATTGAGGTTCATCAAGATTGTCTAAACAAGTCAACTGATCACCCAGTAGCAGTGGAGTTGTGTCTTCTGTATCAGTATTATGTGTGTATCATGGTAGAGGGAGAGCTGCACACACCGCCTGTTCCTCAGCCCTGCCTGCCTTCCGCCTCCCTGATCAGATCGGAAATGACACCTCATTTCCATAAATGCATTAAGAATTCATTGGATTTTTTTCTTTCCCAGCTAATCATTTTGGCGGTGTAAAACCTTTTAGGCTTTTTAATGAATGAATTTTGACTGATTGCCTATTAATAAGGACACCTCTTGAGCAGGGATAGGCTGTGGCAGGGGTGAGGCGGTGTAGATGTTTGTTTGTGTGTGTGTGTCAGTGCACACAGGCAGCAGGCAGGAAGACATTGGAGGGAGAGAAGAGGGGGGAGGAGAGGAGCGCTCTCTCAGTTGGGACATAAAGAGGAACCAGTGGCTCCCCTGGGAAATCACTGGTCGTGTCTGCATCTTAAATATCCCTGTGAAGTATCAATAAGTGGGTAATTGAATTTTGAACACAAACATGAGCGTCAGGTGTATGTGTTGCGAGGCAGGGGGTTATATGGGAGGGGGGGAATGTGTTTATGGCAGAAGGAGGGGTGTGTGTGGGGGGGGTGTCATCTCCTCTGTGCCTCCGGTCCCTGGGGAAGTGGGCAGTGAGAATGGATGTTAAATCCATTAAATAAAGCTTACAGACAGTAATAGCTGAGTGACACTTGAAGATGGGCAGTGGGGGTCAGATTAGTATGCTTGACTCTTAATGAAAGTGAATTGGGGCAGTCAGGGCTGGAGGCTGGGACACCAGTTAACCCAGGTGGTCATCTGTCTCTGGGGCTAACAGGGGTCTGGCTGGCTCCTCTGGCGTGTGCCTGGAGTGGTGAAGCGGCCTCACCATGATTACTACCATTCTACACACGGGAGGGGGCGCAGGGGGAGACGAGATGATGTGACTGACACCCAGATCACTCACTCCAAACGGTAGGAAGGTGATGTCACACATTTAGGCTATATATTTACATTTTGAGAGTACCATTTTGAGAAGTGCCGGTGGACGAATATTGTATTCAGTTTTGGATATTCATCTGGTTGAGGGGGACATTGTGTACTTGTATTTTCCTGTATACATCAGGTTGTGATATCATCCCCAGACCAGCCAGGGCTCAATGATAATTAGAGAGCAACTAATCAACAGGGTGAAGACAAGGCCCTCACAATCCATAAGCCAAAGGTGTCATTTAGTATAATGGCAGCTGTAACAAGTCGCTGATTAACATAGTACAGAATTAGGGATTGACCTTTCTAATCAACTAAACACATCTCTCACTCCCTCTAATCAGTATTGATCACTCCTGGCCTGTAACAACATGTATGTGTGGGCATGTGCACTCACATCTGTGTGTGCTCTGAGGTGGGGGGGGTGCTGGACTGTTGTGTGCACGAGGCAGACATCCTCATTGACAGAGATCTATGTGGGTGTCTTTCAGTCTGTGTGTGTGAGTCCAGTTGCCTGAGGGGGGCTGGATTGCTGGTCCTTTCTCTTACCACTTTTAATCTTTCTCTTACAATGCAAATCGTATGAGTTTCTATCTGACAGACAGAGGGGGAGGCTAAACGGAACTCTAATTAATGAGTGGCTCAGAGGGGTGAGTCCTGATGGAGGGGGTCTCTGGGGGGGGGGCACAGCCACAGACCAGGCTGCTCTGCTTTATTGTTGGGGGATGGAGAGATACGGAGGGAGAGAGACACCAGTCTGTCCCATTTAACAGGCCTCTCCAGAAACCAGTGGTCCATTTAACGAGCTCTTAGCAGAGAGATCAGAAAGACAAACCTGGGATTAGGAGACCAATGACTCAATAGGATTCTCTAAAGGTCCTGTCTCCATCAGCATGAAGTTTGGAGAGAATGCCATTTGTATTTGTGAACGCGATACAGCGATAATGCTATCATTTTAGGTTATAGTTTTATCTACAGTCTTGTCTTTTTATTTAGTATCAAATCATCAAATACAAGGTCAAAGCAGACATTTAATTATGCTCTTGTAACTATCTTCTCTATTTAACATGTAGATCTCTTTCTCCATGCTCCAAGATTGAGTATAGGTCTAACTAGATATATAGAGCACTGTTGTGATAGCCTTTGGCTCACTAAACCCAACTCCTCCTAATAGGGAAATGATATCTGTGCACCAGTAGTTTTGTGTCATCTTAATTCATTACATCCCACGTGATTCTGATGGTTTCATTCCATCTAAGACCCTGTATGTCGGTCTGTCCGGGGGCACTAATTATTTTGTTTAGTGTTATTCGAAGAGACCGCAGCACCGCGCAAAATTAATCAATCCCAATCCAATTAGCATCATGTTGAACCTGATGATGGACGCCTCAAGGTGAAGCGGCCCGTGCCCAGCCGGGGCATTATCATTCCAGGGAGGGCAGCTCATCTAAATTACAATTCACCCTGCTTTTTCATTAGCCGCCGTGGCTCCGCTAACTTCTTCACCGCTTTTCACAGCCCAACAAACACCTAGGCAGCTCATCAGCTCTGGTGTCTGGTTCAACAAGCAGAGAGAGACAGTTGTACAACTGTAAACCTTCTGTGTGGGTGGGAAGGCTTGGGACAGTCAGACACACGCACACTCATGTGTATTTGTATGCATGTTTTTCCAAAAATATACAAGAAGGAAGGCCCGTTTCCCCCTTGAAATAGGAATTTACTTTCTGTGATTGTCAGTGTGGCCTGTAATACTCTTCGTGTCCTGGTGGGTATGCTTAGCAACTGTATGAAGCTGGTGTTTTTGTGTACGTTTGAGGAGGTGATCCCAGCTCCCCTCTTGGCCCTGAGCTTTGATTCTGTACTGATGCTAAGAGCCTGCTCCTCTTATTATCAGGAACAAAGTGTAATTACTGGACCTGGATGAGGCCTCTCCAGGGTGGCACTGATGCTGGAGGAACATCCCTGTAGCTTCCCTTGTGACACAACCTGGCTGTTGTTGACTGAAAACCTTCTGGAATACGCTCCTTACCAGATAGAAGCAAGGTGACAAGGCGTTCAGTTGGGGCCAATCTGTTGTCGCGCAATGGGGTTGGCACAGATCCAGAACTATTGTGCAGAGCTTTTTTTCTAGACCCCCACCAAGTGCTCTTCATTGTACAGCACATCTCCCATTTTCATGGGCTTTCCTAGCTAACCTTTATGGTTTATGTTGTGAGTGCTATCTGATCAGTGTCTTCGGTTCTTACGACGGTCATTCAGTGGTAGCTAAGTGTATAGTAAAGGCAGTCAGTGAGAAGAAATGTGGTTATGGCCATAGTCTCTTAGACATAAGGCACTATGGAAAGTTGTGGATTGATTAGTTTGCGTTCCAGAGAACTGTATCTCTCAGACAACATCCCCCTTTCACTCCCCCCATATTTTTCTTTAACACAGTTATACATGCACATACTGAGATGCTTGAATACATGTATCTGGCTGCCTTGATAAGGCAATCACAAGGGGTGTGTGTCTCTTTAGTAGCTAGTTTGCGTCTTATGTTGTTTTCCATGAACAGATGTTTGTATAAATTACCTCCCCGTTAGATGTTTCACAAATGAAATGCATGCTTTGCATTAATAAGTGATTCTGCTCTGAAGTGGAGGACTGGGTGATGGAGTGCTGTAGCCTGTTTTAGTCTAAATCCATGGTTGAAGCATAAGTTTTGACAGCATACAGTGGCAAGAAAAATTATGTGAACCCTTTGGAATTACCTGGATATCTGCATAAATTGGTCATCAAATTTGATCTGATCTTCATCCAAGTCACAATAATAGACAAACATAGTGTGCTTGAACTAATAACACACAAACTATTGTATTTTTCTTGTCTATATTGAATGCATCATTTAAACATTCACAGTGTAGGTTGGAAAAAGTATGTAAACCCCTAGGCTAATGACTTCTCCAAAAGCTAATTGGAGTCTGGAGTTACCTAACCTGGTGTCCAATCAATGAGATGAGATTGGAGATGTTGGTTAGAGCTGCCTTGCCCTATAAAAAACACTCACAAAATATGAGTTTGTTATACACAAGAAGCATTGCCTGATGTGAACCATGCCTCGAACAAAAGAGATCTTGGTAGACCTAAGCTTAAGAATTGATGACTTGCATAAAGCTGGAAAGGGTTATAAAAGTATCTCTAAAAGCCCTGATGTGCATCAGTCCACAGTATGACAAATTGTCTATAAATGGAGAAAGTTCAGCACTGTTGCTACTCTCCCTAGGAGTGGCCGTCCTGCAAAGATGACTGCAAGAGCACAGCGCAGAATGCTCAATGAGGTTAAGAAGAATCCCAGAGTGTCAGCTAAAGACTTCCAGAAATCTCTGGAACATGCTAACATCTCTGTTGACAAGTCTTCGATATGTAAAACACTAAACAAGAATGGTGTTCATGGGAAGACACCACAGAAGAAGCCACTGCTGTCCCCAAAAAATATTGCTGCAAGTCTGAAGTTTGAAAAAGTGCACCTGGATGTTCCACAGCGCTACTGGCTAAATATTCTGTGGACAGATGAAACTACAGTTGAGTTGCTTGGAAGGAACACACAACACTATGTGTGGAGAAAAAAAGGCACAGCACACCAACATCAATACCTCATCTCAACTGTAAAGTATTGCGGAGGGAGCATCATGGTTTGGGGCTGCTTTGCTGCCTCAGGGCCTGGACAGCTTGCTATCATCGACGGAAAAATGAATTCCCAAGTTTATCAAGACATTTTGCTGGAGAATGTTAGGCTATCTGTCTGCCAATTGGAGCTCAACAGAACTTGGGTGATACAACAACCCAAAACACAGAAGTAAATCAACAACAGAATAGCTCCAACAGAAGAAAATACGCCTTCTGGAATGGCCCAGTCAGAGTCCTGACCTCAACCCGATTGAGATGCTGTGGCATGACCTCAAGAGAAATTCACACCAGACATCACAAGAATATTGCTGAACTGAAACAGTTTTGTAAAGAGGAATGGTCCAAAATTCCTCCTGACCGTTGTGCAGGTCTGATCCGGAACTACAGAAAACGTTTGGTGGATGTCATTGCTGCCAAAGGAGGGTCAACCATTTATTAAGTCCAAGGGTTCACATCCCTTTTCCACCCTGCACTGTGAATGTTTACACGGTGTATTCAATAAAGACATCAAAACGTATAATTGTTATTAGTTTAAGCAGACTGTGTTTGTCTATTGTTGTGACCTAGATGAAGATCAGATGAAATTTTATGACCAATTTATGCAGAAATCCAGGTAAACTCAGCTAAAAATGAAACGTCCCTTTTTCAGGACCCTGTCTTTCAAAGATAATTCGTAAAAATCCAAATAATTTCACAGATCTTCATTGTAAAGGGTTTAAACACTGTTTCCCATGCTTGTTCAATGAACCATAAACAATTAATGAACATGCACCTCTGGAACGGTCGTTAAGACACTAACAGCTTACAGACGGTAGGCAATTAAGGTCACAGTTATGAAAACTTAGGACACCTATGAGGCCTTTCTACTGACTCTGGAAAAAAAGATGCCCAGGATCCCTGCTCATCTGCATGAAAGTGGCTTAGGCATGCTGCAAGGAGGCATGAGGACTGCAGATGTGGCCAGGGCAATAAATTGCAATGACCGTACTGTGAGACGCGTAAGACAGCGCTACAGGGAGACAGGATGGACAGATGGTTGTCCTCGCAGTGGCAGACCACGTGTAGCAACACCTGCACAGGATCGGTACATCCGAACAGCACACCTGTGGGATAGGTACAGGATGGCAACAACAACTGCCCGAGTTACACCAGGAACGTACAATCCCTCCTGCTCAGACTGTCCGCAATAGGATGAGAGAGGCTGGACTGAGGGCTTGTAGGTCTGTTGTAAGGCAGGTCCTCACCAGACATCACCGGGAACAACACTGCCTATGGGCACAAACCCACCATTGCTGGACCAGACAGGACTGGAAAAAAGTGGTCTTTCAATGACGAATCGCGGTTTTGTCTCACCAGGGGTGATGGTCGGATTCGCATTTATCGTTGATGGAATGAGCGTTACACCGAGGCCTGTACTCTGGAGCAGGATCGATTTGGAGGTGGAGGGTCCGTCATGGTCTGGTGCGGTGTGTCACAGCATCATCGGATTGAGCTTGTTGTCATTGCAGGCAATTTCAACGCTGTGATTACAGGGAAGACATCCTCCTGTCTCATATGGTACCCTTCCTGCAGGCTCATCATGACATGACCGTCCAGCATGACAATGCCACTAGCCATACTGCTCGTTCTGTGCGTGATTTCCTGCAAGGCAGGGATGTCAGTGTTCTGCCATAGCCAGCGAAGAGCCCAGATCTCAATCCCGTTGAGCACGTCTGGGACCTGTTGGATCGGAGGGTGAGTGCTAGGGCCATCCACCCCAGAAATGTCTGGGAACTTGCAGGTGCCTTGGTGGAAGAGTGGAGTAACATCTCACAGCAAGAACTGGCAAATCTGGTGCAGTCCATGAGGAGATGCACTGCCGTACTGAATGCAGCTGGTGGCCACACCAGATACTGTTACTTTTGAGTTTGACCCCCCTTTGTTCAAGGACACAATATTACATTTATTTTAGTCACATGTCTGTGAAACTTATTCAGTTTATGTCTCAGTTGTTGAATCTTGTTATGTTCATACAAATATTTACACATGTTAAGTTTGCTGAAAATAAATGCAGTTGACAGTGAGAGGACGTTTCTTTTTTTGCTGAGTTTATTTCCAAAATGTTCGCATACTTTTTCTTGCCATTGTAGGTTGTAGTGTACCCAAAAGTTTACTATACAGAAGTCAGTGGAAATACTTTCAACTAATCAATTATTTTTAGGTAGGTTACCTCAAGCAGCCTTGAGTAAGAGGTGCTCAAAAATGTTTGATTTCTGAAATGTACAGTTGATATTTACATCGTATCATTTGTTCATTCTCCAGCCAGGGAGATGACCAGGGGAAAGTTCCTGAACATCCTGGAGAGACCCAAAAAGTGAAGACCCCAGGACTGCTCTTTACACAGGATGTGTCTGCACAGAGAGTAATACAACACCCAGACGACTGACTTGAGACAGAAGAGGAATCAGACCTATGCCTTTATGTATACACTCATACTACTACTACCACCATCAAGTCCCTGAATTTGAATATTGACACTGGGGCTAAATTCACTCACTGCGGAGTTCCGCTCGAGTCAAAGGGCTGCAACACTTTTCACCCCCTGACCTGTACATTTCTTTTGTCCTCAAAGGCAGTTCCATTTACTTTTAGAATGATTTGAAATGGTGAATTACTTTCCTGTTTAGCTAGCTCGTAGGACTGTTTTTAAATGTGTATATTCTGTATTTATTATTTTGCTATTTGGAGCATTATTTTTTTTTTTTATGCAATTTGTCAAAGGATATTGTGTAATTCTTTTTTTTTAATTATAAATTGCTCCCTCTTTTAGGCTATAACATGTTTATTAATTGTCCTTGTAATCAAACTAATTGGTAATTACCCTCGGTGTGCATCTCTGGATACAATTTAATCTTTCAATGGTTTAGGATACAATTAAATTCACTTCAGAAACTGGTTCCATGATGCAACAGTTTTTGGGGTGGAATCGAACTTTTAATTAGGGCAATAACTTCATGCCTGTGCCACTCCATAGACGCTTTCTGTTAGAGCACCTCTCTGGCTTTGGATGTAAGGAGCTCTGACATGAGAGTGCTTCCCCGCTACAAGGGAATTTTTCCATTTAATGAGGATTGGAAGTAGAGGCCCTACACAAAACGTTGCGTAAAAATAATATTTCTCATTGTCATCCCTTTTAATGAGAGTTGACATAATTACTAGGACCATTTCTTTTCTAATTAGCACACTTCCAGCGACGTCAGAGCTAGCGGCCAGGCAAAAAGGAAATCAGACAGGCATGCTGAATGGGAAACAAAAAGAAGTCCGTCCAACATAATTAGGTGAGACAATGCCTCAGACTGTTCCCGGCTGGAGATGTCGCAGGGGCTCTGGCCGCATTGGGGAGCGCTCACTCTCCACAAGTTACACATCTCCACAGGCCGCTAATAAGCCCCTAATTGTCTTTCCGAGTCACACGGACGGAGGCGCACCCCCTGCCTCTCGCACGTACCCAGCTTCACCTCTTGCAAAATACTGATTATTTATATAATTTCCCCGTTCCCAGACAGCGTGTGTGTTTTCCTGTGTGTGCTGGAGATTCCTGTGACAGGTTGGGTTGGGTGGGGGGAGTGGAAGTACAGCATGGCCTGATGGGAAGGAATGTAAGCTGGCGAAGGAGGGCAAGCTACTTATTTTACACCCACTGCATCAGGGTTTATTATAGTCTCCTGTAGTCTGTTTAATTGATCTGCTCTAGTCTAGTGTACAGTGTTTATTTTCTGTCAAATTTAACCACTACTAATGAAGTTTTACATCATTATAAGGGTGAAAAGTGAGTATGTAGCTCAGATACTGTAGAGCTGACTGGTTGACATGGCCTATTGCTGTGTTGGCTGGTTAACACTTGTTGATATTGACTGATGTACATTGATCAGTCTACTGAGTGTTGACACAGTAAGTGACCTGGCGTTCACAATATGGTGCAATCACTGGTGGCTGCATCTCATGCGAGGCTTCCGGTCCATTGGATGCTCCTTGAGAAACGGGTCATTCCCCATGGAGGGGTCGTCTATTCAGAGAGAACAAACTCCTCCATCCGTCAACAATACATCGCCCTGACCTCACCGAGCCTTGCTGCCCCGACAAACGTCAATTCGATGTTCCCTCAGGCCTTTAATTAGCTGTCAATTAGTGCAAATTAATCAACTCCTCGCCTAGTTAAGCAATGCCGGCAGGCAGCTCCCAAACACGCCATTGTAGAGGAGCCATGAGAACTGGAACTAGCAAACTCACTTTGCATCAGGGGGTTATCAAGCCCTCCGCAGCGCTTTGGGGAAAGAAAAAAAGCAGACCCTCTTGCAGTGTTTTAGTTTTCCCCTGACTCGGCACAAGATGTGTGCTGTCATCAGTACTGGCTCACTGTTTCAACACAGCTATAGAGTTAGGGGCCCGGGCTTGATTCAGCACTATAACAGGCTGAATCACAAAATGTGTTGGATTTACCTGCTGGCAGTCTTAGAGTAGAAAAATGCTGCTTTCATTCATATCTGCACAGTATAGCGCGACTGCAGATGTGTGCTGTGGGAGCGTCGGTGATCCTTCATTTTGATTGCATAGTATGACATATCAAGCTCAAGCAATCTACAGGGGTTGGGCTAATGCATGATACAGCCCATCACATAGCCCATTATCTAGTGACCTTCCTGTGGATTGAAAGTTATTTACTTATTCATTATTACAAATAGACTTCAAGCCTTTCCAATCAAAACGACTGCAGACTGAAGACTCAACTGGTATTTATTCAAAGGGGGAGGTTTTAATTTGCAACATTTAGATGCCTGGTGAAATGGGAAGTGATGCAGTTAAACACCCTCTGCTTTGACCTCTAGCCTATAGAGGTCAATACTTATTTTTTTCCCCACAGGACATCAGTTTGTCGAACACACTAGATAATCATGTTTGGAATGGAAATGTAATGTGTTTTAAAGCTAAAGCACACATTTGTTTATGTATTCCACTTTTCAGCCTTATATCATCCTCAGGCCATCCACTTGAGTTGGGATCTTGAACTATAGAAGTGTTTCTCATACCATTGTTTGAGGGCAATCTGGTTTACACAACATGACAACTCTCCCACTGCAAGATGGAAACAGAGGAACAGGGGGAAACAACAGATAAACACATTTTTGCAACAGCTGTTTGTTTGCCATTTAATCTGCAGCCTTTGGATGTTGTGGTCTTTGATGGGAAACCCAATATACACGAATGAGTGAACTAAAACTGCCTTTAATCTAGAACACTATTAGACCGTTCGCTCATCTGCATGTAAATCAGGGTGGAGTCATTTTGATATGGAGATGGGTTATTAAAAGCCTAGTGAGAGAGAGAGGGTCTCCAGCAACAATAAACAACAAAGCCTTGATAGATTGCAACAGAAGTGGTGGTGGAGTGAGGGCAGGAACCCGCGGTGTAATTGACAGGTCATCCTGACTCACGGTTCCATGTGAATAGATGGGTTTATCTCGACTGGCTGATGCGTCATTAGCATATTCCGATAACATTGATTTCTTCATTACCCGTAATGAAATTTTGACTTAATAGCCTCCTAATTAGTTTCAACTGGTCATCGAGTAATTGTGGCGGTAATATTTTTCTCCCTCTTAATCTGTGGCTCAATTTTTACTGTTTGATGTAAAATATGATTTTGCTGAACAGATTCGTTTTAGGTCTGGGCTATAGTTTACAATATTTATTTTGTTTTAACCTCTGTGTCTCTCACCCTATCGACTAGATCAGATATGAACGAAATCTAAATGGTCTGTAGATTAACTCAACTACAAAATAGGATGCCAGAATTGCCATTTCACCATTTTCTGGCGCACAAATTGCAATACCCTAATTGCTAGGCCTATTTATCTACATCGAAAGGGTGTTTTCTTCAAATGTGTAAGATGTAGTCCTATATAGGCTAATATCTTATATGAACCTCAATGTAGCCATGGATATGCCGTTATTAGCATGACATAAAACAGATACAGTCTGTAATGTCTTGTTTATAAATCTGATAACCCACACCAGGCATCAACGGGATTATCTCTCTGTCAATAGTCATGGCTGGACATCATACGTAAATTTCACATCCACAATAACAAGTTCCCATAGAATCCGCATGTAATTTCTTGTTGTGGAATAACTAAGTAGGCATACTAATTGTCCATTGTGTTTCATTGGCTGAAACCTTGTCAGTCACGTGACTTTAGATTTTTACAACTGTTTTTGCCACGCGCAAACGTTGCTTCCTTCCTCTGGCCCGCCTGACTCTCTGCCCGTCCCCTTTAAACCAGGACATGTATTCATCTATTACCACATGGCACTTAGATAAGATCTGAGTTTGCTTTGTCCCCCTCAAATAGTTTCTGCCCATTTCCATAAATGATCTGGGTGTAATTATCTGTGCAGATGTCCAAATTGTGCCACACACATCTCAAAACTCATCCAGTCTCTATGCGTAAAATGGTTGTATTAATTACTTGACCCATGGAGCTGTTCACAAGTAGGCCTAATCGTAAATATGCTCATCATACGGGCATGTATTTGTGTCCACGCAGTATTGACAAAAGAAGGCTGCCATATGTAAATATTTTCCAAATTGTAGTTTACATTTGAAATCATTATTCTGGTACTCTACAACTGCCCAATAGAATGTGATTAAACGTGTCGAAAACGATTTAATTATTTATTCATTATATTCAAAACTAACCAAGTATAGGCTACTTTGTAAATTGCACCAAATGTAGGCCTAAGTGTCCGATTTATTTAGCGGAAAAGACTCCTGATATTTAGGATGAAGAAGTATATTGGAAGGATAAAAGGGTGGCTATATCTAATTCATTGATGAACATTTTAAATTATAAGAAAAACGTCAATTTAATTTATACCAAATCAATGTTTTTCAAATAGGCAAATTCAATAAGATATAGGGAAAAATTGTCGAAATAGATCATTTTTACATTAAAATACAATAGGCTATATGTTCTCTCCATTAAAATATGAAACATAAACTGACTATCTAAACTAAGCGACTTGTGCATATAGAAAGATAAGCTGCAAAGCCTCCACACAGAGTTAAATTGTTTAGGATTGCAACGGGGATTAAAATGTGGATTGGATAAAATCCATTAGCAAGACAAATAGGGCCTAAAGAAAATTATGTAACACATTAAACATCCGATAAAATGGTGCAATGTTTGATAATGGTAATCATCTTTATTAATGTAATTGCACTTTATGAACATGCTTGGCATGCTCCCCAAATGACCCCATGCATCAATAACTATCCTTTTCTAAACGATTAAAAGTGATATAGGCTAGGCCTAATGTTGTTTTTGTTCGCATTAATAAACTTGAGAACGTTGTTTAGTAAATAGCTTCTAATAGGCCTACACGTTGGTAGCCCAGATTCTTTCCTAATTTTCCATTTATTTTACGAAATGTCCATCTCCATTAGTCTGTCTTGAATGCTGCTGTGAGATCAGTCTGTGGCGAGGCAGAGATGTGTTTTCGCGTCCAGCTGTCGTTATGGAGAGGCTTTGATTTCCATGTGATGGTTTCCTTGCCTCGGATCAATTATCCGTTCATGTGTGAGGCAAGGGATGGACATAGCGATCATAGAAGATGGAAATATCCACTAGAAGAGGCGACAGTAAGCCTAGTGGTTAGAGCATTGGGTAACCGAAAGGTTGCTAGATCGAATCCCCGAGCTGACAAGGAAAGAATCTGTCCTTCTGCCCCTGAACAAGGCAGTTAACCCACTGGTCCTAGGCCGTCATTGTAAATAAGAATGTATTCTTAACTGACTTGCCTAGTTAAATTAAGGTTAAAAAAAAGATGGAATGAAACATGCGTTTTATTTTTATGAAACTAAACTATTTTTACGGTAACTAAATCCAGGCCCGGATTCATTCAACCCGCGTCATATAGTTTTAATTATGCATGGCATTATAATATCAAGATCACGTTTAAATACCAGAATCATTTTTATATTCAATATACAGTATAAACGAATACACACGCTAGCCTACAAACGAAAAATATTTCAAAAGGCCTGTGGCTGCATTGATGCAATTTTTTTTCAATAAATTGGATGAATAGCATGGCTTTAACTCCGTCCACCTGTTTCATCCTCTTTATCCGCAGGCGTTTTGGGTTATCCTCACACTCTGGGTTATGTGCCCATAGCCTTAATATATCAGTTCTTAGCGAATAAACCATTTCCAAAGGCGCGTAATGCTTGATGCGCAGGAATCCCGAAAAATCCCTAGTAGTTGATTGGCTGCTGGGCTCTGACTCTTGTTGGGATGGACCTGTTTGATAAAAGAACCATTTTCAAGAGTCTGGAGTGATACATAGTGGATCGTGCACTGGGGACCGACCTGTGAGCCGCTAAAAATAGGGAATACTATCGAAGAGACCATGACAGGTAAACAAGGAGCTGTGCTATCTGAAACGTTGAATATATCCAAAACGTCCTCTCTCGGTGCTAACGGAGGTAACAGCCTGCACCAACAATCAAAGAACAGCGCCACGCACCCTCCCAGATGCACGGGATTCGGGATCCAGGAGATTTTAGGGCTGAATAAAGACTCTTCGGCAGTCCCGAGGAGCACCCTGCAGTCTCTGCCATCTGGCGCGCACCTGCTTGCCGCCAGGTCAATGCTTGGTACGGCTGGTATCGGAGTTGGGATGGGATTAATCGGGCCTGGAGGGATTCCGTCGTTCTACAGCCAACCAGCGTTTTTGGAGGTCCTGCAGGACGCGCAGAACGTTCACTTGCAGCCCCACAATAGAACTGTGGGACCTCTGGACCACAGCCAGTCCGCCAGTTCGGGTAGGAATTTCAGTCGTTGTCATTAGCCTGAAATAATAAGGACTTAACATATATACTTGTATTTATTAGAATAATAATTGTAATATTACTATTAGGCTGAACTATAAGGGACAACGGATAACCATTGGCTAATAATAATATAAAATAATAGCAATAGGCTACTTATGTCAGTAAGTAGGCCGTCATTGTAAATAAGAATTTGTTCTTAACTGACTTGCCTAGTTAAATAAAGGTTAAATAAATAAAAAATAGTTTAAAAAAATATAACAGTAACAAAATACAACGATAACATTTGTGTTGGAGAAATTGCACTCAATGTCATCACTAACAATTGTGATAACACATTGGAAATGATATAATGTCTCAAACGAGTCATTCACGTTGTCACGTTTTCTAATATTCACAGACTCAGAAGATTTTTCGTCAAACGAACGAAAACTCTCAAAGACCTCATTAAGCCAGAGCAAGAAAAGGAAGAAAAGACGGCACCGGTAAGCGGTGCATTCCAACACATGATATTATTGTTTTATCACAATGCTAATAACTTGTTCAATTTCTGAAGCTCGCGTGTTTCATAATTTTTGGTGTGGCCTAACAACACTCCTTTTTAGTATTACATTGTTTAGGCATTTTCAACTGTCTTAATTCAACAACAAGATTAGACTAGGATATCATTTGAAATTGTAGCCTGTGCTATTTACTGAGATGGTTTACAGGTTGTCAATGGCCATTAGGCTATCAATAACCTTATATACCTAACAAACATGGAATTAAATCGAATAGGGTCTAGGCCTATATGTTTGAAATTCAAGTTAATTAAACGCAATTAGGCAACTCATTGCCTTATTTCCCAATAGCCCTT
This sequence comes from Salvelinus namaycush, assembly GCF_016432855.1. Taxonomy (NCBI): domain Eukaryota; kingdom Metazoa; phylum Chordata; class Actinopteri; order Salmoniformes; family Salmonidae; genus Salvelinus; species Salvelinus namaycush. The sequence goes on along the minus strand of NC_052334.1, from coordinate 26,275,315 downwards.
GGTTTCAAATGTTTGACATGTTTCATAGCAAATACATAATATTTACGCCTCGTATTTTATTTCAAGTGTGAATTTACAGGCTAGCCTACTCTAACATGTCCGTCTTTTTTCATATATTTTTGTCATTCATTTTGATGTATATTTGTTTTGGGGTGTGAAAGCATTGGCCTATTTTAACCATCGAGTGTAGGCCTAATACACCATATGGACATAATGAATCCACTTATTTCTTGTAGCCTACTCACTGAATGCATGTAAAGGCTGCATGTTTATAGTCCTACACATTGGTTTCTGGGATACATCCACTGCCTCAAATAGGCTACTGAATAGGCCATTTTTAAAAATTGTAAACAAATAATAAGAGAATAAATAATCAAATCTAGCAGTTGCTTTTGGAGGCCATGTGAGTTAGTCTACTGTAGGTCTATTTCTAAAATGCACCATTGTTTTTAATGTACCTAAGATGAAATGCATACAGACAGACACCTTGGATAGATAAGATGTAATGAATGCATTGCCACCGTACAAATGAAGGTGTGCATTTGTACATCTGATCTGTTTGAAATAAATAATAGCCAACCGAGCTTGCCTATTATTCGCCTTTCGAACATTTTTCAATGTCCACAATTTACACATATTTCATATTTCTACAGAACCATATTCACATCTTACCAGCTCGAGGAGTTGGAGAAGGCCTTTAACGAAGCCCACTACCCTGATGTGTATGCACGGGAGATGCTGGCTATGAAAACAGAGCTTCCTGAGGACAGAATACAGGTATGACAGCAGGTTATAGCCTATTGTTGGCACTGTTGTTATTGTATCATGTCAGAGGAAATGTATTTTGTAACTGCAGTTCTTCCTCCCCTAAATAGCATTTAAATGTCTCAAAACAGCATTCTTCATGTTAATAATATTTTTTATTTGATTGGAATATCATGTCAAATATAGTTTTTTTATCTAATTCTCATTGTCCCTTGCAAGAAACTCAAATGTACTTATTATGTTACTCTCCAAAATACTTCCTACAGGAGAACCTGTGCTAATTGTAAAATGTATTTCTCCAATGAGATGTGATTATCAGTGACACATTAGGTTTTTTAACACATTTTCTGCATTTATATTGGAGCAAGCACTACTTAAGGTATACTTCAGGATTTTATCAATTAAGCCCTTTATCTACTTCCCCTGAGTCAGATGAACTCGTGGATACCATTTTTATGTCTCTGCATGTAGTTTGAAGGTAAGTAGCGTTAGTGCAATGACAATTTATAACTAGCGTTAGCGAATGCTAGTGGGTACCAAATACTTCCAGTCATTGCGCTAACGCTAGTTAGCAATGGCTTGCGAAACTACCTCTAACTTCCTTCATATTGGATGGCGAGACATCAAAATGGTATCCATGAGTTCATCTGACTCTGGGCAAGTAGATAAAGTGCCAACATTCATTGCAATAATCCCGAAGTAGCCCTTTAAACCACCACTGACATCTTCCACTGTACATTGGGACCATAATCTGCTTTTGATATGTATTATAATAATTTAGATAAGGTCTCTTACAAACAATTTAAGTCATTCATAAAGAAGGTCTATGGTATCAGGTGGTTTTTGCGTCCCCGGACAGAATAAAGGACATTGGTACCTGAATAGGTTTATGCAGTGTAGAACTATAGGCAGGTTTACCTTTGTTGCTTTAGCCTTGAAATTTAAATAGCCTGGGCCTAGGTTATAAAGCAGGCATCTAATAACCAATGAATGGCGTGGAAAATGAAAAGTAGAGTGATATAGGCTTACACTTGACGAAATAGTTAGCTCCTTAATGTTTTACGGAGGAGGCAAGTGAGCCCACATAAATTGACCAATAATGCCTATCTACCTGTCTGAACAAAGACACCTCTAGTTGTATCCTCGCCAGATAATCTCTCATTAGGTGTAGTTGGATGTGAAACAATTTGTTCTCGGACAAGAGCACTAACGACCTAATCAAGCTATCAAGGCAGAAGAAGATTGCGGTGTGACCTGGACCATCCATCTGGCCGAGCGGCGTTTAATTTCGTTCTCATTATGGCTCTTCGCCGCGAATAAATAATAAGGAAAAAAACTGTATTCCAATCCTAAATAAAATTAACATCCAATTTTCTCATACAGTCTAATTAGTTGAATCAGATGAGCATGCCTTGTTCCGGGGGGAAGCTGGCTCGAGACGCGGGGAGTTCAAATGATATAACTACATTGAATTTATTAGCACGGGTCAATAGTGCCGCTCCCCGGAGTCCCGCTCGTTTAATTTCCCGTGATATTTGCCCGCCTGTCCACCATCGATTGAGCTTGAAATTAACTTAGTTTTCAATCAGTCTTGGCGTGCCCTAGGGGCCGCTTCTGCTCGCAGCTTCCCCCTCAGCTTCCTTTGAGGGCCAGAGAAGCAATTTCTCATAAAAAAAAGTATATTGTATGAAATAAGGGCTATCATTAGAATTAACAGAAAAAGGTTTGAAATGGTTTTGTTAATTTTCAATTTAATGTCTGGTTCCCCTCCACGGTGGAGACATATCAGTGCTTGCCCCTCCTCTTTTGTTTTTTGCACTTTACACACAGCCATCAGATGTGGCCAAGTAGGCTGTTTAACAGCTCTGGGTTGTGCTATGAAATCCATTTGGCCTCTCACTGAGCTGACAGATAGCATGGGGCCCCAACCAGTGGTCATGGAGTTCCACATTTGGCATTGGGCAAGTTGATGTTTCACTGAACATCCATCCACACTACCCCAGACTGGGTGGAGATAGCCACATTAGGGGTCTTACAGAGATCTCAAAACAACACAACACTAGAGTGACTGAAATAAAACCAGAATTAGTTATGTTGTTTTCACAAATTATAGAACAGAATTGGCATGAAGGGCCATTGGGTCTTTATTTGGAACATCATTAGCGTTTCCAAAAGCAGCAGCTGGCGTCCACAAAAAAAAACACAAAACAGGTAACAAACACTGATACACTGATAGACAAGGACAGTCACACAAATGTAAAATACAACGATATACAACCAATAAAACAACAAAAGTTATACGAACAATTTTTCAAGAGTTGGACAACTGTGGCGCAATGTGATGGTAGTGCTAAAGCCTTTTAAGGTGGTGGTGTCTGTCAGTTAGAAGACTCATTGATGCTGCTAGTGTCAGTGTGTCTGAATATTGCTAGATTCAGTAGGTGGTACTTAATGACTCCTCCTGGGTTCCAGGTCTGGTTTCAGAACCGCAGGGCCAAATGGAGGAAGAGGGAGAAGTGCTGGGGTCGCAGCAGTGTGATGGCAGAGTATGGGCTGTATGGAGCCATGGTCCGTCACTCCATCCCCCTCCCGGATTCCATCCTCAAGTCCGCCAAGGATGGGATCATGGACTCTTGTGCCCCATGGCTGCTTGGTATGAGACTAATGTTTAATCTACAGCAGGTTTCAACCTCCATGCTTTGAATTAATTCTTGCTCTCATATATTCTCCACATTCTCCTTTTCTACTTGTGATTGTGGGGTGTGTTCTTCATCATTCAGGGCAGAGGGCAAATACTTTATTCTTGATTTCATCCTTTCATCAAATGGCTCTGAAATGATCAAGATATCATAATTTATATTTGGTAGGCTTACTTCTTGCCCAGTGGGGGAAAAAACTATACAGCAAGTATTGACTATCGGTCTACATTTATTATGCATCCTCAATTTGAAGATCATATTCCTATAGCTAAATCAGAACTATTTCTTTGTTTAATATTTTCAGTTGAAGATGGCTTTCCAATCAGCAGACGCTTTTCTAAATCCGAATACCCCCAATTCTTTACAGGGATGCACAAAAAGTCCATGGAGACCACGGTCGTCCAGCCAACAGGGAAGTTCGACATTCCCCAGCAGCCAGCCATTCAGAGAGGTGAAGAATGTGACGTGGAGGAGAAGAGGCCGGAGGGCAAGTCACCCATCTCCAAAGAGGAACTGAGGGAGAACAGCATCGCAGCACTCAGGGCAAAAGCACAGGAGCACAGTGCAAAGGTGCTCGGGACTGTTACATGTGAGAGACCAGAGAGCAAAGTGGAGAGACAGGCAGCAGAGGAAAAATCTAGTGGCCCTTTGAGTCCAGTGGAAGAGCCCAAGAGTCCATAGACCCTCACTTTGTAAAGACTTTGCGGTTCTCTTGACTGTTCTCTAAACATCTGTATGGACTCAACTAGATCTATCAGTATTATTCAGTGTTCCCTGAGGTTTTTACATGTTGAACTCATCCTAGATCTCTATTATGCTGTTTTAAAATGACCTTATTTAAACTGGTCTTCCTATTGGAGAGATAAGATAACTGAATTTGTCTCTTATTGACTAAGAAAAACACCAATGCACTTTCTGTCTTTCTTACTCCCCGACATTCATACATATATTGTTGCTTATATATTGTTAAAACTTGTTTAATATGGGGGTTAACATTACATACATATGTATATTGCTGACAACCCCTATAACTAGAAGATACCCACTTTACAAATGTCTCTCACTGAATATTCTTAAACTACTCATTCAGTATGCAAAGTGCATACTTGTGTTTGTTAGAATGAGCCAATTAGGACATTTGTTGATATATAGGTAGCCAATCTTTGAAAGTATACTGTATATTGAATTCACAGCATCCATAATATTGATGCTGACTGTGTTTCTTGTATAGTCGCTCCTTGAAGACTCATATTCAAGATTTTTCTTTGGGATGATGATGTATGAAAGGGAAAACATTATTCTCTTAAGAGGAACACAACAATTAAAAAGTTATCTTACCATGTTATTATGCTGTATATAATAAAGATAAAGATAGCTCACAAAGGCACTGTTAAAACATACTTTTATGTGGTCTTTAAATGTTTGCGTTTTTGTTTCATATTCTGAATAATATGCAATACAGAGTATAATTTTTTTTGTTGATGAGGTCTGCTGTTGCTTTATTTAGTGTTTTACCTAAACACAAAGCCAAGTGGCCAGGTGGACCTGCAAGAGAGAAGCTGTAGCTCAATAATTATCTACAGTATATTCTTCACTATATTTGTCTTCTCTTCTGTCCACTACCTGGGCATACTTATGCTGTTTCTGTCTTCAGTAAGTAGTAGTAAGTCCTGGACTGCTGTACCAGACAATGGATGCTCTAAAAACTACCAGAGTTCAAATCAAATTTTATTTGTCACACGCGCCGCATACAATGGGTGTAAACTTTGCCGTGAAATACTTTCTTACGAGCCCTTCCTAAAGATGCAGAGTTAATGCAAAAAATTAAATAAAAATTTGTAACAAAAGAGGAATAAAATACACAAAGATTAAGTTATATACAGAACCATATGCTCAAAGAACCATACATTTGTTATTACATAATGTTATTTCCTTGGTATTTCATTACTTTAAAATAAAGTTTCCTAAAATTTCAAACATGGTTCCATTTAGTACATTAATGGTAATGTTCTAGGAACGTTTTCCAACTGGTTTGACATTGGGAATGTAAGATATATCACAGCAGTTTAGATGGTACAATGATTCTCAACACTATATATGCTTGTTTTGTCACATAAACTGAAATTATGCGAACAATTCAATTTTTTAAATATATTTTGACCCCCTTTTTCGTGGTATACAATTGTTAGTAGTTACTCTTGTCTCATCGCTACAACTCCCGTACGGGCTCAGGAGAGACAAAGGTCGAAAGCCATGCGTCCTCCGAAACACAACCCAACCAAGCCACACTGCTTCTTAACACAGTGCGCATCCAACCCGGAAGCCAGCCGCACCAATGTGTCAGAGGAAACACCGTGCACCTGGCGACCTTGGTTAGCGTGCACTGCACCCGGCCCACCACAGGAGTCGCTGGTGCACGATGAGACAAGGATATCCCTACCGGCCAAACCCTCCCAGTCGCGGCCGGCTGCGACAGACCCTGGGCGCGAACCCAGAGTCGCTGGTGGCACAGCTAGCACTGCGATGCAGTGCCCTAGACCACTGCGCCACCCGGGAGGCCGAACTATTAGAATTTTAGCAACCAGGAAATGGCGGAGCGATTTCTGCATAGTGCATCTTTTAAGCATAACAATTCCTATAGTTTTTTTTCTCATAGTTCTATTTGTTCTCAGTACGTTCTCAGTACGTTCAGAGAACGTTAAAAAAATAGCATTCTTTTGTGGGATTTTCAGTACTTCAGAAAAACAATTGCCTTTGAAATGAGGTCCGTTTGAATAGACCAAAATTAACAGTTTTACATGAGTAAAAAATACATAGTTTACTAGGTCCATCCAGGTGGCGCAATGGACTTATTCCATAGATATAGAACAGAAGATCATAGGTTTGAATCTCACTGATGCTGTGCTGCAATGTTTGCATGATTAATGCCTAAGCAAATGAATTTCCATGTGTCCTATCTGTGCTTGGAGCTAACCTAAGCTAGCAGTGTTATTAAAAGTATTATTGAAACATTCAGTGAAAGTTTTAAGGAAGTTATTAAAAAACTCAAAATAACCTTTAATTTCTGTTGATAAAACCTCCCAGGAAAACTTTCAGGTAATTATAGTAAAACGTTAGGACGTCAGGACCTGCCTTCAACTAAAAATTAACATTACCATAACAGGCAAAATGTTCACTTCCATTCTCAGAACGTTATCGGTCAGAAAACATATGGCTTTATTCCCAGAACCAATGGGAAACCAAAAACCTACATTCCCACAACTTCCAAGGAACCAAATGTGCTAGCTGGGAGTACCATGTCACTGTGTAGGGGTACGAGGTACAGAATGTGAGGTAGATATGTACATAAAGGCAGGGCAAAGTGACGAGGCATCAGGATAAATAATAAGAAAGAGTAAAATAAAGAACAGAGTAGGAGCAGCTTATGATGTGTGTGTGTGCGTGTGCATGCATGCCTACATGCGTGTGTGTGCGTGATGTATGTGTGTGCATATGTAGTGTATGTGAATGTGTGTGGGTTTGTGTGAGTGTCAGTGTAGTGTGTGAGAGTGTATACATATGGTGTATATATAGTAAGTGTGAGTGTGCATAGACTCAGTGCAAGATAGGGTCAATGCAAATAGTTTGGGTAACCATTTAATTAGCTATTTAGCAGTCTTATGGCTATTTAGCAGTCTAATGGCTTGGGGGTAGAATCTGTCTCGGAGCCTGTTTGTACCATTTGCCGTTTTGTCCTTGTCATTCCCTGTGCAAGATGCTCCGTTGGTCATGCTGATTAGAAGGTGGCTAGCTGGTCCTATACCTGCATGCTCTGCCTGTTCCCAGGGAAGCCAAGTGCAGTATTTTGTTCTGCTGCCTATAATCCGTTGCAGTAGAGAGGCTTCAATCTCTCAGATTAAAGTATGGGGCCAGTGCATAAGGGTCATATCGGAGAGGGGAGCCAGTGAGAGCAGCTCAGATGAGGTGCGCTCAGCCTGTATTAAAGGCGCCTGCTCTGTTACTTAGCCAGAACCGTATCTGTCTCCATTAATGCTGTTTTATCCCGTTATTTTAGATGTTTAGATCACTTATCCATCCCAGTTTTTTTAAGTATGCACATACTGCTAGTTGAAATGCTGAACTGTCTTACATTCATTGGTTCATATTAGGTCAACATGATTTCAATTTAGAATAGATTTGGATGCAAGACAGAATCCATCAGATTGCATGTTGAATCAGATTCACTCTGAATGATCTATTAAATGATATATTACTGTATACTATTCTAAACCAGAGGTTTGAATAATTCAAGCCTTTTTGTATCTCTTGGGCTGATCTTTTTGTACTTCCTTTATGAAATTAACCATTCCAAGCCATTCATAACAAATATAGAACATTTCCATTGAGCAACAGGCAGATGAGTAGGCTGTCAGTAGGCATCATGATGTTTGCACACTGGATGCTTCCCAGATTAGAATCATATTTGGGTGCATTTACACAGGCAGTCCAATTCAGATTGTTTTCCCCCAATTATTAACAAAATAGCTGATCTGATTGGTCAAGACCAACTAGTTGAAAAATATCAGAATTGGCTGCCTAAACGCAGTCATCATGTCACAGGAGAGGGAAAATACAGTGTACCGTATATAGTGACACTGTCATTAAATTTACACTGTAAATTCAACCCTAATTTACTTAAATTTATCAGTGTAATCAGTGTAATCAATTCAATGACATCTGGTGTGATAATGCCTGGATTGTGTTAACAAAATTATGTTTTAGGAAACATCCTTTTCATTCATATTTGCCACTCTTGATTCAGTGGTTCAGTTTATTAGAAATGCCAGAAACTTCAGATCACATCCAACAAACGGTATTTTATACACATCTAAACCTTTGGAATATTTGGAATCTTAATAGCCACTCTGTTTGCTGGATCTAAATGAAAACACTCAGAGGGATAAACAAAATGAAGTTGGCATCCTGCATTTTAAAACTAGGCAAAAAAGTGAATGGATAAAAGTTTCATCACTTTGTTTGAACATCTGCTGTGGAGCTGAGATTTACCATTAGCTATTTGAGAGGATATTTTTCTGTCAGAAACTTTATGTGAACAGCTTTGTTGTTGAGTGAGTCATCTTTACAGTTTAGAGGGACAAAATTGTGTAATGACACGTTGTGGATCCTCAGAATCCTATAATACTGTTGGAAGAGCCGTATAGCAAATAGTGAACTGGACCCTTAGCCAGGATACATAAACTCACAAATTGAATATCTTGGGCTAAGAGATACGCAGAGTGAAGATTATTAATTTAAGTGCAAAGCTATTTAATCCTTTGAAAGTGCAATGGATGCTTATGAGGGATCATATTTGTTGACGAGAAAGCTGTTTATATTAGATATGTCATTTATCATATTTCTCCTGATGGACAGATGAAACTCCAGTTCTTCAAACTGTAAGATAAGAGGTTTTATGTAAAATAGTCTTCTTAACACAACATTAAAAAACAATTTCTTCTGAGTGATTGTCTTTGTCAAATAATACATGAAGTACAAGAAAAAAAGAGTTAATCAATGAGAAAAGGCAGCTATAGCTCATAAGCCATGTTACAAATGGCACATTAGGGTTGAATGGAGATGAAACACCAACATAATTTCCTATGGCAACAGCTCTGCACATAGCAGCTCAGAACAGCAGCATATGAAAGTGACCATTGCAAGATCATTATATGTCAATAACCCATTTCCAGTCCACCATCTCATTCCACCAGTCTGTTCATTTAGGAGATAAACTGCACTGCAAAGAGAGGGCTAAACATTCTGTACCCCTGTTCATCACAAGAGCAATTCAGACTTCACTATCTGTCTATCACTGGCCTTAGCTGGAACTTCAGCTGGAACTTCAGAAAGACCTTTTATGGTTGGTTGAAGTGAATTGACTTCATAAACTAATGTAAACTTCATAAAATCATTGCTATATCTGTGAATTATATTTATATTATATTATACGCAGTTGCTTGTGAGTTGACATAATGTGACCGCAGCCCTATTTGCCAATGGAATTAAATGTAATGTTATTCTGCCCTCTGTTGGGTACTTTGGGGAATGCATGCATCTAAAGCAGTGTTTCACTGATGGTGAGATGAAGGGTTTGGAGGAAAACAGTTCTTATACTCTTATAATATATGTCTGTTTGTGGTCAATATGCTCCAGAGGGAGCAAAATAATAAAGTCCAGCTAAACATTCAACCTCATGCATATGTCCGGTTAGGTATGAATTCTACCTAAGCTTGCTGTTCTTTGTTTGCTTGTTGTTTTCAACACTGTTGAGATTAATCACACTTTTTTAATGTATGATTGTTTTCCTCATATCTTACAATGCGGGGCGGCAGGTAACCTAGTGGTTAGAGCATTGGACTTGTAACCGAAAGATTGCAAGATGGAATGCCTGAGCTGACAAGGTAAAAATCTGTCCTTCTGCCCCTGAAAAAGGCAGTTAACCCACTGTCCCTAGGCTATCATTGGAATAAGAATTTGTTCTTTACTGACTTGCCTAGTTAAAAGAATGCTGTCCATCAGGTGGTAAGAGAAGCTTGAGAAAATGGATCCTAGAAAGGAAAGGAAGGGTTAAATATGTGGCATTGACCACAAGGTGGTAATCTTGAGCTAAATATGACATTGAAAAGGAAAATGGAATTAATGACATAAAACAGTAAACATTTGAGAGCCTGTCTTTGGAAATTATTTATGTAAATTGCATAATACATAAAAAGTATTTTATACTGAACAAAAACACAACATGCAACAATTTCATCAATTTTACTAAGTTATAGTTCATATACGGAAATCAGTCAATTTAAATAAATGCCTTAGGCCCTAATCTATTGATTTCACATGACTGTGAATACAGATACGCATCTGTTGGAAAAAGATACCTTAAAAAAAAGGTAGGGGTATGGATCAGAAAACCAGTCAGTATCTGGTGTGACCATTATTTGCTTCATGTAGAGCAACACATTTCCTTTTGCATAGAGTTGATGTTGATCAGGCTGTTGACTGTGACCTGTGGAATGTTGTCCCACTCCTTTTCAAGTTGCTGGATATTGGCAGGAACTGGAACACGCTGTCGTACACGTTGAACCAAGCATTCCAAACATGCTAAATGTCTGGTGAGTATGCTGGCATGGAAGAACTGGGATATTTTCAGCTTCCAGGAATTGTGTACAGATCCTTGCAACATGGGGCTGTGCATTATCATGCTGAAACATGAGGTGATGGTGGCGGATGAATGGCACGACAATGCAAAACAATTACAATCTCGTCACGGTACCTCTGTGCATTCAAATTGCCATCGATAAAATTGAATTGTGTTTGTTGTCTGTAGCTTATGCCTACCCATACCATAACCCCACCGGTCACCATGGGGCACTCTGTTCACAACGTTTGGCATCAGCAAACCGGTCTGCAGTTGTGAGGCTGGTTGGACTTACTGCCAAATTCTCTAAAACCATGCTAGATGTGGCTTATGGTAGAGAAATTAACATTGAATTACCTTACAACAGCTCTGCTGGACATTCCTATAGTCAACATGCCAATTGCATGCTCCCTCAAAACTTGAGACATTTGTGGCATTGTGTTGTGTGACAAAACTGCACATTTTAGAGTGGCTTTTTATTGTCCCCAGCACAAAGTGCACCTGTGTAATGATCATCCTGTTGAATCAGCTTCTTGATATGCCACACATGTCAGGTGGATGGATTGTCTTGGCAAAGGAGAGAAGTTCAGTAACAGGGATGTAAACAAATTTGTGCACAACATTTTAGAGAATTAAGCTTTTTGTGTTTTGAAAATTTCTGGGATCTTTTATTTCAGCTCATGAAACACTTTACATGTTGTGTTAATATGTTTGTTCTGTCTATTTACTCTGTTACACTGTAGGGTAAGGGTTGAGCCATACATGATACTAATGTTCTAATAAATGAATGAACCAGGTACTCCATGAAGCTAGGGTTAAGGTTAGGATTAGGTTTAGAGTTATGTCTAAAGTGAGGGTTGAGCATGGTTGTGGACAAAAGACTAGGGTTAGGGTTAGGGCTGAGCTGAGGTTTGGACATGATGCTAGGGTTAGGTTTAAGCTGGGGTGTGGACATGAAGCTAGGGTTAGGGCTGAGCTGGGATGTGGACATGAAGCTAGGGTTAGGGCTAGGGCTGAGCTGGGGTGTGGACATGAAGCTAGGGTTAGGGCTGAGCTGGGGTGTGGACATGAAGCTAGTGTTAGGGCTGAGCTGGGGTGTGGACATGAAACTAGGGTTAGGTTTGAGCTGGGGTGTGGACATGAAGCTAGGGTAAGGGCTGAGCTGGGGTGTGGACATGAAGCTAGGGTTAGGGCTAGGGCTGAGCTGGGGTTTGGACATGAAGTTAGGGTTAGAGCTGAGCTGGGGTGTGGACATGAAGCTAGGGTTAGGGCTGAACTGGAGATTGGACATGAAGCTAGGGTTAGGGCTAAGCTGGGGTGTGGACATGAAGCTAGGGTTAGGTTTGAGCTGGGGTTTGGACATGAAGCGAGGGTTAGGGTTAGGGTTGAGCTGGGGTGTGGACATGAAGCTAGGGTAAGGGCTGAGCTGGGTTGTGGACATAAAGCTAGGGTTAGGTTTGAGCTGTGGTTTGGACATGAAGTTAGGGTTAGGGGTGAGCTGGGGTGTGGACATAAAGCTAGGGTTAGGTTTGAGCTGTGGTTTGGACATGACGCTAGGGTTAGGGCTGAGCTTGGGTGTGGACATGAAGCTAGGGTTAGGGCTGAGCTGGGGTGTGGTCATGAAACTAGGGTTAGGGCTGAGCTGGGGTATGGACATGAAGCTAGGGTTAGGGTTAGAGTTAGGGTTAGGGCTGAGCTGGGGTGTGGACATGAAGCTAGGGTTAGGGCTGAGCTGGGGTGTGGACATAAAACTAGGGTTAGGGCTGAGCTGGGCTGTGGACATGAAGCTAGGGTTAGGGCTGAGCTGGGGTGTGGACATGAAACTAGGGCTAGGGCTAAGCTGGGGTGTGGACATAAAGCTAGGGTTAGGGCTAGTGCTGAGCTGGAGTGTGGACATGAAGCTAGGGTTAGGGTTAGTGCTGAGCTGGGGTGTGGACATGAGCTAGGGTTAGATTTGAAGTGGGAATTGGAAATGAAGCTAGGGATAGGTTTGAGCTGGGATGTGGACATGAAGCTAGGGTTATGTTTGAGCTGGGATGTGGACTTGAAGCTTGGGTTAGGTTTGAGCTGGTGTGTGGACATGAAGCTAGGGTTAGGTTTGACCTGGGATTTGGACATGAAGCTAGGGTTAGGGCTGCGCTGGCGTTTGGACATGAAACTAAGGTTAGGGCTGAGCTGGGGTGTGGACTTGAAGCTTGGGTTAGGTGTGAGCTGGGGTGTTACATGAAGCTATAGTTAGGTTTGAGCTGGGATGTGGACTTGAAGCTTGGGTTACGTTTGAGCTGGGGTGTGGACATGAAGCTAGGGTTAGGTTTGAGCTGGGATGTGGACTTGAAGCTTGGGTTAGGTTTGAGCTGGGATGTGGACATGAAGCTAGGGTTAGGGCTGAGCTGGGGTGTGGACTTGAAGCTTGGGTTAGGTTTGAGCTGGGGTGTGGGCATGAAGCTAGGGTTAGGTTTGAGCTGGGGTGTGGACATGAAGCTAGGGTTATGTTTAAGCTGGGATGTGACTTAAAGCTCGGGTAAGGTTTGAGCTGGGATGTGGACATGAAGCTAGGGTTAGGTTTGAGCTAGGGTGTGGACATGAGGCTAGGGTTAGGGCTTTTGCTGAGCTGGGGTGTGGACATGAAGCTAGGGTTAGGTTTGAGCTGGGGTTAGACATGAAGCTAGGGTTAGGTTTGAGCTGGGGTGTGGACATGAAGCTAGGGTTAGGGCTGAGCTGGGGTGTGGACATGAAGCTAGGGTTAGGGCTGAGCTGGGGTGTGGACATGAAGCTAGGGTTAGGGCTGAGCTGGGGTGTGGACATGAAGCTAGGGTTAGGTTTGAGCTGGGGATTAGACATGAAGCTAGGGTTAGGGCTGAGCTGGGGTGTGGACATGAAGCTAGGGTTAGGGTTAGGGCTGAGCTGAGCTGAGCTGGCGTTTGGACATGAAGCTAGGGTTAGGTTTGAGCTGGGGTGTGGACAATGATCTAGGGTTAGGTTTGAGCTGGGGTGTGGACATGAAGCTAGGGTTAGGTTTGAGCTGGGATGTGGACATGAAGCTAGGGTTAGGGCTAGGGCTGAGCTGGGGTGTGGACACGAAGCTAGGGAAAGGTTTTAGCTGTGGTTAGACATGAAGATAGGGTTAGAGCTGAGCTGGTGTGTGGACATGATCCTAGGGTTAGGTTTGAGCTGGGGTGTGGACATGAAGTTAGTGTTATGTTTGAGCTGGGGTGTAGACATGAATCTAGGGTTAGGGTTAGGGCTGAGCTGGGGATTGGACATGAAGCTAGGGTTAGGGTTAGGGCTGAGCTGGGGTTTGGACATGAAGTTAGGGTTAGTGCTGAGCTGAGGTGTGGACATGAAGCTAGGGTTAGGGTTAGGGCTGAGCTGAGCTGAGATGGGGTTTGGACATAAAGTTAGGGTTAGGGCTGAGCTGGGTTGTGGACATGAAGCTAGGGTTAGGTTTGAGCTGGGGTGTGGACATGAAGCTAGGGTTAGGTTTGAGCTGGGCTGTGGACTTGAAGCTCGGGTTAGGTTTGAGCTGGGGTGTGGACATGAATCTAGGGTTAGGTTTGAGCTGGGATGTGGACATTAAGCTAGGGTTAGGTTTGAGCTGGGGTGTGGACATAAAGCTAGGGTTAGGGCTGACCTGGGATGTGGACATGAAGCTAGGGTTAGGGCTAGGGCTAAGCTGGGATGTGGACATGAAGCTAGGGTTAGGGCTGCGCTGGGGATTGGACATGAAGCTAGGGTTAGGGCTGAGCTGGGGTGTGGACATGAAGCTAGGGTTAGGGTTAGGGCTGAGCTGAGCTGAGCTGGCGTTTGGACATGAAGCTAGGGTTAGGTTTGAGCTGGGGTGTGGACAATGATCTAGGGTTAGGTTTGAGCTGGGGTGTGGACATGAAGCTAGGGTTAGGTTTGAGCTGGGATGTGGACATGAAGCTAGGGTTAGGGCTAGGGCTGAGCTGGGGTGTGGACACGAAGCTAGGGAAAGGTTTTAGCTGTGGTTAGACATGAAGATAGGGTTAGAGCTGAGCTGGTGTGTGGACATGATCCTAGGGTTAGGTTTGAGCTGGGGTGTGGACATGAAGTTAGTGTTATGTTTGAGCTGGGGTGTAGACATGAATCTAGGGTTAGGGTTAGGGCTGAGCTGGGGATTGGACATGAAGCTAGGGTTAGGGTTAGGGCTGAGCTGGGGTTTGGACATGAAGTTAGGGTTAGTGCTGAGCTGAGGTGTGGACATGAAGCTAGGGTTAGGGTTAGGGCTGAGCTGAGCTGAGATGGGGTTTGGACATAAAGTTAGGGTTAGGGCTGAGCTGGGTTGTGGACATGAAGCTAGGGTTAGGTTTGAGCTGGGGTGTGGACATGAAGCTAGGGTTAGGTTTGAGCTGGGCTGTGGACTTGAAGCTCGGGTTAGGTTTGAGCTGGGGTGTGGACATGAATCTAGGGTTAGGTTTGAGCTGGGATGTGGACATTAAGCTAGGGTTAGGTTTGAGCTGGGGTGTGGACATAAAGCTAGGGTTAGGGCTGACCTGGGATGTGGACATGAAGCTAGGGTTAGGGCTAGGGCTAAGCTGGGATGTGGACATGAAGCTAGGGTTAGGGCTGCGCTGGGGATTGGACATGAAGCTAGGGTTAGGGCTGAGCTGGGGTGTGAACATGAAGCTAGGGTTAGGGCTGAGCTGGGGTGTGGACATGAGCTAGGGTTAGGTTTGAGCTGGGGTGTGGACATGAAGCTAGGGTTAGGTTTGACCTGGGATGTGGACTTGATGCTCGGGTTAGGTTTGAGCTGGGGTGTGGACATGAAGCTAGGGTTAGGCTTGAACTGGGATGTGGACATGAAGCTAGGGTTATGGTTAGGGCTGAGCTGAGCTGGGGTTTGGACATGAAGTTAGGGTTAGGGCTGAGCTGGGGTGTGGACATGAAGCTAAGATTAGGTTTGAGCTGGGGTGTGGACATGAAGCTAGGGTTAGGCTTGAACTGGGACGTGGACATGAAGCTAGGGTTAGGGTTAGGGCTGAGCTGAGCTGGGGTTTGGACATGAAGCTAAGATTAGGTTTGAGCTGGGATGTGGACATGAAGCTAGGGTTAGATTTGAGCTGAGGTGTGGTTATAAAGCTAGGGTTAGGTTTTAGCTGGGGTTAGACATGAAGCTAGGGTTAGGGCTGAGCTGGGGTTTGGACATGAAGCGAGGGTTCGGGTTAGGGTTGAGCTGGGGTGTTGACATGAAGCTAGGGTAGGGGCTGATCTGGGGTGTGGACATGAAGCTAGGGTTAGGGCTGAGCTGGGGTGTGGACATGAAGTTAAGGTTAGGGTTAGGGCTGAGCTGGGGTGTGGAAATGAAGCTAGGGTTAGGGCTGAGCTTGGGTTTGGACATGAAGCTAGGGTTAGGTTTGAGCTGGGGTTTAGTCATGAAGCTAGGGTTAGGTTTGAGCTGGGGTTTAGACAAGAACCTAGGGTTAGGTTTGAGCTGGGATCTGGACATGAAGCTAGGGTTAGGTTTGAGCTGGGATGTGGAATTGAAGCTCGGGTTAGGTTTGAGCTGTTGTGTGGACATGAAGCTAGGGTTAGGTTTGAGCTGGGATGTGGACATTAAGCTAGGTTTGAGCTGGGATGTGGACTTGAAACTCGGGTTAGGTTTGAGGTGTGGTTTGGACATGAAGCTAGGGTTAGGTTTGAGCTGGGGTGTGGACATGAATCTAGGGTTAGGTTTGAGCTGGGGTGTGGACATGAATCTAGGGTTAGGGTTAGGGCTGAGCTGGGGTTTGGACATAAAGTTAGGGTTAGGGCTGAGCTGGGATGTGGACATGAAGCTAGGATTATTGCTAAATTGGGGTGTGGACATGAAGCTAGGGTTAGGGTTAGGCCTGAGCTGGGGATTGGACATGAAGCTAGGGTTAGGGTTAGGGCAGCGCTGTGGTTTGGACATGAAGTTAGGGTTAGTGCTGAGCTGGGGTGTGAACATTATTCAAGGGTTAGGGCTGAGCTGAGATGGGGTTTGGACATGAAGTTAGGGTTAGGGCTGAGCTGGGGTATGGACATGAAGCTAAGATTAGGTTTGAGCTGGGATGTGGACATGAAGCTAGGGTTAGGTTTGAGCTGGGGTGTGGTTATGAAGCTAGGGTTAGGTTTGAGATGGGGTTAGGCATGAAGCTAGGGTTAGGGCTGAGCTGGGGTTAGGCATGAAGCTAGTGTTAGGTTTGAGCTGGGGTTTGGACATGAAGCAAGGTTTAGGGTTAGAGCTGAGCTGGGGAGTGGACATGAAGCTAGGATAAGGGCTGAGCTGAGGTCTGGACATGAAGCTAGGGTTAGGGCTGAGCTGGGGTGTGGACATGAAGTTAAGGTTAGGGCTAGGGCTGAGCTGGGGTGTGGATATGAAGCTAGGGTTAGGTTTGAGCTTGGGTTTGGTCATGAAGCTAGGGTTAGGTTTGAGCTGGGGTGTGGACATGAAGCTAGGGTTAGATTTGAGCTGGGGTGTGGTTATAAAGCTAGGGTTAGGTTTTAGCTGGGGTTAGACATGAAGCTAGGGTTAGGGCTGAGCTGGGGTTTGGACATGAAGCTAGGGTTAGGTTTGAGCTGGGGTTTGGACATGAAGCGAGGGTTCGGGTTAGGGTTGAGCTGGGGTGTGGAAATGAAGCTAGGGTTAGGGCTGAGCTTGGGTTTGGACATGAAGCTAGGGTTAGGTTTGAGCTGGGGTTTAGTCATGAAGCTAGGGTTAGGTTTCAGCTTGGGTTTAGACAAGAAGCTAGGGTTAGGTTTGAGCTGGGATCTGGACATGAAGCTAGGGTTAGGTTTGAGCTGGGATGTGGAATTGAAGCTCGGGTTAGGTTTGAGCTGTTGTGTGGACATGAAGCTAGGGTTAGGTTTGAGCTGGGATGTGGACATTAAGCTAGGTTTGAGCTGGGATGTGGACTTGAAACTCGGGTTAGGTTTGAGGTGTGGTTTGGACATGAAGCTAGGTTTAGGTTTGAGCTGGGGTGTGGACATGAATCTAGGGTTATTGCGAAGCTGGGGTGTGGACATAAAGCTAGGGTTAGGGTTAGGCCTGAGCTGGGGATTGGACATGAAGCTAGGGTTAGGGTTAGGGCAGCGCTGGGGTTTGGACATGAAGTTAGGGTTAGTGCTGAGCTGGGGTGTGGACATTATTCAAGGGTTAGGGCTGAGCTGAGATGGGGTTTGGACATGAAGTTAGGGTTAGGGCTGAGCTGGGGTATGGACATGAAGCTAAGATTAGGTTTGAGCTGGGGTGTGGACATGAAGCTAGGGTTAGGTTTGAGCTGGGGTGTGGTTATGAAGCTAGGGTTAGGTTTGAGATGGGGTTAGGCATGAAGCTAGGGTTAGGGCTGAGCTGAGGTTAGGCATGAAGCTAGGGTTAGGTTTGAGCTGGGGTTTGGACATGAAGCAAGGTTTAGGGTTAGAGCTGAGTTGGGGAGTTTACATGAAGCTAGGATAAGGGCTGAGCTGGGGTCTGGACATGAAGCTAGGTTTAGGGCTGAGCTGGGGTTTGGACATGAAGTTAAGGTTAGGGCTAGGGCTGAGCTGGGGTGTGGATATGAAGCTAGGGTTAGGGCTGAGCTTGGGTTTGGACATGAAGCTAGGGTTAGGTTTGAGCTGGGGTGTGGCCATGAAGCTAGGGTTAGGTTTGAGCTGGGGTGTGGACATGAATCTAGGGTTAGGGTTCGGGCTGAGCTGGGGTTTGGACATGAAGTTATGTTTAGGGCCTAGCTGGGATGTGGACATGAAGCTAGGGTTAGGGCTAAGCTGGGGTGTGGACATGAAGCTAGGGTTAGGGTTAGGGCTGAGCTGAGCTGGGGATTGGACATGAAACTAGGGTTAGGGTTAGGGCAGCGCTGGGGTTTGGACATGAAGTTAGGGTTAGTGCTGAGCTGGGGTGTGGACATGAAGCAAGGGTTAGGGTTAGGGCTGAGCTGAGATGGGGTTTGGACATGATGTTAGGGTTAGGGCTGAGCTGGGGTGTGGACATGAAGCTAAGATTTGGTTTGAGCTGGGGTGTGGACATGAAGCTAGGGTTAGGTTTGAGCTGTGGTGTGGTTATGAAGCTAGGGTTAGGTTTGAGCTGGGGTGTGGACATGAAGCTAGGGTTAGGTTTGAGCTGGGCTGTGGACTTGAAGCTCGGGTTAGGTTTGAGCTGGGGTGTGGACATGAATCTAGGGTTAGGTTTGAGCTGGGATGTGGACATTAAGCTAGGGTTAGGTTTGAGCTGGGGTGTGGACATAAAGCTAGGGTTAGGGCTGACCTGGGATGTGGACATGAAGCTAGGGTTAGGGCTAGGGCTAAGCTGGGATGTGGACATGAAGCTAGGGTTAGGGCTGCGCTGGGGATTGGACATGAAGCTAGGGTTAGGGCTGAGCTGGGGTGTGAACATGAAGCTAGGGTTAGGGCTGAGCTGGGGTGTGGACATGAGCTAGGGTTAGGTTTGAGCTGGGGTGTGGACATGAAGCTAGGGTTAGGTTTGACCTGGGATGTGGACTTGATGCTCGGGTTAGGTTTGAGCTGGGGTGTGGACATGAAGCTAGGGTTAGGCTTGAACTGGGACGTGGACATGAAGCTAGGGTTAGGGTTAGGGCTGAGCTGAGCTGGGGTTTGGACATGAAGCTAAGATTAGGTTTGAGCTGGGATGTGGACATGAAGCTAGGGTTAGATTTGAGCTGAGGTGTGGTTATAAAGCTAGGGTTAGGTTTTAGCTGGGGTTAGACATGAAGCTAGGGTTAGGGCTGAGCTGGGGTTTGGACATGAAGCGAGGGTTCGGGTTAGGGTTGAGCTGGGGTGTTGACATGAAGCTAGGGTAGGGGCTGATCTGGGGTGTGGACATGAAGCTAGGGTTAGGGCTGAGCTGGGGTGTGGACATGAAGTTAAGGTTAGGGTTAGGGCTGAGCTGGGGTGTGGAAATGAAGCTAGGGTTAGGGCTGAGCTTGGGTTTGGACATGAAGCTAGGGTTAGGTTTGAGCTGGGGTTTAGTCATGAAGCTAGGGTTAGGTTTGAGCTGGGGTTTAGACAAGAACCTAGGGTTAGGTTTGAGCTGGGATCTGGACATGAAGCTAGGGTTAGGTTTGAGCTGGGATGTGGAATTGAAGCTCGGGTTAGGTTTGAGCTGTTGTGTGGACATGAAGCTAGGGTTAGGTTTGAGCTGGGATGTGGACATTAAGCTAGGTTTGAGCTGGGATGTGGACTTGAAACTCGGGTTAGGTTTGAGGTGTGGTTTGGACATGAAGCTAGGGTTAGGTTTGAGCTGGGGTGTGGACATGAATCTAGGGTTAGGTTTGAGCTGGGGTGTGGACATGAATCTAGGGTTAGGGTTAGGGCTGAGCTGGGGTTTGGACATAAAGTTAGGGTTAGGGCTGAGCTGGGATGTGGACATGAAGCTAGGATTATTGCTAAATTGGGGTGTGGACATGAAGCTAGGGTTAGGGTTAGGCCTGAGCTGGGGATTGGACATGAAGCTAGGGTTAGGGTTAGGGCAGCGCTGTGGTTTGGACATGAAGTTAGGGTTAGTGCTGAGCTGGGGTGTGAACATTATTCAAGGGTTAGGGCTGAGCTGAGATGGGGTTTGGACATGAAGTTAGGGTTAGGGCTGAGCTGGGGTATGGACATGAAGCTAAGATTAGGTTTGAGCTGGGATGTGGACATGAAGCTAGGGTTAGGTTTGAGCTGGGGTGTGGTTATGAAGCTAGGGTTAGGTTTGAGATGGGGTTAGGCATGAAGCTAGGGTTAGGGCTGAGCTGGGGTTAGGCATGAAGCTAGTGTTAGGTTTGAGCTGGGGTTTGGACATGAAGCAAGGTTTAGGGTTAGAGCTGAGCTGGGGAGTGGACATGAAGCTAGGATAAGGGCTGAGCTGAGGTCTGGACATGAAGCTAGGGTTAGGGCTGAGCTGGGGTGTGGACATGAAGTTAAGGTTAGGGCTAGGGCTGAGCTGGGGTGTGGATATGAAGCTAGGGTTAGGTTTGAGCTTGGGTTTGGTCATGAAGCTAGGGTTAGGTTTGAGCTGGGGTGTGGACATGAAGCTAGGGTTAGATTTGAGCTGGGGTGTGGTTATAAAGCTAGGGTTAGGTTTTAGCTGGGGTTAGACATGAAGCTAGGGTTAGGGCTGAGCTGGGGTTTGGACATGAAGCTAGGGTTAGGTTTGAGCTGGGGTTTGGACATGAAGCGAGGGTTCGGGTTAGGGTTGAGCTGGGGTGTGGAAATGAAGCTAGGGTTAGGGCTGAGCTTGGGTTTGGACATGAAGCTAGGGTTAGGTTTGAGCTGGGGTTTAGTCATGAAGCTAGGGTTAGGTTTCAGCTTGGGTTTAGACAAGAAGCTAGGGTTAGGTTTGAGCTGGGATCTGGACATGAAGCTAGGGTTAGGTTTGAGCTGGGATGTGGAATTGAAGCTCGGGTTAGGTTTGAGCTGTTGTGTGGACATGAAGCTAGGGTTAGGTTTGAGCTGGGATGTGGACATTAAGCTAGGTTTGAGCTGGGATGTGGACTTGAAACTCGGGTTAGGTTTGAGGTGTGGTTTGGACATGAAGCTAGGTTTAGGTTTGAGCTGGGGTGTGGACATGAATCTAGGGTTATTGCGAAGCTGGGGTGTGGACATAAAGCTAGGGTTAGGGTTAGGCCTGAGCTGGGGATTGGACATGAAGCTAGGGTTAGGGTTAGGGCAGCGCTGGGGTTTGGACATGAAGTTAGGGTTAGTGCTGAGCTGGGGTGTGGACATTATTCAAGGGTTAGGGCTGAGCTGAGATGGGGTTTGGACATGAAGTTAGGGTTAGGGCTGAGCTGGGGTATGGACATGAAGCTAAGATTAGGTTTGAGCTGGGGTGTGGACATGAAGCTAGGGTTAGGTTTGAGCTGGGGTGTGGTTATGAAGCTAGGGTTAGGTTTGAGATGGGGTTAGGCATGAAGCTAGGGTTAGGGCTGAGCTGAGGTTAGGCATGAAGCTAGGGTTAGGTTTGAGCTGGGGTTTGGACATGAAGCAAGGTTTAGGGTTAGAGCTGAGTTGGGGAGTTTACATGAAGCTAGGATAAGGGCTGAGCTGGGGTCTGGACATGAAGCTAGGTTTAGGGCTGAGCTGGGGTTTGGACATGAAGTTAAGGTTAGGGCTAGGGCTGAGCTGGGGTGTGGATATGAAGCTAGGGTTAGGGCTGAGCTTGGGTTTGGACATGAAGCTAGGGTTAGGTTTGAGCTGGGGTGTGGCCATGAAGCTAGGGTTAGGTTTGAGCTGGGGTGTGGACATGAATCTAGGGTTAGGGTTCGGGCTGAGCTGGGGTTTGGACATAAAGTTATGTTTAGGGCCTAGCTGGGATGTGGACATGAAGCTAGGGTTAGGGCTAAGCTGGGGTGTGGACATGAAGCTAGGGTTAGGGTTAGGGCTGAGCTGAGCTGGGGATTGGACATGAAACTAGGGTTAGGGTTAGGGCAGCGCTGGGGTTTGGACATGAAGTTAGGGTTAGTGCTGAGCTGGGGTGTGGACATGAAGCAAGGGTTAGGGTTAGGGCTGAGCTGAGATGGGGTTTGGACATGATGTTAGGGTTAGGGCTGAGCTGGGGTGTGGACATGAAGCTAAGATTTGGTTTGAGCTGGGGTGTGGACATGAAGCTAGGGTTAGGTTTGAGCTGTGGTGTGGTTATGAAGCTTGGGTTAGGTTTGAGCTGGAGTTAGGCATGAAGCTAGGGTTAGGGCTGAGCTGGGGTTAGGCATGAAGCTAGGGTTAGGTTTGAGCTGGCGTTTGGACATGAAGCGAGGGTTAGGGTTAGGGCTGAGCTGGGGTGTCGACATGAAGCTAGGATAAGGGCTGAGCTGGGGTGTGGACATGAAGCTAGGGTTATGGCTGAGCTGGGGTGTGGAAACGAAGTTAAGGTTAGGGCTAGGGCTGAGCTGGGGTGTGGACATGAAGCTAGGATAAGGGCTGAGCTGGGGTTTAGACATGAAGCTAGGGTTAGGTTTGAGCTTGGGTGTGGACAATGATCTAGGGTTAGGTTTGAGCGGGGCTGTGGACTTGAAGCTCAGGTTTGAGCTGGGGTGTGGAAATGAAGCTAGGGTTAGGTTTGAGCTGGGATGTGGACATGAATCTAGAGTTAGGTTTGAGCTGAGGTGTGGACATGAAGCTAGGGTTAGGGCTGAGCTGGGGTGTGGACATGAAGTTAGGGTTAGGGCTGAGCTGGGGTTTGGACATGAAGCGAGGGTTAGGGTTAGGGCTGAGCTGGGGTGTGGACATGAAGCTAGGGTTAGGGCTGCGCTGGGGATTGGACATGAAGCTAGGGTTAGGGTTGAGCTGGGGTATCAACATGAAGCTAGGGTTAGGGTTGAGCTGGGGTGTGGACTTGAGCTAGGGTTAGGTTTGAGCTGGGGTGTGGACATGAAGCTAGGGTTAGGTTTGACCTGGGATGTGGACTTGATGCTCGGGTTAGGTTTGAGCTGGGGTGTGGACATGAAGCTAGGGTAGGCTTGAACTGGGATGTGGACATGAAGCTAGGGTTAGGGTTAGGGCTGCGCTGAGCTGGGGTTTGGACATGAAGCTAAGATTAGGTTTGAGCTGTGGTGTGGACATGAAGCTAGGGTTAGATTTGAGCTGGGGTGTGGTTATAAAGCTAGGGTTAGGTTTTAGCTGGGGTTAGACATGAAGCTAGGGTTAGGGTTGAGCTGGGGTGTTGACATGAGGCTAGGGTAGGGGCTGATCTGTGGTGTGGACATGAAGTTAAGGTTAGGGTTAGGGCTGAGCTGGGGTGTGGACATGAAGCTAGGGTTAGGGCTGAGCTTGGGTTTGGACATGAAGCTAGGGTTAGGTTTGAGCTGGGGTTTAGACTTGAAGCTAGGGTTAGGTTTGAGCTAGGATCTGGATATGAAGCTAGGGTTAGGGTGGAGCTGGGATGTGGAATTGAAGCTCGGGTTAGGTTTGAGCTGTTGTGTGGACATGAAGCTATGGTTAGGTTTGAGCTGGGATGTGGACATTAAGCTAGGTTTGAGCTGGGGTGTGGACATGAAGCTAGGGTTAGGGCTGAGCTGGGATGTGGACATGAAGCTAGGGTTAGGCTTGAACTGGGATGTGGACATGAAGCTAGGGTTAGGGTTAGGGCTGCGCTGAGCTGGGGTTAGGACATGAAGCTAAGATTAGGTTTGAGCTGGGGTGTGGTTATAAAGCTAGGGTTAGGTTTTAGCTGGGGTTAGACATGAAGCTAGGGTTAGGGTTGAGCTGGGGTGTTGACATGAAGCTAGGTTAGGGGCTGATCTGGGGTGTGGACATGAAGTTAAGGTTAGGGTTAGGGCTGAGCTGGGGTGTGGACATGAAGCTAGGGTTAGGGCTGAGCTTGGGTTTGGACATGAAGCTAGGGTTAGGGCTGAGCTTGGGTTTGGACATGAAGCTAGGGTTAGGTTTGAGCTGGGGTTTAGTCATGAAGCTAGGGTTAGGTTTGAGCTGGGGTTTAGACATAAAGCTAGGGTTAGGTTTGAGCTGGGATGTGGAATTGAAGCTCGGGCTAGGTTTGAGCTGTTGTGTGGACATGAAGCTAGGGTAAGGTTTGAGCTGGGATGTGGACATTAAGCTAGGTTTGAGCTGGGGTGTGGACATGAAGCTAGGGTTAGGGCTGAGCTGGGATGTGGACATGAAGCTAGGGTTAGGGCTGAGCTTGGGTTTGGACATGAAGTTAGGGTTAGGTTTGAGCTGGGGTGTGGACATGAAGCTAGGGTTAGGTTTGAGCTGGGGTGTGGACATGAATCTAGGGTTAGGGTTCGGGCTGAGCTGGGGTTTGGACATGAAGTTATGTTTAGGGCCTAGCTGGGATGTGGACATGAAGCTAGGGTTAGGGCTAAGCTGGGGTGTGGACATGAAGCTAGGGTTAGGGTTAGGGCTGAGCTGAGCTGGGGATTGGACATGAAACTATGGTTAGGGTTAGGGCAGCGCTGGGGTTTGGACATGAAGTTAGGGTTAGTGCTGAGCTGGGGTGTGGACATGAAGCAAGGGTTAGGGTTAGGGCTGAGCTGAGATGGGGTTTGGACATGAAGTTAGGGTTAGGGCTGAGCTGGGGTGTGGACATGAAGCTAAGATTTGGTTTGAGCTGGGGTGTGGACATGAAGCTAGGGTTAGGTTTGAGCTGTGGTGTGGTGTGGTTATGAAGCTAAGGTTAGGTTTGAGCTGGGGTTAGGCATGAAGCTAGGGTTAGGGCTGAGCTGGGGTTAGGCATGAAGCTAGGGTTAGGTTTGAGCTGGCGTTTGGACATGAAGCAAGGGATAGGGTTAGGGCTGAGCTGGGGTGTCGACATGAAGCTAGGATAAGGGCTGAGCTGGGGTGTGGACATGAAGCTAGGGTTAGGGCTGAGCTGGGGTGTGGAAACAAAGTTAAGGTTAGGGCTAGGGCTGAGCTGGGGTGTGGACATGAAGCTAGGATAAGGGCTGAGCTGGGGTTTAGACATGAAGCTAGGGTTAGGTTTGAGCTGGGGTGTGGACAATGATCTAGGGTTAGGTTTGAGCTGGGATGTGGACATGAATCTAGAGTTAGGTTTGAGCTGAGGTGTGGACATGAAGCTAGGGTTAGGGCTGAGCTGGGGTGTGGACATGAAGTTAGGGTTAGGGCTGAGCTGGGGTTTGGACATGAAGCGAGGGTTTGTGTTAGGGCTGAGCTGGGGTGTGGACATGAAGCTAGGGTTAGGGCTGCGCTGGGGATTGGACACGAAGCTAGGGTTAGGGCTGAGCTGGGGTGTGAACATGAAGCTAGGGTTAGGGTTGAGCTGGGGTGTGGACTTGAGCTAGGGTTAGGTTTGAGCTTGGGTGTGGACATGAAGCTAGGGTTAGGTTTGACCTGGGATGTGGACTTGATGCTCGGGTTAGGTTTGAGCTGGGGTGTGGACATGAAGCTAGGGTTAGGCTTGAACTGGGATGTGGACATGAAGCTAGGGTTAGGGTTAGGGCTGAGCTGAGCTGGGGTTTGGACATGAAGCTAAGATTAGGTTTGAGCTGGGGTGTGGACATGAAGCTAGGGTTAGATTTGAGCTGGGGTGTGGTTATAAAGCTAGGGTTAGGTTTTAGCTGGGGTTAGACATGAAGCTAGGGTTAGGGTTGAGCTGGGGTGTTGACATGAAGCTAGGGTAGGGGCTGATCTGGGGTGTGGACATGAAGCTAGGGTTAGGGCTGAGCTGGGGTGTGGACATGAAGTTAAGGTTAGGGTTAGGGCTGAGCTGGGGTGTGGACATGAAGCTGGGGTTAGGGCTGAGCTTGGGTTTGGACATAAAGCTAGGGTTAGGTTTGAGCTGGGGTTTAGTCATGAAGCTAGGGTTAGGTTTGAGCTGGGGTTTAGACATGAAGATAGGGTTAGGTTTGAGCTGGGATCTGAATATGAAGCTAGGGTTAGGTTTGAGCTGGGATGTGGAATTGAAGCTCGGGTTAGGTTTGAGCTGTTGTGTGGACATGAAGCTAGGTTTAGGTTTGAGCTGGGATGTGGACATTAAGCTAGGTTTGAGCTGGGGTGTGGACATGGAGCTAGGGTTAGGGCTGAGCTGGGATGTGGACATGAAGCTAGGGTTAAGGCTGAGCTGGGGTTTGGACATGAAGCTCGGGTTAGGTTTGAGCTGGGATGTGGACTTGAAGCTCGGGTTAGGTTTGAGGTGTGGTTTGGACATGAAGCTAGGGTTAGGTTTGAGCTGGGGTGTGGACATGAATCTAGGGTTAGGGTTAGGGCTGAGCTGGGGTTTGGACATAAAGTTAGGGTTAGGGCTGAGCTGGGATGTGGACATGAAGCTAGGGTTAGGGTTAGGCCTGAGCTGGGGATTGGACATGAAGCTAGGGTTAGGGCTGAGCTGGGGTGTGGACATTATTCAAGGGTTAGGGCTGAGCTGAGATGGGGTTTGGTCATGAAGTTAGGGTTAGGGCTGAGCTGGGGTGTGGACATGAAGCTAAGATTAGGTTTGAGCTGGGGTGTGGACATGAAGCGAGGGTTAGGTTTGAGCTGGGGTGTGGTTATGAAGCTAGGGTTAGGTTTGAGATGGGGTTAGGCATGAAGCTAGGGTTAGGGCTGAGCTGGGGTTAGGCATGAAGCTAGGGTTAGGTTTGAGCTGGGGTTTGGACATGAAGCAAGGTTTAGGGTTAGAGCTGAGCTGGGGAGTGGACATGAATCTAGGATAAGGGCTGAGCTGAGGTCTGGACATGAAGCTAGGGTTAGGGCTGAGCTGGGGTGTGGACATGAAGTTAAGGTTAGGGCTAGGGCTGAGCTGGGGTGTGGATATGAAGCTAGGGTTAGGGCTGAGCTTGGGTTTGGACATGAAGCTAGGGTTAGGTTTGAGCTGGGGTGTGGACATGAAGCTAGGGTTAGGTTTGAGCTGGAGTGTGGACATGAATCTAGGGTTAGGGTTCGGGCTGAGCTGGGGTTTGGACATGAAGTTATGTTTAGGGCCTAGCTGGGATGTGGACATGAAGTTAGGGTTAGGGCTGAGCTTGGGTTTGGACATAAAGCTAGGGTTAGGTTTGAGCTGGGGTTTAGTCATGAAGCTAGGGTTAGGTTTGAGCTGGGGTTTAGACATGAAGATAGGGTTAGGTTTGAGCTGGGATCTGAATATGAAGCTAGGGTTAGGTTTGAGCTGGGATGTGGAATTGAAGCTCGGGTTAGGTTTGAGCTGTTGTGTGGACATGAAGCTAGGGTAAGGTTTGAGCTGGGATGTGGACATTAAGCTAGGTTTGAGCTGGGGTGTGGACATGGAGCTAGGGTTAGGGCTGAGCTGGGATGTGGACATGAAGCTAGGGTTAAGGCTGAGCTGGGGTTTGGACATGAAGCTCGGTTTAGGTTTGAGCTGGGATGTGGACTTGAAGCTCGGGTTAGGTTTGAGGTGTGGTTTGGACATGAAGCTAGGGTTAGGTTTGAGCTGGGGTGTGGACATGAATCTAGGGTTAGGGTTAGGGCTGAGCTGGGGTTTGGACATAAAGTCAGGGTTAGGGCTGAGCTGGGATGTGGACATGAAGCTAGGGTTATTGCTAAGCTGGGGTGTGGACATGAAGCTAGGGTTAGGGTTAGGCCTGAGCTGGGGATTGGACATGAAGCTAGGGTTAGGGTTAGGGCAGCGCTGGGGTTTGGACATGAAGTTAGGGTTAGTGCTGAGCTGGGGTGTGGACATTACTCAAGGGTTAGGGCTGAGCTGAGATGGGGTTTGGACATGAAGTTAGGGTTAGGGCTGAGCTGGGGTGTGAACATGAAGCTAAGATTAGGTTTGAGCTGGGGTGTGGACATGAAGCTAGGTTTAGGTTTGAGCTGGGGTGTGGTTATGAAGCTAGGGTTAGGTTTGAGATGGGGTTAGGCATGAAGCTAGGGTTAGGGCTGAGCTGGGGTTAGGCATGAAGCTAGGGTTAGGTTTGAGCTGGGGTTTGGACATGAAGCAAGGTTTAGGGTTAGAGCTGAGCTGGGGAGTGGACATGAAGCTAGGATAAGGGCTGAGCTGAGGTCTGGACATGAAGCTAGGGTTAGGGCTGAGCTGGGGTGTGGACATGAAGTTAAGGTTAGGGCTAGGGCTGAGCTGGGGTGTGGATATGAAGCTAGGGTTAGGTTTGAGCTGGGGTGTGGACATGAAGCTAGGGTTAGGTTTGAGCTGGGGTGTGGACATGAATCTAGGGTTAGGGTTCGGGCTGAGCTGGGGTTTGGACATGAAGTTATGTTTAGGGCCTAGCTGGGATGTGGACATGAAGTTAGGGTTAGGGCTAAGCTGGGGTGTGGACATGAAGCTAGGGTTAGGGTTAGGGCTGAGCTGAGCTGGGGATTGGACATGAAGCTAGGGTTAGGGTTAGGGCAGCGCTGGGGTTTGGACATGAAGTTAGGGTTAGTGCTGAGCTGGGGTGTGGACATGAAGCAAGGGTTAGGGTTAGGGCTGAGCTGAGCTGGGGTGTGGACATGAAGCTAAGATTCGGTTTGAGCTGGGGTGTGGACATGAAGCTAGGGTTAGATTTGAGCTGGGGTGTGGTTATGAATCTAGGGTTAGGTTTGAGCTGGGGTTAGGCATGAAGCTAGGGTTAGGGCTGAGCTGGTGTTAGGCATGAGGCTATAGTTAGGTTTGAGCTGGCGTTTGGACATGAAGCGAGGGTTAGGGTTAGGGCTGAGCTGGGGTGTGGACATGAAGCTAGGATAAGGGCTGAGCTGGGGTGTGGACATGAAGCTAGGGTTAGGGCTGAGCTGTGGTGTGGAAACGAAGTTAAGGTTAGGGCTGGGGCTGAGCTGGGGTGTGGACATGAAGCTAGGTTAAGGGCTGAGCTGGGGTTTAGACATTAATTAGGGTTAGGTTTGAGCTGGGGTGTTGACAATGATCTAGGGTTAGGTTTGAGCTGGGGTGTGGACATGAAGCTAGGGTTAGGTTTTAGCTGGGGTGTGGTTATGAAGCTAGGGTTAGGTTTTAGCTGGGGTGTGGACATGAAGCTAGGGTTAGGTTTGAGCTGGGATGTGGACATGAAGCTAGGGTTATGTTTGAGATGGGATGTGGACATGAAGCTAGGGTTAGATTTGAGCTGGGGTTTAGACATGAAGCTAGATTTAGGTTTGAGCTGGGGTTAGACATGAAGCTAAGGTTATTTTGAGCTGGGGTTTAGACATGAATCTAGGGTTATTTTGAGTTGGGGTGTGGACATGAAGCTAGGGTTAGGTTTGAGCTGGAGTGTGGACATGAAGCTAGGGTTAGGTTTGAGCTGGTGTGTGGACATGAAGCTAGGGTTAGGTTTTAGCTGGGATGTGGATATTAAGCTCGGGTTAGGTTTGAGCTGGGGTGTGGACATGAAGCTAGGGTTAGGTTTGAGCTGGGATGTGGACATGAAGCTAGGGTTATGTTTGAGATGGGATGTGGACATGAAGCTAGGGTTAGATTTGAGCTGGGGTTTAGACATGAAGCTAGATTTAGGTTTGAGCTGGGGTTAGACATGAAGCTAGGGTTAGGTTTGAGCTGGGGTGTGGACAATGATCTAGGGTTAGGTTTGAGCTGGGGTGTGGACATGAAGCTAGGGTTAGGTTTGAGCTGGGGTGTGGACATAAAGCAATGGTTAAATTTGAGCTGGGGTGTGGTTATGAAGCTAGGGTTAGGTTTTAGCTGGGGTTAGACATGAAGCTAGGGTTAGGTTTGAGCTAGGGTTAGTGTTCCTCAAGTCATAGTAGTCCGTAGAGGTCCGAGTTCAGGTGTATAACTAATGAGCTGTCTGAGATTATGTGGATAACTAATGAGTTGTCTGAGATCACGGCTGTCTTAATTTCCAGGGGTTATTTTACCAAGACATGGAAACAGGATCAGACAAGGCTATGTCATCTGAATAAAGACACTTTTTGTCTTGAAATCCACATTTTCCATACACTGAATTTAATATCCATTGTTCGTTGCCAGCTTTAACACTCTTTTTTTTTATTTTATTTTTTACATTTAGCCTTTCAGTACTTTCGATTAGAGTCTATGATAGAGGTGACTGTTTATATAAGGGGAAGGAACAGGAACATACAGTAACCCAAACTAGTGTCAAGAGACAGAGCGAATGTTCACTCTAGTCTACTTATGTAGCCATAAACTTCCCAGGCAGTGGTACTTGATGTTACCTTCTAATTGTCACACTATGGATGTGAGATTATGGTGAATGGATAAGATGACAGTAATCTAGTCATGTTTGAATTGAGAGTAGGGCTTCTGTCCCTGGATAACTTCCACCTCCACTACACAGCTCAGCTGGACACAAGTCTTTATAACTCTTGCCTGGCCTGGCCACTACTTTAATCATGAAAATATATTGTACAGTTAGCATTGACAGCATGGCCTAGAAAGATTTATGATGTGTGGCAAGACACCAGCAGCCCTCCTTTCCCTCCCCCAGCCCAAACCCTCTGAGCTGGGTATTTTCAGCAGGCCATCTGTGGGCAGTTCTGAGAGCCAGTTTGTGTCATCTGCCAGACTAAAAGAGTGTTAGTTCCAGTTCACTTCAATAATACCTTATAAGAATAAATCACCCAAAACCTGATCCACTAAGCCAGCCTCATTTTGACATGATGTGTGCTGCTAACTCAAACATAGTCATAGTAGCAGGTAATCAGAAACCTTCCCATCCCTCTGTCCCTCTTATCTCTCGGCTGCGTTAGACTCGCATCACTCCACCGCTGGCATAAGACAGCAGTTTGGGGGAACGCTCAGAGCACAAAAGTGTCCAGTCTCTGCTTATCATGGAAAGGATAAAAAGCTAAAAGAGATAGACACAGTTTCCTTGTTGCCTGGGAGAGATAAGTAAAGCCCAAGATGTGCTGCTAGCCTGTTATCTGCCCAGAGAGTGTTCTAGCTAATGCTGTCGCCATGGAGAGGAACATGTTGCTGTGCGACAAAGGTGTGAGGGCAGATAAGCATGCACGTGAACATGTTCAAAGACACACTGGACTCTGAAGTGAAGCTGGGCTTTAGTAGAGACTGATGCTGATAGCTGGGCTGCTGAATCTGCATGTCTTTGTTTCCTTCTTTCTAAAATGGATGGAGTGTTTGGGGAGTACTGATTGGCTTCAAACCAAAGAGAATTCTTGAGTTGTGTGTCTCACAAAGATAAAGCAAATACTGGGGCCACAGTACAGTGCCATGTGAATTCCATTTTATTTAGATTTCTGTCATTAGGAGGCCAGCAGTAGGAGCTGCCAAGGAGTTTCCAAGACCTAAACTAATTGAATAAATCCAAATGTGACATTTTATGAATTTTAAATCATAACGTAAGAAAGAGGGTTACTTTTTCTTTGAGTCTGGCTGGTAGAAAATAGTTGGTTGACAACTAAACGCATTGGGGTGGTAAGGGTGTCATGTTGCTGGATTTAAGTCATAATTAGATTGATGTGTAGAGAATAGGGCTGCAGTAGTTTCTATTTTCAATATGCTGTCTCTCCACCCATTTGACAATACAACCTTCATTGTATCCTCAATGATAACATTATTTAAATATAATATGACTGCTCTCCAAACCATGAACATGGATGCATGCTTTAACATTGCATACAATGCTTTAACATTGTATTTGGTCTGCTCAGCCCAGTTTATCTGTGGAAATAATATCATTAAACATTACAATAATAATGTTGAATGTGTGAAGAAAACATCATATAATTGAACATTTTAATTCCAAAACGCTAAACACACATTTTCAGAAATTGTGGTCAATTAGCTTTTACAGTTTAAAGAACTTATGAAAGAGATTGGTGTGTTTTTTCACAATCTAATCATGCCATGGGGTTGTTTATGTATTTGGTTAAAATCTATCACTTGAAGGTTTCATTTCAGAGACAAATAATCATGTTTTGTTGCAGAAGGCTAACAACATTTGAGAGTGCGCTGACCCTGGTTCTAGAGGGGGTACGCAGCAGGAGGTTGAATGTTTGAAGGGGTACGGGACTATAAAAAGTTTGGGAACCACTGGTGTAGATGAATTGGAGGTTAAAGAAGGATTTTAAGCCTTGAGACAATTGAGACATGGATTGTGTGTGTGCCATTCAGAGGGTGAATGAGCAAGACAAAATATTTAAGTGCCTTTGAACAGGGTATGGTAGTAGGTGCCAGGTGCACCAATTTGTGTCAAGAACTGCAAAGCTACTGAGTTTTTCACGCTCAACAGTTTCCCGGGTGTATCAAGAATGGCCCACCACCCAAAGGACATCCAGCCAACTTGACACAACTGTGTGAAGCATTGGAGTCAACATGGGCCAGCATCCCTGTGGAACACTTTCGACACCTTGCAGAGTCCATGCCCCGACAATTTTAGTCTGTTCTGAGGGAAAAAGGGGTGGGTGCCACTCAATACTATGAAGGTGTTCCTAATGTTTGGTATACTCAGTGTATACTCCTAGTCGATATTCAAGTAATAATAAGGAATTCCTCTCGACCACTCCCACAAATTGGGGAAAACAAACATTCTTTCCCATTGACCCCCATTGTAAAAGAGACAACTTCGCCGTCAATTCTGAGTTATACAGAAATACAGAAAAGCTGCTGTGTTGTTCAATGCACATGTAACCAGGCCAAAAATCCCAACCTAGAGTTTGCATTGCTCCCACGTAGGGAAATAGAGCCCATGAGAAGAGCACTGTGGCTTCAGGCTATGAATCTGGTTACATGTGCATTGAACAACTGTTAAAGTAATTTAAATGTTGAAAGATAATGATGAAATAATTCCACCCTGAAATCATATAATTGTATGAAATTGATTAGAATCATAAAATTATTGTTAATGATGTGTGTAGTTTTAGTCAGAATTAGGGTAAAACAATATATCTGTACAATATATCTTTATTGTATCTTAAACACAGACTGTCTGAGCAAAATTCGGTGCCGACCTTGGCTAGGGGCCACTGAGAGATTTGGGAGAGGGTAGGGAGTACTTCTCACGGCCTCCCTAATCTTGGGGGAGGACAGGGAGTGCTTCTCACTGGGTAGTGATACTGTAACGGCTGTCCTCCTCCTCTTCAGACGAAGAAGAGGAAGAGTAGGGATTGGACCAAAGCGCAGCGTGGAATGTGGACATAATGAAGTTTATTAAAGTAAAGACGAACACCGAAAACACTTCAACAAACTACAAAATAACAAACGAACGTAGACTGACCTAAAACATGAGAACTTACATATAACACGAAGAACGCACGAACAGGTACAGACTACAACAAACGAACGAACAAACCGAAACAGTCCCGTATGGTGCAACATACACAAACACGGAAGACAATCACCCACAAACAAACAGTGTGAAACGCCTACCTTTATATGGTTCTCAATCAGAGGAAACGTCAAACACCTGTCCCTGATTGAGAACCATATAAGGCTAATTACACCTGACCTAAACATAGAAACACAAAACATAGAATGCCCACCCCAACTCACGCCCTGACCAACTAAACACATACAAAATAAACAGAAAACAGGTCAGGAACGTGACAGAACCCCCCCCTCAAGGTGCGAACTCCGGACGCACCACCAAAAGTCTAGGGGAGGGTCTGGGTGGGCATCTGTCCACGGTGGCGGCTCAGGCTCTGGGCGTGGTCCCCATCCCACCATAGTCAAACCCCGCTTTTGTAGCCTCCTCCCAATGACCACCCTCCGAATTAAACCCACCGGATTAAGGGGCAGCACCGGACTAAGGGGCAATACCGGAATGAGGGGCAACACCGGAATGAGGGGCAACACCGGATTGGATGGCGGATCCTGGCTGGCTGGCTCTGGCGGATCCTGGCTGGCTGGCTCTGGCGGATCCTGGCTGGCTGGCTCTGGCGGATCCTGGCTGGCTGGCTCTGGCGGATCCTGGCTGGATGACGGCTCTGGCTGGTCATGGCTGGATGACGGCTCTGGCTGGTCATGGCTGGATGACGGCTCTGGCTGGTCATGGCTGGATGACGGCTCTGGCTGGTCATGGCTGGATGACGGCTCTGGCTGGTCATGGCTGGATGACGGCTCTGGCTGGTCATGGCTGGATGACGGCTCTGGCTGGTCATGGCTGGATGACGGCTTTGGCTGGTCATGGCTGGCGGAAGGCTCTGGCTGATCCTGTCTGGCGGAAGGCTCTGGCTGATCCTGTCTGGCAGAAGGCTTTGGCTGCTCCTGTCTGGCGGAAGGCTCTAGCGGCTCCTGTCTGGCGGAAGGCTCTAGCGGCTCCTGTCTGGCGGACGGCTCTGTAGGCTCATGGCAGACGGGCGGCTTTGCAGGCTCATGGCAGACGGGCGGCTTTGAAGGCTCAGTACCGACGGGCAGTTCATGCGACGCTTGGCAGACGGACAGTTCAGACGGCGTTGGGCAGACGGGCAGTTCAGGCGCCGCTGGGCAGACGGGCAGTTCAGGCACCGCTGGGCAGACGGGCCGTTCAGGCACCGCTGGGCAGACTCTGGCCGGCTGAGACGCACTGTAGGCCTGGTGCGTGGTACCGGAACTGGAGGTACCGGGCTAAAGACACGCACCTTCAGGCTAGTGCGGGGAACAACAACAGGGCACACTGGACTCTCAAGGCGTACTATAGGCCTGGTGCGTGGTACCGGCACTGGTGGTACCGGGCTGAGGGCACGCACATCAGGGCGAGTACGGGGAGAAGGAACAGTGCGTACAGGGCTCTGGAGACGCACAGGAGGCTTGATGCGTGGTGCCGGGACTGGAGGCACTGGGCTGGAGACACGCACCACAGGGCTAGTGCGTGGAGGAGGAACAGGGCTCTGGAGACGCACTGGAAGCCTGGTGCGTGGTGTAGGCACAGGTGGTACTGGGCTGGAGCGGGGAGGTGGCGCCGGAAATACCGGACCGTGCAGGCATACTGGCTCCCTTGAGCACTGAGCCTGCCCAACCTTACCTGGTTGTATGCTCCCCGTCGCCCGACCAGTGCGGGGAGGTGGAATAACCCGCACCGGGCTATGTAGGCGAACCGGGGACACCATGCGTAAGGCTGGTGCCATGTAAGCCGGCCCGAGGAGACGCACTGGTGGCCAGATATGTAGAGCCGGCTTCATGGCACTTGGCTCAATGCTCAATCTGGCCCGGCCGATACGAGGAGCTGGTATGTACCGCACCGGGCTATGCACACGTACAGGAGACACCATGCGCTCTACTACGTAACACGGTGTCTGCCCGTACTCTCGCTCTCCACGGTAAGTACAGGGAGTGGGCGCAGGTCTCCTACCTGACTTCGCCACTCTCCCTTTTAGCCCCCCCCCAAGAAATTTTTGGGGTTTACTCACAGGCTTCCAGCCACGTCTCCTTGCTGCCTCCTCATACCACCGCTCCTGGGCTTTAGCTGCCTCCCTCTCTTCCCGAGAGCGGCGATTCTCTCCTGCCTTAGCCCAGGGTCCTTCTCCATTCAATATCTCCTCCCAAGTCCACGAGTCCTGGTTCTTTGGCCGCTGCTGTTGGTTCCTCTCACGCTGCTTGATCCATGGTTGGTGGGTGATTCTGTAACGGCTGTCCTCCTCCTCTTCAGACGAAGAAGAGGAGGAGTAGGGATTGGACCAAAGCGCAGCGTGGAATGTGGACATAATGAAGTTTATTAAAGTAAAGACGAACACCGAAAACACTTCAACAAACTACAAAATAACAAACGAACGTAGACTGACCTAAAACATGAGAACTTACATATAACACGAAGAACGCACGAACAGGTACAGACTACAACAAACGAACGAACAAACCGAAACAGTCCCGTATGGTGCAACATACACAAACACGGAAGACAATCACCCACAAACAAACAGTGTGAAACGCCTACCTTTATATGGTTCTCAATCAGAGGAAACGTCAAACACCTGTCCCTGATTGAGAACCATATAAGGCTAATTACACCTGACCTAAACATAGAAACACAAAACATAGAATGCCCACCCAACTCACGCCCTGACCAACTAAACACATACAAAATAAACAGAAAACAGGTCAGGAACGTGACAGATACAGTATGTGCGTAGGATACCTACTGTTCGTGTGAATGTATGTGCGTATGATATCTGCTGTTTGTGTGTATGTATGTGCGTATGATATCTGCTGTTTGTGTGGAAGTATGTGCGTATGATATCTGCTGTTTGTGTGTATGTATGTGCGTATGATATCTGCTGTTTGTGTGGAAGTATGTGCATATGATATCTGCTGTTTGTGTGTATGTATGTGCGTATGATATCTGCTGTTTGTGTGGAAGTATGTGCGTATGATATCTGCTGTTTGTGTGTATGTATGTGCGTATGATATCTGCTGTTTGTGTGGAAGTATGTGCATATGATATCTGCTGTTTGTGTGGAAGTATGTGCGCCGCTATAAAATGGATGTCTTTGTATTGTGGACAGCAGAACGTTCTCGTGAATAAACTGTACTAACCTTTTGCATAAGCTGAGTCTTTGACTAATTATTATTAAACCCATGGTCTTACAAACCTCGGGGATTGGTCAAAGCTATTATTGTTATTATCGTTGGGATTGAAAATTCTCGTGACAACAACACAGCAGCTTTTCTGTATTTCTGTATAACTCAGAATTGACGGCGAAGTTGTCTCTTTTACAATGGGGGTCAATGGGAAAGAATGTTTGTTTTCCCCAATTTGTGGGCGTGGTCGAGGGGAATTCCTTATTATTACTTGAATATTGACTAGGAGTATCACTGGAGTAGCAGGCTAATGTTAGTAGTTGTGTTGCAATGCTTGCAGTTAGCCACTGATTCTTTCCAAAAGACTCATTGTTGAATTTGCCATTTCCGACTTGTTGTGTAATCTTTATGTCCAATGGAGCACCGATACATTTGATCTATAATTTCTCTTCATTATTTCTCTTCATATGACAAGGATTAAAAAGGATTTGCCAGTAGATTGTCGACTTGATTCATGGTGATGACTGCTAGCTAAGACTTTGAAAGTAAGATGTTGACATGATCAGTCCAATCAAAGCTACTGTACATATAACGTGATTTGACGTAATTCTATTTGTGGCCAATGACCTTGAGCCTTCTTGGAAGGGCACTTGTAATATAACTCTATAGCAGGACCCAAAGTGCTGAAATTTTGGATGTCTACCCTTACTAAGCACTTAAACTTGGCGATGAAGTACTGTCCCCATGAGTGACAGAACACTGAGCCTATAACAGCGCAATGCTCCTATTTTCTGCTGGCTCGACCCACCACCACAGAAAGCACTGAGCTAGGTAGAAACACCTGCATTTTGGAGCTGCCTTACTCAAGCAAACAAAAAAGAGTGTCACGCCCTGATCTGTTTCACCTGTCCTTGTGATTGTCTCCACACCCTCCAGGTGTCGCTGAGTTCGTCTTGTATGTTTTT
This sequence comes from Salvelinus namaycush, assembly GCF_016432855.1. Taxonomy (NCBI): domain Eukaryota; kingdom Metazoa; phylum Chordata; class Actinopteri; order Salmoniformes; family Salmonidae; genus Salvelinus; species Salvelinus namaycush. The sequence continues at coordinate 26,237,959 of NC_052334.1, read as the reverse complement.
CCAAGTCAACAAGCGTTTTTCCCATTCTCCTGCTTTTTGCTATTCTCCTTTTTCTAGTCCTCCCGGTTTTGACCCTTGCCTGTTTCTGGACTCTGTACCCACCTGCCTGATCTTTCTGCCTGCCTTGACCATGAGACTGTCTGCCACTCTGTACCTCCTGGACTCTGATCTGGTTTTGACCTTTTTGCCTGTCCACGACCATTCTCTTGTCTACCCCTTTGGATTAATAAACATTGTAAGACTCCAATCATCTGCCTCCTGTGTCTGCACCTGTGTCTCACCTTGTGTCATGAGACCATGTGTGTATGCAACTTTATTAACTGAATTATATATTTTTTGTTGTTGACATTGTTTGCAAACTGATATGTGACACGTATTAATGTCAAAATAACATGCAAAACAGGCAAGGCCCCCCAAAAAATGTATACACTACCGTACAAAGGTTTGGGGTCACTTAGACATTTCCTTGTTTTTGAAAGAAAAGCACATTTATTTTTTGTCCATTAAAATAACATCAAATTGATCAAAAATACAGTGTAGACGTTGTTAATGTTGTAAATGACTATTGTAGCTGGAAACTGATGATTTTTTATGGAATATCTACATAAGTGTACAGAGACCCATTATCAGCAACCATCACTCCTATGTTCCAATGGCACATTGTGTTAGCTAATCCAAGTTTACCATTTTAAAAGGCTAATTGATCATTAGAAAACCCTTTTACAATTATGTTAGCATAGGTGAAAACTGTTGTGCTGTTTTAAAGAAGCAATAAAACTGGCCTTCATTAGACTAGTTGAGTATCTGGAGCATCAGCATTTGTGGGTTCGATTACAGGCTCGAAATGGCCAGAAACAAAGAACTTTCTTCTGAAACTCGTCAGTCTATTCTTGTTCTGAGAAATGAAGGCTATTTGATGCGAGAAATTGCCAAGAAACTGAAGATCTTGAACAACGCTGTGTCCTTCTAGGCAGAGTTGCAAAGAAAAAGCCATATCTCAGACTGGCCAATAAAATATTAAGATGGGTAAAAGAACACAGACACTGGACAGAGGAACTCTGCCTAGAAGGCCAGCATCCCGGAGTCGCCTCCTCACTGTTGACATTGATACTGGTGTTTTGCGGGTACTATTTAATGAAGCTGCCAGTTGGCGACTTGTGAGGCGTCTGTTTCTCAAACTATACAGACTAATGTACTTATCCTCTTGCTCAGTTGTGCACTGGGCCTCCCACTCCTCTTTCTATTCTGGTTAGAGACAGTTTCCGCTGTTCTGTGACCCCAAACTTTTGAACGGTAGTGTATATATTTTTTAAATAAATTTGTTTTTGCTAAAAATGTGGGGCTCAAAATAGGCGGGGCTCTGCCCTGAATGACGGGTCGCCACTGCAATGGACCTTGAATGTATCACTGTGTAACATTAATGTAATAATTAAATATACATTAAATGACACACTAGCATAAAATAATAATCTCTGGATAAACATCCAACAGCATTACAGTGTCTGTAATCTACACAACAAATCTTTCACAGAATAGCTTGTTGTGCAGTTTGCAGTTATCACACTAATAAGACAGTATTTCACAATTCACCCTTTTTTTAGGAGGATGTTTTCACAAGATATCTGTCGTTATGCTGTTGCCACAGAGATGAAGAGTTAGCTGCAACAGTTTGTTAATGATGAGGCTCATTAGGTTTTCCCAATGTTGCTGAAACCATCCTTGGTAATGTAATATGCCTCAGGCAATAAAAAATTGTGTCTGAAGAATGAATTCCACAGAATGAACTATGCTTCCGTAATAGCTGATAAAACAGACTTGAGAACATTGACTCTCTCAGCCAACATTGCGAAGGTCAAAACTGCAGAATTCAGAGCTATACATGGCAATTATATATATGAACTCTAAACCAATTACCTTCCCTGCAGGTGATATTTTAAGGCATTTAGCACTGTGAAGAATAATACATGGTCAATCATGTAAATACATAGTGAAATTCATGAACACAGCTAACTAATGTGAGAGTAACTGATATCAGGAACATGCTAGCAACAGAGGATGGCATTTGCAGGCCAATGTTGTCCGCATGCAGGCAATTATGACAGGTATTCAATCACAGTCATGATAGCACAGTGAAAATGGGTCCCGGATGTATGAACGGTCAACTATTAATGTACATAGTGGCTTTCTAATGACTTTTTGTCATTCCACTCCTATACAGTTGCTTATCCATTTTGTTCTCTTCCAGTTATCACTCTGTTTTTCTTCCCTCAGTCATATGTGGATATGCCCCATTCAGTTCCCTCCCTGTCATTTTCTAGAGGGAAATGAAAGGTCTTTGGATGTTACACACTCATTTTCATGCAAACAAACAGTTAAGCAGCAGTGATAGGATTCTGTCTGAATCAAACAACTTCACAATGTCTTGGCTTGACGTGTTTTAGACTAAATCTGCAAAACAAAGTGAACACAAATAGAGACAAATCTATGATTTTTGAATAAATATGAGTTATATTCTACATTTTTATTCTCCTCAAAACAAAGGAATTGACAAAATACATAAATGATTTCCCACAGTTCAAATACATCCTGCAGTAATTTACAAAGTTTTATTCCCAGGGTGGTGGATGACTAATATGACTCCAGTTTGCTTCGGGTGGTCTGAGCTCAGCTGCGGGTGCTGAGAGCGTGGGTGAACTTTCCTCCCTATTGAACAGACACAGGGAACACATGCTGCACTCACTCATTCTCACGCACTTCACCACCCCATACAGCTTTCATTGATGAGCTCTTTCGCCCCCATCCTCCCCACTGGACCATTCCATCCATTAGTGTCCTAAAATACTGAAAAGTGAGGGGAGCTGAAAAGGGAACAGATGAGGTCACTGTAATACCGGCAACCTTCCCTCCCCTTAACCATATACCAGATCTGTATCTACTTCCAACCTTGAGTAAAAGGTATACTGTATGCACATGTCATTTATATTCATCCTTGAGTTCAAAGATTATATAATTTCCAATGGTTCATGTTGTTATTCAATCACACAGAGGGAACTCAAGGACATTGGTGTTAGAGTTAAGAACGTGACATGACTGTCCTGTGAGGATTCAAATAGGTCAGATCAGCTTTGCAACATAACTTCAACCAGACCCCCTCTCATCCGCAGGGGGGGGGGGTTAACACCTCACACCCTGTTGTAAATCAAGAGCCTAACAAGCTCACCGCGAAAAGGCACAAACTGCGGCAAACCAAGGCATTTCCACATAAATACATTCATGATTTCTTACTCCAAGCGGGCGGCGGTTTGTGTGCAAAGTATAGTAATGTAATTGAGAGTAGTTTTTAAATGTAACAATGTTAGCTGTCTCTGTCCCTCTCTCTCTCTCGCCCTCTCCATGTCTTTTGTAACAAGCAGCCATATTATTGTTGTTTCTAATGTATTAAGTCTGTATGTTTATCCTGTGTTACCATTTAGTTAGCTAGTAAATCAATTATTAAACCAATTTGTGTAGTACTGAATCATAAGTATTGTTGGCCACTGCTGTCTCTGTCCCTCTCTCTCTCTCGCCCTCTCCATGTCTTTTGTAACAAGCAGCCATATTATTGTTGTTTCTAATGTATTAAGTCTGTATGTTTATCCTGTGTTACCATTTAGTTAGCTAGTAAATCAATTATTAAACCAATTTGTGTAGTACTGAATCATAAGTAAGGCTGAGTTTTTTGCAGATGCAGGACGTTACGGCTGTTCAGAATGATGATATGATACAAGGTTATGACTAATAAGTTGACTGTTTATAGATGTAATAGTGTCATGACTTCCGCCGAAGTCGGTTCCTCTCCTTGTTCGGGCGGCGTTCGGCGGTCGACGTCACCGGCCTTCTAGCCATCGCCGATCTACTTTTCATTTTCCATTTGTTTTGTCTTTGTCTTACACACCTGGTTTCAATTCCCCAATTACTTGTTCATTATTTAACCCTCTGTTCCCCCATGTTTGTTTGTGAGTAATTGTTTATTGTATTGCGGTCCGTATTTGTGGCCTTGTATTTATACAACATGTATTGTGATATTGTTGAGTAAAATTGCTTTCATTACTCTTATCTGCTGTCCTGCGCCTGACTCATCTCACCAGCTACACACAGACGCTTTAGAGTTTCATTCAGGAGATGGTAACTCTTTAAAGAACCGCTCTCGTGGTGCCTCAGATCCTAATGAGTTGTTACATGATTCATTTAATCGGGTAACAATTAAACATAGTTAGTAATTAGATAAATAACAGTCTTCAGATTAATGTTAAAAGTCAAGTCACGACAAACGTCTCCCTGTGTATTTGAGTCATTCTGCTGGCTTTGAGTGGTGCTGATAAGATGCCAGACAAAGAAGGGGGAGGGAGGGGGAGGGAGGGGGAGGGAGAGAGAGAGAGAGCGAGAGAGAGAGAGATGGGCTTGATGGCTCTCCAGTCTCCAGGTGAATAAAAGACTGCACTCGTTTCGTTCTGCCATCCTGACTCCAAAATGTATGCTTTGTTCCTGAGCTTTCAGCTTGCTGGCAGTTAAAGTCACCTCAAGGCGAGACCATGAGTGATGCCAAACACAGAGAACAGAGAAGCAGTGCCAGTGAGGGGAGAAGCCAGGAGGCAAGCAAATTGTCAATATAACTCACAGTGGCCAACAATGCATTCTGACATCCCTCTATTATACGGTCAGAAATGCCTCTCTCCACACTCCTCAATGAGACAATGAATAAGTGAGAAAGACAGGCAACAGGAAAATCATTATTCATGCCAAATGTATTTATTCTGACAAGAGATACAGTGCACAATAAACACATTTTCCTCTTGATCACTGCTCACCAGTTTTATCTACATTCTCCGATAGCTTCTGTGTTTAGAGTCGATTGACTGATGATGGCAGATTCATTTCCCAGAACCTGGACTGGCGAGCAGTTTGATGAATAATCAGTAAAGTAAGCCTTCTTGATGTAGCATTTCAGACACAATGACTGGCTCATTATGACTCACTGTGGCATGGAAATCAATAAGAACAAAAACATAATTTGCACATGAAGTATTTACAGAGAACCGCAAAAATGATGGATGGGGGCCTCCATGATAATGATGAAGATCAGTGGAGGAGGTTAGCTCTGGAATTAGTATCATCACTTTAATTTTACTAGGAGCAGAACAGTCATTGGGGGAAAATAGCATTTTCCTCTTTCCATTGATGTTTTCCTCATTACTTTGTGAACCTCGAACATCCTTATCAGGCTGATAAACCTAGAGAGAAGTGGCTGGGAAATAGACACAAGGGTGTAATCCAGATGGATACGTCTGTGGTTTACATTGTTTGGTCAGGGTAAACATTTCAAAACACTGACTCTGTTCCTTCCTCTCCTGTGTTCCTCCTCTCTCCTCTCTGCTGCTCCACAACCCAACCATCCAGACAGAGCCACATCTATAGGGGATGGTGCTTCAGGGTTGCCATAGAAGGGACAGCTTCCTAAGCACTCCCCTGTGGCCATGGTTCTGCTGCTATACATGTCCTCCAGACTTGGACAGGTAGGCTACGAGGGCCACCACCACCCCCACGTACATCCCTGCCCCGATGGTGATGGAGAGAACAGCAAGGAACAGGGCTCTTCTGGAGCTACTGCTTGCCCTGGAGAAGTCTCCCTTAGCAATGGCCTTGCTAGTCTGAGAGACAAAAGATAGAGAAATGAGTCATGATTAAATATGACTGAGAAAAATGTGAGTAGGTGTACATTTACTGTAGAGAGAGAAAACAAGACATTAGTTGCTATGGCAATTATGTCACTACCGTTTTGAAAGTGACTAATGCGCTGTTTGGATGTTTTTGTATCCCTCCGAAAGGACCCTCACATAACCCATTTGTCCTTTTGACACATTTATTTGGGTAATTTTGCAATGTAATTGTCTTTGCAATTAGTTTGAGAGATGTTGCGAACCACTGAGATAAATTGTAGTTGGATTAGGGGGCAGGGAGGGGACCTGCTGCATTCAGAACCTGCTCACTAAAGTGCTGCTATTTATAGATAGACCTGGGGTTCAGTATAATCACAATAATGGTGAGACAGTCCCGGGGGCAGCAGCTATCCTGTCTATTCATTATCTACTGAAAAATACATGTAGATAGTATCGGCTAGATACTCCCTTGGGAAATGTATTGCTAACATAAAATAACATTTATTGTTGAGGTATTTGATTGACTAAATGTGACCATAATTGAAAATAAAATATACTGTATATGTGGCGGCACAATCATCCTTTAGTTTGAGCTGTACTCAGTTTCCTTTGCTCTCTGCTGTATGGTTGCTTGTGATCACAAAAGTAAATAGGGGCGGGTACCTATACAGTTTATGCAGTAAATGGTCTGTAATAATTGGTATGGGCCGATGGATGTAGAAAATGAGCTGTGTTACACTTGTGAGAGAGCACTTGTGCCTACTGACCTTGCAGAGTGTTCTGGGGGTAATTAGCGTTAATAACAGGGTAGTAGGTGTAAAAGTGTACTGGTCTTGGACTCACCCTCTGGGAGAAGTAGAAGGCTGCGATCCCTAGGGGCCAAAAGCAGCAGAGCATGGAGAAGATGGCCAGGCCCAGGTGGTCCCTGGGGGGAAGCATGATGAAGTTGTCCTCACTCTCACTGTCACTGGAGCTGTCACTCTGGGAGGGAGGGAAGGGCACAGGAAAGAGCCAGTCAGTTGGGATAGTCACGGTTGGTGTACGTCTGAACAACTACATTATGGTGACGCCAAATCAAATCAAATTTGATTGGTCACATACATATATTTAGCAGATGTTATTGCGGGTGTAGCGAAATGCTTGTGTTCCTAGCTCCAACAGTGCAGTAGTATCTAACAATTCACAACAATACACACAAATCTAAAAGTAAAAGAATGGAATTAAGAAATATATAAATATTAGGACGAGCATTGACTAAAATACAGTATAATAGAATACTGTATATACATATGAGATGAGTAAAGCAGTATGTACACATTATTAAAGTGACTAGTGTTCCATTATTAAAGTGACCAGTGATTCCATGTCTATGTACATAGGACAGCAGCCTCTAGGTGCAGGGTTGAGTAACGGGGCGGTAGCCGACTAGTTATGGTTATTTAACAGTCTGATGGCCTTGAGATAGAAGCTGTTTTTCAGTCTCTTGGTTCCAGCTTTGATGTACCCACACTGACCTCGCCTTCTGGATGATAGTGGGATGAACAGGCCATGGCTTGGGTGGTTGATGTCCTTGATTAACTTTTTGCTTTCCTGTGACATCGGGTGCTGTAGGTATCCTGGAGGGCAGGCAGTGTGCTTTCGGTGATGCGTTGGTCAGACTGCACCACCCTCCGGAGAGCTCTGCGGTTGCGGGCGGTGCAGTTGCTGTACCAGGCAGTGATACAGCCCGACAGGATGCTCTCAATTGTGCATCTGTAAAGGTTTGTGAGGGTTTTAGCTGCCAAGCCAAATTTCTTTAGCCTCCTGAGGTTGAAGAGGCACTATTGCGCCTTCTCACCACACTGTCTGTGTGGGTGGACCGTCGATGTGGATAGGGGTGTGCTCCCTTTGCTGTTTCATGAAGTCCATGATCAGGTCCTTAATTTTGTTGACGTTGAGGGAGAGGTTATTTTCCTGGCTCCACTAGGGGCCTCACCAGGGCCCTCACCATCGCCAGGGCCCTCACCATCCTCCCACCAACAGTTAATTGTAGATGAGCTACTCATGCTAGATTATCTACTTACACATTTTAATGCATTTTTAAATCAATATGTGTACCTCAAAGCTGTTTCTAACACAAAAATCTGCAAGATTATAGGGTCAGATTCTACAACATTGTTCCATGGACCTGAACTTGTCAGGCAAGTCACTCTGCACTGCAGACATACTGTGACACACTGTGACATACTGTGAACAGTGTGATAGTTGATGACAAACACCCCCAGGCATATCTGCCCTTGTTCTGCTTACATGTAGGACATGATGGGCTCAGCCAGGCAGAGAGGATTTGTATTTCTGTCAACACCCATAAGCGACCTGACAGATAACGCTGGATTAACGGACTGTTTCATCATCACCAGGTGACAGGGGAAACAGGAAGAAGACAGTGTAATTTATGTGCTAAATTGCCTCTACAGCACGAGAGAGACCCCCTCCCCCATCCTTCATGTGCACCTCCACCACAGGAAGCTGCTGAGGGGAGGATGGCTCATAATGGGGTGGCAGGTAGCCTAATGGTTAGAGCATTGGGCCAGTAACCGAAATGTTGCTGGATCGAATCCCTGAGCTGACAAGGTAAAAATTGTCATTCTGCCCCTGAACAAGGCAGTTAACCCACTGTTCCCCGGTAGGCCATCATTGTAAATAAGAATTTGTTATTAATTGACTTGCCTAGTTAAGTAAAAAAATATATAATGGCTGGAATGGAGCAAATGGAATGTCATCAAACACATAGAAACCATGTATTTGATACTATTCTGCTCCAACCATTACCACAAGCCTGTCCTCCATAATTAAGGTGCCACCAACTCTCATCTGTTTGTTTGAGAGGCTGTGAATGTTCTGAGGGCTTGTGTGGTGTCTACTCATACTGTGCCTTGATCCTCCTCAGAGGCCCCTGGGTAGCTGAGGGACTAATGAATGGAAAAGTCTGACGCTGCTGTGGGCACTCTGGTACGGGGACAAAAGTTGAGAGCCAAACACGAGGAGCCACATCTCTGGGATGACCTTTAAGAAGAGAAAGCCTCACCTTTGCAGTTCTCCCAGAGAGGGAGCTGCTGTTTGATTAAATGAATGGCCCTCCATCAGGACAGGATTCATTTGTTAGTCTTGTTACTCGCAGGGATCAAACAAACCTGGGCGACTGAGGGAAGAGAGGAAATGGAAATGGATGTTCAGGGCCGAAAATAAATGAGCCAATTTAAAGAGGACGAGAGGACGAGAGGAGAGGCGGAGAGGCGGGCAGAGAGAGTGTGGGCATAGCGGCAAAAGAGACAAAGTGGGCATAGCGGCAAAACCCTCATATCACCCTCTCACCCATTGGCAAACATGTTAGAGAGAGTGATAAACATATTGATGTGTCCTTGCATTATGCATTAAATGCCACAAGTACTGTGCTTATAGAGAGAACAAAGTGACAGAGGATCTAAAAATGTATTACATAATACATTACATCCATACGATTAAATAGCTACAGAAGCTATGTCAATTTTGTCTGAAGTTGCACACGGAGACCCACATGCATGACCAATGGCCAAGAGATTTTGGCCCACAATGGACTTCTGAAATAATTCCTGGAGGACACCTGTAGCACCAGGTGAGATTCTTTACATCCAACCACATTTCTAATGAATGCCCATGTCGCTGTGGATAGATTGCTAGACTTGGTATGGGAATATGGACAGACAGTGGTGCATTACACTAAAGCCAATCTGAGAGTTAGCCAGTCAGCCAGTAGCAGCAGGCATTTTGAGGCCAGTGTAATTGATGAGACTCCTCCACTGCACTGGTCTGTTAATTATCCTCAGACTGCACTCCCAGAGTGCTCGTTAATGACAGCAGGGGACACTGGGCGCACCCACAGGTCACACAGACAGCCATGGCCCCAGTCACTAGGGAATGGCATATTCACTCACACCCAGGCCTGAGTCTTGTTTTACCCCTTACACACCAGCAGTTTTCTGATTCCCCATCACATCTGGTGGGAAACGCTGGCAGAGGGACTAAACTGTTGGCATTTTGGAAAAACTTGCTTTTCATCTACAATTATGGATATAAAACATTGCACAGAGCTCACCAAAACAAAAATAATTACTGAGTAAAGAATTTAGATGGGTGTCATTGAGGACATGGTCCAGTCATGTGTTATTGTGTGGAACAGTTAATGCCATCATATCTCTGTATGCCTACTGAGAACCATGTTGTCAGTATACAGATGCAGGGTTTTCAACATAATCTTTTATCTTGGTTAACACAGAACTAATGTCTCAAGTAATTGGTCAGCTGAGCGATTAAGTTCCGGGTCCATACGTGTTAAGAGAAGAGATGAAGAGATGCTAGAGCAAGGAGCGGAACTGGAATGAGGAGCTCCACCCTCTCTCTGTGCAGTTACGGGCTGAATGTCCAGTCCCCTTCTGAAATTCGAAAGATGCTAACACCTGCGAAATCGTGATTTGTCCAAAAAGCCAGTGAGGAAAAAGACAAACACCTGAACTCCAGCTGATCGTTTTCTTGTAGATCTGTCCAAGAGAAATTCCATAACTTATGATAAACACAACAACACGTATAGAAGAACTAACAGCAGTTACTGGCTTTGACATGTAAGAATTATCGTCCAGCGCTTTCCGTCTTGTCTAAGTGTGTTGAGAGCATGTTCACTTTAAAAGCCTTCTACAGAGCTTTGATCTCCAGCTGTAGAGAGCTGTATCACATCAACACACACCTGGCTGGCACACTCACTTCATCTCCAATTCTTGGAACTACATCCAAGGATGAAATTATCTACCGACACACACATGTGCACTCACACACACACGCGCACTCACACACACACGCGCACTCACACACACACGCACATAAATGCCAGACAGAGGGTTAACCAAGAGAACCAGCTCTCAAGTTCCAACTGGAAGCCCAACTTTCATCTCCTGGGTGTTAATCAGATTAATTTGTTCTTTGAATCTACCTGGAATAATTTATCTGCTGGCCATTTTGTGTCGGGCCATGCATCAGCCCAGTCTCTAATACTCTCAAAGCACTGCATTAGCTATGGCATTAATGGCCGTCTCTGCTGTGCATCTATCCATCTGCTGAGCTCCTAGTGTCAGGAGCTGGACTGATCGTAAGTCCAGTTAGGGATCTATGCACTCCCCCGCTGCCAACTCACGACAATGGGTATTTTACAACCCTCGCTGCATGAAATGAGATTGTCCCACTTTTCAAAAGAAGTTGCTCTCCATTTTAGTTTGGAGTGCTTAGTCACAGTTTTGTCCTAACATAACAAAAGGACTGGAGTGATATGATCAAAGATGAACAGGGAGATTTGCCAACAATTATGGAAGAGAAAAAGAGTACAATTACCCCTGTATTTGATTTGTAAGATTGCTATAAAATACACCAAATTGGCCATTTAGTGAACAGACAGTTAGGTGGAATAAATAGGCATGAATCATGCTGGCAGCCTTAGCAGCCTATTAGAAAGAGGTAGGGAGATTTGTTGTAAATTAAATAGTTATCATGAAAAGCATTGAGTGCCGTGACCCATTATTCTGTGATTGATTTCTGCAACTCACTATTACAATCCACACAATTTGAGGTACATGGAACCTTTTTATTTTAATCGTCCTATTAATTTATGTCCAACTGCTCTCTACTAATGAAAAATAACATTTTGATTTGAACAATGCTCATTGTTTAGCCTGTATGAGCATCAACACATCCCAAATCCAAAGTTGTAGTTGGTCATTTATAGTTGCCCTCTGTGTGATCTCTCACCTCATACTCGTGTCCTTCCTCCTCCACCTCATAGGACACAGTTTGGATCGTCACATCCTTCTCTCCCAGTAGTTTGTCCTGAGGGTCCTCTATGGGGACTCCCTCCACTCCCAACACACTGTCCTTGTTCTCTGTGAACGTGGTCTCGGAGCTCTCACTCTTAGAGTCCTTGCTCTGGAGGCTGACATTGTCCTTATACAGGATAAAGTTGGGCCTATAGAAGGCCTCCACTGCCAGGTGCAGAGAGGTGGCATCCAGGAACTGCTGGGCCTGAGTCTTGCCGTTGCTGCCTGTGACAAAGTAACCAATGATGTTCTCCTGGTACTGGTGGTTGGGGTAGTCACTCTGGTACGCCTGGTAGTCATTGTGGACCACGTGTCTACTGCTGGTCTTATCTAGAAGCGGGTTCTGCAGCTCACTCAGACTCTCCATGGTGGGAGACAGAGAGGGACTTCAGGGAGATCAGAGTGGATAGACCGCAAACACTGATAACCGGCTGCGAGCTGGAAGGGAAAAGACAGGTAGATTTACGGAAAGTGAGATGAGGTATGATATGTAATGACATTCATTTGTATGAAACTCTTACCAATGCATTGACAATAGAATCTTCTATATTCTTCACACGGTATTAAACTAATGGCATTCGCCCACACCTAAACCACCAAATCACCATCTGTCACTGTTGCACATTTCATGCCCCTAAATTCATATAACGGTGGTAAAAAGTCATTCATCATTTTCCAAGCCCCCTCCAACCAAGTAAGATGAAGACAAATGTTTAAGGACTTTGCAATGCATACTGATCAGAGTGCTAAGCCACCCTCATCACTGCATCGTTGGAGTACCATGCTCTAGAAGAGGGGAAAAGCCTCTCATAGGTCATGAATAAGCTCCAGTGATGTTGACTGTAGTCACTTTAGCTCTATGAAATAAAGCAAAACAAAGCACCAAAAGCAAATAGCAAAGGTATTTTCATGCTACGGTAAGTGTATTCTCAAGAGGATATTTCAATAATGACAATAACACCATCATGGGAGCATGTCACCAGGGTAACATGTTTTCCTGTGAGCTAGTTTGTTGTTTTAAGCAGTATGATTCACATGCTCTGAAGAGCTGGCAAAACTCACCACAATTCCCTCTCTCACTATCAGACAGGGAAATTAGCATAAATAAAACTAGTAGCCAATGGAAGCGGACCAGGTCAGTCCCAGAGGAAGTTTAATCTTAATCTTTCCACCCAAGCCTACTCACTGAGGTTCTGATGAAAGGAGAACCTATCAGCTTAATCCTGGTACGTGATGGGATATTTTCTGTCTCGCTTGGCATGCAACGGAAAAACCCAGTGAGTTGCCTATATCCTGCATCCTATAGCATAGTAATAGCATTCTGTAGGTCTACTATTGAATGATGGCATTAAGGTGGCTATGTCAGATTAGTTGTCATGTAGAGGTTTATGTGTGGAAGAAGGCATAGTGGGACGGAATTCTGAGTAATAGTTTATCCTTCCTTCTAGGAATATGTTTTTGGGGATTCACCCAGGAGCAATATCACAGAATATGTACAGTAAGAAGCTTATCTAAGGGCTGGAGCAATACTTGTTAATTCAGCGTGGACCTTTAACTCTATGAAAAATTATGTCCATTTGGGAAGATTCCCACAGTAGACAAGTGCCTTCTCCTCTACACATCAAAGCAAAGTATCAATTAAGATTTGCATTCCCTTTATATAAGTATCTCCAGAGGATATTTAAATGGAATTACAAAGTGATTCTCATATGCCTTTGAGGATGCATCTCTGCTGCTTTTCAGATAAGAGGAAATTCCATTTCACAGTACATTACACAACAAAAAGCACATTTTATCTCCACGAATAATTTATCAGACAGACAGTGACATGCACTTATGTTTGTATGAGTCTGTGGTTAGAGAGCACAGTTTGGTGTGTGTATGAGGAGGGCTCATGAGCTGTTCTCTCTCTCTGTCTGTCTCTCTCTCTCTTGCTTTCTCTCTGATTAATATGATATAATACATTTTTGAGAGGTGACAACTATCTGAAATGATAAATCACTTCTAACAATATTTTACAGTGCGTAGTCCATTTTGGAATAAAACTATGGCTAATTGAATGGCCAATTCAGAAATGTCACATTCCTATTCCACATATTCATCAATAGCAGTCTGTCTCTATACATTTTACAGTCATGATTTATATCTAATGGCATTTACACTTAATGTTTAATCAGAATCTCAAGATATTACATTTACAAATCATGAATTATAGGGAAACTGAGATGAACAATCAATGACATCCAAAGTGAAAATACATGACATGCAATGCACATCAAAACAATTCAAGGTAATCAATTGAGTCCATCGATCTTACCTATTGTATAAGATCCTGCCACAGACTGCCTCAATAGCATTTCCTTTTACAGTTGTCCAAGAGTCGATGGAAAGCGAATTGGGCTCACAATCATACCCCTTTACCTCATATAAGTTCACATCATAAAATTTGAAAAATTGATAGAACACAACGAGGACCAATGTGCAGGTCACTTTCGCTCTCTGTTGAAACATGAACTGACGGCCCGCTCTATGCTGTGTGCCGCTAGCTGAGAAGACAGACCGCTGCGTATTGAAGCCAGTCTGGAGAGAAGGTGTTGATTTTACGCACACTCACCGCTTGGGTTCACTTCCTCAATCACTCTCTAAATGACTATCAGTAATAGGTATAGCTCATATAAAGTACATCGAAGATATGTCTTCCATCCACTTTGCGACACAAAGTCGGTTGTAGCCTAGTCTACAGAGCGTGCACCACCGCTCATCTATGTTACACCGCGAGGTGCCGATGACTATGCCGTCAGGGTCCAGCGTCATCGTATGGGCATACACTCCTCTTGAAGAAGATAGATCTTGATGTCCTACAGACTGACACAGCCTTCCATGTTCCTATCCCTGGCCTGGTGAGCATGACTTTTGTAGGATCAGTACTCATTTTACTTCTGTGTATAATGTGTATAGCCTTTTTAGTTCTTTACAATGAAGTGACATTATTATTTACCATTTACATTATAGAATTTGTGGAGTCTTTTCAATTGTCTCTGTTTTGATTACTGTGCCTTTCATGATCTACTATTCAAAATGGTCTATGTCTGAGTCTGAGCTCGAGGACATGATCAAACCTAGAATAAATCAACCCTACTATTCATGTGACGCATCACATGAGAAACGAATTAACATTGTTAATATCCTTGCATTTACATTTGGTTACTATTTCAGATGAAGCTCATGAATTTATTATAAGTCTTGTTTGGTTGACCTTAATGCCCTCCTAAGCTGCTTAATATTTCATGCCTTCAATTTATCATTGTAAATAGTGTTTACATAACATTAATATAGATGTGATTTTAATGCAAGCACAGCAAAATAGTGACTGTGACAAATTCCACACACTGGAATTAAGCTTTGATTCTTTGACATGTCACCAAGAGAATCTATTAGGCAATACCTTAACCATTTATAGGATGCAAATAGCTAAATCCAACCACATCAGCATCAACAGTTGTTTAGTGCCAGTAAATACAATTCTGAATGTCATCACACAACATTCAAGTTACTAGACACAGACATGTAATAATTGGCCCCACACAGAAGCCAAGGTGGAGCTATCAACATATTGACGGGTTTCTTTTAGACCTTCATTTTATAATTTGTTATTTCACCTTCATTTAACCAGGTTGGCCAGTTGAGAACAAGTTCTCATTTACAACTGCGACCTGGCCGAGATAAAGCAAAGCAGTGCGACACAAACAACAACACAGTGTTACACATGGAATAAACAAACGAACAGTCAATAACACAATAGGAAAAAATCTATATACAGTGTGTGCAAATGAGGTAAGATTAGGGAGGTAAGGCAATAAGTAGGCCGTAGTGGCGAAGTAATTACAATTTAGCAATTAAACACTGGAGTGATAGATGTGCAGAAGATGAATGTGCAAGTAGAGATAACGGGAGCAAAGGAGCAAAAATAAATAACAATATGGGGATGAGGTAGTTGGATGGGCTATTTACAGATGGGCTATGTACAGGTGCAGTGATCTGTGAGCTGCTCTGACAGCTGATGCTTAAAGTTAGTGAGGGAGATATGAGTCTCCAGCTTCAGTGGTTTTTGCAATTCGTTCCAGTCATTGGCAGCAGAGAACTGGAAGGAAATGCGGCCAAAGGAGGAATAGGCTTTGGGGGTGACCTGTGAAATATATCTGCTGGAGCGCGTGCTACGGGTGGGTGCTGCTATGGTGACCAGTGAGCTGAGATAAGGCGGGGCTTTACCTAGCAAAGATTTATAGATGACCTGGAGCCAGTGGGTTAGGCAACGAATATGAAGCGAGGGCCAGCCAACGAGAGCATACAGGTCGCAGTGGTGGGTAGCATATGGGGCTTTGGTGACAAAACGGATGGCACTGTGATAGACTGCATCCAATTTGCTGAGTAGAGTGTTGGAGGCTATTTTATAAATTACATCGCCAAAGTCAAGGATCGGTAGGATAGTCAGTTTTACGAGGGTATGTTTGGCAGCATGAGTGAAGGATGATTTGTTGCGAAATAGGAAGCCGATTCTAGATTTCATTTTGGATTGGAGATGCTTAATGTGAGTCTGGAAGGAGAGTTTACAGTCTAACCAGACACCTAGGTATTTGTAATTGTCCACATATTCTAAGTCAGAACTGTCCAGAGTAGTGATGCTGGACGGGCAGGCAGGTGTGGGCAGCGATCAGTTGAAGAGCATGCATTTGGTTTTACTTGCATTTAAGAGCAGTTGGAGGCCATGGAAGGAGAGTTGTATGGCATTGAAGCTCATCTGGAGGTTAGTTAACACAGTGTCCAAAGGGCCAGAAATATACAGAATGGTGTCGTCTGCGTAGAGGTGGATCAGAGAATCACCAGCAGCAAGAGCGACATGATTGATGTATACAGAGAAAAGAGTCGGCCCGAGAATTGAACCCTGTGGCACCCCCATAGAGACTGCCAGAGGTCCGGACAACAGACCCTCCGATTTGAACCAAGCGAGGCAGTCATTTGAGAAACCAAGGCTGTTGAGTTTGCCAATAAGAGAGACCTTCCCAGCCACCTCATAAAGTGGCTGGGGAGGTAGGAGCTAGTGGTTGTTTCCAGGTCAAGGCTTTAGTCTCTCTTTAGTAGCTTATTTTCCATAAAAAAACAGCCACATTTTTGTTGTGTGCAGTGTCTCTATGTCTGCCTCTCCTCTGTCAGATGCATTGGGTGAAGCATTAACCTGCTGACGGGGACATTATGAGGGAAATTTGAGGCTGCATTTAGAAGCATGTGTCCTCATGAGCTGTCTGATGAGCTGCGTCTGTCACAGAGTCACCTTGTGTTTAGATGGGCGAGGCGATGGGGTAGAACCGGACACGTCTACCTATGATGGACACAAATGCTTTTGGAAAAAGTATATTATAGCACAGAGGCAGAGGGAACAGGCGCTCTCTCTCGATCGATTTCATCAGTTCACAATAGAAAGCCCATTGCAGTAACACTTTGAAACACACTTAACACACAGCAATATTTGTCCATTCATCCACTTATCCATAATGTACTGTTTACTAGTCCAATCTTTGCCATCTGGGTATAGCTGAACACTAAGTCTTATTTGTGAATATTTATGGTGTTTACCATGGCCTCTGTTCTATTGTCTAGTCTATATTTAGGTCCTCTGTCACCAAATGGCTGATACAATATTTGTCAACCATAAGTTTATGGTCCTACTCTATTTCATAGTCTTCAAAGTAGAAAAAGGGAGTTTCATTGGAACAGTCTTTTAGTGTAGGCCCTACATGCTTTATAATTTTTTTAAATAGAAAAGTAAAGAATATTTCATTGAAGCTGGGAGGCTTAGGACCTACAGTATGTAGTGTTTGTTTAATAGTGTTACACCTCTCTCACTGAGGCTTTTGACCACCTCTCTTTGATTTACCAGCCAACACTGCGACCCTGGGCTGGAAGGCCTCCCTAATGCCCATTAACCAGCTTTAATCATTTAAACACTTTTGGGTATTAGTCGGCTTAATCCTCTTTGCAGAGGAAGTATGAAACCACTTAATTTGATCTGTTCTTGCTTTTGTCAAGAAAGAAGGGGTTTAAGCTGCTTTCCCCAAGGATCATTCTAGGCCACATATGTCAGAGTCAAGGCCCGCGGGCCACATCCGGCCCGCGAGAAGGTTTTTTACGGCCCCTGGGATGATCTTGATTTATTATTAGAACCGGCCCGCAGACCGCAGCAAGCCGGCAGCCCGCAGATCTTTTACACGCACCAATACTACATTTCCCACAATGCAACGGTGACGCACCGAGCAGTAGGCTGCTTCACACAGAAAATTTGAGCCACTTTCCCAGCTGCCAGACCATGAAAGAGAAGCTCTCTACCAGTGCGTTCCCGAGCGCACAGTTGGCTGATAAAATAGGTATGCTTGCCGCTGACTTTCGACGCCGATTTGCTGACTTTGAAGCACAAAAAAGCAGGTTGGAACTGCTCGGTAACCCATTTGCTGTTGACGTGGAAAGCTCACCACCAAACCTCCAAATGGAGTTGATTGACCTCCAATGCAATGATGCACTGAGGGCAAAATATGCGGCAGTGGGTGCTGCGGAGTTCGCCCGTTTCCTCCCCGACACAATGCCCCAGCTGCGCATCCAGGCTGCTCAAACGTTGTCTATGTTTGGCAGCACATACCTGTGTGAACAACTGTTTTCTTTGATGAACCTGAACAAAACATCACACAGAAGTCGACTTACTGCTGAACACCTCCACTCAATTCTGAGGATTTCCTCAGCTCAGAGCCTTACCCCGAACATTGATGAACTTGTGGAAAAGATGGGACACCACCAAGTATCACCCTCAACCTCAAACAAGTGAACATTACTGTGCAATCACATATTTAGAGTTTTTACTCAGTTCAAGTTTAAAAGTTAAAGTTTAATATTTGTTTTCACTGCATGTTACTTCTCCTTAAACAAAGTGTTGTTTTTGATTAATAGATTTTTGCACTTTATTTTATTGTATTTCAATCCAATTATATTTTAAAAATATTTCAGTTGAGTGGATGATAGAAAATTGCTATTATTGTTTTTTTCTTTGAAGTAAATTTAGCCCACTTTTGCTAAAATAGAAAATATAGGCTACTGATGGTGCCTTGAATACCGGTTTCTTTCATTTAATGTTCATGTTATGGGGATTTTTATATAAAGGAAATTTGTCTTTTGTGTCTGTTGAAAATTAAAGATTACTGACAGAGCCATAAGAAAATATTGCTTTATTTATCTGATCATATTGGAATATATTTGTTAGGTTTTCAGTAGGTTCAATTAGGTTCACTAGACTATATGCGTCATTTAAAATTTTTTCAATGAACATTCGAACAGTCCGGCCCTCGGCTTGTAGCTAAATTTTTTATTTGGCCCTCCGTCCATTTGACTTTGACACCCCTGTTCTAGGCATTATTTCCTCTGATTAAGCACTCTGACAAAGCACACCAACACCACCTCTGACCACTGAACCCACCTCAGGGATGGATAAAACAATCCACAATATTGAAAAGCTGCTGCTAGGTTCTGTTTAAAGGCAGGAATCAAGATTTGGGTTTTAAGTCCCGCCCCAGAATTTTGGGCAACCAATCGTAGCATTCCACTTGTAACTTTGAAACACATGAAAGCAGTGAGCACAGTGGGAAAATACTTTTCTTCAAAAAGTAATTGTTTAAATAGCTAAATAATTGAGCAGTTGTCACGCTCGTCGTAATGAGTAGACCAAGTCGCAGCGTGCTTAGAGTTCCACATAATTTTAATAAACTGAAACTCACTGAACAAAACAACAAACAACCAACCAATTGAAACGTTAAGCTATACAACTAGCACTGACAGGCAACTAAACATAGACAAGATCCCACGAATACCAATGTGGAAATGGCTACCTAAATATGATCCCAAATCAGAGACAACGATAAACAGCTGCCTCTGATTGGGAACCATATCAGGCCACCATAAAAATACAAAAACCACCTAGATGACCACCCAAGTCACTATCACGCCCCAGCCAACACAGAGAAAAAACAGCTTACTATGGTCAGGGCATGACAACAGTGCACCAGGGGTACTTGTGAATGTGATTCACAGAATGCAGAGCCTGTATTTTTAGAATCCGAAATGATACTTTTGTTACATTTTGCAAGCTCAGCTGGTTAGCCAGCTCTCAGTCTCATTGACCAACAGATGTTGCTAATGCACTCTAGCTAGCCATTTAATATAACTTGTTTTCTCTACATTTCTGTTAGGTAGCTAAGTTAGCCATGTTATTAATGCAACTTCCATCTGCTGTCGACATCAGGATATGATTTGAGGGCACTAGTTTGCTCCAAAAGTGGTTGTAGCTTTGACTGCATGCTGAAAATGATCAGAGCCTTTCAGTGGCTAGCCACACTACAAACATTATTTTAACAGGTTCCCGTGAAGCAATTGTAATGCCAGTCTACCACAACATACCCAAGAGTTTCCTGATTAGCAAGGGGTAGTCTGGGTTTAAATTAATTGAGTATTAAAAACACAGTTTTAGATCATAGTGAGAGGATTTCACCAATGGTTAGAAGAGGGAATTTGGCTTCCCGGGAAAATGTTGTCCAAGGTTTCAACAGTAACCAAGGGTCCTTAGCGAAGCGTCAATTGGGAGGGCTGATTCCTCTGCTCAATACTCAATATTAGCGTATAGCTTATTAGTGGTACAATAAATCTGCTACTGCACCATCTAGTCTAGAAACACCCTCAACTCATCTTCAAATATTTTTCTTCTGCTGCTCACTGTGAAAATCAGACATTGTCTGAGAATTTCATCCACAGGAGTAGAGGTCAGTCAGCCATGAGAGGAGGCTGTGATCACGCTCATGCCCCAGCTGCCCCTGCTGCAAGTCTGCAGACGTTTGACAAATGAGAAGGCGTTTTTGGCAGGAACAAATGTGATCTCTCCTTCCAGAACTGGAGGCACAAATACAATCACGCCCCCTAAAAAACACTTTCTGGTGAAGACTATGTGGCCAAGTGCATCTTCAGATACTGAGAGGACCAGGAAGTGTTCTTTGTTTTCTGTCCAGACATGAGCAGTGGAGGTAGTGGGCAGATGGTTATTAGAGGAGGTGATGAATCAGTAAGGACCATGGGTTGTCCAATAAATAACACATCTAGCTGTTTTATGGCCAAAGACTTAATCTTCCTCTCGTAGACAGTGGCAATTTTTCTAATTGAGCAAGAAATCTTGTTTGGCCGTTGGAGCTGACAAACTCCTCACTAACAAACAATTGGTTTGTTTATCATCAAAATAAACTCCTCCCTGTTTCTTATTTGGATGCATTTCTGAATGAAGGATAAACCTTTTCTAACTTGTTATGGTGTGATAGTAACGCCAACCTCCCTGTGATGGAGCTGCTATATGAAGCATTTAGATAGATGGATTTATGGGCCTTATGAACATTGCAGGGAAAGGAGTGTGACTCTCCAGCTGTCATAATATGAATGTACAAGTCAAAGAATGCCCACATTTATGAGAAGCAATTTCATTTAGCGTCTGAAAGTTGCACACTCTTCAAGGTCTTCCCTGAAAATTAAATTAAGCATTTAAGGTAGCTTTGGATGTGGGCCCAGGCAACCACTTGAAAAGCACCTTTAAGTGATAATGCTCGAGAAGCCGTTGTTTGGAGCTTAAGCCCGAGACGAAGTCGAGGGCCGCCAATATATCCTCCAAACACCGCCTTTACTTTTATGCAACAGGTTACCAACATATTCAAATAATGATTGACATATTTTCATATTTTTATTATTAATTTATTCATACTATTCCATCCTTCCACGAGTTATAGTCTCGACACAAATCTGAGGTCACTACCCAAGCCGGCTGGTCGTTCGTTCTATCGGTTCGGTTGCCAGAGATGCGACCAAGTTGTTAAGTCTTTTTTGTTCTGTATCTATGGATGCGGCCCAGTCGTTCGTTCTAAATGTTCCACTGCCATACTGGCTGGCAATGTTCTTATCCCTTGCTTGCTAGCTAGCCAACTACGGCTAACTTACAGTCACGTCAAACAGTGCAGCCAGAATAACAGAAAAGTTGCTGCATTTGCGTTTGTTTAAGCTGTTATCTAGTGACATTTGTTTGGATACATTCATAACAATGAGCTAATGATGCAATTTCACCTGGCATAGAAAATGTGCTCTCTCCTCAGGACACTGTTGTTCACAGCTAACCCAATCACTTCAAACTGAAGCTGGAAAGACTGTAAACTAGCGGCGTTTTGTTTAGTTTGACCTGTTTTCTGTTGATATTTCTTTGTATTTATCCATAAAAATGATGGCAGGTGATTCATGATTTCGACTGGCAGAGAAACGCTGCCTGTCTGTCTATCTCGTCCTGACTCCCGACACGTTCAATACTATGAGACAGCTGGAGATTGAATTTAAATATTGAAACAATGTTGCAAATGAAGAAGAAACAGACAGCAAGGTTTATACAAATTTCAACTGTTGAAACCAAATGCTAGTCGAAAAGAAATGGGCGATAATGTATAGATGCTTTTTATAGTGGAGTTCAAGTTCATAAATTGCCAGGCTGGGCTGATGAGACAGTGGATTGCGCAGTGAGATGGAACAGAGTAAATAGGCATTTCAACGTCATGGATTTAGCCGGAAGTAACTTATGGAATAGACACCGGCTGGAATGCAGTTTTAACCAATCAGCATCCAGGATTAGACCCACCTGTTGTATAAACAGGATATAATGTATGGGGTGCAGAGAAGCAGAGGCCTTTGGCAATATAATTATCCCCCACACAAATCTATTAAGTGTCCTGCAAGTTGAAAGCACTCAGATGCGAGGGGGAATGTTGAAGTTTGTTATCCTGAATTTCAGAGAGGAGGACTGCTCACTAGCTCCTCTCATACAGTACCCGAGGCACATCCATATTGAAAGATGAGTCCAGACTAAAAACCGCTAAGTATGCATCAAGGAATAAATCCTCAGCCTGAAACTAATCTGAGCTCATCGAGGAAACACTCTTCATTTAGGTTTTTATGCCCTTTGCGGAATTATTAGTCCAGTAAATGTAATAATGCCGTGGTGCAGTAGAAGTCCTGCCCTGGAGAATAGGATGGCCACATATTAATTATATTCTCTGTAGTGAGAGTTGAATAGTTTAATTAAAGGTGTGCCAGTGAGAATATTATTTAGACGGCAGAGCTTTTCGGCATGAAAATTGTAGGGCCCATGGATCATCAGCATGAAAAATTCCTCCAAATGCAGTAGCTAATGTCTTGCCAGCAATGCACTGGAAACCTCTTGGGAAATATGAATAACAATAACACCAATTCCAGTAAAATGTTATCACTTCATCATTAATCATGAACTAATTATCATGAATCTATCTATCTACCTGACTTGTAACTATAGCATTTTATTCCATCTAATAAAACACTTATTGGAGTATGTGAATATGTTAATGAAAGCAACTAAAGCCAGGTGTTTGACAGGGCTGTGCCCTCTCTCAGTCCAGGTTTAACATGTGGGTGATCCAAGCTAAATCCTGATAGAATATTTCCATAGTGTGTATTCTCCTGACTGGGTCTGGTGAGTCAGACAGACAGACGGGACCAACTATGTCCCCCTCGCTGCCACCTGGACCTTGGTTTTATTCACACACATACACATCAGCCTCAATAAAATGGGAAATTGAAGGTGCTCAGCCTTGTCAGAGCTGCTCTTCCTGATATGTCATGGGTCCAGATTGCATATATAAAAGCTTGCAGACATTACTTATGAATGCAACATATTGTCATGCGTAATTCTGTGTGAGATGGCTCTCAAAATATATTTTTCACACACTGGACAATGGACTAAACTTATTGCACTGGAAAACATTTTAGTATAAAAGGTTGACATTTTGAAAGAGGGTCACAGTTAGCTTGTATAAAATTGATTTAAGATTAGGGAAAGCTGAATTTAGTGTAGAATATTATTTGAGGTCCAATGGGTTATGGCTTTCTCTAATCAGATTGGTGCACAAGAGCCCAGGTACATTGAAAAGGCTGGCCTGTCGTCAGAAAGGATTACTGGTGGCCGTAGAATAGCTGGGATGGGTCATAAATAAGTAAGCGTTGGGGGCGCTCTGGGTCAGGCACATTGAGAAACTCTCTGCAAGGGTGACTCATCACCCTGTCTGTTTGAATCATGTCAACTATCTGGTTCTCTGCTGTCATTGTGTTCACCTGCCTGCCTGCCTGCCCACCACATCTATCTCTCTGCCTGTGGGGGTCTGCATCAGTCCCTGTCCACCTTGGTGCTGGGTCTAGGGCATATTGTTCAGACACCGTCTAACACACTTACTCTCCTGGGAACTGAGTCCAAGACACATCATGTTTTTCAGAGTCTAAGCACTGCTGGTAGTTAAGCTATGCTACTAGTATTTATTTTTAAAGAGAGGGCTTTTTGGTGATCAAGTTCCTAAATGTTCAAGATAATATTTTTCGACTCTGGGAGTCCAGATTGGTAAAACTGTGTGAAGCTGTAACCAACTGTGTGTTAATGTGACGAGAGCAGCATTCATGACCTGGTGCCATCTTCCTACTATACTATACACTGAGTATACAAAACATAAAGAACACCTGCTCTTTCCATGACATAGACTGGCCAGGTAAATCCAGTTGAAAGCTATGAGCCCTTATTGATGTCACTTGTTAAATCCACTTCAATCCGTATATATGAAGGGGAGGAGGCAGGTTAAAGAAGGATTTTTAAGCCTTGAGACAATTGAGACATGTATTGTGTATGTGTGCCATTCAGAGGGTGAATGTGCAAGACAAAGAACTGCAACGCCGCTGGGTTTTTCACGCTCAACAGTTGCTGAAATTTAATTTAGTCACCATAGGTTTCCGTGAAGTTGTTAACCACCAGAAAACAGCCTTTTCAGCTGAAAGGGAAAGTGCTCAGTCTTTGCTGTAGGTTTAGTTAGATAGTACCCGAGTCTCTTGCAGTTTTAGCACTTAATTAAGAGCCTTTAAAGTGATTGCAGTTTATTTTTGGCAGTCTAATGCATTTGTGAATTCTGCAGATGTGGCTCTAGGCCTGGTCCTGAGTTTCTTTACTCTTATCAGCAGCTTTGATTTGAAAACAGTTTCAAATAACTTTACATTTATGAAGCTAATGCAAAGTCGATTGTGGAAACATTTAATTTGTCTGTTTTTCTGTCCTTTATTGATCAATATGTTTAGCTGCCTCCTGTTTCTCCACCATGTCTTCTTCTTTGTTGCCTTATACTGGAGAATATTGCTCTCTCTCCTGCGGGAGGAGATGCAGAGTGCCATTACTTGACCAGCTGTTTTAGATCCAGACTGCCACTGTAGGTTGTGCTGTGACTAATAAAGAGGGGTTCACCAATTAAGGTTCACCAACTACTCAATATTGCTCATTCTCCATGACCCCATGATACGATCCATTAGTCCCAGAAACCTGTACAACTGAATGCATTCAACTGAAATATGTCTTCCGCATTTAACCCAACCCATCTGAATCAGAGAGGTGCAGGTGGCTGCCATAATCAACATCCACGTCTTCAACGCCCGGGGAGCAGTGGGTTAACTGCCTTGCTCAGGGGCAGAAAGACAGATTTTTACTAGGCTACCTAGGCTACCTGGGGTTCCTGGTTAAAGCTGGAGACAGAGGAATGACATTCTTAACTGCTCATCCATTTGAACAGGCTGGTCAAAGCCCTGTAAATTACAACTCATGTCACATGTTCATCTGTCTCCAGACAGCAAACACTGCAGCTGACCCAGTGAGAACAATACCATTGTATACTGTATATCTCAGAATAGAATGACATTCACACTACGATCGGTATAATACAAGGGTTACCGTTTTCTGGTTGTAAAATACGTATATATACAGTCTTGGATGGAGAATCTTTAATGGAGATAGCCAGCTGAGTGCTTCAGAGACTCTCTAAGACCAACATAATAGGGGAAAATATCAATGTAATTTGGCAAAATGGCAGGTATCTGTGCATGTATCAGTTCTCAAGAGACTGATTACTGGAAGCGTCTACATGGTCTGAACAGGGATGATGCTTGACAACATGTTAGCGCTGTATTCCTCCTGGCAGACTGAATAATACATTATTTCTATGCATAATTCATTAGCCAATTTGCCTATAAATTAATGTTTTATGTCTATACACTCATTTGCCAGTTTATAAGGTACACCACCCTGTTTACGAAAATGATCGTCGGTGCCAGACATGCCGATTCCAGGATCTCAGAAATGGCCGGCCTACTGGGCTGTTCATGCTCGACAGTGTCTAAGTCTAGGGTTTACTGAGAATGGTGAGACAAACAAAAAACATCCAGTCAGCAGCAGTTCTGTGAAGGGCAAGAATCGTGCAAGCTAACAGGCGGGCCACAAACAGGCAAATAACAGCGCATTACAACAGTGGTGTGCAGAACTGCATCTCGGAAAGCACAACTCGTCGGTCCTTGTCATGGATGGGCTAATGCAGCAGACAACCACACCAGGTTCTACTTCTATCAGCTAAAAACAAGAAGAAGCAGCTCCAGTGGACACGCGATCACCAACACTAGACAATTGAGGAGTGGAAAAACATTGCCTGGTCTGATGAATCCCGGTTCCTCTTACGCACGGTTCACAATGACTGGACCTTCACACAGTTCCATGATTAGTGAGGATTAGGGCAGATTTATAGGACTATTGTTCAACCCCTATTGTACACTTTTTTTCACATTCCAATATTTCATGGATTGAACTTGAATATGACAACTTTTAGAATGAATCAAACCACTGTATTTTTTATTCATCAATATATTTAGTATTTTTTATGATTCATACATACTTTCCTAACTCAAAAATGTGCCCAAACAGTCTACAAGATCAGAGTATTTTTTACATCTACCAGCTGGTGCTGAAACTGAGATGAATATGCATGTACAGTATTTAGTTGGCTTTCTTTCTTTGATTCCTATATTATGAACCCTTTCTCTAAATAATTCTAGTGTCTGTTCGACAAAATTCTATAAATACACTACTGTTCATAAGTTTGGGGTCACTTAGAAATGTCCTTGTTTTTGAAAGATAAGCAAATTTTTTTGTTCATTAAAATAACATCAAATTGATCCGAAATACAGTGTAGACATTGTTAATGTTGTAAATGACTATTGTAGCTGGAAACTGCAGATGTTTTATGGAATATCTACATAGGCGTACAGAGGCCCATTATCAGCAACCATCACTCCTGTGTTCCAATGCCACTTTGTGTTAGCCAATCCAAGTTCATCATTTTAAAAGACTACTATGATTATTAGAAAACCCTTTTGCAATTATGTTAGCACAGCTGAAAACTGTTGTTCTGATTAAAGAAGCACTAAAACTGGCCTTCTTTAGACTAGTTGAGTATCTGGAGCATCAGCATTTGTGGGTTCGATTACAGGCTCAAAATGGCCAGAAACAAAGAACTTTCTTCTGAAACTTGTCAGTCTATTCTTGTTCTGAGAAATGAAGGCTATTCCATGAGAGAAATTGCCAAGAAACTGAAGATCTTGTACAACACTGCGTACTACTCCCTTCACAGAACAGCGCAAGCTGTTTCTAACCAGAATAGAACGAGGAGTGGGAGGCCCCGGTGCACAACTGAGCAAGAGGACAAGTACATTAGAGTGTCTAGTTTGAGAAACAGACGCCTCACAAGTCCTCAACTGGCAGCTTCATTAAATAGTACCCGCAAAACACCAGTCTCAACGTCAACATTGAAGAGGCGACACCAGGATGCTGGCCTTCTAGGCAGGCAGGATGGTCTCAGGTTCAGAGGGTGTGGCAGCGGAACTGTACAAGCGGGAAAGGGCGTCTGGCTTCACATTTTTGGACCCTGGGCTACAAATCATTCCCTAAGTTCTAGACCTCTGCTGAATCTGGTAATGAATGGTGTGGCTGTTGAACAAGTTGAGGAGACTAAATTACTTGGTGTTACCTTAGATTGTAAACTGTAATATAGATATAGATTCAATGGTTGTAAAGATGGGGAAAGGTCTGTCCATAAAGAGATGCTCTGATTTGTTGACACCACACTCCAAAAAGCAAGTCCTGCAGACTCTAGTTTTGTATTATCTTGATTATTGTCCAGTCGAGTGCTGCAAGGAAAGACCTAGTTTAGCTGCAGAGTGGCATGTCTTGCTCTTCATTGTAGTCAGAGGGCTGATATAAATGTCAGTCTCTCTTGGCTAAGATTGAGGAGAGACTGACTGCATCACTTCTTCTTTTTATAAGAAACATTCATGTTTTTAAAATCCCAATTTGTTTGCATAGTCAATTTACACACAGCTCTGACACACACACTTATCCCACCAGACATGCCACCATAGTTTGTTTTCACAGTCCCCAAATCCAGAACAAATTTAAGAAGGCATACAGTATTATATAGGGACATTACTGCACGGAACTCCATTTCATCTCATATTGCTCAAAAGAACAGCAAACCTGGTTTAAAAAAATAGATAAAGCAATACCTCACGGCACAACGCCTCTCTGCTGTTTTTGCAGCAGCTAATGGGATCCTAATAAAATACCAAATACATAATGTCTACCTATCATATGTTGGAAGACGTGTGCTGAAAGTTTGGTAGAAATAAGATACAAATGTGATTGTTTTTGCAACCCCCAATTTACACCACTTCTGTAGAAGAGACTGGTCATTTGGCATTCTTCTTTCTGGAGTTTACCAGTTGAGTTGGCAAAGTATCACTATTGATTGTTTATCTTCCACACGAGCAGAGCTACTGTCTGTTGTCTGCCTGTGCGAGTGTTTTAATGAGCTCACTACTTAATTTCATTGTGTGCATCCCAAATGGCACCCTATTCCTTATGTACACTCAGAAAAAAGGGTTCCAAAACAGGCTCTTCCCATAGGAGCACATTTTTGGCTCCAGGTAGAACCCTTTTTGGTTCCAGGAAGAACTATTTTGGGTTCCATCTAGAACCCTCTGTGGAAGGGGTTCTAACTGGAACCAAAAAGGGTTCTCCTATGGGGAGAGCCAAAGAACCCTTAGGTTCTAGATGGCACCTTTTTTTCTAAGGTCCCTGGTCAAAAGTAGGTCACTATAAAGGGAAAAGGGTGCCATATGGTAGAGGCAATACATCACCGCCCAATCACAAATGGAATGGATTTTCATTTCAGTAGTGAGAAGTGAGATGAATACCTGTAACCAGAAACACTAGGGCAGCGTTTACCAAACTCTGTCCTCGGGACCCTAAGAGGTGCACCTTTTGTTTTTTCCTAACACTACACAACTCATTCAAATGATCAACGCATGATAATTAGTTTATTATTTGAAATGTGCACCCCTTGGTGTCCCGAGGACTGATTTTGGGAAATCCTGCACTAGGGAATCATTTTATTAGGCTGATCGGGGTTTAAAAATGTAAATAACTTTGGAGTCCCAGCTAATCTGTAAAGATATAAGACATTGCAGTCAAGTCCAGTCCAGTAACACACGGACTGGTGAAAGTATACATATTTTATTTGCCGAATACATATTTATTTTAAGTGTTCATTTTAGTGCTCATTAACTTGAGTGATGGCTCAGCTACGGATTTAATCAGCTCTTTTTTAAATCTCTCACTTACTGCATAATGGCGCCCTATTTCCCCCTTGACATTGACTTCTGCAGATTGAAATCCTATTATACTGTGGCCTCACAAATGTAAGAACAGTTAAAAAAATCTCCCTATTGACCCTGCAGTTTGCACCCTGTCACCGGTAATAAAAACTGCTGTAGTACCAGAGTACATTTATGTACCATTTATGGCAAGACCTCTCACCATAGGGCTGTAGGGTAGTGTGTACACTTATTACTATGAAGTTATTAACGGGGCACCAGTCCAGTTATTGGACAAAATGATCTTCTAAGAAGACCTGACTTATGAGGGGTTTTTGCAATAAGATTAAACCAATAGTAATTTTTAACTTATCTGAAGGTATGAATTATTTTGAGAATCAAATGGCATTCTTTACTAGAATAACAAGACAACCATTTATATAATCAACATTTAATTGCTCATCAAAATATTTACAAACATAATGAAAATGGAAATTAAATAGGAAATAGAATGAAAGACAAGAAGTGCAGACCTGGAGATCCTGAACATTGAATGACGTTATACTCAGTCTGTGATCAAAGTCTGTCGTGGCATCTTGATTGATTAGGCCACATGGAGGAGAACAAAGGAAGATTCTGGCTGTGTCCTTTCTGGTTGAGTTGGGTGGTTCCTCCTTCAGGTTGCTCCTTTGGTCCTGAGTTGGTGTCCTTATGCTTGTTGCTCATCTCTGTTGGCTCCTTGCTTGAGTTGCTTGAGGCTGTGCTCTAAATGTCTTCTCTTTCATTCCTTGAAGAAGGTGAGCTTAAGTGTACTGTTCAGGCTACACTAGCTCTTTGAAGTCTTATGCCTTCTTCTGAGAGTAAGTCTTCTTCTGAGCCTGATTAGTACATGGGCACTTCTGTCCCAATTTCTGTAGTGAATTACAGGTACTATTCCCTAAAAGGTACATTTCTCCTAATTAATCAGAGACCAGTTCTGGCCATTAAAGGGCTCCAGAGTGGCACAGCGGTCTAAGGCACTGCATCTCAGTGCTAGAGGCTTCACCACAGAACCTGGTTCGATTCCAGGCTGTATCACAACTGGCCGTGTTTGGGAGTCCAATAGGGCGGCGCACAATTGGCCCAG
Organism: Salvelinus namaycush; assembly: GCF_016432855.1. Classification (NCBI taxonomy): domain Eukaryota; kingdom Metazoa; phylum Chordata; class Actinopteri; order Salmoniformes; family Salmonidae; genus Salvelinus; species Salvelinus namaycush. The sequence goes on along the minus strand of NC_052334.1, from coordinate 26,207,618 downwards.
CGTCGTCCGGGTTAGGGTTTGGCCGGGGTAGGCCGCCATTGTAAATAAGAATTTGCTCTTAACTGACTTGCCTAGTTAAATATATTTTTTTCAAAGGCAAAGTTCCAGGGCCTGTGGTCGGCCTGCTGGAGATGGGGGGGGGGGGGGGGGGGGGGGGGGTGTATCCACATACATACACACACACATACACACATACATGCGGGCACACACACACATCCTCTCTTTTTATATTTATATTTTTGTTTGTTCTTTCAGTTGTATTATTTTTTTTGTTAGTTTATGTTTTATAAAAGTATGATCTGTGATTAAAGTCAGTATTGCATGATTATGTTGTGGATAGGGGGATATGTTAGGTCAGTTTCAACATTATGGACATGTGTTTGTGGTCCATTTGGCCTCTCCCAGAGCTTCCTTCAATGATAGATTATGGATGGCCCTATTGATGAACTTCTGACCAATGATTGACTGTATATTGTTGATTGATGTGAGTCCAGATATGCTGTGGCTGTAATGATGACTGATATTACTGATTACTTGGTAGTTTGTAGGCCATTGTTATTGCTATGTTTTGGATTATCTGTAGCCGATTCATCTGCTGTAGTGAAGCTGTTATCCAGGCTGGTAGGGAGTATTCAAACAGAGATTGGATGAAGCTGATATAGACTTTCAACACTGTCTGAGGTGACGCTCCGTATTTTCTTCTGCACAGTGTTTGAGTCTTTTTCATCCCTCTCTATGTTCGCTATATGTGTTGTCCAGTGCATGTTCTTCAGAAAGGTGATTCCAAGGAATTTAGCTTATTTTACTACTTTTATTATTTCACGGTAAAGCTTGAGTTCTATGGGTTTCTTTGTTTTTTTGTTGGTGCTTCTTGTAAAGAGGACACATTGAGTCTTTTGTGGGTTCAGCTTTACCAGCAACATGTTAGACCATGTCTCGATCTCTTCAATAGCTTCAAGTTCCTTGGCGTACACATCACTGACAAACTGAAATGGACCACCCACACAGACAGTGTGAGAAAGAAGGCGCAACAGAGTCTCTACAACCTCAGGAGGCTAAAGAAATTTGGCTTGTCACCTAAAACCCTCACAAATTTTTACAGATGCACAATTGAAAGCATCCTGTCGGGCTGTATCACCACATGGTACAGCAACTGCACCGCCCACAACCGCAAAACTCTCCAGAGGGTGGTGCGGTCTACCCAACGCATTAGCGGGGACAAACTACCCGCCCTCCAGACACCTACAGCACCCGATGTCACAGGAAGGCCAAAAAGATCATCAAGGACATGAACCACCCAAGCCACTGCCTGTTCACCCCGCTATCATCCAGAAGACGAGGTCAGTAGAGGTGCATCAAAGTTTGGACTGAGAGACTGAAAAACAGCTTCTATCTCAAGGCCATCAGACTGTTAAACAGCCTATAGTCATAGACTAGGAATCACTGGCCACTTTAAGGAATGGAACACTAGTCACTTGATAATGTTTACATATCTTGCATTACTCATATATACAGTGGGGAGAACAAGTATTTGACACACTGCCGATTTTGCAGGTTTTCCTACTTACAAAGCATGTAGAGGTCTGTAATTTTTATCATAGGTACACTTCAAAAATCCAGAAAATCACATTGTATGATTTTTAAGTAAATAATTTGCATTTTATTGCATGACATAAGTATTTGATACATCAGAAAAGCAGAACTTAATATTTGGTACAGAAACCTTTGTTTGCAATTACAGAGATTATACGTTTCCTGTAGTTCTTGACCAGGTTTGCACACACTGCAGCAGGGATTTTGGCCCACTCCTCCATACAGACCTTCTCCAGATCCTTCAGGTTTCGGGGCTGTCGCTGGGCAATACGGACTTTCAGATCCCTCCAAAGATTTTCTATTGGGTTCAGGTCTGGAGACTGGCTAGGCCACTCCAGGACCTTGAGATGCTTCTTATATAGTCTTAATTCATGCCTACTTAGATTTGTGTGTAATGGGTATATGTTGTGTAATTTGTTAGATATTACTTGTTAGATATTACTGCACTGTCGGAGCTAGAAGCACAAGAATTTAACTACACCCGCAATAACATCTGCTAATCACGTGTATGTGACCAATAAAATTTGATTTGATTGAAGACGGTTAATTTTAGACTGTTGCAGCAAGTTGAGGACATTTGGAGCTGGACCAGTAGCAAAGGTCATCGGCAAACTGTGAGACTTGACCTATGGAGGGTAATAGATATCTGATATGTATAGTAGAAAAAGTAATGGGCTTAGAGAATGAGGGGGAGACAGCAGAGTCCTTTTGTAGTCCTGTGAAGTCACATAGTAACGCACGTAGGTATGAAGAGCCACTTTTATGACTCTTTGTCTTAGAGAGAGAGCTTGGAGGAGCTCAGTAGTCCATAACAGTTGAGCATTATAGACAGACAGAGGGTTTTTTTACCTTTATTTAACTAGGCAAGTCAGTTAAGAACAAATTCTTATTTACAATGACGGCCTACACCGGCCAAACCCGGATGACGTTGGGCCAATTGGGCACTGCCCTATGGGACTCCCAATCACAGCTGGTTAGGATACAGCCTGGATTCAAACCAGGGTGTCTGTAGTGGCGCCTCTAGCACTGAGATGCAGTGCCCTTAGACGGCTGTGCCACTCGGGAGTCCCAAGTGTGTTTAATGTAAACATATGACATTAAAACGACACATCGCTACAGGGCCCTGAGGTCAACAGTTTTTAACCTGTTTGGGATAGGGGGCAGCATTTTCACGTTTGGATGAAAAGCGTGCCCAGAGTAAACTGCCTGCTACTCAGTCCCAGTTGCTAATATATGCATACTATTAGTAGATTTGGATAGAAAACACTCTGAAGTTTCTAAAACTGTTTGAATGATGTCTGTGAGTATAACAGAACTCATATGGCAGGCAAAAACCTGAGAAGAAATCCAACCAGGAAGTGGGAAATCTGAGGTTGGTCGTTTTTCAACTCATTCCCTATTGAAGATACAGTGGGATATTGGTCATGTTGTACTTCCTAAGGCTCCCACTAGATGTCAACAGTCTTTAGAACCTTGTTTGATGCTTCTACTGTGAAGGGGGGCCGAATGAGAGGGGAATGAGTAAGAGGTCTGACAGAATGCCTTGAGCTCGTGATGCTCGTTCACGTGAGAGCAAGCTCTGTTCCATTGCTTTTCTACAGACAAAGGAATTCTCCGGTTGGAACATTATTGAAGATTTATGTTAAAAACATCCTAAAGATTGATTCTATACTTCGTTTGACATGTTTCTACGAACTGTAATATAACTTTTCGTCTGAACTTTTGCCTGGACCTGCCCGCGCGTCGTGAGTTTAGATTGTGTACTGAACGCGTGAACCAAAAGGAGTTATTTGGACATGATGGACTTTATGGAACAAATCAAACATTTATTGTGGAACTGGGATTCCTGGGAGTGCATTCTGATGAAGATCATCAAAGGTAAGTGAATATTTATAATGCTATTTCTGACTTATGTTGACTCCAACATGGCGGATATCTTTTTGGGTTGTGTTGGTCTCTGAGCGCCGTACTCAGATTATTGCATGGTTTGCTTTTTCCGTAGTTTAAAAAAAATCTGACACAGCGGTTGCATTAAGGAGAAGTATTTCTTTAAATCTGTGAATAACACTTGTATCTTTTATCAATTTTTATTATGTGGCTCTGTGCAAATTCACGGGATGTTTTGGAGGCAAAGCCAAATGGAAACTGAGGTTTTTGGATATAAATATGAACTTGATCGAACAAAACATACATGTATTGTGTAACATGTTGTCCCGGGAGTGTCATCTGATGAAGAATATCAAAGGTTAGTGATTAATTTTATCTCTATTTCTGATTTTTGTGACTCCTCTCTTTGGTTGGAAAATCGCTGTATGCTTTCTGTGACTAGTTGCTGACCTAACATAATGATATGTTCCGCTTTCGCCGAAAAGCTTTTTTGAAATCGGACACTGTGGTTGGATTAACGAGAATTTTATCTTTAAAATGGTGTCTAATACTTGTATGTTTGAGAAATTTGAATTATGAGATTTCTGTTGATTGAATTTGGCACCCTGCAATTTCATTGGCTGTTGGCAAGGGGTTCTGCTAGCGGAACGGGGTTCATTCTGTTCATCTAACTACAGTGGAAGAAACATGCTGTTGGAAGGTTTTTATGTTAAAAGGGTTTATTCACAATGTTAAAGAAATGTAAATCTGATTTGGGATTATAGACCTACTGCACAAATTGTACAAACCAATCATTTGCAATAAACTAAATGACTGGTCACTTTTCCTGATGTTAATATCAGTTACATAATCACTGTAATAGAGCAGCACCAAAACACATTTCCTCCTGCAGCTGAATTTGTGTGGTGAACTGTGCACTCATTTATGGGATGAAATTGTTTCTTAAAATAGTATGACAGTGGCACCTGTGGTTTCCATGGTTACCCAGTCTGTGGGAGAGGCAACTGAAGCAACAGTAGACCAAGCCTCACCAGTAGAGGCTGGCCATCTGAATTATTATGACATATCTACAATGCAGGAGACATAATTATTCTGGCTGTGTTGACCAGGTCTGTGTCTGCTAAGACTAATACATGATGTTAAAATATTCTCACAAGTTTTATCAATAAACCAGACAAACCAACTAATCCAAATATGGCATCAGTTTTCTGTTTCCGAAAAATGTTGAGCAACATTCTGTGTGTTTTGTATACCCCTCATGCTGACTATTTTGGGAGTTGGAGAGTTTTTGACATGCTAGGTGAGAGGTTTCCAGCAGTGTGATCTATAAATGAAGAGCTGTGACTGCTCAGAGATTCTGATTCAGTCTTTAATTGTCACATGTACATGTACCCAGAGCTGTCAACTCACATTACCTGTAGTTATCCTTCTCCTCAAACGCTCTTAGCACTTCAGTTTGCAGGGGGAAGGTCATGATTGGCTCAGGCATTCATTTGAATGACAACCTTAATAAACAGATTGTAACATTTATGACTGTGACTCAGACTCTTCCAATAAAGATTTCATGTTCTATGTACCCACTGCCACTGTTAAAAGTGGGAAAATGGTGTAGTAAGGGTATGATGGGAATGGTTTATTAGCATGAAAATTCAGCCTCTTTTCCCATGTCTCTATGATGTTACTGCTGCCGGTATCATGAGATCTATGCAGAGGGAGGCATCATGCCAAATTAAGGAGAACAGTTTGCATATGGTGCAGAGTTGTGTGTTGTGTTTTAACTCCTTACTACTTGCCCCAAATTAACATCAGTCGAAGTTGGTAACTCCAGGGATATTTTTGACATTCCTCAAAGATAAAGGTAAAGAAGTGAGAGCTGAAATATTTTTTTTATGTCAGCATGTCTCGCTGAGTTATTAAAAAAATTAAAAATAAATTGCATACCCGAGAGAATACTATAGACATCAAGAAAGCCAGTCAGTTGCTTATTGACAAGTTTTTCCAATACTTTTGATAAACAGTGCAAAATAGAAATAGGCCTATAACAGTTAGGATCAGTTTGATCTCCCCCTTTAAATAAAGGACGAACTGTGGCTGCCTTCCAAGCAATGGGAACCTCCCCAGAAAGGAGAGAGGTTAAAACGGTTGGAGAAATGCTTGGCGATGATAGGGGCAGCAACCTTAAAGAAGAAAGGGTCTAAACCATCTGAACTAGATGTTTTTTTGGGGTCAAGTTTAAGGAGCACCTTTAGCACCTCGGACTCAGTGACTGCCTGCAGGGAGAAACGTTGTAGCGGGGCAGGGGAAAAAGAGGGAGAAACATCGGGGATAGCCGCATTAGAAGGGGTGGGAGATGAGGAATTGTTGGATGGGCAAGGAGGCACGGCTGAGTCAAATAGGAATCCTGACTTAATGAAGTGGTGATTAAAGAGCTCAGCCATGTGCTTCTTCTCAGTAACAACCACATCATCAACATTAAGGGACATGGGCAGCTGTGAGGAGGAGGGTTTATTCTCCAGGTCTTTAACCGTTTTCCAGAACCTCTTGGGGTTAGACCCACAGAGTGAACTGCTCCTTAAAGTAACTAACTTTGGATAGCCTGAGTGCACTTATTTCTCATTTGCCTGAACGAGAGCCAGTCAGCCTGAGTATGCGTGTGCCGAGCCTTTCGCCAAATGCAATTCTTGACGTGGAGTAACTCTGCAGGATCACGGTCAAACCAGGGGCTGAACCCGTTTTAAATTTAAATTTTCTTTATGGGTGCGTGTTTGTTAACAGTACCTCTGAAAATACCAAAAAAGAAGGTCCAAGCATCTTCGACAGAGCTGATTCTATACCATTTTAAAGAAGCCAGTTCATTAAGGAAGGCTTGCTCATTAAAGTTGTTCAGTAAGCGTCTATGACAAATCAGGATAGGTTGTTTCACTGAGCAGCCATTACGAACACAGGCTGTAAAACAGTGATCACTAAGGTCATTACAGAAAACACCAGACTGATACCTATCAGGATTATTTGTGAGGATGACATTGAGGAGAGTAGCCTTTTCTGGGTGTTTGGAGTCATACCTTGTGGGATTGGTGATAATCTGAGAAAGATTTAGGGAGTGCCATTGCTTTAGGACGTGGTCAGGTTGTTTAAGCATGTCCCAGTTTAGGTCAACTAGCAGGACAAATTCAGACTTAGTGTAAGGGGCCAGGAGAGAGCTTAGGGCAGTTAGGTTACAGGCCGGTGCTGATGGGGGATGATAGCACCCAGCAACAGTCATTAAAGAGTTATTTGAAAGTTTAATTCTTAAAACTTACAAATCAAATTGTTTGGGGACAGTCTTGGTGGAGACAACCGAGCACTGAAGGTGATCCTTGGTAAAGATTGCCACTCCCCCACCTTTGGAAGATCTGTCTTGCCAAAAAAGGTAATAACCAGAAAGGTTAATATCAGTATTCAAAACACTCTTTCTTAACCATGTCTCAGTAATGACCAACACATCTGGATTGGAGCTGTGAACTCACACTTTCAATTGATCCATTTTAGGTAATAAGCTTCTAGTGTTAACGTCCAGAAAACCCAGGCTTTTACAAGAGCAGAAATCAGTGAAGCAGATATCAGAGCACAAGTCAGAATTGGGGCTAGCAACTGTAGATGGGCCAGGGTGTACATGCACATTTCCAGATATCATCAACAGTAATACAATCAAGGCACGGCATAGTACAGGGAGAACTCTGCAGTGGTGATTTATGACATCTGAATGTGCGTCAGATGGCAACAAGATCATATCGTACAGCAATTTCATCAGGTAACATGAATACTAAGCCGGCGTGGTTAAGTGGTTAGAATAGGATGTTAGGCCAAAAGTCTGTGAGTCAGAGTCCCGAGTGTGGGAACAAACATAGTCTGTCCCACGTTTGGGTAAAGAAAGTTTGTAGTCAACAAAGTATGCAGGAGTCATGAGGCAAAATTGCAAAATGCACAAGAAAAAAATAAAATATATAACGATGTGGGGCTAACCATTGTAAGGTCAGAGTCACTCGGCCCCAACAGTGCGTGTGTGCTGGATGCGAGCGAAAGCTCGGGAGAGAGGGGGGAGTGTGGTGGGGGTACCTGTACCAGACAGGGGGAGACAGGCCAGGGCAGACAGTGAACAGATCGCCAGGTGGAATCCAAGCAGCAGTGCAGCAGGCAATGGGAGTAGGTGTCACACCCACTTAGGAGAAGCTTTAATTTCTGGAGGCAGATTTCTTGTAGAAACCGCCAGTGAATGGTCTGAACAGCAGGAGGGGGCTTCAGAGGACCATCAAAGACTCCTGACACTTGTTGGGCCCAAAGGCCTTTTACTTCACACCTTAGTGCTAATTGAATTTGTATCTGGCTCAGTTCCAGGTTGGAATGGTGTCCTCAGGTCTCTGCTGTTTGTTGGCTAGAGCATCCTCCGTATAGCTTGGAAAAAGTTGTACTTCCATTTGTTTCAAGATATGCCAACAGATATGCCATGTTATAGGTGGGTCCATCCACTCATGTAACTTAGACCCCACATTCCTCAATGACGAAGGTATGCTTTCCCTGTGCCTGTACAAATGTGTGGTAATGTCCTCTCCTGAGCAGTGATGGCCCAGTCCCAGTTTGACAGTAACCCAGAGGAATGCTTGGCTTATGTTCCACTGTGGGCTGCAGTATTACTGCTGTCACTGTGTATCGCCTTCCCTATAAATCCAGCCCTTTGAAATCCCCCATGAGTAATTGTGTTGGACTGAAGGAGAAAATGGGGTCTTTATTTGGCTGGGATTTGTCTGGGACTAGAAGGCCACATTCAAATACTATTTTGGTGCTTTGGGTGTAAGTCTGAGGTGGAGTATCTCATGATAAGCTATAGACCACATTATTTACCGAGAGACTTTTCATCTATATTCTTCGTAGCTGTCTATTTACTTCTACACCCAAGCCATAAGACTCCTGAACAGCTAGTCAAATGGCTACCCAGACTATTTGCATTGTCCCCCCCCCCCTTTTACGCTGCTGTTACTCTCTTTTTTATTATCTATGCATAGTCACTTTAACTCTACCTACTACATATTACCTCAATTACCTCGACTAACCTGTGCCCCCACATATCTAGCCTTGCTACTGTTATTTTACTGCTGCTCTTTAATTATTTGTCATTTTATTTTTATTTATCTATATTTTACTTAACACTTATTTTTCTTTAAACTGCACTGTTGTTAATTAAGGGCTTGTAAGTAAGCATTTCACTGTAAGGTCTACTATACCTGTTGTATTCGGCGCATGTGACAAATAAAAATAAATATTTAATTTTATTTGATAAGTCTACGCTTCACTTAGACTTACACCCACACCAGGGTGACGCCAGTGTTTTATGTTTGTGTAGACTCTAGTGTTACTGTCTTTCCATCAGGACTAAAGACTTGTGAGAAGCATAATGAACAACCTCTGCATCATTCAAGACTGTTGCATTGTGAGAAGGTGTTAAAGTTCCCAGTTAGACATTGTTATGTACTGTAAATGCCAGCTGAAAAGTACCCAGGGCCGTGCCTTGGCTCAGAGGAACTCTGCCGGAGCCATGGCCCAGTGAGACATGGGTGCCCACCCGCGTAGAAGATAACAGACAAGTCTGAGCTTTTTGTGTAAAACATCAGGGTATATCCTCAGTGGAAATGAGCCCAAAATACACCTTGCTAGGGAAGATACTGTGGGCTTGAGCCTCTACAGAGCACTGGATTACACATGCTGAGGGGAATGAAAGTGAAGGTACAGTACAACACATAAGCCCATTAACACTCCTCTGTAATCATCACCTGTCTGTCACTCTCCTCATCCTTCACTCTGATGCCTATTACGTTCAGCTGCTTGCTCTTTCCTTTACAATCCATTTCAGTGAAGGACATCTGAGCTTCAAGGACCAGATATCATATCCTTGATTCTACAACTCTGGGCAGCAATGCTGAATATGAGTGCTTTACCTTATTACTGTGTACGGTGTGTACAATCACCATACCTTATAGCCTGACATGACCCCCTCCTTAGGACCATCTGGCAGAATGCCCAGAATTTCTTCTATAAGTTAAAACCTGTTTGGGGTGCAGCCCGACACCGGTACACTTATGACAACATCCAGCTCAAGTGCAGGGCGCGAAATTCAAAAGATATTTTTTAAAAATATTTAACTTTCACACATTAACAAGTCCAATACAGCATATGAAAGGTACACATCTTGTGAATCAAGCCAACATGTCCGATTTTTAAAATGTTTTACAGGGAAGACAAAATATGTAAATCTATTAGCTAACCACGTTAGCAAAAGACACCACTTTTCTTACTCCATCAGTTTTTTACTCCATCAGTAGCTATCACAAATTCGACCAAATAAAGATATAAATAGCCACTAACCAAGAAACAACTTCATCAGATGACAGTCTGATAACATATTTATTGTATAGCATATGTTTTGTTCGAAAAATGTGCATATTTCAGGTATAAATCATAGTTTACATTTCAGCTACAATCAGAAATTGCACCGAAAGCAGCCATAATATTTACAGACACCAACGTCAAATACCTAATTACTCATCATAAAACATTTCTGAAAAATACATAGTGTACAGCAATTGAAAGACAGGCATCTTGTGATTCCAGACAATATTTCCGATTTATTAAATGTTTTACAGCGAAAACAAAATGTAGCGTTATATTAGCATAGCCACAATAGCCAGAAACACTTGGGCGCCGACGACCAGTTCACATGCACGACAGATATTAGAAATAGCATCATAAAATGTTTCTTACTTTTGGTGATCTTCCGTCAGAATGTTGGACAAGGTGTCCTTTGTCCAGAACAGTCGTTGTTTGGATCTGGAACGGCAAATTTCCCTCTTCATTTAGCATGGGCACTTGCCAAGTGCTATGGATCTCTCCAACGTCAACAAAGTCAGAGAACGGAACACGGCAAAACTCCCGAATTTTTTTTAATAATCTGATTAAACTATATTGAAAAAACATACTTTACGATGATATGGTCACATGTATCAAATAAAATCTAAGACGGAGATGTTAGTCGTCCATAACGAGAGCAAAACAGAAGGCAAATCCATGTCCTCTTTCGCTCGCTCCAGAAACAGGAAGTGGACGGTCACGTCAAACAAAGAGCTTTAATTCCACCTCAGACCAAGATAAACACGAATTTTTTTCTCTCACCGCCTCTTGACAACCAGGGGAAGGTGTATGAAGTGTATGTAGACTCTTACGTATCATGCCCATGTATAGGCAGGAAGTTGAACAGAGCATCGATTTCTGACATTCCACTTCCTGGTCAGGAAGTGTGCTGCAGAATGACTTCTGTTTCACTCAGAGAAATAATTCAAACGGTTTTAGAAACTAGAGAGTGTTTTCTATCCAATAGTAATAATAATATGCATATTGTATGAGCAAGAATTGAGTACGAGGCCATTTGAAATGGGCACGATTTAACTGGCTACTCAATACTGCCCCTTGCAGCCATAACAGGTTTAAGATAGGAGACGGTGCCAGACACATACAGGAACCAACCTTATTTAACTTGTCCGTGTAATCAATATATAAGAGATCTAACGGGACTGCCCCGAGAGAGCTCACTTCAGACCGGTACTTTATGCATCTAAGTTTGACAGTGACCTCTCAAGCTTACTGACAATAAAGAGTGATTAATTTAATATTGACTTAGAGTGTCCCTGTGTTGAATTTCCACTACCATTTGACGTCAACGAACAGGATGATTGATTCTACCTGCGGAGCTTTCCAGTGTTGGTCTGCGAGGAAAACCGGTGGCACATTTTATGAAGTGTGAGTGAGGGAAATTCCCATCTGACCAAAAGATGACAAGGACCTGCCCAGACCCTTAATGTGAGCTGCCCAGGAGGAGACACAACATCCGTAAATAATTGAGGTACACGACAAACTGAATTTCAGTAAGTCAATTTAAATGCATCTGTATAAAAATAAATAATAAAACCAATAAAACTGAACAATAAAAAGGTACCCATAGTCTTATGAGAAGGCTATTCACTAGTCTTATGTGAGAAGACTAGAGCGAGGGCGAGTAACGGTACCATGGAAAGCCCCGCTGACAGCTGTTTGTAGGCATTTATTGAAGAAGGGTCTACGTGGTCTGCAGTCACTACTAATAGCATGTGGTGTTATTATATATGTATAGGAAGTAACGACAACAAAATTGTTGAAGATGCACAGCGAGAGTAATAAGGGAAGTTACTGAGAGTTTTTGGGAATAGTACTAAGTGAATGTGGATGTGAGAGTTGTGTGAGTGTAAAAGAGGTGCGTGTCTGAATGCATAACCAAACCAGTTCTGTGAGCTGAGTTTTTCGATCTTTACCGTTATCTAGGGGTTCCGTCCACCACCGCCCATCATAGTCGGGGACTACTAGCACGAGGTGTTATTGAGCACGGGGTGTTTTATTTGTATAGGAAGTAGCGCCAAGAACCGTTGAAGATACATATGGTGCATAGGATGTAATGATAGAAAAGTTTACATGGTCTGAGAACCACTGATAATAGCATGAGGTGTTATTGTAGGCATTTAGGAATCGTTGAAGATACACACAAAAAATATATATATACAACTTACACACCAACACGTAGACGCACGTAAGTGGTGTAAAAACTATTAAGATAAATTAATAGTAGAATGGGTTACTAGATTTGATAAAGTAACAATGTATAATTGGTAACTTTTTAAAATGTTATTTATTTATTTATTTGATATATATATTTTACCTTTAACGAGTCCGACGAGCCCGACGTGAATGATATACTGCTTCTCCGGAAACAGGCCCAGATCCCCGTCATTTGCGTGAAGAGAAGGCGGAGAAAAAGGGGCCAGAGGGCGGGCTGCCTTCTGAGAATTTGTAGGCGATCGAATAAACCCCCACTCCTCCCAGTCTGCTAGAATACATGCAAACTTTGGAAAATATAATTGATGACCTACGCGGAAGATTAAACTACCAACGGGACATTCAAAACTGTAATATCTTATGCTTCACGGAGTCGTGGCTGAACGACAACATGATCAACATACAGTTGGCTGGTTATACGCTGTATCGGCAAGACAGAACAGCGGCTTCTGGTAAGACAAGGGGCGGACTACGTATTTTTGTAAATAACAGCTGGTGCACGATATCTAAGGAAGTCTCAAGGTTTTGCTCGCCTGAGGTAGAGTATCTCATGATAAGCTGTAGACAACACTATCTACCTAGAGAGTTTTCATCTGTATTTTTTCGTAGCTGTCTACATACCAGTACAGACTTATGCTGGCACTAAGACTGCACTGAATGACCTGTATTCCGCCATAAGCAAACAGGAAAACGCTCACCCAGAGGCGGCACTCCTAGTAGACAGGGACTAATGCAGGGAAACTTAAATCCGTCTTAGCAAATTTCTATCAGCAGGTTAAATGTGCAACCAGAGGGAAAAACTCTGGACCACATTTACTCCACACACAGAGATGCATACAAAGCTCTCCCTCTCCCATTTGGCAAATTTGACCATAATTCTATCCACCTGATTCCTGCTTGCAAACAAAAATTAAAGCAGGAAGCACCAGTGACTCGATCAATAAAAAAGTGGTCAGATGAAGCAGATGCTAAGCTACAGGACTGTTTTGCTAGCACAGATTGGAATATGTTCCGGGATTCCTCCGATGGCATTGAGGAGTACACCACATCAGTCATTGGCCTCATCAATAAGTGCATCGATGACATTGTCATGATGTTGCCTGCTTGGGTACTTCAAACCCCATCCCCCTCTCTGCCTCTCCCTTTCCTACCACAACCCATGCGGTGATCACAGAGAGATGTCGTAAATTCCTGAGAATCTCCTCATGGAGATCTCCTCATATTATAGACAGAGGGTAAACTTTCAGGACAAAGGAATTCTCTTCCACCTCACAGAACTTGGGGTACGAACATATTTCATATTCCTGCAAAAGTATGAAATATCGGTGGACAGTCCAGCTATGAACCGGTCCATTTGTCACCACGTGGGAAACTCATGTGAGACTGTGGGACCACATTACCATACCGCTGTTTATATAATAACCTCAGATATGAGGTTTACATCTGTGTGTTGTATAAAATGAACGAGTGAGTATGATACTGTTTGTATAATTGTGTAATATGATTTTGAACTGTTTAATTAAGAAAAATACAACTCCCTGTTGTATTTGAACTAAATCCAAGGACCGCCCCTGAGCCAGTTGGGTCAGAGACCATGGAACCACCCCTCTCTGCTATCTGAATAAAAGCCAACTTTAAGAAATTACCATTTAGACCATGTTTATCCTCAATGGGGAGAACGAAGGTTGAATGTAACATTGCTGAAGTTTTAACCATACCACGTGGTTAAAACTCTTATACTAATAAGGACAAGTTTTGATATTGACTACTAGTCTGCAGCTAGGAATTCGGTATCATTGAACGCGAAGAAAGACAACCGCCGAAACAAGAATTCTATAACGAATGTCACTCTGAACAATCCACAATAACTACGACAGAAGGAGCTCCAACAAAACGAACTTCTCTCCGACGATCAAGACGACACAAACAATGAGCGTAAATATATATATATTGATTGCAATTGTTCCCGAATGAGTGAGCGTTCATGTGTAAGGATTAGCATGTCAATTGTTATAAAGAGTATACTCTGTAGTGACTTCTGAATCGACCCCCCATCCATCCCTTTTGTCTAACAAGCCGCCATGCCGGTTCAGCCCACTAGGGCATATTGCTCCCATCATTTCATGTAACTATTTTAAGTTTGTTTGTTTGTTTATGCATTTCTGTGAATTAATTAGTTAGTAATAAATAAAGGATCTAAGACAATTGATGTATGGATGACTCATAGTGAAGACTGGGTTCGTGCAGATAATCAACGATTTACGACGTTTGGAATGAGACTGACGAGGTAGAGTAAATAAATCATTAATTAGAAGACTATTGATCAGATATGAAAATATCTGAAAGGTTATATTGGGAAATTATAACTTTGTAATCTAATAACTTTCCCTGGTGCCCTCGAATTCATAGTTAATTAGTTACGTTATTACTCAAGTGATAGCGTAATCCCTAATTACAGGAATCTATGATAAAAACTATAAATCTTCAATTTAACGATAGCAAAGACACGACATATATGACGCCCCCTGGGAGGAATCTAAGATAGAATTAGACTCTGCTGTGTAATTCCAAATATCAATTGTGCAAACAGAAATTGTACAAACAGACTGCTTTCTATAAAAATTGGTTGCGTGTGTGTATTCCTATTTGAAGAGGCTACATTGCGCCTCCGGTAGCGGTCTTTTAGCGTCAGAGCAGTGAGTGGTAAATTCCAGACTTAGTCCTTAGGCCAAACGGTACTATGTCTGTCGGTCAATATTAACTTCTAGAGCCAATAAGGTTAGAAATTAGAAGATATTCGTTCGGTGACCGAGCCGAAGTATTTGTCTGCCTACCACACTAAACCAGTGTGGACTGACTACAGGCATAGCTATATTTATGTACCGTGTCGCTCCGGTCAACATAACGCTAGCAAAATAGGCCGAAGGGTTTAAGGTGAGACGTCACTAGTAAACCTACCCTCTCCATGGCGAGAGGGACCCTATTTTTGCTTAGAACGTGATATTTCTGAACAATGTAAGCTAGCACGAGGTGGGAAATCCACGAGATGCATGCTAGCATAGAGGGAATTATTTTTTCACGTTCTGTGTGCTGTTTAAATTCCTCAGCCTCGCGCGACGGAAGTCCCGCCCTTTGTACTTCCGTTTGATTTCAGCATTTCGCATCCTGGTGGTAAAGAACCGCAAGTACATCCCTTAAAAGAGGTGGCGAAACCCAAACGTGGATCACGTTTAAATAATCCAGCAATCAATTGTTTGGGTCTCATTCAATTTATTTATTTAAATTGTCGGACATACCTTTCTAGGTTCTTCCAATTAAATGAGACATCTTAAACTTCTCATATTAACCTAGATTAAGCACTTCTCAGGTTAATTAAAGTTTAATTCACAAATTGCCTATACAGGTTTGATTTATCATTAAATTGATCAATCAGTAAAATTTGGGTTTTTCAAAACCCATTCAGTAATCCAGTACTGACAGAAGCCAGCGGGAATCCCATGTGGTTTCGGCCTTAGGGAGAAGTGCCACAGTGTTGAATGTGCCCAACATTTGGTCTACTGTTTTAATTTATGATATCCAATCAACAGAGATTTTATGGATTATCGTCTCATTCAATTTAATAAGTTAAATTGTTGAACATAATTTAATGTTCTTCCAATCAAATGAGACACTTTTAAACTTCTCATATTAACCTAGATGAAGCCACATCTCATGTTAATTAAAGTTTAATACCCAGATAGCCTACACAGGTAGGATTAATCATTGGCATTGATTAATTAATTCAATTTGCTTTTGCAAATTCATTCACGTCCAACTTCCACAGTACTGTCCAGTACTGATAGCTCGTTAACGTCTATAAATAGATTAAAACTTGTCTTTGCAGCTTCCAATATATTCCAAAACCAAATTTAGGAAAATTAGGAAAAACATTTTTCCTTTCAAAATGTTCTAATAATGTGCAAGCAATCAGAAGGGGTAGTCCCCACCCGCCCGCTAATTAGTGAACCTCCACCCGCAAATGTATTGATCTCTGACCTCAGCAGCGATACCAACACTAATTATGCCCTTAGTGGAAAAGCAGACAACAGCGCTTTCCAAAATCAACCATCAGGCGCAGGCCTCGTAAATGTTCTCTCCAGTCTAGCCCTGATGTCTTGCCACCCGAGATTGGCATCTGTCCAATACCGCAGTGCACAGCTGAAGCACGAGCAGGTGATGGTAGACATGGAGGGACAGGTGGAGAGAACCGGGAAACTAATGACAAATGCAGAAAATGGAAAAATTCTGCTAGCTATGGAACTGCGCTTGAAAACTGAACAATTAAATAAAATTGCAAAAACGTATGACGATGAACAAGCACAAGCTCTTCAACAAAATCGTTTTCTACAGGAACAAAATCAAATGTTACTGGAACAACTCGATTTATACAAAACTAAATACGATGATGTCCACGCCAAACTAGATAAATCTGAAGAGTTATCTACAAACAGGAGCGCTCAACTTGATAACATGCATGCAGTTATGTTGAACGTTACTCAAAATAACACGGTTCTACTCAAAACGCTGCAGACCAAAGACGATCAGTTAATGAACATAATGACAAAGTTGGATGACAAGTCAGCAGAACTCATTGAAGTCGCTGACCAAATGAATGATGAGAGAACTCAGGTGATGAAGATGGAAATATTGATTTCTAAGCAAGCAGCGGAAATCTCATCACTGAATATCTCGCTCCGTACTCAAGACCTCTATCTGGAAACCATGACAGATAAGTTTGAGACCGAAAGGAGCAAGTGTGACACTCACGTGTCCAAAATCAGTACTCTAAGCGCTCAAGTGGACTCTGCAATGCAGCAGAATACTACCCTTAGGTACCATCTGGATGAAGTCCAGAATGGTCACGCTCTACAGCGCGACTACCAATCCAAGCAACCGGAGCCCTGTACTCACAGGAGTAAAGACGATAGGTTTCAGACCTTGCCTCCCTCATGTGTCCCTCAGTCTTCTCCTCTGGGCCATTCGGCACTGAGTAATATTGCACCTCTTGGCCAACAACAACAAGGCTTGGCTTCTTCTCTTGGCCTTTCGGCCCCAATCTCTCCACAGGATGAAGCCAACCCTCTCCGCCCGCTTGGCGCGGAATACCTTGACAAACTCGTCAAGTATTTCCCCACCTTTGACCCCGTTCCAGGTCAGCCAAACGATACTGAGACGTTCCTAACTGACATAGAGGACGCGTTGGATGGCTACCCGAACGCTACGGGTTCTGACAGGGTTTACCTGTTGAAGCGAACGTCAAATAGACACGTGACAAGGTTCATTCGTCTACAACAGCAACACGTGCTAAATGACTACGCTAAACTTGCCACAGCTTTGAAAGTATAATTCAGTGGTTCTGCGACTCGCAAACACGATAGCTCACTGGCTAACACCGTTAAACAAGCTCGGAACGAACACCCACAAGCTTACTATCATAGGCTTCGTTCAGCTTACTTTGGCCTACTCACTGAAACAGGCATGGAAGACCTGTTACCTTTTAAACAAATGTTCCTGTCGAACATGTATCCTACCTTCATTACCTACTTGGGCCCTGCCGCCCACGTTGGCTTGCCTATCTTACAACTCAGAGAGCTTGCAAGCACAGCTTTTGAGGCATCAAAAGTTCACAACGCTAAGAGCCCTGACCACTCGGTTTTGAAGTTTGACCAGGAGCACTCACTCCAGCTAGAGGGTGCATTATCAGGTATTGGAGCGTTGAGAGATGACGCACAACAACAGTTTCTACCACGAAACCATGATTCCAATAACCTCCGCGGTCGAAATAACTGTAAAGTACGTCGCAATCAACATGACTACCGCTACAATCGACCTGTTCGCTACGTTCCTGCACCCAACCCACACAAAGTGTCAGAGCACAAGGGTAACAAAGGGTTGAAGGACAATCAAAACGTAGACCAATGTTCTCCAGCAGTTCCACTACGGGAAGAACTAAAGCGAGAACAATTTGAGAAAAGGGTAAAAGATAAGTCACAAGGACTAGACGGGGAATTACCGGACACCAGGTACGCAGGAATTAACACCCATAGCAAGGACGTTAAAGTTCAAATTTCTCCCGCTCTCATTCAAGACCCTATCCAGGGCCCGCTTGATCAAGAAATTAGACCCCGGGCTTTGTCTATAGACTCTGATACAAAGGTTGCGAAGAAAAAGGTCAAACGCTTCGTTAAAAATAAGCCCACTCAAAATCTGAAAAGTCGATTTGCTTCCACCTTGAACAGAATTGACACTTCACGTGGTTGCGAACAACCACTCCACTTTGTGGGGAATATGTCCACTAACCACGAATCTAAACGCCCGTACATGGAAACAGTCCTGGAGGACTGCTTAACTTGTCATGCGCTAATTGATTCGGGTGCGACAATATCACTCATCTCTCAAACATTGTTTGATGATCTCAAAAAGGCTTTGAAGCCAACTAAACGTTGGTTAAAAGTGGAACGATGCGACACCACACTTCGAGGGGTCACTCAGACTACCTCGCCTCTCACATTGAGAGTCATGCTAAAACTACACTTCAAGGACGTATCGCTCATTCACCCTGTGTACGTTACCAGCCTCGAAACTGTACCCCTGCTACTTGGAGCAGACTTGATGGATCGGTTACTCCCATTGATGGATTGGAAAACCAACCAGGTATGGTCACAGGCCACCCTGCCTTCTCCACTGACCACACTGTCTCCCCCTAACGCTAGCTGCAACGCAGTCAGTCACGAGGGATATCTGTCAAAAGCACCCCTTGGGAAAAAGACGTTTAAAAACCTCTTGAGGCAGAATCCGATCCAAGGAGATATTACAATATCTCGACACATTCCATCAGCCAACCTGATTGACCATTCTTTTCATGATTTCGAGCCAGCTGTCTCTGTTAATAAGCAACTTCCCTCCTCCGTGCAGTCATGCAATACGGTAGTTGAGATGAACTCCTCTTGCCCTTCAGACATTTCCGCAAGCACTGCGGCCGTCTCAGCAAGAAAAACATCGATGCGCAGAGTATACTCTGCTTCCGATGATACACCTTCCGCTTTGTTGGGGACTGTCAACCCTTACAATGACACTAATGGCGTCAGTCCAGCAACTGACCCGATGATTCCCACTGGTGAAACACTTTGCGATATCACAGACCGATATCCTCGTCTCAGTTCGCAGGTAGTGAAGAGGTTGCCACACGCGGTGGAGACTGACATGCCTCGACAGCCACTGAGCGTTTTGAAGCACAAACACCAGGAGATTTGGTTGAAAGGTTACAGCCATTCTCATAACAACGCGGCCGCTGACAACTCGTACATCGGGTCCGATCTTTTCATTTGCGCCTCGGACACCAACACCACCCGCTGGTGGGGGGGTCCCGAGACACAAAGGGGGGGGATAGTAGCCCAGACCCATGATGAGCCTCATCGAGGCCGGTGGGGGGGGTCAAGACTACGGACAACACCGTACGAGGCCGCCAGAGCATAAATCAAATCTAGTTGTAAACTCCCCTATGAGAACATTGAGGAGCAGACAGGCCCCTAGACGGGGATTATCTTAGAGCACATCTAAAATAGTACTGAGGTGTACCACACTGGTCGTAAAGGAAGTCCAGTGGACTTGTCCACCTCCAAAACAAATGGCAACAATAATCATTCCTTGCATGTGTAGGTTCAACTACAATACAACTAGTAAAATGCTCCAATCATGTGTTCCGGTAGTATAATATTTCAAAATAAATCGGTAGGATAACTGGTCCCTTTGAGCACCAGTACCAATACCAGCAACAGTCAGTCTAGCTACAATCAGTAAGGAGGTTAGAGACCTAACCAATCAAATTACCCTTGACAATAGCGACATAGGAGTCACTCAGAGTGCAACACAGGGAATGGAATCTCCAGTGCACTCTTCCATACCTTAAGGGAAGTGTGAGACGGGAGCCATATGATCGGTGAAGATTCTCCCATTGCGAATGTACGGTCCCTTACTAGACGTCCGACTTCGTCTCGGAAAATCGCGGACGGCGTCGGGCCGAGGGCGGGGGGGAGCTCTTTCAGGAAGTCATCGAAGAAATCGTCTCGGACGTTCGGTCACCGTTTTATAAAAATAACAAATTTTTGACTTGGACTCTGCATTCTCGAAAATTCCCACAAGGGGGCAAATAAATCACACGAACACGGGGCAAACGAGCGCGGCCTTTTCTCCTAAACGGAAAATATTTCGAAGCCGAAACTCGGCGAGCATAGGTTTGGAGTAAAGGGAAGTTGGCCCCGAACAAGATGGCGTCGAGGCCTCTGCGCTTTTTGAGTTATGGCCATTTTTCTGGGATTAAAGGTCAAAAACGCAAAGTAGGGTGCAATTTGACCGCTTCACGTCAAAGTACATAAGCATACGGTGTCAGGAAAAAAAGAACCAGCCGTTTATCTATCGTAATTTAAGAGAAATCGTACATTGTCCATTTGGTGATGTTCACGAAGAGGAATTTTTTTTTCAAAAAATTCACAGATCCAGTTGCAGTTTGTTCACACAAACATTTTTAAAGTGGGTCTCGAAGCTCTGCGAGAATTCTGTGATTTTATGTGATTTTATGAAGTAACACACACTCATTTAACCCTCTGTTAATAAGTCAGTTCTTAACATAAAGACTTAAAACTCAATATTAAATAAGAGCCTACCCCAAGGAGGGTATGTGTTCACGTTCAGCTTCCTATGTCAACTGGAAGTACCTTAAAATGGTGCATAGGGTCAGGTTTGAAGGGTAATAAAGGTCAGATCTTTTCAAAACTTCACTTGTGTGATTAGACAACCCTCATGAAGTGTAATCAGTCATTTTTCCCAACAGATGTCAAAGAAAAGCTCTCTCACACAAACACACACACACACAAAAAGGAAGGATGGAGTGAAAAAGTACGGTGCTTAAAGACACACAAAGCCTGCAATGGCATGACTATTATCTCCAGGCCGTGCCGAGTTCAACGAGATGCCCCGCTTGACCGTAGCTCGCTCGGTCTGAGCGCAGCGACCGTTACAAGAAAATGGACCCAAATGACCTTTTGACCTCATGTCAATTTTATTTGCTTTTGGGAGACAGAGAGAGAACCGTTAAGGTTAGAAGCACAATTTCACCTCAGGAATGTTCTTAAGGTCCTCCCGATCTGTGCAAGCCTAACCTTGACCTTGTGGCATTAACCCTTAACAGTTAAAAGCTGGTGTTTACATCAAACAATTTACAATGACATGTCGCCCCATAGGAATACATTGACTGCACCTCTCAATTCAACCTGAAGCCTATGTGGGTTATGAATGTCTTATGAACCTGTCTTTGATGTCAGTCCATCAGGCCACCATGAGGTCTACCTGTGTCGATTCTAAGCTTCCTGGAGCAACCGGAAGTGGTTAAATCACCCTAAAAGTGTTTGCCATAGCCAACCTGCAGTTTGAGAGAAATAGTGCATTCAGCCCTATGTAAATCAGTCAATTTTTAACATACAGACTTAAAACTCAGGATTCTGTAACAGCCTACTCCAGTGATGATATGTGTTTATTTATAGCTTCCTGTGACAACCGGAAGTGCCATAACTGGTGTCAAATGGGCTGTTTCGAAGGGTTAAAAATGTCAAATCTTTCCAAAACTTCATATATGTGAATAGACAACCCTCATGAACTGTAAATCAGTCCTTCATCCCATCAGATTTCAAAAATAAAAAATACACACCGACACAGAAATGATGGAGGGACACACTGAGGGGCTAAGAGGCAGACAGTGCCTGCAGTAGTTACTTTTGTTCCAACTTTTAAAGAACCGTCAGACCTAGAGTTCTGAAAATTTACAAACCTGTTCTAGACCTCAGGTCGATTGTGCACGGTGAATTATATGGCTCTAGAAGGTTCTCGGATCGATAAAAAGCATCGTGTATTTGCCATGTTTTCAATTCATTTTGACCTCAACGAAACGGACGACATTTAGAAAAGTCCCAGAGTCTCAAGACTAGGTGCGTTGAAACCGGCTCGGCCCATAGAGACAGACCCCAACGAGCCTGTTTGATTGCTCATTCAAGGACCCCGTAGCAAGGCAATGAAAAAAGTGGCATTTCAGCACCAATTAGGGTTTTGCTCGGGCACCGAATGACCTATCGAGCCGAAACTTGGGATTCGAGGTCGCTTCACATAGGGCTAAACATAATGTGTGAACTGGACCCGCAGCTAGAACATAACTACGTATTATTTGTTTTATTATGGTTTAAATAGAAGGCGCTGTGAATTTTGGGCCTGCTCTGAAATATGTTATAGTTGGCTTCTAAAGGAGTTGGAAAAAGTGAGTTTGGAGTCAGATGGTATCAGTTTGGTGTCTGAAAATATCTATTTGACTGATGGACACTGACTTGCTCGTTGACTTTTGTACATTTGCAATATGTTTCAACGGGGAGGTACCATGAGGAAAAAGCGACATGATGAAATTTCACGAAACGAGCGATGGAGAGGAACCACTATCACTGCCCGGCCATCCTGAGGTCATCAGACCGTTGACTTTTGCATTTCTAAAGTATTTAAGAGAATGTACGTTACATTTGCAATATGATTCAACATCACATCATATTGCAAATGCACGTTACATTTGCAATATGATGTGATGTTGAATCATATTGCAAATGTAACGTGCATTCTTTAAATACTTTAGAAATACAAAAGTCAACGTCCTGATGACCTCAGGATGGCCGGGCAGTGATAGTGGTTCCTCTCCAACGCTCGTTGCGTGAAATTTCATCATGTCGCTTTTTCCTCATGGTACCTCCCCGTTGAAACATATTGCAAATGTACAAAAGTCGACTAGCAAGTCAACTAGCAAGTGTCAACAAAAGTCAACTAGCAAGTGTCCATCAGTCAATTGGATATTTTCAGACACCAAACTGATACCATCTGACTCCAAACTCACTTTTTACAACTCCTTTAGAAGCCAACTATCACATAAATCAGAGCAGGCCCAAAATTCACAGCGCCTTCCATGAATGCACCAAAATAGCATTCTGAAATCACCACTAAAATGACATCGCCATATTCTCCAGGCCGTGCCGAGTTCAACGGGATGCCCCGCTTGACCGTAGCTCGCTCGGTCTGAGCGCAGCGACCGTTACAAGAGAACGGACACAAATGACCTTTTGACCTCAATGTCAATTTCATTTGCTTTTGGGACACAGAGAGAGAACCGTTAAGGTTAGAAGCACAATTTCACCTCAGGAACAATCCTAAGGTCCTCCCGATCTGTGCAAGCCTAACCTTGACCTTGTGGCATTAACCCTTCACAGTTAAAAGAAGGCGTTTACATCAAACATTTTACAATGACATTTCGCCCCATAGGAATACATTGACTGCTCCTCTAAATTCAACCTGAAGCCTATGTGGGTTATGAATGTCTTATGAACCTGTCTTTGATAACAATCCATCAGGCTACTATGAGGTCTACCTGTGTTGATTTTAAGCTACCCGGAGCAACCGGAAGTGGTTAAAATCACCCTAAAAAGTGTCCAGATATACATGACTTGCAATTTTGAAAATCACTGCATTCAACCCTATGTAGATCAGTCAATTCTTAACGTATAGACTTAAAACTCAGGATTCTGTAACAGCATACCCCAGTCAAGATATGTGTTTACCTATAGCTTCCTGTGCCAACCGGAAGTGCCTTAAAATGTTGTCATGGTGCTGTTTCGAAGGGTTAAAAAGGTCAGAACTTTTCAAAACTTCATTTGTGTGATTAGACAAGCCTCATGAACTGTAAATCAGTCATTTCTCTAAGCAGATGTCAAAGGAAAGCTCTCTCTCACACAAAAACACACACACAAAGCAATGATGGAGTGAAAAAGTACGGTGCTTAAAGACACACAAAGCCGGCAATGGCATTCCCATTATCCCTAGGCCATGCCGAGTTCAACGAGATGCCCCGCTTGACCGTAGCTCACTCGGTCTGAGAGCAGCGACCGTTACAAGAGAACGGACACGAATGACCTTTTGACCTCAATGTCAATTTTATTTGCTTTTGGGAGACAGAGAGAGAACCGTTAAGGTTAGAAACACAATTTCACCTCAGGAATGTTCTTAAGGTCCTCCCGATCTGTGCAAGCCTAACTTTGACCTTGTGGCATTAACCCTTCACAGTTAAAAGAAGGTGTTTACATCAAACAGTTTACAATGACATTTCGCCCCATAGGAATACATTGACTGCTCCCCTAAATTCAACCTGAAGCCTATGTGGGTTATGAATGTCTTATGAACCTGTCTTTGATGACAGTCCATCAGGCCACCATGAGGTCTACCTGTGTCGATTCTAAGCTTCCTGGAGCAACCGGAAGTGGTTAAAATCACCCTAAAAGTGTTTGCAATAAGCACCCTGCAATTTGAGAGAAATAGTGCATTCAGCCCTATGTAAATCTGTCAATTTTTAACATATAGACTTAAAACTCAGGATTCTGTAACAGCATACTCCAGTGAGTATATGTCTTTACTTTCAGCTTCCTGTGCCAACCGGAAGTGCCATAATTGGTGTCAAATGGGCTGTTTTGAATGGTTAAAAATGTCAAATCTTTCCAAAACTTCATATTTGTGATTAGGCAACCCTCCTGAACTGTAAATCAGTCATTAGTCCCATCAGATTTCAAAGAAAAATTTACACACCCAAACAGAAATGATGGAGGGACACACTGAGGGGCTAAGAGGCAGACAGTGCCTGTGGTAGTTACTTTTGTTCCAACTTTTAAAGAACCGTCAGACCTAGAGTTCTGAAAATTTACAAACCTGTTCTAGACCTCAGGTTGATTGTGCACGGTGAGTTATGTGGCTCTAGAAGGTTCTCAGACCGATAAACAGCCTCGTGTATTTGCTATGTTTTCAATTCATTTTCAGCTCAACGAAACGGACGACATTTAGAAAAGTCCCAGAGTCTCAAGACTAGGTGCATTGAAACCGGCTCGGTCCATAGAGACAGACCCCAACGAGCCTGTTTGATTGCTCATTCAAGCACCCCGTAGCAAGGCATGGAAAAAAGTGGATTTTCAGCACCAATTAGGGTTTTGCTCGGGCACCGAATGACCTATCGAGCCGAAACTTGGGATTCCAGGTCGCCTCACATAGGGCTAAACATAATGTGAATATTGGACCCGCAGCTAGAACATAACTACGTATTATTTGTTTTATTATGGTTTAAATGGAAGGCGCTGTGAATTTTGGGCCTGCTCTGAAATATGTGATAGTTGGCTTCTAAAGGAGTTGGTAAAAGTGAGTTTGGTGTCAGATGGTATCAGTTTGGTGTCTGAATATATCTAATTGACTGATGGACACCGACTTGCTACTTGACTTTTGTACATTTGCAATATGTTTCAACGGGGGGGTACCATCACAAAAAGCGACATGATGAAATTTAACACAACGAGCGATGGAGAGGAACCACTATCACTGCCCGGCCATCCTGAGGTCATCAGGACGTTGACTTTTGCATTTCTAAAGTATTTAAGAGAATGTACGTTACATTTGCAATATGATTCAACATCACATCATATTGCAAATGCACGTTAGATTTGCAATATGATTCAACACATCATATTGCAAATGTAACAGTGTGTGTTATGTTTGCAATATGATCCAACACATCATATTGCAAACGTAACAGTGTGTGTTATGTTTGCAATATGATTCAACACATCATATTGCAAATATAACAGTGTGTGTTTGCAATATGATTCAACAGTGTGTTATGTTTGCAATATGATGTGGTGTTTTTCACTGTTGAATCATATGCAAATGTAACGTGCATTCTTTAAATAAACCCTATGTGGGTTATGAATGTCTTATGAACCTGTCTTCAATGACAATCCATCAAGCCACTATGAGGTCTACCTGTGTTGATTCTAAGCTTCCTGGAGCAACCGGAAGTGATAAAATCACCCTAAAAGGGTTTTGCCATACCCAACCAGCAGTTTGTGATATATAGTGCATTCAACCCTGTGTAAATCAGTCAGTTCTTAACGTATAGACTTAAAACTCAGGATTCTGTAAAAGCATACCCCGATCAGGATAGGTATTTACTTATAGCTTCCTGTGCCAACCGGAAGTGCCTTAAAATGGGGTCATAGGTGCTGTTTCAAAGGGTTAAAAAAGTCAGATCTTTCCAAAACTTTAAGTGTGTGATTAGGCAACCCTCATGAAGTGTAAATCAGTCATTTCTCTAAACAGATGTCAAAGAAAAGCTCACACACACACACACAAGTCCAAACTGTTCGTGCACCTGGTATTTTTTTGGGGTTACCAGGTGCCATGTTTCAAGATGGTTGAAATTGCGTTTAGGGGCATCCAGACCTCCATACCCGCTCTGGGAGCACTATTCTACGGCCAAAAATCAATGGGTGCTGGCCTGAGTGATTTATGGAGGTTTGGGGGGTGATACGTTTTTTCTAATTTATTCACATTTTTGACTTCGTATTAAATCAGATTGCAAATGCACAAAACATATTCCTTAAGTACAAGTAAACATTTATAAAAAATTATGATAGTAAAATGTGACTAAAGTATTTTCATACAGTTCTTATATATGTGTAATTGACGTAAAAATCGAAAGAATTTCAAAAAACGGTCCAGAAAGCACTTTTTTAAATGGAATATACGTTTTTTCCACATTTTTAACATTTTTGACTTGTAACTTTTGACTTTTGACTTTTGACTTCCTATGAAATCACATTCCAAATGCATAAAACATATTCCTTAAGTACAAGTAAACATTTATAAAAAATGATGACAGTAAAATGTGACTAAAGTATTTTCATACAGTTCTTATACATGTGTAATTGACATAAAAATCGAAAGAATTTCAAAAAACGGTCCAGAAAGCACTTTTTTAAAGGGGGTGATACATTTTTTCCAAATATTTGAAATTTTTGACTTTTGACTTTTGACTTCCTATGAAATCACATTCCAAATGCACAAAACATATTCCTTAAGTCCAAATAAAAATGTCCAAAAAATTATGTTAATAAAATTTGACAAAAGTATTTTCATACAGTTCTTACACATGTGTAATTGACATAAAAATCGAAAGAATTTCGAAAAACGGTCCAGAAAGCACTTTTTTAAAGGGGGTGATACATTTTTTCCAAATATTTGACATTTTTGACTTTTGACTTTTGACTTTTGACTTCCTATGAAATCACATTCCAAATGCACAAAACATATTCCTTAAGTCCAAATAAAAATGTCCAAAAAATTATGTTAATAAAATTTGACAAAAGTATTTTCATACAGTTCTTACACATGTGTAATTGACATAAAAATCGAAAGAATTTCGAAAAACGGTCCAGAAAGCACTTTTTTAAAGGGGGTGATACGTTTTTTCCAAATTTTTGACATTTTTGACTTTTGACTTTTGACTTTTGAATTCCTAAGAAATCACATTCCAAATGCACAAAACATATTCCTTAAGTCCAAATAAAAATGTAAAAAAAATTATGTTAATAAAATTTGACAAAAGTATTTTCATACAGTTCTTACACATGTGTAATTGACATAAAAATCGAAAGAATTTCGAAAAACGGTCCAGAAAGCACTTTTTTAAGGGGGTGATAAGTTTTTGCCAAAACTTTCAAAATTTCAAAATATGACTCTTGGGTCTTGACTTGCGTTACAGTAAGCCTATGAAAAATTAAGATGGAACACACTCGCCCACTATAGGATTTTTGGGGTGTTACACAGCTCATTTACAATATGGCATTTGCCATCAACTTTGGACGAAACAGCGCCGGATGTAATGTGAAATCCCACACAATCCCATCGTGTATATGGTCCGCTCGGTGCCAATAAGTTGCCATGTTATTTTGTACAATTGAGGGGGGACTTCCCTTACAATGGTTAACACACATGCCACTAATAAATAGAATCCTTCATTCAGGAGGAAAATTATTAGAATCATTAACCATGATCACACCACGTACGACGGGTCCAATACTTATAGTACTTCCGTCGTGCGGTTAGCTCCTCCGTGGATAACATAGCTATGAAATAGACTTCATACCTATCACCACTACAATAGTGGAAGACACAGTGACTTAGTAAAAACTACTACAGACTCCCTCGACACCAATTCTGACTGACCTCCAGGCATCGACCTGAAAATTACCTGACTACGTCAGACTCATTCTGAACAAGTTGTAATCTGCCAGGATACTTGGTTTTCTTCCCTTGACATGCGCGCTTGTTTAAGCATAAACGCACATGCACAACGGAACATCCAATTAGGATTTATGCTAGGATCACTTAAGGGTCCAAGCAAAATACCAGCCTTAGTAAAGTTGAACATTTACTTCTAGGTCTTTGTCTCTACAGCACTCACCAGTTTTCTTCCCAGAAGTCCATAGGTCATCCCTGTAGACTGCCCAAAACTAGTGCCTTACAGCTGTAAAGTTATCATATAGTTATCAACTTAGGATAGTGCCTAAGCAACACACCAAGTAGGAAAACCCTAGATATGGCGTTAGAGACAATGCCATGATAGTCATTTTGCCAGAACATTGGACGTTTATAGAGTACATTCCAATTAGATTATTTTTGTGTAAGAACTATATTTTGTATCTTTTTTGTTTGTTTATGCTTTCATTCCTTTTCGGTTCAGTTCCTTTGACATTTAGGAAGTGATAGAGCCATAAACAACTTCCCCATACAACATTCACTTAGTGCCACAACGCCGCTCATTGGGGAATGAATGTAATTATATATATATTTCATGAGGGTGTGTGCGTTGTTAACATCTGCCTAAGTTACTGCTCAGATCTTCCAGTCTGGACGACAACCAGACGACGGGTCCGGAACGGCGACCCCAAATCCTGACACCCACGGCCCATCCTTGTGGCGGCATGCCCGCTGTCAGAGAGCCTACCAAGGTAAACCACCAAGGGGGGGACCACAACGGCGATCACCAACCAGGACATCCCCTGGCCCTCCCTGGGGTACTTTGCAGCTTCCAGGGAACCTACCAAGGTACATCACTAGAAGGGAGCGCAACGGCGATCACCAACCGGACATCAACTGCCATCCTTGTGGTGGACTGCTCCGCTTTCAGAGAAGCCTACCAAGTTCAACCACCAGAGGGGACTGCAACGATGATCTACAAGCAGGACACCACGTGTTAATGATTTTATGTTGATTTGTAACTTGCAGGACAAACAAGATCCAAACTACCAGGGGGGGTATGTCATGATGTTGCCTGCTTGGGTACTTCAAACCCCATCCCCCTCTCTCTGCCTCTCCCTTTCCTACCACAACCCATGCGGTGATCACAGAGAGATGTCGTAAATTCCTGAGAATCTCCTCATGGAGATCTCCTCATATTATAGACAGAGGGTAAACTTTCAGGACAAAGGAATTCTCTTCCACCTCACAGAACTTGGGGTACGAACATATTTCATATTCCTGCAAAAGTATGAAATATCGGTGGACAGTCCAGCTATGAACCGGTCCATTTGTCACCACGTGGGAAACTCATGTGAGACTGTGGGACCACATTACCATACCGCTGTTTATATAATAACCTCAGATATGAGGTTTACATCTGTGTGTTGTATAAAATGAATGAGTGAGTATGATACTGTTTGTATAATTGTGTAATATGATTTTGAACTGTTTAATGAAGAAAAATACAACTCCCTGTTGTATTTGAACTAAATCCAAGGACCGCCCCTGAGCCAGTTGGGTCAGAGACAAGAATTCTATAACGAATGTCACTCTGAACAATCCACAATAACTACGACAGAAGGAGCTCCAACAAAACGAACTTCTCTCCGACGATCAAGACGACACAAACAATGAGCGTAAATATATATATATTGATTGCAATTGTTCCCGAATGAGTGAGCGTTCATGTGTAAGGATTAGCATGTCAATTGTTATAAAGAGTATACTCTGTAGTGACTTCTGAATCGACCCCCCATCCATCCCTTTTGTCTAACAAGCCGCCATGCCGGTTCAGCCCACTAGGGCATATTGCTCCCATCATTTCATGTAACTATTTTAAGTTTGTTTGTTTGTTTATGCATTTCTGTGAATTAATTAGTTAGTAATAAATAAAGGATCTAAGACAATTGATGTATGGATGACTCATAGTGAAGACTGGGTTCGTGCAGATAATCAACGATTTACGACGTTTGGAATGAGACTGACGAGGTAGAGTAAATAAATCATTAATTAGAAGACTATTGATCAGATATGAAAATATCTGAAAGGTTATATTGGGAAATTATAACTTTGTAATCTAATAACTTTCCCTGGTGCCCTCGAATTCATAGTTAATTAGTTAACTTATTACTCAAGTGATAGCGTAATCCCTAATTACAGGAATCTATGATAAAAACTATATATCTTCAATTTAACGATAGCAAAGACACGACAACATCGTCCCCACAGTGACCGTACGTACATACCCCAACCAGAAGCCATGGATTACAGGCAACATTCGCACTAAGCTACAGGCTAGAGCTGCTGCTTTCAAGAGGCGGGACTCTAACCCGGAAGCATATAAGAAATCCCGCTATGGCCTCCGACGAACCATCAAACAGGCAAAGCATCAATACATGACTAAGATCAAATCGTACTACCCCGGCTCTGACTCTTGTCGGATGTGGCAGGGCTTGCAAACCATTACAGGCTACAAAGGGAAGCACAGTCGATAGCTGCCCAGTGACACTAGCCTACCAGACAAGCTAAACTACTTCTATGCTCACTTCAAGGCAAATAACACTGAGACATGAATGAGAGCACCAGCTGTTCCAGAAGACTGTGTGATCATGCTCTCCGCAGCCGATGTGAGTAAGACCTTTAAACAGGTCAACATTCACAAGGGTGCCGTGCCAGACGGATTACCAGGACATGTACTGCGAGCATGCACCGACCAACTGGCAAGTGTCTCCACAGACATTTTCAACCTCTCACTGTCCGAGTCTGTAATACCAACATGTTTTAAGCAGACCACCATAGTCCCTGTGCCCAAGAACACTAAGGTAACCTGCCTAAATTACTACCGACACGTCTGTAGCCATGAAGTGCTTTGGAAGGCTGGTCGCGGCTCATATCAACACCATTATCCTAGAAACCCTAGACCCACTCCAATTTGCATACCGCCCTAACAGATCCACACTGCCCTTTCCCACCTGGACAAAAGGAACACCTATGTGAGAATGCTATTCATTGACTACAGCTCAGCATTCAACACCATAGTGCCCTCAAAGCTCATCAATAAGCTAAAGACCCTGGGACTAAACACCTCCCTCTGCAACTGGATCCTGGACTTCCTGATGGGCCACCCCCAGGTGGTAAGGGTAGGTAACAACACATCCGCCACGCTTATCCTCAACACAGGGGCCCCTCAGGGGTGCATGCTCAGTCCCCTGCTGTACTCCCTGATCACTCATGACTGCACGGCCAGGCATGACTCCAACACCATCATCAAGTTTGCCAATGACACAACAGGGATAGGCCTAATCACGAGACATCCTATAGGGAGGAGGTCAGAGACCTAGCCATGTGGTGCCAGGACAACAACCTCTCCCTCAACTTGATCAAGACAAAGGAGATGATTGTGGACTACGGGAAAAATATTAAATTAGAGGCTGTTATCTGTTGTTTGGGTTAGAGATAAACTTCCTGTGGAAAAGAAGTAATACTCACTGAACTCAAACAGGCTATAAGGGACACAGTGGGAAATTTGGGACAGAGGTATGAATAATTGAATAAGAGATGTTTTTGACAATTTACAATTATTATTATTACTCAATTCTATAGTTTGGGTAGTGCCAGTGATTTAAGTAAGAAGATAATGTAATCTAAAACTATCCTTTGTTTCCATTACGTGGAACTGTGTCCAAAGTAGATTCAAGTGAATGTTTTTAGTACCAAATATAGAGCTGATAAGCCAGCACCAACTTTTTGAAGGTCTTAGCAGATTTGTTAAACAACAGGTTTCATATTTTTACTAGTTGATGTCACAGGAACATACGCCAATGCAACAGGTCAAAATTATAAGATTGTAAGAGAGGGGCTCTGGGATTGTTTACTTTAGAAGGTGCCTATTCTGCTTAACGGGACACTGTATCATCTGATGTGTCTGAAGTATAATTCTGTGTATGCATGTTTTTATCAAGACTTCCTGCCCAAGATACAGTAAACTTGATTAAGATGAATAATTTTTAGGACTGATTAAGCTGTTTTTTTCCTTTCTTCCAGGACTCATGGAATATCCACTACCAAGTTTTCTGATAAGTTTACCAATGATTCTGTATCTCTCCCTTTGAAAGGTTTCCTGAGACAGGTGCCTTATGAGAACAGTTATTGAGACTGTGTACTATACGGTACCCAGATAAGGTACCCAGATCTGGGTGTTAAGGGATCTCCAAAATTAAGAAAGGCCATTTTGTTTGTTTTTACGCTACGTTTTACCACACACACGCTAGCTCCCACACACAACCCACCAGTTATGAATATTTGTTAGTGGTGTTGATACTGTGTTTGATTTATTGTGTGGGGTCTTTTCATTTTGGTGTTAGTGGGTTTATCACGAGTTAGAAGGATGCACCTTAAAGAGTACACAAATGACATTTTCTGAAGTATCTATTGTCCGAGTTTTGGTTGCACACATGTAAATTCTCTTGATAAGAAATGTACTGAAAAACCTCATGTAAACCTGGTACACAAAATGTTTTAAATATCTTTAAATAATGGTTCTGAGGTACAGGAAAAGAAAAGGTAAAGAAACACTCACTTAATGGGGTGGAATGACCTCTGAACTCTGTTCTGACTTTCTGGTGAGGCCTGATCTCCCTCACTAGAAAAACTAGAGACATTGGGTGAGATTTAAATATAATATGTAAACATTGATAATTAGGTAGAAGTTTATAACTCGTTTCTCGAGTCTATTTTACTATTCCTTGAATTTTGTTATTTTGATTTAACCG
The DNA here is from genome assembly GCF_016432855.1 of Salvelinus namaycush. Taxonomy (NCBI): domain Eukaryota; kingdom Metazoa; phylum Chordata; class Actinopteri; order Salmoniformes; family Salmonidae; genus Salvelinus; species Salvelinus namaycush. Next base: position 26,174,463 of record NC_052334.1, on the reverse strand, counting down.
GCAATGTTTTGTTTTTTTGGACGCATGAACGCCCAGAATATGTTCTATAAATTAAGATTGGAGATGGTGCCAGACACATTCAGGAACCAACCCTATGTAACTTGACTGCGTAATCAGTATATAAAAGATCTAACGGGACTGGCCCAAGAGAGCTCACTTCAGACCGATACTTTATGCATCTAAGTTTCACTGTGACCTCTCCAGCTTGCTGACAATAAAGAGTGATTCATTTAATATTGACTTTGAGTGTCCCTGTGTTGAATTTCCACAACAATCTAGACTAGATACTACCATAAATGTCAAAGTGAAAAGAAACTTCTACACATTTTTACTAATTAATACAAATTAATTAACTCAAATATTGTCGTTGCATAAGTATCACCCCCTTTGTTTAGCAAGCGCAAATGATCTCAGAAGTAAAATTTGGCTTACAAAAACACAAAATAAGTTATATGGACTCGTGAAATAATAGGGGTTGACATGATTTTTGAATGACTAGCCCTTCCTTTGTATAACAAATCAGACATTGCATATATCTTTAAGCACGGTCAATTTAATAATTGTGCTGTGGATGATGTATTAAACCACATAGACACATCAAAGATGCAGTCGTCCTTCTGAACTGAGCTGCAGGACAGGAAGGAAACTGCTTAGGGATGTCACCATGAGGTTATTGGTGATTTTAAAACAGCTACAGAGTTCAATGGCTGTGATGGAAGAAAACTAAGGATGGATCAACAACATTGTAGTGACTCCAAGATAATGACATAAATGACAAAGTGAAAAGAATAATAAAAATATAGAGCATCAAAAAATATTCAAAAACATGCATATTCATGCATCAAGGCACTAAAGTAATACAGCAAAAAAACACAGCAAAATAATACACTTTTTGGCCTAAATGCAAAGCCTTATGTTTGGGGCAAATCCAACACAACACATCTCTGAGTAACTGCCTCCTTTTTTTCAAGCATGGTGGTGGCTGCATCATGGTATGGGTATGCTTGACATCAGCAAAGACAGGAGTTTTCCAGGATGAAAAGAAACAGGATGGAGCTAGGCACAGGCAAAATCCTAGAGTAAAACTTTCTTCAGTCTGCTTCACACCAGACACTGGGAGAAGAATTCTAGCATTTAAAAAATAATAATTGGCAAATATTGCACAATACAGGTGTGCAAAGCAATTATGACACTTACCCAAGAAGACTCACGCCTGAAACTTTGTGTGGGGAGTACATTCAAATAATGTATCCACATAAACACATAGTCAGGTATTCAATGAGTCTTTTGAGTTCTCCTTTTTATTCACTTCTAAAGGACCAGGAGGCAATACGAGTGTGAGGGGGCTCTCTTGCTATGGGAAACATGCTGATTGATTTGGCCAAATTACAGTCATACTGAGATACACCATATTAATATTTTAAATGTATGCTATATATGTAAATGTGGTTCAGCTACTCAAGCACAATTGGTCTTAAGCAGCAGAACAAACCATGTAAATGTGCTGATATGATATATCCATGCAGAATACCCATTTGAAGCCCACAGTCTCGGTTTTTATAAGAGAAAACTGATGTTTGGATACTTATACACAACAGCAAGCCCATTTTCAAGCATGGAATGTTATGGAGTTATTGGATGACACCTGGCGTACCTCTGTTTTGATAAACTGATCCAGATATGACACACAAGCCGCCAAGCCAAGACTAACACAGACCAATAACAATGCTCCTGGAGAGGTGATTGCTGGCTGAACCAGTCCATCGATTGCTGGGACCATAGTATATTCAGCCACTTACTGTACTTCTGACAGCTACACTGATTGTGTGGCTTTACAACCTCTGACACTCTGGGGCTAGAGCTCAGAGTGCAACAATCCAGTGATTTCACATGTGAACTGGGTGAGCTGAGTTTACAGACTCAAGCACAGGCCTGTGCTGTAGAGTTCTGCTGTCAGAACATCCAGCTCCTAGCAAAGCCCTCTGTGTATGGAGTCACTCTTAGGGACTGTCTGTATGCAAGGGAATGTGTGAAAGACAGGGGGAGAAATCCAGCACTGACACCCCACTCAAACATCTGATCTTTGGTTTCTATACAAGTAAAATATCTAGCTGTTACCGCAGTCACACAAAAATGTTGATATTCTATCTAACAGCAGCACGAACCCAACCATATAGACATGATTTACATCCCATTCCATTTGGGAGAATTCTAGTGTGTCTAGTGGAGAAATGAGAGTGTGAAATAGAACATTGACAGAAAGAATGTGTGTAGCAGTGAGGAAAATGTCAAACTGATGTTTATAGCATGGTCTGGGGCAGGGCTCTCCAACCCTGTTCCTGAAGAGCTACCGTCCTGTAGATTTTCACTCCAACCCTAATTTAGCACAGCTGATTCAAATAATTAGCTCATTGATAAGCTGAATCAGTGTGGTTACAACTGGGGTTTGATCGAAACCTACAGGACGGTAGCTCTCCAGGAACAAGGTTGGAGAGCCCTGGTCTGGGGGGATGCATCCAATCTCAATGGCTTAATGCAGGCAAATACAGTACCACAGAGCCACACTTTTAATCTAGTGAACCAGTTGGACTTTAAGTAGTGCTTATGTAACAGTATAACTTTAAACCGTCCCCTCGCCCCGACACGGGCGCGAACCAGGGACCCTCTGCACACATCAACAACGGTCGCCCACGAAGCATCGTTACCCATCGCTCCACAAAGGCCACGGCCCTTGCAGAGCAAGGTGCAACCCTACTTCTAGGTTTCAGAGCAAGTGACGTAACTGATTGAAACGCTACTAGCGCGTACCCGCTAACTAGCTAGCCATTTCACATCCGTTACACTCACCCCCCTTTCAACCTCCTCCTTTTCCGCAGCAACCAGTGATCCGGGTCAACAGCATCAATGTAACAGTATAACTTTAGTACGTCCCCTCGCCCCGACCCGGGCGCGAACCAGGGACCCTCTGCACACATCAACAACGGTCGCCCACGAAGCATCGTTACCCATCGCTCCACAAAGGCCGCGGCCCTTGCAGAGCAAGGTGCAACCCTACTTCTAGGTTTCAGAGCAAGTGACGTAACTGATTGAAACGCTACTAGCGCGTACCCGCTAACTAGCTAGCCATTTCACATCCATTACACTTATATGTTATCAACTTTCTTACACCTTGACTTTAGATCTGTGCATTATGGGCATTTGACAATTATTTTCTATTCAATTAAGATAAACTTACAGTGCATTACTGCCCTGGTTAACAACAACCGAGGGAAAAAATTGTCTATAAGGGCTCTATTCAATCCGTAGCGCTGAAGATCTGCTTTATAGCGGTATTGACAATTAAAGGCAATGTTCCCGCGGTCGCGGAGACTGCATTCACAGTAAACGCCGCATATGTCGGATCAAATCGGAAATTAACTTAACATTTTTAAGCAGATCTTCCTCGATACTTCGGCGATACGGATTGAATCCAGCCCTAAATTCAAGTAGATTGTATAAAATGGTTTGGTACTGACATTAGGAAATGAGAGGGAAAGGTCAGAAAGAACATGGGAGTGATGAGGTTTCTGCTCACTAACACCCACACATCCCAATCTTCCCTTAAACTTCTTCAAGGTTAATTAGAAAGACCTAGGAGGCTTCAGATTCCTTCTCAAACCACTCCAGAAAAAAGAAAAATGTATTTCCACATGCTTCAACTCTCTGCTACTACACAGGGTTCCTTTGGCCATCATTAGAACTTAATGAACTAATTTGAATAATTTAGAGAATGTACTTCCCTAAATCAGAGCAGTTTGAGTACGGTATATCCTAAGGACATTGTGGCAACCATCATGAAACACCATTGGTGACACCAAGGAACTCAAGAACTGTCAGAAAAGCAAAGAAACCTTTTTGCCTGTCAAGAACTGAACCCAGACAGCTGTCAGTACAGGGTCTGCTACAATCATTTCTTAAGTCAAGCTGTTATGCTAACCAGGTGTTAACAACAACATTTAGTTAGCCAAAATTAGCTAGCTAGCTAGATAGTTTGTAGTCTAGCTAATAGCATGTGTCGCATGAGTTAAGTTTTTTGCAAGCAATTTTTCACCTTTAAAGTTCGCATTTGCAGACTAATGTAAGCCTACTTTTCCTAATGTGATGAGTAGATTGGATAGTCATAATTTAGCATATTACTGAGCACGTAGTGGCATCGGCCTGTAGGAGAGATGTTTACTTCCATTGCACGGGAAAAATGTGGCATTTGATAAACATTGTATATACTTCTACTACACTTTATATGACTGGAGACATTATCAGAATATTTTTTAATACAATGATAGCCTAGGCCTACTCTGCTGACACTGACAACAGATCATTAAAAACGACATTGTCTTGAATGAAACCATGTAATCTAGGCCTATGAAAAGGGTCATGCCTAGATATAATCCAGTTTTTGTCAAATTAACTTCAAAAGTCACTTTTTTTGCATTTTAGCTAGCCCTAACCCTTTCCTTACCTTAACCTAATTCTCCTGACCTGCTATGTTAATTCTCATAGCCTGCATGTTAATTTACATAATCTGCTACGAAAATGTCAAATGACGTTAATCTGACAAAAGATGGATCCCTTCTAGCCATGACTATGAAAAGGGGAGAGATACATTGTACAATAGGTCCATGTAGCCTGGAGCATAACCTATTGTACAATTTATGTCTCCCTTTATTGTACAATTTGTGTCTCCCCTTTACAGTTGGCACTATGCATTGGGGCAGGTTGCGTTTTCCTGGCATCCTCCAACCCAGATTAGTCTGTCGGACTGGCAGATGGTGAAGCGTGATTCATCACTCCAGAGAACACATTTCCACTGCTCCAGAGTCCAATGGTGGTGAACTTTACACCGCTCCAGCCGACGCTTGGCATTGCACATGGTGATCTTAGGCTTGTGTGCGGCTGGTTGGCCATGGAAACCCATTTCATGAAGCTCCTGACATAGTTTTTGTTCTGATGTTGCTTCCAGAGGCAGTTTGGAACATTATAGTGAGTGATACAACCGAGGACAGATGATTTTTACATGCTAAGTGCTTCAGCACTCGGCGATCTGGTTCTGTGAGCTTTTGTAGCCTACCACTTTGCGGCTGAACCGTTGTTGTTCCTATGCGTTTCCACTTCACGATAACAGCGCTTACAGTTGACCAGGGCAGCTCCAGCACGGTGGAAATTTGACGAACTGACTTGTTGGAAAGGTGGCATCCTTTGATCCATCCTTTGCATCCACTTGGCAAAGTGGGTGGGGTTATATCCTGCCTGTTTGGCCCTGTCCTGGGGTATCATCGGACGGGGCCACAGTGTCTCCTGACCTCTCCTGTCTCAGCCTCCAGTATTTATGCTGCAGTAGTTTATGTGTCAGGGGGCTAGGGTCAGTCTTTTATATCTAGAGTATTTCTCCTGTCTTATCCGGTGTCCTGTGTGAATTTAAGTATGCTCTCTCTAATTCTTTCTTTCTCTCTCTCGGAGGACCTGAGCCCTAGGACCATGCCTCAGGACTACCTGGCATGATGACTCCTTCTTGTCCCCAGTCCACCTGGCCGTGCTGCTGCTCCAGTTTCAACTGTTCTGCCTGCGGCTATGGAACCCTGACCTGTTCACTGTGATTACTATTATTTGACCATGCTGGTCATTTATGAACATTTGAACATCTTGGCCATGTTGTTATAATCTCCACCCGGCACAGCCAGAAGAGGACTGGCCACCCCTCATAGCCTGGATCCTCTCTAGGTTTCTTCCTAGGTTTTGGCCTTTCTAGGGAGTTTTTCCTAGCCACCGTGCTTCTACACCTGCATTGCTTGCTGTTTGGGGTTTTAGGCTGGGTTTCTGTACAGCACTTTGATATATCAGCTGATGTAAGAAGGGCTATATAAATACATTTGATTTAATTTGATTTGAGGGTGCCACGTTGAAAGTCACTGAGCTCTTCAGTAAGGCCATTCTACTGCCATTGTTTGTCTATGGAGATTGCATGGCTGTGTGCTCAATTTTATACACCTGTCATTAACAAGTGTTGCGGAAATAGCCGAATCCTCTAATTTGAAGGGATGTCCACATACTTTTGTATACATAGTGTAGCTCAACGATATGTAAACAATGTGTGAGTTAAGCTATTCTCTGCTTCAGATGCACAATGTCAAGAGGTGCATTGCAAATGCCCATAAGGCTAATGTAATCATACTGTGGGTACTGTAGGCCTATGGCCGCATTGGCGTTGCGTGCCATTATCAGCTGCAAAATGGGTTCACATGACAATCAAATAAAACTAATTGGATAGCTTACAACTGAACAAAAAGGTAGGTAATGTAATATTAATTTGAGAATACAATACAGACAAATTACACATTCCCTTACCCTCTTTATTGCAGGATTGTGAGCTGTGATTAATCAACAATGACACTAGTTCATCTTGAATAATAGTTTTAAACACTTTACTTCAAAGAATCAACACTTTATTGTATATAATTTCAAAGTGTACAAGTAAGCTAACTCATATGTACAGGTTAGACATATTAGTAACAAGTAGGCTATTATCACTAAATCATAATTTCAACTGAAGAAAAAAAGTCAAAACCAGAGGTGACCAACCTCGTTCCACTGATCCCTGATCTACTGGGGGAGCAGACTTCTGTTCCAGCCCAGCAATAGTACACTTGATTATCAACTAATTAGGTTTGATGTGAATCAGGTATGTTAGTGCTGGGCTGGAACAGAAGACTGCACACCCAGCAGGGTTAGCCTGCTCCAGTTGTAATAGGTTTATACATTGTGTGTGACTTTAAACAATTATTTTTGTTTATAAAATTTGCTAACATAGGTACAGTACACATATAATCCATGGTATACAAGGATTTACCCTTATTCTCTTGGGACATTCATTGGGAACTCCTTATCTGCAGACAGGGTTTCACGGCTCTATGTATCCGAGGAAAGAAAACATCACAAAGAAACAGGCTGCATTATTAGACAGCCCTGAATAATATATTGCTATATATCTCTGTCCTCATAGTCATTTTTCTCGCTAGAGACTGTGGGAGGACATTTAAAAAATATATATTCTCCAGTTCCAAAGGCCCTATCCACAGTAGCCTATTCTCCCTTCTCTGACAGTTGGAACTTCTAGCTAACGTTAATCATTTCACCCTCTTCCATGGCTGTTAGCTAGCTAGCTACCTAGCAACAAATGCATTTCAATTTACAACAATAAAAACATTAAGATAGGTAGCTAACTAGCTAATATTAAGTTAGCTAGATGGTGATATTTAATTCACTTGGCTAGCTATAGAGTTTGTAAAGCTAGCTAGCGAAAATTACATTAGCAGCTCATTTGAATTAGCCTGCACACAAAGTTGCTGTAGCTATCATTTTCAAAATATATTTACTTAATTGAAAATAGGTTCTCCCACTGCCTCAGTTTTCTGGGACCTTAGAAAAACAAAATAATGGGCAATCTTTCCGAAGTTTCCCATGATAGCAAAATGCAGCCAGCCATGTGGATGATTGAATGACTTCCACCAGACTGACTGATCTTCCAACATGGCGCCTGGTGCGGTTGCTAGGTGATTTGTGATGCAACTGCAAGCCCTCTATAGGGACCATAATGGGATATTCCTACATCTTGTCCTAATTCATTTGAGCGTCTGTTCATTCAACTGAGCTGATCCAGTTAACTTGAGATCTCCCATGGATCAATCCTCTGTACTCCACTGATGCCAGGGCAATAAATGATCTCTGTCTCCTCACCTGTCTGCCATGCCTCAACATATAGTTCCAACTCTCATCCTTCTCTGCTTTTTGTCTATACCATCTCATGGATGGATGGATCTTAATGTGTATGAATTATGATTTATAGTTCATTTTCAGTCTGAAGGAGGTGGATGACACCAGAATAATCAACTACCCATTTTCTTTTTTTTGCAGATTCTGTTGTTATTTTTTTTAAACCTATATTTAACTAGGCAAGTCAGTTAAGAACAAATTATTATTTACAATGACGTCCTACCCCAGCCAAACCGACGCTGGGCCAATTGTGCGCCGCCATATGGGACTCCAAATCATAGCCGGATGTGATTCAGCCTGGATATGGCTGTCTTTGGGTTCCAACATTTCAATGTAATTATAGATTCCTTAGAAGGTTACTCAAGGGGAAAACTAAAGTAGGGTGGTTGGTTGGGGTGAATGGGTAGGCGTATAACGCAAATGTCTAGCAACCCAAAGGTTGCGTGTTTACCTAATTAGCAACTACTTGCTACTTTTTAGCTACTTTGCAAATACTTAGCATGTTATCTAACCCTTCCCCTAACTCTTTAGCCTAACTCCTAACCCTAACCCTAACCTTAACCTCTAACCTAGCTAACGTTAGCGTTAGCCACCTAGCTAACTTTAGCTACAACAAATGGATTTCCTAACATATCATGTCGGCACATTTGTAACATATTGTACGAATTGCAATTGGCAACATATCATATGAATTGGATGATGGACATTCACAAATTAATACATACCAGACGAAATGTAACATATCATACCAATCAGAGTGTTCCAGGTTTACGTTTACTATCTTAAGTCTACCCCGAAGTCCAGATTGCATTAATTAAAAACCTCCCATTTCCAGACACACTGTCCCCTGAGTTTAATGAGCTGTCTGTTCACTCTGTCCCTCTTTTTCTCACTCAGCCATGTTATTGGAAATAATCCTGTGAGGAGGCTGGCTGGGAGACTGGCTGTGACTTTCCCTGAGCTAGGTGTCACATCCAAATAGAAGTAAATAAACTGTCAGCAACATTAAGCCTGCAGGTGGCACAGTCTCAGAGTGCTCTGCTCAGAGCAGCTGTAGTCATGATTGGAACTCCTCTGCATGTGTTTGCATGGGCTATGTTAGGCTTCCACTGGGGCACAGTGACACTGAGACTGGGGGGATAGAACACATCCCCTTTAATATGGACTGAATGAAGATGTTCAAAGTCATCTCAGAGAAATATACCTCCTATTTGCTATGAACTGATTGGAGATATGTTCTTATTTTCCTGTTCAGTAACAGTATACAGTACATGGTACAGATGTCGGAACCTAACTTGCTCACTCTTTTGTCAGGGAGAATTTCCCTGCTGCATCAGGAAATTCAAATGAGCCTTGTGATTCCTTGAACATGTACAGTTCTCTTTCTCTCCATGTGGAGGCAGTCCTGCTATCAGGCCTGCTATCAAAATAATATTATCTCTCGCTCGCTCAAACATTAGGCCTAGGTCCTATTACCTCAACATTCAAACGTATCTGAAATGGAGCCATACGCATCAACAACCATCGTTTTATATAGCTTAATAACACAAAATAATGGTGTCCACTAGGCTACGACATAAAAGTGTGAAGTTTATCCTAAGGTTACGAATGAACTGTCAAAATTGAAGTCAGTTGTGGCCTGGGGTGGTCTAGAGGTTAGGGCCGCTACCTTCAGGTTGCACATGTAGACCTACTGTGTCGGTGTGGGTTCAATTCCAGCCCATGCCCTTCTGGCACAAATAACTTGATTTACTTGATATAGTTTAACATTTTAAATATGGAGAGTGCAGGGATATTTTACCCTTATCTTGATCAGAAATGACCATACCAGACACGTTTGGATAACAATAATAGGAAACAAATAAAATAATAACAGTAGGCTACACCAACATTAGTTTCTGTTCATACAAACTGTCAAGTAAATTGCCACAGTAGATTTGCCATGGTAAACGAGGAAATACTTTATTTATATTGTACAGAATGCTTGTCAAATAGATAAATCACCCTTAGTATGCTAAAAAAGGACAAAGTTGTTCCGATGACAATACCAACCAGAGGGCGAACATATCTTTAAAGACTTTGGTTACATGCAGGACTAAGGATGAGAGGAAGATGCAAAGTGAGAGGGCTCATTCTCTGCAAAATCTGTCCAGAATAAGCCCAATGCGTTTCTATGGGCTTAATATGCAGACCTAAACTTGACACCTGCCTTCCTGCCTTTGGGACAACAACTCCCATTGTTAGGCTGGAGACATGAGCATCTCTTTTTTATGCTTACTTGAGTAGTTTCTAAAGAGGGCTACTTTAACATTTACTTGAGTAAATTACAGTACTTTTACTTGAATACAGATTTTCAGTACTCTACCCACCTCTGCAAATTATACATAGCCTAATTATAAAATGTGGGCGAGGATACACACTGAGGGAAAGTTTATCGTTCTACATCTGTCAATCAACTGATGGCACAAATCAGCTGATATACCGGAAAACACAAACAGTAGCCTATTTTCGGTTTTCACACCTTTCACTATGTGACAATGGATAGGCTAACGGGTAGCCTACAACATGTAGCCTATTGAAATATAATCAAATAAGGGGCCTAGCGCTAAATTCACCCGCACAGCTGATCTTAATTGCAACCATTATTAGTCACATAATTAAACCAATCCCTAAAAGATGATGTGGGTGTTACATCCAGTACAGGCGTGTAATCATTACGCCGATTTTGTTGCAAATCGTCTGAAACCGTCTACTCCAAACGGAAAACGCAAACAAGAGTTTCTATTGGACAACTTCAGGTAGGTCCCTCCCTGTTTCGCTCCGTTTGCTCTGATTGCTTCTTATACAGTAAATGTTTTCCGTAATAAATACACTCCAATAAAGACTGACGTCAAACGAAGTCCGTAGGCTGGATAGTTTCAATTACGGTCTTATTCAAAGTTGACTTAATATCTATCAATGTGCTCAATTTCATAAACAGGTAAATGGTACTCGAGACATTGGAATAATTCCAAGAACATCACGTGATGGTGAATGCATACTTAAAAGATGGACACCAACTGTTATGTTTTATTTTACACAAGAGAATGAAATATCAAGGAGGATCAGGTAAGTGTGCATATCAGACACATTTCAGCATGGAATATAACATCAAGGTAGGTATTCAGGTAAGAATTATGTAAGTTATAAATCATCAAACAGTGCAGATATATGCTGCTACTCAATGTTTATTATCTAGGCATAGTCACTTTACCCCTACCTACAGTACATGTACATATTACCTCGACTGTACCCCCTCACATTGACTCGGTACCGGTACCCCGTATATAGCCTCATTATTTTATTGCGTAACTTTTTTTACTTTAGTTTATGTAGTAAATATTTTCGTAACTGCATTGTTGGTTAGGGGCTTGTAAGTAAGCATTTTACAGGAAGGTCTACACCTGTTGTATTTGGCACATGTGACATACATTTTCATTTGATATCAATTGCCATGGTCAACTAACCCAATCATCTTTTTCCTTCTAAGGTAGGATTTACCCTCCAACCTCTCCTTTCCATTTCGAAGGGTATTTTATTTTCTTGGCTGGCCCATTCTTCTCCCCCCTCGGTTGTGACGCTACAAGCTGTAAAAAGATACACACATCGGTTTTTATTTCTAGTACATGGCACAAAAAGCTTACTGAGATGATACACTGTATGACATGTGCTTATAGGCCTTGTCATAAAAACAGCAACATTTAGACACACACAGAGAGTGGGAGGATGCTGCGCTGGACTGACCAGTTGATCATCTGCAGCTAAAGCTAGCTAGCTTAACCAGCTTATCTAGTGGCAACCTAACGTGATAGCTAGTTAGCTATTGCCACACATATCTGATTCATCATCTGTTCACTCTTTATGCCAGTGACAAGGTGGCTAGTTAGCCAACAAGCAGAGATCATACACTACCGGTCAAAATATTTAGAACACCTACTCATTCAAGGGTTTCTATTTTCTTCATTGTAGAATACTTGTAAAGACCTCAACTATGAAATAACACACATGGAATCATGTAGTAACCAACACACATGGAATCATGTAGTAACCAAAAAAGGTGTAATCAAAATATTTGAGATTCTTCAATAGCCACCCTTTGCCTTGATGACAGCTTTGCACAATCTTGGCATTCTCAACCAGCTTCACCTGGAATGCCTTTCCAATAGTCTTGAAGGAGTTCCCACTTGCTGAGCACTTGTTGGCTGCTATTCCTTCACTCTGCAGTCCAACTCATCCCAAACCATCTCAATTTGGTTGATGTCGGGGGATTGTGGAGGCCAGGTCATCTGATGTAGCACTCCTTCACGGTCAAATAGCCCTATTTCAAAATATATTTAATTGGTCAAGGGGTTGTGAATTGTTCATACAGACATAAAATAACATTGTATCAAAGCATGTAAAAATAATTTAAATCACAATTTGGATTGTTTTCACCTGTCAGTGGGCGCTCCTCAGGGGAGGACCATCCTCATTGATTTCATTAAAAAAACATTTTTTAGAAAGTCATCCTTTTTAAACTATATTAAATATTCACTCAACCAAATAATTGATTAAAACATACTTTTTTGCAATGAAGTTCTACAGTAGCCTCAACAACTCTGTAGGGTAACACCATGGTGTAGCTGGAGGACAGCTAGCTTCCGTCCTCTGAGTACATTGACTTCAATACAAAACCTAGGAGGCACATGGTTCTCACCACCTTCCAGACATACAAAGTAATTGTGACAACTTCCAGAGGACGTCCTCCAACCTATCAGAGCTCTTGCAGCATGAACTGACATGTTGTCCACCCAATAAAATAATCAGAGAATTAATCTAGGACTGAAAGCATAAGATACAGCTGTTAGCACTGCAGTGCATAACGTGGTGAGTAGTTGACGCAGCAAAGAGCGAAAGACAATAGTTGAACAGTTATGAACAAATTCATTTCTTCCTAAAGAGCGAGACAGATGTGTTGTGCATTGAAGTGGAAAGGTGAGAGGAGGGCGCAAAGATGCAAGAATGAATACAATGTGGCTGATATGAAAGTGAACTGTGTTTACACATGATCAGGGGTGTATTCATTACGCCGATTCTGTTTACGTTTTTAAAACGGAAGCAAAAGGAACGAAAACGGGGATAAACATACAGTTGAAGTCGGAAGTTTACATACACTTAGGTTGGAGTCATTAAAACTCGTTTTTCAACCACTCCACAAATTTCTTGTTAACAAACTACAGTTTTGGCAAGTCGGTTAGGACATCTACTTTGTGGATGACAAGTAATTTTTCCAACAATTGTTTACAGACAGATTTATTTCACTATCAATTCCAGTGGGTCAGAAGTTGACATACAAAGTTGACTGTGCCTTTAAACAGCTTGGAAAATTCCAGAAGATGATGTCATGGCTTTAGAAGCTTCTGATAGGCTAATTGACATTTGAGTCAATTTGAGGTGTACCTGTGGATGTATTTCAAGGCCTACCTTCAAACTCAGTGCCTCTTTGCTTGACATCATGGGGAAAATCAAAATAAATCAGCCAAGACCTCAGAAAAAAAACCTGTAGACCTCCACAAGTCTGGTTCATCCTTGGGAGCAATTTCCAAATGCCTGAAGGTACCACGTTCATCTGTACAAACAATAGTATGCAAGTATAGACACCATGGGACCACGCAGCCGTCATACCGCTCAGGAAGGAGACGCGTTCTGTCTCCTAGAGATGAATGTACTGTTGTGCGAAAAGTGTAAATCAATCCCAGAACAGCAGCAAAGGACCTTGTGAAGATGCTGGAGGAAACAGGTACAACAGTATCTATATCCACAGTAAAACGAGTCCAATATCAACATAACCTGAAAGGCCGCTCAGCAAGGAAGAAGCCAGTGCTCAAAAACTGTCATAAAAAAAGCCAGACTACCGTTTGCAACTGCACATGGGGACAAAGATCATAATTTTTGGAGAAATGTCCTCAGGTCTGATGAAACAAAAATAGAACTGTTTGGCCGTATCGACCATTGTTATGTTTGGAGGAAAAAGGGGAATGCTTGCAAGCCGAAGAAAACCATCCCAACCGTGAAGCACGGGGTGGCAGCATCATGTTGTGGGGGTGCTTTGCTGCAGGAGGGACTGGTGCACTTCACAAAATAGATGGCATCATGAGGTAGGAAAATTGTGGATATATTGAAGCAACATCTCAAGACATCAGTCAGGAAGTTAAAGCTTGGTTGCAAATGGGTCTTCCAAATGGACAATGACCCCAAGCATACTTCCAAAGTTGTGGCAAAATGGCTTAAGGACAACAAAGTCAAGGTATTGGAGTGGCCATCACAAACCCTGACCTCAATCCAATAGAACATTTGTGGGCAGAACTGAAAAAGCGTGTGAGAGCAAGGTGCCTACAAAACTGACTCAGTTACACCAGCTCTATAAAGGAGGAATAGGCCAAAATTCACCCAACGTATTGTGGGAAGCTTGTGGAAGGCTACCCAAAACTTTTGACCCAAGTTAAACAATTTTAAGGCAATGCTACCAAAAACTGTGTATGTAAACTTCTGACCCACTGGGAATGTGATGAAAGAAACAAAATATGAAATAAATCACTACTATTATTCTGACATTTCACATTCTTAAAATAAAGTGGTGATCCTAACTGACCTAAAACAGGGAATTTTTACTAGGATTAAATGTCAGGAATTGTGAAACTAAGTTGAAATGTATTTGGCTATGGTGTATGTAAACTTCCCACTTCAACTGTACCTGAATTTGTCCAATAGAAACTCTCGTTTGCAACTGTTGGACTAATGATTATACCCTAGATCAGCTAGATGCTGGCAAGAGTGTGCAAGGCGGTATTGAATGTGTCACTATCTGTCCATGTGTCACTGTCTGTCGCCTCAGGATTGTAGCAATTAGGTTGTAGCATCCTCATGATGGGGATAAGGAACATTTGAGTATCCTGTAGTAGCCTAAACCTATCACTGTTACATTATACTGGGTGAATGGAATATGAATGACAGTCATCCAATATGCTGTAATATAAATAAGGCCATGCTCATGAAAAAAAAAAAAGTCCTCTATCTTAAACGGCACCGACCGCCACTGATATCTGCAGTACCAGTCAAAAGTTTGGACACGCCATCTCATTCAAGGGTTTCTCTTTATTTTTACTATTTTCTACTTTGTAGAATAATAATGAAGACTTAAACTATAAAACACATATGGAATCATGTAGTAACCAAAAAAATGTTGAAGAATCTAAAATATATATATATATATTTTTTAAGTAGTTACCCTTTGCCTTGATGACAGCTTTGCACACTCTTGGCATTCTCTCTGATGCAGCACTCCATCACTCTCCTTCTTGGTCAAATAGCCCTTACACAGCCTGGAGGTGTGTTGGGTCATTGTCCTGTTGAAAAACAAATTATAGTCTGGATTTCTAAATAAATCACTGAGTGTAACCAGCAAAGCACCCCCACGCTTCACGTTGGGAACCACACATCATCCGTTCATCTACTCTGCGTCTCACAAAGACACGGCAGTTGGAACCAAAAATCTCAAATTTGGACTCATCAGACCAAAGGACAGATTTCCACCAGTCTAATATCCATTGCTCGTGTTTCTTGGCCAAAGCAAGTCTCTTTTTTTTACCCCCTTTTCTCCCCAATTTCATGGTATCCAATTGTTAGTAGTTACTATCTTGTCTCATCGCTACAACTCCCGTACGGGCTCGGGAGAGACGAAGGTCGAAAGCCATGCGTCCTCCGAAACACAACCCAACCAAGCCGCACTGCTTCTTAACACAGCGCGCATCCAACCCGGAAGCCAGCCGCACCAATGTGTCGGAGGAAACACCGTGCATCTGGCGACCTGGTTAGCGTGCACTGCGCCCAGCCCGCCACAGGAGTCGCTAGTGCACGATGAGACAAGGATATCCCTACCAGCCAAACCCTCCCTAACCCGGACGACGCTAGGCCAATTGTGCGTCGCCCCACGGCCCTCCCGGTCACGGCCAGCTGCGACAGAGCCTGGGCGCGAACCCAGAGTCTCTGGTGGCACAGCTAGCACTGTGATGCAGTGCCCTAGACCACTGCGCCACCCGGAAGTCTCTTCTTATTGGTGTCTTTTAGTAGTGGTTTCTTTGCAGCAATTTGACCATGAAGGCCTGATTCACGTTTAGCTGTGATTGGGAGTCCCATAGGGCTGCGCACAATTGGCCCAGCGTTGTCCGAGTTTGGCCAGAGTAGGCAGTCATTGTAAATAAGAATTTGTTCTTTACTGACTTACCTAGTTAAATAAAATTCACGCAGTCTCCTCTGAACAGTTGATGTTGAGATATGTCTGTTACTTGAACTCTGAAGCATTTATTTGGGCTGCAATCTGAGGCACAGCTAACTCTAGTGAACTTATCCTCTGCAGCAGAGTTAACTCTGGGTCCTCCTTTCATGCGGCGATCCTCATGAGACCTAGCGCTTGATGGTTTTTGCGACTGCACTTTAAGAAACTTCCAAAGGTCTCGAAATGTTCCACATTGACTGACCTTCATGTCTTAAAGTATTGATAGACTGTTGTTTCTCTTTGCTTATTTGAGCTGTTCTTGCCATAATATGGACTTGGTGTTTTACCAAATAGGGCTACGTTCTGTATACCACCGCTACCTTGTCACAACATAACTGATAAGCTCAAACGCATTAAGTAGGAAATAAATTCCACAAATTAACAAGGCACACCTGTTAATTGAATTGCATTCCAGGTGACTACCTCATGAAGCTGGTTGAGAAAATGCTAAGAGTATGCAAAGCTGTCATCAAGGCAAAGGATGGCTACTTTGAAGAATCAAAAAATATATTTTAAAACACACAGTATACTTTTTTGGTTACTACATGATTCCATAGGTGTTATTTTATAGTTTTGATGTCTTCACTATTATTCTACAATGTAGAAAATAGCAAAAATAAATAAAATCCCTTGAATGAGTAGGTGTCCAAACTTTTGACTGGTACTGTATGTATCTAATATCTATGTAACTGTAAGGGATTTGGTGAAATGTAAAACAGAAAGTAAGTTCCTACCTTCAGAAATTACTTGAGAAAGAGTACAAATACAGCCCACAGAGAGTAACTACAAAGTACGAGTTCCTCCAAAAATTCAAAGGGCAGTGGAATGGATTCAAACCAATGACAACTCTGGCATGTGTGATGGGGTCAGCAGCTATAACTACTGGACTACACAAGCACAGAGGTAGCTGCTAATTCATTCAGCCTATTTGTTGCCTTGAAAATATAATAAAACAATTGATTTAAAAAATCCTACCGACAAATACATCTACCCCCTAGAAATATGTAAATGTACCTACAATTTATAAGAATTCACATGAGCTGCACCGTAGCCTGCACGTAGCCTACATAGAGACCCAAAGTGGAGGTGTCATAATACCCATAAAACCTAGCGGTCAAACAGAACTGGTTTCAATGGTTTTCCCACCATTTTTTCCCATAGGGGATTTTAGAAACACTTAAAATAAGGGCTGTGTTTCATGTAGGCTTACCCTGGCGTGATGTTAATATAACCACAATCTCTCTAAGACAAGGTGACTTATCAATATACACGTCTATATTTAGTCTCGGATTCGAAAATGCTAATATTAGCATCAAAGGCTACAAATCCCTGCACGTCATCTGTAGCTGACACCTTTGCTAACAGGTACTGTGTCAATTTAAAACTTTCCCAAGACAGGTCACAGAATTGTTCATTAAAGACATTTTGCCAATTCATTCAGGACTACATTTAGCTAACATTAATCCAGAGATTCTTACCTTTGCCTTGATTTGGCAGTCTTGTCCAGATCATCGCATTTGTAGTTCTTTATGATAGCCACATTAGCAGCTAATTAGCATTTCATTTTTGGGCTGGAAATACAGGCAAATATATTGATAAAAGTCACCTTGTCTTAGAGAGATTTACAGTTATCCAAACGTCACACCAGGGTAAGCCTACACAAAATACAGCCCTTATTTTAAGTGTTTCTAAAAAATAAAATAAAAAACACTATGGGAAATGAATGATGGAAAAACGATTGGAACCATTTCCTTGCTATCTAAACCACGGTGAAATATCTTTTCCACAACCAAAAATATTGTATTTTCAGCTGTTTGAAGCTGGTGTACAAAACCGAAAGTAAGACTCAAACTAAACTTAAGAACGGGAAGTACAGAAATGGCGCACATAGAAAAGATCTACCGCCTCTTAGACTTGCTTTCAATGAGAATTATCGATCTATAACTCATATTTCTATGTGAATTTCGGGGGTCGCCCAAAAAGTGACATATTGCAGCTTTAAGTCATTGTATAGCCTACAAACACCGCTTCCAGCTGCTCCCTGTAGGCGATTCTAAATATTCAGTCCTCCTGCGATGAAAGGAGTCAAATTAAGATCCGACATCTGTAGGACCTTTAATAAGAGACACAATACATGCTGTACTGCAGTATTGTCTGTCCTCAGTTAAGCCAGATGATTTGGTCTGAGATATGTGTGTCTCTACTCTTCACCACAGAAGACTGCACCTCTAATTACCTACAGAGACCTCAGGTCAAATATAAATGCGAACACAGCACTAATTATGAGCAGCAGGCTATTGACTTACAAGGGACACAAAAGATAGGCACCAAATGTACACTGCTCTATCCTCTTGCGAAAGTTCTTTCTTTCGCTTATTATTATTTACTTATTATTATTATTATTAATGCCATATAGGTGGTCACAATCTCACCTGTTGACTGTAAAGGTGGAGCCTTATATTTACATTTACATTTTTGTCATCTAGACACTTATCCAGAGCGACTTATAGTAGTGAGTGCATACATTTTCCGTACCAAACCTCTGAAGGCGAGGGAGTCTGTCCCTTTAAGAGCAGAAACCCCTGCCCAAGCTACCCTGCTCATGTTCCCTAACATTATGGAAGGACTTTCTTCTTTTCCTGTTAAACTTCCCATTAACCACCAACTGAGGAGGTAATGGCACTGGTTCACAGCTATTCTGATGAGGTTGAATAGAGATTGGCATTTATACAGCAAATAGTATAGTTACTATGAGTGGTACTTTCTATTTTAGCAAAGTTGACGAAAACAAAATAGAACTTAGCAAAAACCATCAAATCATTATGAAAGCAGCAAGAGTGGTAGGCTATGCTGATATTCTAGAGGGTTTAGTGACCCCTAGTGGAACTTATTTCACAGCTACTGTCAGTTCCATACTGTGAAGGTTCCATGCAAAGGAAGAAAAAATTGACACCCCCCGAGTTACAAATGTCAACGAACATGATTAATAGAGAAAATGTCTTTATTATAACATTCATTATGACAGCAATACTGAGAGAGGACATCTTGAGAGAAACTACTGGTACGATGGCACCACAATATATCATATGTTTAGGTTATTTACATGGTATGTCATTGGTGAAACATCTAAAATTATGTTAATTGCTACTATGGACCGCATAGCTGATGAAATATACATAAGAACACTGTGGTTGAATGTAGTCTTTTTATAAAATGTCTTCTTGCACCTACATACATAAAGACTAAAACAATGATTTATCTATATCTACCTGTATTGTAGTGTTTTAACATTAAATATTGACAGTGACATTGAAATCACATGGATTTACAATATGCAACCTTGTTATTACTTAAGATAGGATAATAACTACACAGTACAGTATCCTGGCCTTTGCCATACTGTGTGATATTCTAATTGTCAGAGTCCCAAACCCAATGTCACACTGATTGGCTATGTTCCATAATGGCTGGTACTGTGCTTTGACTGGCTGTGTCCTATTCAGGACAGTACTTTCATTGGCTATGCCTCATAACCCCATATTGGCTGCAACTGGTAATTAGAGTGGCTGTATGTACTGTACTGTGAGGTACCCATGGCATAAAACAATGTGAGTAACAGTGTCTCCTCACAGGGACTTTTAGGTCCCTCTGTGTATCTTCTTGATTGTGTGGTGCTGTGGTCCTTAAAGACAAACAGTACTGTCAGTGGCTCTGGAGAAAGAGGGCTGAGCATCACCTGTGATGTCATAGAGTGGGTGTGTTTGACCTGCTGAAGGGCGTTCCTGGCTAGGAGGAGGAGGAGGAGTCCTCCACCACAGGGTGCAGGGCGTGCCTCTTCAGAAGTGTCTGCAGGATCTCTACCTCGCGCTGCGTCTCCCTCAGCTTCTTACGCAGCGTCTCGTTGTTCTTCTGAAGCTTCTGGTTCTCCTGAGAATCATTCACCATCATTGTTTATTTCTTGGAATGTTTAACCTTGCGTTCAAAACTCTAGAAATTAGAATGTAGTACATTCAATGTACACAATTGAACACATATCAGTAACCCAGAGGTAGTGGTGTCTGAATCTCACCGTTTCCAGAGCATCATAGTTAGGTTTTATATCTTCATCCGGCTCCCTGGGCTTTAGCACTGTAGAGGTTCTGTTCTCCCACTTGGCATAGGCCCGTTGTTTGCGTTGGGGCACCGGACTGGGGCATGGGGTGAGAGAGGGGGGTATGGGGGCCAAGAGAGAGGAGGGAACAGGGGCCAGGAGAGAGGGCTGTACTGGCTGTAGCCGACTGGGCTCTGGAGGGGAGGCAGGGGCAGGAGGGCCCTCTGTCTGGGTGCTACAGTGGACCCCCACAGGCATGGACAGCTTAGGGGGGAGCCTCAGATGGGAGGGGGCCGCAGAGTCAGGGCTCCAGTCCCTACATTCCTCTGAGGAGTAGGGGAAAGGCCCCTCTTCTGAGCCTAGCACAAACAACACCATAAATATAGTCAGTCAACTCTGATCTGTTCAACCCATTTCAATCAGTTCTCTGGTTTTGAAGTGATATGTTTGCAAACAGTCAATCTCATAAGGTTAAGGAAAAGTCAACTGAGTGTTTGTCTGACCACAGAAAGCACATCCAGTGTTACAGTAAGTGACGCAGGTCCTTGACTTTAGAGAGCAGTATGACAGTCCACCTACATAGGGAAACTACCCAGATGCTGTGCTACTTTTCCATAAACTAGATTAAACCTGCTCTCTCACCTGCAAAGACATACCTTTCAAATAATGATTTGGGACTTTATATTTCCTGTGTATTTGCAATATATGTGACTCCTGTCAATAATGGTTACCACATGGAATGGTATAGTTTAGGACTATCCAAGACAGGTTTTACTTTGCATATCGGTAGTAAGCACAAGTAGAGGGATATATGGAACAGCAGGATAGCCTAGAGGTTAGAGTGTTGGACTAGTAACCGAAAGGTTGCAAGATTGAATCCCCGAGCTGACAAGGTAAAAATCTGTCGTTCTGCTCCTGAACAAGGCAGTTAACCCACTGTTCCTAGGCCGTCATTGAAAATAAGATTTTTTCCTTAACTGACTTGCCTAGTTAAATAAATGTAAAATAAAAAAAATATTACTTCTAGACCTAGAGTGATATATTACTTCTAGACCAGCAGATGGCGACCTTCTGCTGCCTTAGATTTCTAGCATAACTAGCAATCACACCTCTGGTTGGTTACTGCTACACTACATGTGGTTATCACTATTTTGGTAAAGAATTTAGTATGTGTGATTAAAAAATATATATTTTGCTTATATTTGTGCTATTTCACACATGAATACAGTGTCAATTGGAAATGTGTTGTTTGCATATCCCAACTCCACCTGAGACACCCTCAGAGAGTGGGATCACGGCCCAGGCATATTTACTATGAGTGTATGTATGTGTGTATGTCCCTCCTCACCTTCCGGCCCACCTGTAGTGCCGGGTGTGGAGCCTGGTGTTAGTGGACCTTCAGAGGTGCTGCTGCCTTTGGCATTCTTCTTACACTCAAACGCCACCTGGTCCTTACACAGCCTATGGCAGTTCATCCCACAGTCTGTGAACAGGCCAAGAGAATGCAGACAACGTGTTAGAGCAGGCAGAGGTGGAAAGGAGTTTTTTTAAAATTAATTCTTGTATGGTCATGTTGGGTTGCACAGAGAATGCATATTTTTGTTTTGTTGTCAATAGCACCCTACTAGATAATGTAACTTCCGTTCCCCTCGGTTGCCTAATGGTGCCTGTGGAACAGAACAGTTTTCAGACCTTTGCATGCATGTTGCCATGCAAACAGCTTGTTTCTGACTGTTTCAAGGGGAAGAGAGTAAAAAGTTGTTTTGTGGTTGCGACTTTCATGTGCTGCAGGGTTCAGCTAGCAGTCTGCATGATAGAAACCACACAATGCACCTTCTTCTCAAGATAGCTACACATTACCTGCTCCTCGCAGTCTCCCCATTATCAGCAACCTCTGATAACATTGTATCCTATCAACAAAGTACTGAACTGTAAGCTACGTGCAGAATAACATTTATGCAAACATTATGGAATATTCCAGTCTAGACGCAGCAACAATAAAAAATAAATAATCACCTCTGCATCTGTAGCCTTGTTTTATGACGCCCCACAACTGTTATGGAAAAGAGGAATTTGAAAAGGTTGTTTGGAGATAACACAAGTAATGCATATTTAAGAATGAGGAATGTGCATGTTTAAATAGTCATTTAAAGCCGTAACAGCATTGTTATTGTTGATGAGTATGCTATAACTAAGCCCCAGAGTGACTGACAACTTCAGGAAAAACTCCTGCCCATACTAATGAGACCTACAGCTAAGCTAAAGACCGATCAGGACATAGTGCTGTAATGTACTGTCTTGACTTACGAATCCGGAGCAATTGTCACAGAAGGTGGGCTTCATGTAGGTGGTCTCCTGAAAGTTGTGGACAAAGCCAAGACCCAGTTTGGAACAGATGACACTAGCGCGCATGAAATAGGCTGTGATCTCCTCTCTACTGATGAGGCCTTCCCTGGCGCAGGACAACACAAAGCATATCTCATGTAAACAAACTGTCTCATAAGAAATGTTATGTTTGCAATGTACTGTATGTACTATATTTGGCCTCATTTCATACTTCTATATTTCACATTGAAATAAGAGGAACCAAAACTAGCAGGTTATGGTTTCCTTATTTCACTTCAACAGTTTCACTCCACCAGCTAACTGGTTAAGAAGTTTGTGATTTAACCTCAGTTGACCACAGTGAGAGTTGACTATGAGGAGACATGGCTGAGACGTATGGCTAGCTGATAGTTATGTTGATATTTCTGTTTCCTGTAGCTACAGGCCCAGATTCCACTTTAGTTTCCTTTCTCTGCAGTTAAAAATGAGCCCATGCTGTTAGTGTGAACTGTCAAATGTGCCTAAGGAGAGCCCATGCAGCCACAACGGAACCATATACATACTTCTCTTTGTCCATGACACAGAAGGAGAATGGAAAGCTAGCAGCGATTTTCTCAAAGTCTCCTTGAGAGATGTAGCCATTCTCATCATGGTCATA
This sequence comes from Salvelinus namaycush, assembly GCF_016432855.1. NCBI lineage: Eukaryota > Metazoa > Chordata > Actinopteri > Salmoniformes > Salmonidae > Salvelinus > Salvelinus namaycush. Next base: position 26,151,231 of record NC_052334.1, on the reverse strand, counting down.
GTTTTTAAACACGGACTGTTGAGGACAAGAGACACAAGACATAGTAATGAGATACACGAAGCACAATAGATCAACTGGAAAGAGCTCTGTTCAGTTTGATCTGGTAGAATATTAAAACTACAACTTCCAGAGAAATAATGTATGTAGTATACATTAATGGAAATAACATAACAGTCATGGCATAACAATATTTAAAACATGATTTACTGCTTTTATGAAACAGAATACAATGCTTATGTCCATATTCCTTCCCTTGGTATTGTCAACTCACATCCACCATTCTTTGCACATGTTTGCTGATGGTTTTGGGGTCAGGTTTTGGGGCCACTCCTGATGCCCACTCCACAACCACTGGAGGTCTAGATGGGGTGGCTGGCTGATGTAAAACAAAACAGATGATCAGAACATTGTCAGCAGATGTAGAATAGACTGTGCGGATGTTAAATGGGCCAATTAAAAAAGAGCTCCAGTGCTCATTCTCTTTCAATAGGTTTGTTAATGGGATATGCAACATCAAACATGATTCACTGGAGCTAACTGGGTTTTTGTCAGTATTATTAAATATGTTTGAAATTGAAAACACCCCTAGCCATAACACAGTGAACTTGCTATGGCTAGGAGTATTTTCTATTTCAATCATTATGCAAACAGTTTTATTTCCCACAGTGTTTTTCATGTCCCCTTTTTACTCACGGGTGCTTTGCTGTTCTTGGGCTCCCTGGTGTAAGAGAGCTCATATATCTCATCATCTGTGTAGTAGAGGTCTAGGGACAGCTGAGCAGTAGAGGAGAACAGGGTCAGAGACCAGGGTCATTTACCAACGGACACAGTAATGTGAATTACTGTGTACTTAGGTGTGTACTAACCGTGAGAAGATGGACCAGGTCTTTGTTGGCGTCGAGCTGTGGGGTGATCTGCTGTAGCTGGATTAGCTCGTTGATGTGGTTATACAGAGCCTGGAGCTTCTGAACATTCACCTTGTTGTCCTCCAAGTAGTCTGACATGGCCTCGTTGACTGAGATCAGGTCCTTGAGGTGGACCCCCAGGATGGGGATCTTAAAGCCTGCACACCTGCTGTACACCTGACGGTAGTTGTCATAGTTCCTACAGGAGGACAGGAGGTCTGTCATCTCATTCAGCACCTGTGGAGAGAAGAGATAGTGGAAAATATATTGTAGATTATTACCTTGTATTCTATTTTAGACATACTGATCAATATAGATCATGTTATAGATAAATGTACCTTGGTGACCTCGTGGGACACATGCAAACTGGTCTCTTTAAGTCTGGAGATGGAGCTGTGGCACAGGCCCCCCACCACTGCCATTAGTGTGTTGAAGTTGTGCATAAAATGGAGGCTCTGGGAAACACAAACATTCTAATTGAACCTTAATCAGTGTCAACCCACAGCACTCTCCACAAGCAGCACTCTCCACAAGCAGCACTCCAATGTTGGTTGCATTAGGCACTCATAATACTGTTGCTTACAATCTTAGATAATATAGTTGTACAAATCTAGTTTTCTTTTAACCTTTATTTAACTAGGCAAGTCAGTTAAGAACAAATTCTTATTTACAATGACAGCCTAGGAACAGTGGGTTAACTGCCTTGTTCAGGGGCAGAACAGATTTTTTTTACATTGTCAGCTCAGGGATTCGATCTTGCAACCTTTCAGTTATTGGCCCAATGCTCTAATCACTAGGCTACCTGCCACCCCAGTAAATGTTTCACCAACTTTTCTCAGTTCCCTAATTGATCCTATGGCCTTGCTGTGGGACACTGGAACCCATTGGCGTGGAGTTCATTGCGAGGAGTTAGAGGAGCGGCAGCTGACTAGTGCATTAATTTAACCCAGAGAGATTCTCCAGACTTCTGCCTCTCCATCCAACTCTCTCAGCTCCTCATTACTCTTCAGAACACAGCTTTGCATGTGAATGAAGTGATGAAGAGGCATTTGATCAAGTAGAGCCACTAGTTATTTTTCCCATGGAATACTTATATATATATATCAGTTGAAGTCGGAAGTTTACATACACTTAGGTTGGAGTCATTAAAAAGCATTTAACCACTCCACAAATTTCTTGCCTCGGTTAGGACATCTACTTTGCATGACATAAGTAATTTTTCCAACAATTGTTTACAGACAGATTATTTCACTATCACAATTCCAGTGGGTCAGAAGTTTACATATACTAAGTTGACTGTACCTTTAAACAGCTTGGAAAATTCCAGAAAATTATGTCATGTCTTTAGAAGCTTCTGATAGGCTAATTGACATAATTTGAGTCAATTGGAGGTGTACCTGTGGATGTATGTCAAGGCCTACCTTCAAACTCAGTGCCTCTTTGCTTGCAGGAGGAACTAGCGCACTTCACAAAATAGATGGCATAATGAGGTAAGAAAATTATGTGGATATTGTCACAACTTCCGCCGAAGTCGGTCCCTCTCCTTGTTCGGGTGGCGTTCGACGTCACCGGCCTTCTAGCCATCGCCGATCCACTTTTCATTTTCCATTTGTTTTGTCTTTGTCTTACACACCTGATTTCAATCCCCCAATTACTTGTTCATTATTTAACCCTCTGTTCCCCCATGTTTGTTTGTTTGAGTGATTGTTTCTTGTATTGCGGTCCGTTATGTGTGGCCTAAGATTTATTGACGTGTATTGTATATTTGTTGAGTAAATTGCGTACATTACTCTTATCTGCTGTCCTGCGCCTGACTCCTCTACACCAGCTACACACAGACGCATTACAGATATATTGAAGCAACATCTCAAGACATCAGTCAGGAAGTTAAAGCTTGGTCGCAAATGGGTCTTCCAAATGGACAATGACCCCAAGCATACTTCCAAAGTTGTGGCAAAATGGCTTAAAGACAACAAAGTCAAGGTATTGGAGTGGCCATCACAAAGCCTTGTCCTCAATCCTAAACAAAATGTGTGGGCAGAACTGATAAAGCATGTGCGAGCAAGGAGGCCTACAAATCTGACTCAGTTACACCAGCTCTGTCAGGAGGAATGGGCCAAAATTCACCCAACTTACTGTGGGAAGCTTATGGAAGGCTACCCAAAACGTTTGACCCAAGTTAAACAATTTAAAGGCAATGCTACCAAATACTAATTCAGTGTATGTAAACTTCTGACCCACTGGTAATGTGATGAAAGAAATAAAATCTGAAAAGTAATTCTCTCTACTATTATTCTGACATTTCACATTCTTAAAATAAAGTGGTGATCCTAACTGACCTAAAACAGGGAATTTTTACTAGGATTAAATGTCAGGAATTGTGAAACTAAGTTTAAATGTATTTGGCTAAGGTGTATGTAAACTTCCGACTTCAACTGTGTGTGTGTGTATATATATATATATATATATATATATGTGTGTGTGTGTGTGTGTGTGTGTGTATTTTAGCATGTGTAAATACAATTTCAACACAACACATAATACAATTAATTAAATACACACGTGTACTTGCATATACAGTACCAAAAGGTACAGCAATGCATACAATCAGACAAAAAACCATCAAACAATAAACATGTCACTCATTATTTATTTGCTCTTATTGCCATGAATTGGATGTGGGAATGCCAGATGTTTTGTAAATGATGTGGTCTGCCTTTGATATTATAGAAGATATTGTTCAAAGGGATGTAGCCAGATATTTCATTTAGTCCCCCTACTTTAACACACTGGCTATCTGATTTCCAGCATAATGTTATAAAAACATTGGCGCAAGCACAGAAGGATCCATATATTTTTTTATGATTATTGTTCCATGGATCAAGTTCACTAGTTCCAAACAGACACAAGCCAGGCGTGAGAGAGATAGACATCTGTAAAAACTTTCTGAAATTATGTTTACTGATTCCCAAAACATTGAAATAAGATTGCATGTCCAAAACATGTGATTAAAAATTACCCTTTTGCCTCTTACAGTGCCAACAAAGAAAATACATTTCAGCATTCATTTCGTGAAGTTTTTCTGGTGTATAGTTAATTCTGTGAAACAGAGAGTTTGTGTCTAAGGTTGTAGGAAAATGTGTGTGCTTTCAAACATATAGAACATATCTCTCTGCTTATTTCAAACTGTCAATCTTGTTCCCATTTCAAATCAAATCGTATTTGTCACATGCGCCGAATACAAGTAGTGTAGACCTTACAGTGAAATGCTTACTTACAAGCCCTTAACCAACAACGCTTTAAGAAGTTAAGGAAAAAATTGATAAGTGAAAAATAGAAAATAAAAGTTACAAATAATTAAAGAGCAGCAGTAAAATAACAAGCAAGGCTATATACAGGAGGTACCAATACAGAGTCAATGTGCGGGGGGACCGGTTAGTCGAGGTAATTGAGGTAATATGTACATGTAGGTAGAGTTAATGTCACTATGCATAGATTATAAACAGAGTAGCAGCATCGTAAAAGAGGGGTCTCGGTAGCCCTTTGATTAGCTGTTCAGGAGTCTTATGGCTTGGGGGAAGAAGCTGTTAAGAAGCCTTTTGAACCTCGACTTGGCGCTCCGGTATTGTCTGCCATGCGGTACCAGAGAGAACAGTCTATGACTAGGGTGGCTGGAGTCTTAGGCAATTTGTAGGGCCTTCCTCTGACGGTAGTTGTCATAGTTCCTAATCTAGTAACATCTGTGTCTACTAGCATATGATCTAACAATACAAACTTTAGAAATACAGTTGACAATTTGTTTTACTATTATTCAGTAAGACATCACGTTTAGATGATTTGGATTCCACAAGAGAACCTTGTCTCAATTGAACCATATGTCAGACTTGAAAACATTGAAACAAATGGTCAGATGGAATACAGAATGTCTCTCATAGTAGTACCATCCTGGAAGAGGTGGTACATTTCCCTTAAACCCTTGTTGTGCCAGGTTCTAAATGTCTCATAATTAAAAGCAGGGATGTCTCCATATGGGAGCAAAAGGGGAGAGGGATGCATTGTAACCCAGTAATTTATGAGGTGCTTTCCATACGTGTATTATTGTATACTATTAAAAATGACTGGGTTATTTGTAACCTTATTTTGCAGGCCAAAATAGTTAAGGTATTTCAGCTCATATGGTAAAATGTCATAGGATTCTACCCTTGCCCAAGAACTTAATGTGGGAGAAAACCATTGCTTAACTTGGGTGAGTTGGGCTGCCCAATAGTACATTTTTAGGTTTGGTAAATTCAGACCACCCGCCTTATATGGAATATACAGGACCTGCAGACAAATTCTGGGTGATTCGTTATTCCAAATAAATGAGGAAAATAGGCTTTGCATGTTTTTGAAAAAATACAGAGGGGGTGAAATTGGAAGATTCTGAAACAAAGACATTTTGGTAATATTGACATTTGGATGACATTAACGCTGGCCGTAAGATAAATAGGAAGGAAGTCCATTCTTTTCAAGTTATTAGTAACCTTTTTCAATAACTGGAATGTAGTTACAAAATATAGACAAGACAGACGACCCTACACAAGACAGACGACCCTTATCACAAGACAGACGACCCTACACAAAACCAGTTTGGTCTGTGTGGATGGGATTGGGCACCGACTCTAGGCACAGAGTTAATATTTTAGCAATCAATTGATAATTAACATTTAAAAGTGACTAGTCTATGGGAGGAGCACAACGTGTGAACTTTATCTTTCTTTTTCAGTAAAGTAATAGCTGCAAGACGTAAAGTATGAGGAAGCGTTTTCGCCAGACAGGACTTGATCATAGGGAGAAAAAGAGGCATCAACCGCTCAGATAATAGCCAGTATAATTCTATAGGAAACGCATCTAATCCCAGTACCTTTCCATTTTTGGAGGGAACCCATAGCATCTGATAGATCCTCAGTATTAGCACTTAGCACTGATAAATCCATTAGTGCTGAAGGCCTGTACTTTGTTAATATTCAGAGCACACGTTCACTGTTAGCCAGCATCTTTGATGCACTAAAAGCCCATCATGGAGCTCTTGAGAATCATTAGTAGCCCTCTTTTAACATGCATTATGTAACAACAAATGATGGTGCTTCTGCAGTACAGTAGTAGGTACTGAAGGTCTCACTGTACAATATGGTAGACATGCATTAGTTTAATACAAGAAAAAGGTACCAGATACAGACATTGAACAAACACAATTCATGAGGGTACAAAACATGGGGGCTAAACACCTTGTATGTGGACATTTTGTTATTGTCTAGACATATACTGTGGAGTTAGTCTACAATGGTTCTGGAGGAGGAATAGTTAGGGCCATACCTGAGCCACATGGATGAATTTGGTGAAGACCTCTGCTCTCAGCTGAGCTGTAGGCCGACTCAGAACCATGAGCTGCACCCACTGGGAGATACCATTGCACAATGTAATGGAACGTTCCATCATGGGGTTGTCCTTCATGCAGCAGCTGCGGATATAGTTCTGGTAGTCTGCAAACTGGAAAAAAGAATAAAGCATATGCTGACTCATTTTGCTAAAAGAACAGAGGTTTTGCAGAACACATTTGAATGCATTGAAATACCTACTGTAGAGCGCATGTGCTATGACAATCTCCAGAATGTCATAGTGTTTATAGCGATCACATATAGGCGGATTGGGACTCTACTCACTGATATTCTACAGAAGGACTTGAACTCCAGGTAGGTGAGGTGCTCAGCCAGCTCAATGGGCTCCAGGTGATCAAACAGCAGAGACACTTTCCTCTTCTTACTGCTGTTAGCCTTGATCCTCTGACTGGGCTTCTGAGACCAGTGTCTATCATTTCTGGGACACAACATGGTGAACAACACAGACCGGAAACACACAGGTGTTACACAGGCATCATTTGAAACCATTACCATGAAACCATGTAAAGCCATTTTCAGGTAATTCTAGATGCTTTCCTCAAGAAAGACATGAATTCTGTTCAGTAATACACCGGGAATACTTACATCCATTTAGTCTGCAAGAGAGGGCACAGCCTTTCCTGGCCCTGATCCCTGACCAGATCTTGGAACTGCTCCATGGAGTCTGACAGGCTGCTGTGTAACCGGAACATTGTCCAGAACTCCTGGATCCAATACCTGAAATATATGGACAATAAGACAATGAAATACTATACCCCGAGTCAATATTCACATCATAACAAGGAATTCCCCTCGACCCCGCCCACAAATTGTGGAAAACAAACATTATTTCTCATTGACCACCATTGTAAAAGAGCCACCTTTGTTGTAGATTTTGTGTCATACATAAATAACAAAATATGCCGAAAAGCTGCTGTGTTGTACAATGTACATGTAACCAGGTCAAAAATCTTGACCTACGGTTTAGAATGCTCCCACATAGGGAAATAGAGCCCATGAGAAGAGCCATGTGGCTTCAGGCTATGCGGTGTGGGAGTGAGAAATTGTGGGGACCTGGTGTCCAAGTAGGGTACATGTAGCTATGTGTGTGAAAAACATTTGATCACAGGTAAGACATTTAACTTGTTCAGTATAGTCCGTTTGTAACTCCACTCACTACTTGTAGCTATATAGTGTGTTTGTTTGTGTTGTTGGTCTTGGCTAGCTTAACGTTCTGGTCGGTAGCAACTCACTCACTCACATGGTTGCCAGCGCCGCATAAAAAGGGGCATGAGGAAAGCCCTACAACATTGCGTTTTTCTAAGTAGTGAGAATGCACGGAAGCAGGAAATGTTGAAAAGTACTTTTCTCAAATGCAGTTTTATAATTGACTAAAACAAGCAGACAACAAGGAAATTGCATTTGAAAAAAGTCCAGTTTTTGCAGGGAACCAATGGGGTAACCTAGGTAACTACAGGTTGTTTTCCCCCAAGGCGGGTGGGGCCGCGACATTCTATCTAATACCGACTGGGAGTATACATCAAACACTAAACCCTAGTTGTTTATTGTCTAACATGAAATCAACACTATAGGCTCTTGCAAATGCACTAATAGCATGACCTAAACCATCAACCCAGTTATAGAATATTGTATTATTAGGTGTTATGTGTATAAGCCCTTTAATGTCCTTTCATAAGAATGATTGAACAGTGAGTTATTGTGTGGAGGCCTTAGTGGACCCCAGTGGTAGTGGCATGATTAGGACGACTGCAGGGGGAACACACTTACCTAATGAAGTAACAGATCCTCTTACACTCTGTGGACTGCTTATTCTCCAGGGCGCTTTTAAATGTAACACCTCAAGTTAAGGATACATTATGATTCACTGGTATAGTAAAATGTGCACATTGTTTAGAGTCCAGGAAGAGACCAGGAACTGTATGTGGGATTTATCAGGGAATAAATGATCTGGATCACTGTGCAGGACAAAGTGTCTATTCAAATGTCTATTCATCTAAGTAAACAATTACTAACTGGTGTTTAATGTATTTAGCGCAGGAAACTCATCAATAGGAAAACTAAAAGGCGAACAGATGTGACATTTGGTGGTGTGGGAGGAGGCGACCACAAAAAAGAGAACTGGTTAGGAGCATCAGCAAGTGAATCATTCTGGTGTTGTGTGGTTCCAATGGCTCAGTTGGTTGAAGCATGTTGTTTACAGGGCTATGGGTTGGATTCCTTGGTTGCTTTGGATAAAAGTGTCTGTTAAAACATGCACAACAGACAATCACTATTCCTGTAGAAGATGTGCTGGCAGATGACCCTTTTAGTGAGTAAAAACATGTTCTCTCAACCAGGTAAAAACACAGCCGACATAATGTTACTTTTTACATCTCAATGGCTGTGAGTGTGAGAACAGTTTATTACCTAAGCTGCTGTGCCATATGCTTGGTAGGTACAGAGTACCTAACTCAGAACATCTCCATTCTTCTTATTATATAAAACAGGGGTAAAAAAAATAGCCTGACACTGTGAGCCTCGCTGCACTCTGTTGGCAGAAATCAGCTTGAAGTGATGCACATAAAAAGGCTAATTGCGTCATGGGAGATGAAGAGCCACCCACACTATCGCAAAGCCAGATTGTTTTTACGATAAATGGCATTAATGCTCCAGTGCTTTCACTTGTTCCTAAGCCACTCTTAACCATATTTGATGCTTCTGGGTCTTCAGCTCAGAACGAGCTTAGGGGTTGAAAACAGAGGGCAGGACGCATAGTGCATCTTGAGGTGTGACGTGGGTTTTGGTGAGCGAGCCTCCTTGGGCAGCTGAGAGGCTGTGTTTAAATAGAACTGAAGAGGGCTTCAGTCTGGGAAGAGGTAATTAACACCTGAAGCCCCTAGCCTTAGTACCCTCCTCACTGTGCCAGTACTGCCGCTCCTCTGGGCTTTGTGACGTCAGAGCTCTTTGTTGAATGGAGCCCTAGATTACAGACTGCTCATTCAGAACAGAAAATAGGCAACTACAGTGGCCTTTTTACACCAGACCTGAAGAGGGGGAATTAAATTGGGATGAATCGTGCATTTTGTGTAGCTAAGATGGTAATAGAAAAAGGACTGTAAGGTACCTGGAAGACACTGGATTGGAAACAGAACATGGTGATGTGTACTGGAGCTAACAAAGACATTTAGAGGCTCTATAGTACAGCAATACAGAATTGAGGTGCACACATATTGATAGTCACATTGCTGGTAGGAGAGAGGAGTCGATGGCATGGCACCTTGTCAGCCAAGTTGGATCTTAATTGGCCGTTGCTACTGACAACCAGATCACAAAACAGCGCTACACAGGCGGTAAAGATCCCATGTTTGACACAACAGATTGGTCAGGTCCTGGTGCCAACTCGATAATAGTTTTTGCTGTAGTGGAACAGCCGTAGAGCATTGGGTCTGCTTGGTAAAGGATATAGGGAGATGAGTTTCTCCAGGAGGTCACTGGAGGACATGAGGAGTCGGTGCATGGTCAGGGTGATGTTCATCAGGTGGCTGCTCCCACATACACAGCCCTCCGCGTCTGAAAGAGAGCACGACACATGGAGCACGTCAACAGACATGCTGTTGCCTATCACAATGCCAATAATGTACTATAGATGGTTGAGATTTCATATGGACAATAAAATCATTTCTGCATATCAATGTCCAATGCTACCGTAGCTCTCTGATAACCAAATCTAGCAGTCATGTTACAGAATGTCAACAAAATAATGGGATTTAACCATTAAAACTTCCTGATTACATTCAGCCACAAGTCTGCAGTCAAATGATGATACAAATCAACTTCAAAAGAGCATACCTTATTTGTTTTCATTTTAATGTGTGCTACGCAACCATGAACACAATAACATGCCAGTTGTGTCAACTGCAAATCTAAGTGTATACACCATCTCTGAATGTCTTTTCCTGTGGTGGTATTGTGAATTTTCTGTGGTCTACTTTTCTCTGTCGTATCTCACTTCCTGTCTTTGTGACCGCCTCCCTATATCTCTGACAAAACTTATGACATCACAGCAACCTTCAGCCACCATCTCTGTCATCTACTCAAACAGCTTTGTCCCTCGAGGCACTGGAGATAAAAGGATATGACATTGTGGAAAACATCTCAAGGAATAGATTGTTAGCTGTATCCACACAGTAGCAATTGCAGATTCCATTTCTAACTACATTAGCCTTTCTCTTACAAATCATCTGACTTGAGAAAAGTGGATATTTTGTTGGTCCTCTGTAACATGTTGTTTATAAGCAAGTGGTTCACTATCATGTTTTGTCTATTGGATAGCAAATGACAACCTCTTTGCTATGCTTCTGATCTCTTCCATTGCAGGTAAACAATCTGCCAGTGATTTTCTGGAAATCGTAGCTAAGACAGCACCTTGACGAATCCATTAAAATGGTGTTTAACTTTTGAACCTAAGCAGCTGGCATTGTCTTAATGCCACACAAGGATGCCAGTTTCCATGGGTCCCCACATATCCCATATCGACTTGAAATACCTCAGACACGATGGCAACATAGATAACACAGATTAGAAACGACTATCTCACTGGGCCAACTTCAGCAGGCAGCTAATCCTTCTCTCATATCCTGCATCACTGGTACGGCAGTGTTCTATTTACCGGTCACAACAAGGGCTACAACGCCCCAATGATCAATGTCAATGAAAAGTTGCCTTCCCAGCAATGACACACAGACATAATCTTACTGTATGAAAAACTGTCATGAGTGAAAATAAATATCTAGAAAATCATATACATGATTAGGCTGTTCTGAGGAGAAACTGTTGTAATAGGTTTGACGCTTTATACTGTCACTATATGTTGAAGGACTGTGATGCAAAACAACTCAACTCTATCCTTCCTCTACTTATACAAACGTAATGTTTTTTTTATTGCTGCAATCATATAAGCAAGTTATGCTCTAAAATCATCTAAAATAACAAGGAAGAGCTTTTGATTCACTACCAGGTAAACAATTACTTCATCATTTTACAACACCTCCCTACTAACCCAGACGGGGCTAATTGCTGAGGAAATCCCCTCTGTCTTACTCACTGTGGAAAGTTAGGAAAGCAGCAGCAGGCTGCACTGGGATAGGACAAGGGATGTGATGACAAACAAGGCAAAATTCAGGGAGCGTTGCCTTACTTTGAGGGTTTTTATTATCATAGGCATTCATCAGCAAAGCCATGGTGAAAGGAGTCTTTCCTTGTTTTGACAGAGATAAAGTAACTGGGCTAATGGGATGGATGATCATTTTGTTTTGCCTCAGTCAGCCCAATGCTTATCTCTACTGTACACATGAAAGAATCGGTAAGGAACAGTCTAAGAGGCCCCAGAGATTTCCATGTCATTATTAGTTGCACATTCTCTACTGCATGTGCCTTATAATGTTGGCTCAACATGCTGTAGGCCTACAGTACATGTAGAACAATGGAGTACAGGAAATGTATTTAATATCCACAAACAGCCATGATGCTCCTTAAGTGTTTAAACATATGTTGACCACCATAGGCACAAAGGTTTTTCACATTAGCGTCTACAGTACATCCGAGCCTGCAGTGGATACTCTGACTCTGCAGTGGATATCTCTTTGTGAGATTCACAGGTTGTGTCTCTGCATCATACATGATTTACATGGAAAATGTATTTAATTCAAAATGGGTTCCACGATTGAGGCTTTCAAATCTCTGCAATGCTTATTGCTGTCCATTAACATTATGCTAGTGTAGAGACTTCGGGCACTGTGGGTGAGTGGAACTGTGGGGCGTGGACTTGGGGGTGAATGATGATGTCAAACATTATTGATCCCCACCCCTTGGTGCTCTGCATTTCAAAGAGTGGTCAGCATCAGAGAAGGGCCTTTTGGGTAGCTGACCTTTGCCTGGCTGCTGCTAGCCCAATCTTTCAAATGACTCTTACGTGTGCTCTCACATTTGAAAAGGTGCCGGAGCCCCAGGGGGGGTCAGCCTCTGATGTGAGACAGCAGCCGCTGGGGAACGCTCTGCCCTGTTTGACCTCTCTGTACTACAGTAGGTACCTCCATTTTGTACCCTCGTATTAACTTGGATTCAAAACACTTGCATGTTTATCTCCTTACTGTAGACTAGATTTCCTTGAAAGGATCAGAATTTCTCTCAATGACCTGTGAAGTCTGATTTGAAAATTCAATGACAATTTCAGTCATTCAACACATATTGTTAGTAAACCATATGGATGAATTCTCCTAAAAAGACATTGTAAAGGGAGCTTTAGAAGAGCACCCACTTGATTAACATGGCTGATATATTTTTTATATATCCTAAATGAACAGCCAGCTATTATTCTGCCATTCTTTTCCTTGACAGATAACTGTAAGTAAGGGATGTCACTCTCTGTATTCAGTCCACTGTACCACCTCCTCATCACTCACTCTTCACTCCATTTGTGTCTCCAAGCAACAGCAATCAGAATGCTTGCCTCTTCCAATAGATAATCACGATAACTTTGAGAGCACTCCAGACAACTTAGTAGGGCACATTATTCTCATTTAACAGGATATCTTGATAGGGTTTTGACAGCTTCCATATTGCAGCTAATATACAGAATATATAAATACATGTAAATGGACAAAGTCAATGTATTACTAATGTGATATCCTTAAATCACATTCCACGTCTACAGAATCAATACTTCACAGTTTGTGAATGATTTTGTTATACTGTATCATATTCAGAGCAGGCATATTTGCAGTAGATCCACATACAATGTTATACAACGGGTGGGTCTAATCCTGAATGCTGATTGAGTAAAAACCGCAATCCAGCCGGTGTCTATTCCATAAGTTACCAACGGCTAAATCTATGACGTTAAAATGCCTATTTACTCTGTTCCATCTGACTGCGCAATCCACTGTCTCATCAGCCCAACAAGGCAACTTATAAACTTGATCTCCACTATAAAATGCATCTAGACATTATCTCACTTTTCTTTTAGACTAACATTTTGTTTTCAACAGCGGAGATTTGTAAAAACCTTCCTGTCTGTCTCTTCGACATTTGCAACATTGTTTCAAAATTGAAATTCAATATCCTGCTGTACAGAGCACAGAGAGATCCTTGATGAAAACATGCTCCAGAGCACTCAGGACCTCAGACTGGGGTAAATGTTCACCTTCCAACAGGACAACGACACTAAGCACACAGCCAAGACAACTCAGGAGTGGTTTCTGAATGTCCTTCAGTGGCCCAGCCAGAGCCCGGACTTGAACCCAATCTAACATCTCTGGAGAGACCTGAAAATAGCTGTACAGCAACGCTCCCCATCGAATCTGACATAGCTTGAGAGGATCTGCAGAGAAGAATGCGAGAAACTTCCCAAATACAGGTGTGCCAAGCTTGTATATTCATACCCAAGAAGACTTGATGCTGTAATCACTGGCAAAGATGCTTCACCAAAGTACTGAGTAAAGGGTCTGAACACTTATGTAAATGTCATATTTCAGTTTTTTATTTTTTATTTATACATTTGCAAAAAATTCTAAAAACCTGTTTTTGCTTTGTCATTATGTGGTATTGTGTGTGTAGATTGATGAAGGAAAAAAACGAATTAATCAATTTTAGAATAAGGCTGTAACGTAACAAACTGTGGAAAAGGTCAAGGCTCTGTATACAAAAAAAGGTCAATTGAAAAAAGGTCAAACAAAACACAGCTAATTTTCAGTCTTTCCAGCTTCAGTTTGAAGTGATTGTGTTAGCTGTGTTGTTGGCTAGCTCCTCTGAACAAGTGTCCTGACAAGTGAGCACATTTTCTATGCCAGGTGAAATTGCATCATTAGCTCATTGTTATGAATGTATACAAATAAATGTCACTAGAAAACAGCTTAAACAAATGCAAAGGCAGCTACTCATTCTGGCTGCACTTTTTGACGTGACTGTAAGTTAGCCGTAGTTGGCTAGCTAGCAAGCAAGGGATAAGAACGTTGCCAGCCAGTATGGCAATGGAACATTTAGAACAAACGACTGGATCGCGTCCATAGATACAGAACAAAAAGACTGAACGACTGGGTCGTGTCTAATGAAAATATGTCAATCATTATTTGAATATGTTGGTAACCCGTTGTATAAAAGTGATAATGCCCTTCGAAGCCGGTGTTTTGAGGATATATCGACTTCGTCTTGGGCCTAACAACACCAGTGCCAATATATCCTCCAAACACTGGTTTATCGCGCATTATCACTTAAATATAGTCTTAGAGAAATGGAATAGTCCATTGCCCTGGGCAAGTGACATGAGCAGTCGCGCAAGTTGAGCCTGCTCTGAGGTTACCCCATTGGGCAGGTGATTTGTTTTTACTGATAACCAAAATGCAAAGAATTCTAGTAGTCTGGTCTTTCTGATTCCTCCCCTGTGTGTAGGTGAAAATATATACTTAACATTTTTGTGAAAGTGATCGTAATATTCTAATAAAACTAAATCTGGTGCGACGCATCATATCTCAGTGCTCTGAGACGTATGTTTTGTTGTGCATTGTCCCTGCCAAATAAACTTAAATAAATCAAAATAAATCCGTGTCTCATCTCAAATGCAAAGACTGACAACCATATTGTTAGACAACAAATAGAGGCTAGTTCATAGAAGGGAAAAGTCTTTAAATGCGGTCTGTTTGTGTCAACCTAGCCCTTTGGCTAATTAGAGATACCTTGTAAATGGTAACAGTATCATGGAGACAGGGTCTCTTAACATCAAACAGCTAGAGTCCGAGAGAAACATTCACCCTACTGATTAAAAAAAAACTGAGGTTCAGCGTTCAACGTCACTTAAAAAGGGAAATGAAGCGGGTGCTATAAACTGACAACATAACTAATGACAATGATCTTGACCTGCACAACCATTTAATACAGCTGTCACGTTCCTGACCTGTTTTCTGTTGTTTGGTATGTGTTTATTGGTCAGGGCGTGAGTTTTGGGTGGGCAGTCTATGTTTTCTGTTTCTATGTTGGTTTTGGGGTTGCCTGGTATGGCTCTCAATTAGAGGCAGGTGTTTGACGTTTCCTCTGATTGAGAGTCATATTAAGGTAGGTTGTTCTCACTGTTTGTTTGTGGGTGATTGTCTCCTGTGTCTGTGTTTGTCGCGCCACACGGGACTGTCTCGGTTTGTTTGTACGTTCGTTCTTTTGTGTAGTAATTTTCCTGTTCGTGAGTTCTTCGTTTTATGTAAGTTCGCATGTCCAGGTCTGTCTACTCCGTTTTGTTATTTTGTTAGTTATTCAAGTTAGTTCGTTTTTTGTCTTGTCTAATAAATCATTATGAATTCACACCCCGCTGCACTTTGGTCGAATCACTACTCCTCCTCTTCGTATGAAGAGGAGGAGGAATTCCGTTACAGAATCACCCACCAAACCCGGATCAAGCAGCGGGTTAACGGACAGCGCACGAAGCAGGATTTCTGGTCTTGGGAGGAAATCATGGAAGGAAAAGGACCATGGGCTAAAGTTGGAGTTAATCGCCGCCCATGGGAACAGCTGGAGGCAGCTCGGAGAGCGGAGGAAACCGGAGAGAGGAACCGGCGTTATGAGGGGACGCGTCTAGCACGGAAGCCCGAAAAGCCCGCAAGTACAACCCAAAAATTTCTTGGGGGGGGGGGGGCTAAGAGGTAGTGGGTCTAGGGCAGGTAGGAGACCTGCGCCCACTTCCCAGGCTAACCGTGGAGAGCGGGAGTACGGGCAGACACCGTGTTACGCAGTAGAGCGCACGGTGTCTCCTGTACGTGTGCATAGCCCGGTGCGGGTTATTCCACCTCCCCGCACTGGTAGGGCTAGATTGAGCATTGAGCCAAGTGCCATGAAGCCGGCTCTACATATCTGGCCACCAGTACGTCTCCTTGGGCCGGCTTACATGGCACCAGCCTTACGCATGGTGTCCCCGGTTCGCCTACATAGCCCGGTGCGGGTTATTCCACCTCCCCGCACTGGTCAGGCGACGGGGAGCATACAACCAGGTAAGGTTGGGCAGGTTCAGTGCTCAAGGGAGCCAGTACGCCTACACGGTCCGGTATATCCGGCGCCACCTTCCCGCCCCAGCTCAGTACCACCAGTGCCTGCACCACGCACCAAGCCTCATGTGCGTCCTCAGAGCCCTGTACGCACTGTTCCTCCTCCCCGCACTCTCCCTGTGGTGCGTGTCTCCAGCCCAGTGCCTCCAGTTTCGGCACCACGCATCAAGCCTCCTGTGCGTCTCCAGAGCCCTGTACGCACTGTTCCTTCTCCCCGCACTCGCCCTGAGGTGCGTGCCGTCAGCCCGGTACCTCCAGTTCCGGTACCACGCACCAGGCCTATAGTGCGTATCGAGAGTCCAGTGTGCCCTGTTCCTGCTCCCCGCACTAGCCTTGAGGTGCGTGTCTCCAGTCCGGTACCACCAGTTCCGGTACCACGCACCAGGCCTACTGTGCGCCTCAGCAGGTCTGAGCCATCTGTCTGCCCAGCGCCGTCGGAGCCATCTGTCTGCCCAGCGCCGTCGGAGCCATCTGTCTGCTCAGCGCCGTCGGAGCCATCTGTCTGCCCAGCGCCGTCTGAGCCATCTGTCTGCCCAGCGCCGTCTGAGCCATCTGTCTGCCCAGCGCCGTCTGAGCCATCTGTCTGCCCAGCGCCGTCTGAGCCATCTGTCTGCCCAGCGCCGTCTGAGCCATCTGTCTGCCCAGCGCCGTCTGAGCCATCTGTCTGCCCAACGCCTTCTGAGCCATCTGTCTGCCCAACGCCTTCTGAGCCATCCGTCTGCCCAGCGCCTTCTGAGCCATCCGTCTGCCACGAGCCATTAGAGCCGCCCGTCTGTCCCGAGCCATTAGAGCCGTCCGTCAGTCAGGAGCCGCTAGAGCCGTCCGTCAGTCAGGAGCTGCCAGAGCCGCCAGCCAGTCAGGAGCTGCCAGAGCCGCCAGCCAGTCAGGAGCTGCCAGAGCCGCCAGCCAGTCAGGAGCTGCCAGAGCCGCCAGCCAGTCAGGAGCTGCCAGAGCCGCCAGCCAGTCAGGAGCTGCCAGAGCCGCCAGCCAGTCAGGAGCTGCCAGAGCCGCCAGCCAGTCAGAGGCTGCCAGAGCTGCCCTACAGTCATGAGCTGCCCTACAGTCATGAGCTGCCCTACAGTCATGAGCTGCCCTACAGTCATGAGCTGCCCTCCAGTCATGAGCTGCCCTCCAGTCATGAGCTGCCCTCCAGTCATGAGCTGCCCTCCAGTCATGAGCTGCCCTCCAGTCCGGAGCTGCCACTCAGTCCGGAGCTGCCACTCAGTCCGGAGCTGCCACCCAGTCCGGAGCTGCCACCCAGTCCGGAGCTGCCACTCAGTCCGGAGCTGCCATTAGTACAGAGTTGTCCCTCTGTCCTAAGCTACCTCTCTGTCCGGAGCTACCTCTCTGTCCGGAGCTACCTCTCTGTCCGGAGCTACCTCTCTGTCCGGAGCTACCTCTCTGTCCTGAGCTACCTCTCTGTCCTGAGCTGTCTCCTCTATGTAGGAGGGGCCTTAGTGAAGGTTCCTGGACCATGGTCGGGGGCGAGGGTCGCCACTCAAAGGACGCTAAGGAGGGGGACAAAGACAGTGGTGGAGTGGTGTCCTCGTCCACCGCCGGAGCCGCCACCGCGGACAGATGCCCACCCAGACCCTCCCCTTGAGTTGTAGGGGTGCGCCCGGAGTTCGCACCTTGAGGGGGGGGTTCTGTCACGTTCCTGACCTGTTTTCTGTTGTTTGGTATGTGTTTATTGGTCAGGGCGTGAGTTTTGGGTGGGCAGTCTATGTTTTCTGTTTCTATGTTGGTTTTGGGGTTGCCTGGTATGGCTCTCAATTAGAGGCAGGTGTTTGACGTTTCCTCTGATTGAGAGTCATATTAAGGTAGGTTGTTCTCACTGTTTGTTT
The DNA here is from genome assembly GCF_016432855.1 of Salvelinus namaycush. Taxonomy (NCBI): domain Eukaryota; kingdom Metazoa; phylum Chordata; class Actinopteri; order Salmoniformes; family Salmonidae; genus Salvelinus; species Salvelinus namaycush. The sequence goes on along the minus strand of NC_052334.1, from coordinate 26,132,983 downwards.
GTGGGTGATTGTCTCCTGTGTCTGTGTTTGTCGCGCCACACGGGACTGTCTCGGTTTGTTTGTACGTTTGTTCTTTTGTGTAGTCATTTTCCTGTTCGTGAGTTCTTCGTTTTATGTAAGTTCGCATGTCCAGGTCTGTCTACTCCGTTTTGTTATTTTGTTAGTTATTCAAGTTAGTTCGTTTTTTGTCTTGTCTAATAAATCATTATGAATTCACACCCCGCTGCACTTTGGTCGAATCACTACTCCTCCTCTTCGTATGAAGAGGAGGAGGAATTCCGTTACAACAGCTCGAACAACGAACTCAAATACGACATGCTTCTCATTTGCATGCAACAAAAAAACAATACTTTTTTCATACAAAAAAAGAAAATATGCAGCGCATATTCAGTATTGTGAAATCATATAAAGTCAGTATTATCATTCAGTTACCAATAGTATTACTGGCAGAAACACAAGAGCAGCCCAGAACACAGTGACTCACCGAAGGACTGGATACAGGCCTGGATCAGCTCTTCCCAGCTGGCCCCCTTGGTATAGTGTCCCAGAGACATCATGACCTTGCCCTGGGTCATCTGGGCCAGATTGGGCCTGTTGAACCGCTGAGGCCGAGCAGGCACATGCGGACAGACCTTAGAGAGAGAGGGCCGTCTGGAGGGGCAGTGGAGGAGAGAGGGCATGAGGTGGAGGGAGGTGTAGAGAGCACAGCTGTGTGTGTGTGTGTGTGTGTGTGTGTGGTCATTTATAGCATGCAGTGCATACAATATTGAAGTAGACAACACAATGAAAATGCTACATGTTAATCCTAAAGAAATCACACAGCCAAATATAACACAACACTTTTCAGGTCATTATACTATTCTCCAAAGTGTTTCATACCTGGTGTCTAAGAGTTAAGGTAGCTTTGCTATTTTTCATTGTTCTCATTTCCTTCCTTTTGGGGAAATCATTGTTGATTGCCGACTTCTATTATAGGAACCACTAAATAAACAGTTGGCTGATAAACAGAGAGGATGCCATGCATGCCACTTGTTCTATACACTTTCCAATCTATAGGCTAACTATGGAATGAAATTCGAAAGAGAGAAGACAGGCTATAGAGAATATGTTTTGAGAGTGCAACAGTTGTGCGTCCTGGTCGATACTTTTATAAATCGCAGGGTACGGAATTGTTGCACTCAAAGTTATTGTATGACTAAGAACCACCAAAAGTTTGATTTACATTCTAAATCAACAAGATCATAATGTTTATTCGGTGTCAATGAAGGTTTTATAATTGCGTATGTTTCAAATTGACAAAACGATATTTGCTGTAGGCTATTTCAAATGTCTGCGTAACGCGCTTCATAAACATATTCAGTTCATTCACAAATACGGGAGTTCGTTATAAAATAACTTACGGATGTTCTTTTTCCTTTCCATTTGATCCCACATTTTCATTTTGCCCATTTTCTTTGGATTGGCATCCCATAGCGAGATACTGGGCAACAAGTGGTTGAACGAGACTATCCATCTGTGTCCGTTTCGATGAGAGCATTTTCATTGCGTGCTTCGTTCAGTGTGCGGCCGCGCGCCGGTGGGGAGCTCACCATTGTTTTGACTTGTCAATGAGGATGGCACAAATTAAGATGCATCGTGCTGTGTCTGTGTGGGCGTAAACGCACTTGAACAAAAGTTGTTTTGGTGATGCGACTCACTCCTCAGTAATTTATGCGCAAGAGCTCAAATTAGTAGAATGAGTAGGCCGCCTAACCCATTTCTTTATGAACCTATTGCCATTGTTTAGTGATTTGTCTTCATTAAAGCATGAGTCATGATTAAATTGTTTTTACATTAAGCCTATGTCCAATTAGATATGAGATATCTGTTTTTACATTGATTATTTAAAATCTTATATCACTTTCATCACAATTAAGTTAAGTGTGCCATAGGCTGTGTGCAATATCTGTTCTTACATTGATTATTTAGAATTTTTTAAAATTAAACCACTTTTATCACAATTAAGTTAAGTGTGCAATAACTACATGGATTCCAGCAATAGGTTTATGTCAGTTTGTTAATCAGAGTTGGCAGGTTTATTCACAGTATCCCTAACTTTTATGTCCATCATCCCATGACTAGTAGTTTCAGGCTCCCTGGAATTAGCCACCACAACTTCATATATTGCTGCATTGCCGTGCCTGCAGCACAGGAAAGGTGGGGCCTTCCTTTTAGTCATAGCTCTCTACTAGACATTGGCCCCCTATGAGGATGTTTCTGTAAGCCTGCTGTGTTGGGACTAATCACACATGTCCAGACAGGGAGATAGATAAACTGTATGTTAGAAATGTTCCCATGGAGTAGACAACATGTCCCTCACTCTCTGACTTAAAGGGATAGTTAACCCAAATTACACATTGGTTTCCTTACACTGTAAGCAGTCTATGGACAAGGTATCCCACTGGGCACAGACACAATTTCAATGTTTTGATTTACATTTGGTTGAGTTATCAACTAATGGGAATTCAACATGAAATCAACAGAAAATGTCACCATGTCATTTGGTTTTGGTTAAAAGTCGGGTTAAAAAAATACGAAATTCCCTTATGTTGACGACTTTTTGCAAATCCAAATCAGGTTTCCACATTGATTCAACATCACTTTTTTTGTTTTGTTGAAATGACATTGGAAAACAATGTTGATTTAACCCGTTTTTACCCAGTGGGATGACAGCAATCCATGGTTTGGTTTTATTTCCCGGGTACTGTTTCCAAATGCTAACGTTTTAGAATGATTTTGACAATATCGGTACCAGGACTTGGATGGGATTTGTACCTACATTTTATAACGTTAGCATTTGAAAACAGTACCAGGTAAACTAAACCAAAGCATGGATTGCTGTCAAATATTGCCAATAGACTGCTTACAGGGTAAGGAAACCAATGTGTAATTTTGTAATTTGGGTGAACTATACATTTAAATACATACAGTCAGGTCCATTCATAATTATTGGCATCCCTGATAAAGATAAGCAAAAAAAATAACTAACTGCTAAGAGGTTAGTTAGGATCAATACTTGTTTTAATATATAGTTATCCAATAAGTTTATTTTTATCTTCATGGAAACATTGATTGAGTAGTTTGTTGAGAAGCTGTCAAACATGACACCATCAGGTCCTGATGTTGACACAAGCACTAGTCATAGTATTGTGTCATTATAGACTGATAAAAAAAACTCCTGAAACTCCTGTTATCTGTCTGCACTCTCCTGTCCTACTCCCCTCACTCAGATACTTCTTTACCCCTTCTACCCTTAACTGAGTGATAAGGGTTCTACCTGATATGGATGGAAATACTGTACTTCCCTTTCTGCCTGAGGCAAGATGGACTAAGGGTTGATATCTAGTATAATTGCTAACACTGCTGCTTGCACTTCATTGAAATCACTTATTTGTTAATGACAGAACATCATTCAACCATATGCTCTCTGACTTTTAACAATAGATTACTTTTCTCACAGGGCTACAGTATCTAATTGAGTGATTGAACTAAGGCCCAAAATGCCTTAAGACTGCCCCCATGTGGTTGAAGTCAACATTCACTTAAATATTTACCAGGACAGAAACATTTACATAGCAGAAACTTCCTAGGAAAATGTATGAAAGTTCAATAACCCACTAATATTTTTACTTTGAGGTAGCATGTTTGTCATAGATTCTAAATAGTACTGAGTATATTCCATCTATAAAATTAATATTTAACATATCAGCACTCAGCAGATAGCTTAATCAGACCTAAGTGCATGTTCTCAACATCTGATGTCGTCTCTAGATCAAGATTCAATAAACACACAAAACACCCATGAGAATGTGATACTTTCCTATCTTCTGAGTCTATTTTATGTGAGGTGAAGTCATCACACTGAACGGTTATGAAAGTGAATAACTCTTTACAGCTACAATAGTTCCCTCTGTGCAGTCTAACCCCACACCCCATAATGCTTTGTGATGTTTGAAGTAGATTCGATTTGACTGTTTTAAAGCGATTCTCTGGTACTTTCGTTTACTTTTTAACCAGTAGTTCTGAAAGTAGCGCTCATGAGCCAAAAGTGGTGTCCATGTGGTACCCTACGTCACATATGTCCTACGCATCATAGCTCTCTCTCTCTTTTGTTTTACTTTGTGTGTGCATCGTGCTAGCTGTCACTCAAACAGCGAGGGGCTGAAGCTCGAATTGCTAGGGGGCTGGCCCACGTGGGAAAAAAAATCGGGAAAATGGCGCCGCTCACCTTCCAGAAAACAGTCGCTTTCAAACTAGAGATTTCGTGGCTAATTGAGATTGAGCATTATTACTGTTCTTAGATTATGTGTGTATGAACTACACATCGTCACATCCAGCCCAAAGCGGGAGTTTAAAAAAAATACTTACTAGTCGCCAAAGTTCCGGAGCATGTTTTTTAGTTTGTGATACATTGTTAGGGAATCTGTACTACTGTTGCAACACAGTAACTTCATTCTGTGGACATGGCTTTATGAAATTGAAAAAACATTATGAAAATAACCCAAAGCAACTCTATGCAAACCACAATGCCACAGTGCACTTTTTTCAGCTATCCACTGTCTAAAACTTACAAAACCATTACTCTGAAAACAAATATAAAATGGAACAACCACAATATACTATTCAAGACTCAATCCATTTAGGAAAATAGGAGGAGTATCATTTCATTTTATAAGGCTGTGAAAGCTTACCAGATAACTCTTACTAGATTAAAAATATATATATATTTAACTAGGCAAGTCAGTTAAGAACAAATTCTTATTTATAATGACGGCCTACCGGGGAACAGTGGGTTAACTGCCTTGTTCAGGGGCAGAACGACAGATTTTTATCTCGTCAGCTCAGAGATTCGATCCAGCAAACTTTTGGTTACTGGCCCAACACTCTAAACACTAGGCTACCTGCCACCCCAAGAATAACTGAAGTTCCTCAAATTTTGAGGAACTTCTATGTCTGTCTGCAGCAATTTTGCATACACTGTACTGTGAAATCTCACTTCTAAATGTACAGTCTTCTAGTTGTGCATGCCATGTTGTGACACCAGAGGTGACACCAGACATTCAAATGTGGTGTGGCAAAATGTGGTGTCTTTTCTGGCACCTGGAGTTTTCCTGATCTCATGAGCTGGTCAGGTAAAACTATGGGTCCTATTTGTAGGCTGACAGGGTAAAAAAAATCTCACTGGCCCGACCAGGCTCCGAGATAATTTCTGAAGAGGCCTGTGTGGCTGAGGGAGATGGCTCCTCATCCTGGCCAGGGCCAGAGGGTGCTCCAAAATATTTCAGAAGTGCCCCTGAATTTGCATTAAAATACAGTATATGAGTCTGACACCCTAAATACATTTATTGCACAATTAAATGTCATTATGCACAATTTATCAAACTTTCAGAATAGGAACCAAATGAACCATACAACCGCCTTGGCTAATTCTAGGCATAATACACCCCAAAAGACTCAATATATCACAAAAGATACAAAATCTCAGCATAATATAGAAGTCTTCTAAGTTAGCCTACAGCATTGGAAATTCCCCTTACGGAGTTCAGGACCTAGACAATACAATCACAGAAACCCTTATGATGTCACCTCAATGAAAGTTAACCAAATCAATAATGTGCTAGTTAGGTTGTAATCGTTTTGCTGCAGGCTACACACATTATCATGATTAAACTGTGTGAAATTATATCCAATGTTATGTAAGCTAGTTGGACAGAAAATGGTATATTGTCACTCTGTGTAATTATTATTTATTTATTTTTTATTTCACCAGGTAGGCTAGTTGAGAACAAGTTCTCATTTACAACTGCGACCTGGCCAAGATAAAGCAAAGCAGTGCGACACAAACAACAACACAGAGTTACACATGGAATAAACAATACAGTCAATAACTCAATGGTAAAAAAGTCTATATACAGTGTGTGCAAATGAGGTAAGATAAGGGAGGTAAGGCAATAAATAGGCCATAGTGGCGAAATAATTACAACTCAGCAATGAAACACTGGAGTGATAGATGTGCAGAAGATTAACGTGCAAGTAGAGATACTGGGCTGCAAAGGAGAAGAAAAAAAATAACAGTATGGGGATGAGGTAGTTGGATGGGCTATGTACAGGTGCAGTGATCTGTGAGCTGCTCTGACAGCTGGTGCTTAAAGTTAGAGAGGGAGATATGAGTCTCCAGCTTCAGTGATTTTTGCAATTCGTTCCAGTCATTGGCAGCAGAGAACTGGAAGGAATGGCGGCCAAAGGAGGTGTTGGCTTTGGGGGTGACCAGTGAAATATACCTGCTGGAGCGCGTGTTACGGGTGGGTGCTGCTATGGTGAGCTAAGATAAGGCGGGGCTTTACCTAGCAAAGACTTATAGATGACCTGGAGCCAGTGGGTTTGGCGACAAATATGAAACGAGGGCCAGCCAACGAGAGCATACAGGTCGCAGTGGTGGGTAGTACAGTATATGGGCTTTGGTGACAAAACGGATGGCACTGTGATAGACTGCATCCAATTTGCTGAGTAGAGTGTTGGAGGCTATTTTGTAAATGACATCGCCGAAGTCAAGATATTGGTAGGATAGTCAGTTTTACAAGGGTATGTATATAAGAGCAACGTCAACTCACCATTATTACAACCAGGAATATGACCTGGTGACTCTCCCGAAGCGGATCCTGTGTTTTGCCTTCCACCCAGTACAATGGATCTGATCCCAGCCGGCGACCCTAAACAATGACGCCGTAAAAGGGGCAAACGAAGCGGTCTTCTGGTCAGGCTTCGGAGACGGGCACATCGTGCCTAGCATACTACTCGCATACTACTCGCCAATGTCCAGTCTCTTGACAACAAGGTTGATGAAATCCGAGCAAGGGTAACATTCCAGAGAGACATCAGAGACTGTAACGTTCTTTGCTTCACGGAAACATGGCTCACTCAAGAGACACTAACGGAGTCGGTGCAGCCAGCTGGTTTCTTCACGCATCGCGCCGACAGAAACAAACATCTTTCTGGTAAGAAGAGGGGCGGGGGTGTATGCCATATGATTAACGAGACGTGGTGTGATCATAACAACATACAGGAACTCAAGTCATTCTGTTCACCTGATTTAGAATTCCTCACAATCAAATGTCGACCGCATTATCTACCAAGGGAATTCTCTTCGATTATAATCACAGCCGTATATATTCCCCCCCAAGCAGACACATCGATGGCCCTGAACGAACTTTATCTGACTCTATGTAAACTGGAAACCACACACCCTGAGGCTGCATTCATCGTAGCTGGGGATTTTAACAAGGCTAATCTGAAAACAAAACTCCCTAAATTCTATCAGCATATCGATTGTGCTACCAGGGCTGGTAAAACCTTGGATCAATGTTATACTAACTTCCGCAACGCATATAAGGCCCTCCCCCGCCCTCCTTTCGGAAAAGCTCACCACGACTCCATTTTGTTGCTTCCAGCCTACAAACAGAAACTAAAACAGCAAGCTCCCGCGCTCAGGTCTGTTCAACGCTGGTCCGACCAATCTGATTCCACGCTTCAAGACTGCTTCGATCACGTGGATTGGGATATGTTCCGCATTGCGTCCAACAACAACATTGACGAATACGCTGATTCGGTGAGCGAGTTCATTAGAAAGTGCATTGACGATGTCGTACCCACAGCAACGATTAAAACATTCCCAAACCAGAAACCGTGGATTGATGGCAGCATTCGCGTGAAACTGAAAGTGCGAACCACTGCTTTTAACCAGGGCAAGGTGACCGGAAACATGACCGAATACAAACAGTGTAGCTATTCCCTCCGCAAGGCAATCAAACAAGCTAAGTGCCAGTATAGAGACAAAGTAGAGTCGCAATTCAACAGCTCAGACACAAGAGGTATGTGGCAGGGTCTACAGTCAATCACGGATTGCAAAAAGAAAACCAGCCCCGTCGCGGACCAGGATGTCTTGCTCCCAGACAGACTAAATAACTTTTTTGCTCGCTTTGAGGACAATACAGTGCCACTGACACAGCCCGCTACCAAAACCTGCGGGCTCTCCTTCACTGCAGCCGAGGTGAGTAAAACATTTAAACGTGTTAACTCTCGCAAGGCTGCAGGCCCAGACGGCATTCCCAGCCGCGTCCTCAGAGCATGCGCAGACCAGCTGGCTGGTGTGTTTAAGGACATATTCAATTAATCCTTATCCCAGTCTGCTGTTCCCACATGCTTCAAGAGGGCCACCATTGTTCCTGTTCCCAAGAAAGCTAAGGTAACTGAGCTAAACGACTACCGCCCCGTAGCACTCATTTCCGTCATCATGAAGTGCTTTGAGAGACTAGTCAAGGACCATATCACCTCCACCCTACCTGACACCCTAGACCCACTCCAATTTGCTTACCGACCCAATAGGTCCACAGACGACGCAATCGCAACCACACTGCACACTGCCCTAAACCCATCTGGACAAGAGGAATACCTATGTGAGAATACTGTTCATCGACTACAGCTCAGCATTTAACACCATAGTACCCTCCAAACTCGTCATCAAGCTCGAGACCCTGGGTCTCGACCCCGCCCTGTGCAACTGGGTCCTGGACTTCCTGACGGGCCGCCCCCAGGTGGTGAGGGTAGGTAACAACATCTCCACCCCGCTGATCCTCAACACTGGGGCCCCACAAGGGTGCGTTCTGAGCCCTCTCCTGTACTCCCTGTTCACCCACGACTGCGTGGCCATGCACGCCTCCAACTCAATCATCAAGTTTGCGGACGACACTACAGTGGTAGGCTTGATTACCAACAACGACGAGACGGCCTACAGGGAGGAGGTGAGGGCCCTCGGAGTGTGGTGTCAGGAAAATACCCTCACACTCAACGTCAACAAAACAAAGGAGATGATTGTGGACTTCAGGAAACAGCAGAGGGAGCACCCCCCTATCCACATCGACGGGACAGTAGTGGAGAAGGTGGAAAGTTTTAAGTTCCTCGGTGTACACATCACGGACAAACTGAATTGGTCCACCCACACAGACAGCGTTGTGAAGAAGGCGCAGCAGCCTCTTCAACCTCAGGAGGCTGAAGAAATTCGGCTTGTCACCAAAAGCACTCACAAACTTCTACAGATGCACAATCGAGAGCATCCTGTCGGGCTGTATCACCGCCTGGTACGGCAACTGCTCCGCCCACAACCGTAAGGCTCTCCAGAGGGTAGTGAGGTCTGCACAACGCATCCCCGGGGGCAAACTACCTGCCCTCCAGGACACCTACACCCCCCGATGTCACAGGAAGGCCATAAAGATCATCAAGGACAACAACCACCCGAGCCACTGCCTGTTCACCCCACTATCATCCGGAAGGCGAGGTCAGTACAGGTGCATCAAAGCAGGGACCGAGAGACTGAAAAACAGCTTCTATCTCAAGGCAATCAGACTGTTAAACAGCCACCACTAACATTTAGTGGCCGCTGCCAACATACTGACTCAACTCCAGCCACTTTAATAATGGGAATTTATGGAAATTATGTAAAAATGTATCACTAGCCACTTTAAACAATGCCACTTAATATAATGTTTACGTACCCTACATTACTCATCTCATATGTATATGTATATACTGTACTCTATATCATCTACTGCATCTTGCCATCTTAATGTAATACATGTATCACTAGCCACTTTAAACTATGCCACTTTATGTTTATATACCCTACATTACTCATCTCATATGTATATACTGTACTCTATACCATCTACTGCATCTTGCCTATGTCGTTCTGTACCATCACTCATTCATATATCTTTATGTACATATTCTTTATCCCTTTACACTTGTGTGTATAAGGTAGTAGTTGTGGAATTGTTAGGTTAGATTACTTGTTGGTTATTACTGCATTGTCGGAACTAGAAGCACAAGCATTTCACTACACTCGCATTAACATCTGCTAACCATGTGTATGTGACAAATAAAATTTGATTTGATTTGTTTGGCAGCATGAGTGAAGGATGCTTTGTTGCGAAATAGGAAACCGATTTTGGAGATGCTTAATGTGAGTCTGGAAGGAGAGTTTACAGTCTAACCAGACACCTAGGTATTTGTAGATGTCCACATATTCAAAGTCAGAACCGTCCAGAGTAGTGGTGCTGGACGGGCGGGCAGGTGCTGGTAGCGATCGGTTGAAGAGCATGCATTTGGTTTTACTTGCATTTACAAGCAATTGGAGGCCATAGAAGGAGAGTTGTATGGCGTTGAAGCTCGTCTGGAAGTTAGTTAACACAGTGTCCAAAGAAGGGCCAGAGGTATACAGAATGGTGTTGTTTGCATAGAGGTGGATCAGAGAATCACCAGCAGCAAGAGCAACATCATTGATGTATAGAGAGAAAAGAGTCGGCCCGAGAATTGAACCCTGTGGTACCCCCATAGAGACTGCCAGAGGTCCGGACAACAGGCCCTCCGATTTGACATACTGAACTCTGTCTGAGAAGTAGTTGGTGAACCAGGCGAGGCCGTCATTTGAGAAACCAAGGCTGTTGAGTCTGCCGTTAAGAATGTGGTGATTGACAGTCGAAAGTCTTGGCCAGGTCCATGAATACAGCTGCTCAGTATTGTCTCTTATCGATGGAGGTTATGATATCGTTTAGGACCTTGAGCATGGCTGATGTGCACCCATGACCAGCTCGGAAACCAGATTGCATAGCGGAGAAGGTACGGTGGGATTCGAAATGGTCGGTGATCTGTTTGTTAAGTTGGCTTTCGAAGACATTATTATTATAATTTTTTTTTTTTTCACCTTATTTAACCAGGTAGGCTAGTTGAGAACAAGTTCTCATTTGCAACTGCGACCTGGCCAAGATAAAGCATAGCAGTGTGAACAGACAACAACACAGAGTTACACATGGAGTAAACAATAAACAAGTCAATAACATAGTAGGGGGAAAAAAGGAAAAAAAAGAGAATCTATATACAATGTGTGCAAAAGGCATGAGGAGGTAGGCAATAAATAGGCCATAGGAGCGAATAATTACAATTTAGCAGATTAACACTGGGGTGATAAATCATCAGATGATCATGTGCAAATAGAGATACTGGTGTGCAAAAGAGCAGAAAAGTAAATAAATGAAAACAGTATGGGGATGAGGTAGGTAAATTGGGTGGGCTATATACCGATGGACTATGTACAGCTGCAGCGATCAGTTAGCTGCTCAGATAGCAGATGCTTAAAGTTGTTGAGGGAGATAAAAGTCTCCAACTTCAGAGATTTTTGCAATTCGTTCCAGTCGCAGGCAGCAGAGAACTGGAAGGAAAGGCGGCCAAATTCGGTTTTGGCTTTAGGGATGATCAGTGAGATACACCTGCTGGAGCGCGTACTACGGGTGGGTGTTGCCATCGTGACCAGTGAACTGAGATAAGGCGGCGCTTTACCTAGCATAGCCTTGTAGATGACCTGGAGCCAGTGGGTCTGACAACGAACATGCAGCGAGGGCCAGCCGACTAGAGCATACAGGTCGCAGTGGTGGGTGGTATAAGGTGCTTTAGTAACAAAACGGATGGCACTGTGATAAACTGCATCCAGTTTGCTGAGTAGAGTATTGGAAGCTATTTTGTAGATGATATCGCCGAAGTCGAGGATCGGTAGGATAGTCAGTTTTACTAGGGTAAGTTTGGCGGCGTGAGTGAAGGAGGCTTTGTTGCGAAATAGAAAGCCGACTCTCGATTTGATTTTGGATTGGAGATGTTTGATATGAGTCTGGAAGGAGAGTTTGCAGTCTAGCCAGACACCTAGGTACTTATAGATGTCCACATATTCTAGGTCGGAACCGTCCAGGGTGGTGATGCTAGTCGGGCGTGCGGGTGCAGGCAGCGACCGGTTGAAAAGCATGCATTTGGTTTTACTAGCGTTTAAGAGCAGTTGGAGGCCACGGAAGGAGTGTTGTATGGCATTGAAGCTCGTTTGGAGGTTAGATAGCACAGTGTCCAAGGAAGGGCCAGAAGTATACAGAATGGTGTCGTCTGCGTAGAGGTGGATCAGGGAATCGCCCGCAGCAAGAGCAACATCATTGATATATACAGAGAAAAGAGTCGGCCCGAGAATTGAACCCTGTGGTACCCCCATAGAGACTGCCAGAGGACCGGACAACATGCCCTCCGATTTGACACACTGAACTCTGTCTGCGAAGTAGTTGGTGAACCAGGCAAGGCAGTCATTAGAAAAACCGAGGCTACTGAGTCTGCCGATAAGAATATGGTGATTGACAGAGTCGAAAGCCTTGGCCAGGTCGATGAAGACGGCTGCACAGTACTGTCTTTTATCGATGGCGGTTATGATATCGTTTAGTACCTTGAGCGTGGCTGAGGTGCACCCGTGGCCGGCTCGGAAACCGGATTGCACAGCGGAGAAGGTACGGTGGGATTCGAGATGGTCAGTGATCTGTTTGTTGACTTGGCTTTCGAAGACCTTAGATAGGCAGGGCAGGATGGATATAGGTCTGTAACAGTTTGGGTCCTGGGTGTCTCCCCCTTTGAAGAGGGGGATGACCGCGGCAGCTTTCCAATCCTTGGGGATCTCAGATGATACGAAGGAGAGGTTGAACAGGCTGGAAATAGGGGGTGCGACAATGGCGGCGGACAGTTTCAGAAATAGAGGGTCCAGATTGTCAAGCCCAGCTGATTTGTATGGGTCCAGATTTTGCAGCTCTTTCAGAACATCTGCTATCTGGATTTGGGTAAAGGAGAAGCTGGGGAGGCTTGGGCGAGTAGCAGCGGGGGGGGGCGGAGCTGTTGGCCAGGGTTGGAGTAGCCAGGAGGAAGGCATGGCCAGCCGTTGAGAAATGCTTATTGAAATTCTCAATTATCGTGGATTTATCGGTGGCGACAGTGTTTCCTAGCCTCAGTGCAGTGGGCAGCTGGGAGGAGGTGCTCTTATTCTCCATGGACTTTACAGTGTCCCAGAACATTTTGGAGTTTGTGCTGCAGGATGCAAATTTCTGTTTGAAAAAGCTAGTCTTTGCTTTCCTAACTGCCTGTGTATATTGGTTCCTAACTTCCCTGAAAAGTTGTATATCGCGGGGGCTATTCGATGTACGTAATAGCATAGCAAGCAACATAGCAACATAGGCTAACAAATATAAGTGTTATACTAGCCTATTTCATTACATGCATAATATTATACTCATAAAGAGATGACATAGCTGCAAACTATCTTTTGCGCGTTTCTCCGCTTTTTCCTAAACTGGGCACTTGATGGCTTAGACCTTTAGTTATCCATTTGTGTTGATTTGGCAGTCGAGCATCAATACATCACCCATCCTCCAACACTGTCAACCAAGAGTCAAGACTAAACCAATTCACCTTGGTGGTGTGCAGACTGGTTTTATATTATTCTTAATGATTTCGCACAAACCTGAAAAAAATGCAACAATATGTCTGTGAAACTATATATTCACAGTATTATGAATGACTTGTGGTTTATTTGGTAGCATTTCGTAGTGTGACTGATTTTACTAATTGCATTAGTACTGTACAAAGTTAGAGGTGCGCTATTTGAAAGATTCCACCGCTCCCCCTTCCTCAGGCTTCCAGTGGGAAGACCTGAGGTCAACCTACCCCCGCACCCCTCCCCATCTCATACCTCTGAGTGGGACACCTTCCCAGGCAGTAGCCTGCCTAGCTCACAAACTAGAATCAGGACACCCACTCCGACAATGTTAATTGACCCAGTCCCACACGCGGACATGATATCCTTGACGTGACGTGCAAATGAGCGATAGATAACCAATCGCGCAAGTGTCACCATTCCACATTTTTTTGTGTGGGCGCCCCATGCGGCCCCTGGCAAGATGCCGCCCTGGGCGGCTGCCCATGTCGCCTATACCTAAATCCGCCATTGTGCAGGGCCTATAGGTTGGCATGCTTTCTCTCTATATGCAGCTATTAATAGGCTATATTTCGTTATTATGATATGTAGAGAGCTTGGAACTATAAGGTTCAAATCAAATCTAATCAAATTTTCTTAGTCACATGCGCCGAATACAACAAGTGTAGACCTTACACCAGTTAGTTGAGGTATTATGTACATGTAGGTAGAGTTATTAAAGTGACTATACATAGATGATAACAACAGAGAGTAGCAGCGCTGTAAAAGAGGGGGGGGGAGGCAATGCAAATAGTCTGGGTAGCCATTTGATTAGGTGTTCAGGAGTCTTATGGCTTGGGGGTAGAAGCTGTTTAAAAGCCTCTTGGACCTTGACTTGGTGCTCCGGTACCGCTTGCCATGCGATAGCAGAGAGAACAGCCTATGACTAGGGTGACTGGAGTCTTAGACAATTTTTAGGGCCTTCCTCTGACACCGCCTGGTATAGAGGTCCTGGATGGCAGGAAGCTTGGCCCCAGTGATGTGCTGGGCTGTTCGCACTACCCTCTGTAGTGCCTTGCGGTCGGAGGCCGAGCAGTTGCCATACCAGGCAGTGATGCAACCAGTCAGGATGCTCTCAATGGTGCAGCTATAGAACCTTTTGAGGATCTGAGGACCAATGCCAAATCTTTTCAGTCTCCTGAGGGGGAATAGGTTTTGTCATGCCCTCTTCAAGACTGTCTTGGTGTGCTTGGACCATGATAGTTTGTTGGTGATGTGGACACCAAGGAACTTCAAGCTCTCAACCTGCTCCACTGCAGCCCCGTCAATGAGAATGATGGCGTGCTTGGTCCTCTTTTTCCTGTAGTCCACAATCATCTCTTTTGTCTTGATCACGTTGAGGGAGAGGTTGTTGTCCTGGCACCACACGGCCAGGTCTCTGACCTCCTCCCTACAGGCTGTCTCGTCATTGTCGGTGATTAGGCCGACCACTGTTGTCTACAAACTTAATGATGGTGTTGGAGTCGTGCTTGACCGTGCAGTCATGAGTGAACAGGGAGTACAGGAGGGGACTGAGCACGCACCCCTCAGGGGCCCCTGTGTTGAGGATCAGCGTGGCGGATGTGTTGTTACCTACCTTTACCACCTGGGGGCGGCCCGTCAGGAAGTCCAGGATTCAGTTGCAGAGGGAGGTGTTTAGTGCCAGGGTCCTTAGCTTATTGGGGAGCTTTGAGGGCACTATCATGTTGAACGCTGAGCTGTAGTCAATGAATAGCATTCTCACATAGGTGATCCTTTTGTCCAGGTGGGAAAGGGCAGTGTGGAGTGCAATAGAGATTACATCATCTGTGGATCTGTTGGGGCGGTATGCAAATTGGAGTGGGTCTAGGGTTTCTGGGATAATGGTGTTGATGTGAGCCATGACCAGCCTTTGAAGCACTTCATGGCTAGAGACGTGAGTGCCAGGGGTCCGTAGTCGTTTAGGCAGGTTACCTTGCACAGGCACTATGGTGGTCTGCTTAAAACATGTTGGTATTACAGACAAGGGCAGAGAGAGGTTGAAAATGTCAGTGAAGACACTTGCCAGTTGGTCAACGCATGCTCGCAGTACACGTCCTGGTAATCCGTCTGGCCCTGCGGCCTTGTGAATGTTGACCTGTTTAAAGGTCTTACTCACATCGGCTGCGGAGAGCGTGTTCACACAGTCTTCCAGAACAGCTGGTGTTCTCATGCATGGTTCAGTGTTATTTGCCTCGAAGCGAGCATAGAAGTAGTTTAGCTCATCTGGTAGGCTCATGTCACTGGGCAGCTCTCGGCTGTGCTTCCATTTGTAGTCTGTAATGGTTTGCAAGTCCTGCCACATCCGACGAGCGTCAGAGTCAGTGTAGTATGATTCGATCTTAGTCCTGTATTGACGATTTGCCTGTTTGATGGTTCGTCGGAGGGCATAGCAGGATTTCTTATAAGCTTCCGGGTTAGAGTCCCGCTCCTTGAAAGCGGCAGCTCTAGCTTTTAGCTCAGTATGGATGTTGCCTGTAATCCATGGCTTCTGGTTGGGGTATGTACGTACGGTCACTGTGGGGACGACGTCATCGATGCATTTATTAATGAGGCCAATGACTGATGTGGTGTACTCCTCAATGCCATCGGAGGAATACTGTAACATTTTCCAGTCTGTGCTAGCAAAACAGTCCTGTAGCTTAGCATCTGCTTCATCTGAACACTTTTTTATTAATCTAGTGACTGGTGCTTTCCTGGTTCTATTTTCATTGAGTTATTGACATAGCCTGAGTGTACAAAACTGTAGGAACACCTGGTCTTTCCATGACATAGACTGACCAGGTGAATCTAGGTGAAAGCTATGTTCCCTTATTGATGTCACTTCTTAAATCCACTTCAATCAGCGTAGATGAAGGGGAGGACACAGGTTAAAGAATAATTGTTAATCCTTGAGACAATTGAGACATGGATTGTGTGTGTTTGCCATTGAGGGTGAATGAGCAAGACAAAATATATAAGTGCCTTTGAACGGTGTATGATAGTACATATAGGTGCAGGCGCACCGGTTTGAGTGTGTCAAGAACTGCAACGCTGCTGGGTTTTTCACGCTCAGCAGTTTCCCATGTGCATCAAGAATGGTCTACCATCCAAAGGACATCCAGCTAACTTGACACAACTGTGGGAAGCATTGAAGTCAACATGGGCCAGCATCCCTGTGGAACGCTTTCGACACCTTGTAGATTCCATGCCCTGACGAATTGAGGCTGTTCTGGTTGCAAAAGGGGTGCAACTCAATATTAGGAAGGTGTTCCTAATGTTTTGTACACTCAGTGTATAGTACTCTAAATACCCCAATTCATGTTGTTAAGTTCAAAAGTATACAAGATAAAAATGTTGACACCATTCAAACCAATCAGGGTTCAGAACTTTAAAGCCAATTATCTCAGAATCATCTTTTTGCATATAGGACCTTATAGTCTCAAATTCTCAATGTATTAAAAAGCTGTTTCATATTATTTCATTACTCTATTCTTTAGAATTGCATTGTATTAATTGCAGTAGTTTTTGTTTCTAATGTCATTTTGATAATAGGACGCTGCCCCTCTAAGACAATTGCGTTCCAAAAGAGATATTGACCTGGCTACACAGCCTGGTCTCATAGACTAGACGTAACATAGTAAATGTAAATCCGGGACACTCAAATTAGCATGATATGTTACGTTTGGTACGATTACATAAGACAGAAGGTTACTTAAGGCAAAAAACTAAAGGAGGGTGATTGGTGAGGGTGGATCATCCTGGTCTCATAGACTAGCCAAGACGAATGCAAAAATGTATTTTTTTGTATCTTTATTTTTGCAGACTATCAACAGTAGTCAGAAATTGCTAATATGTTCACTATTGAAGGTTTACTTTTGTAAGTCACTTTCCCTAAAATAAATAAGCTCAGCGAGTAGATTGATGGGCGCTTCTTTTTGCTCAGGACAGCTCCTGTGTACTGTCTGAACGTAGCTACCCACTGGGCCCACACTGGTTGAATCAATGTTGTTTCCACATCATTTCAATTAAATTACATTGAACCAACATGAAATAGATGTTGAATTGACGTCTGTGCCTTCTGGGTATGAACTTCTGTACTGCTCGAGAAGTTGTCACTCTCAGGAGTGTAGTAGTGCTTGAATGAACTGCCAATCATATTGCTCAAATACAAATAGCACAACTGTTCTGTGTGTAATCTTCAATGGTGTAGTCTTCTAAATCAAATCAAATGTTATTGGTCACATACATGTGTTTTGCAGATGTTATTGCGGGTGTAGCTAAATACTTGTGTTTCTAGCTCCAACAGTGCAGTAATATCTAACAATTTCACAACAATACACACAAATCTAAGTAAGGAATGGAATTCAGAATATATAAATATATGGACGAGCAATGTCAGAGCGGCATAGAGTAAGATACAGGGGAATAGAATACAGCATATACATATGAGATGAGTGATGCAATTCAATGGCTTCCAATGACGTGCTGAGAAGTAACTGTCCCGGTCGGTGCTGCTGCTTTGAAAGTGGTGTGAAAAGTACTGGGGCAAATCCATATACAGTTTTTATGTGAGTAGAGTCATAAAGATACCTTCATAGAAAATGGCTCAAGTAAAATACTACTTGAGTAAAAGTATAACATGATTTTGGTTTAAAATATACTTAAGTATCAAAAGTAAATGGAATTGCTAAAATATACTTAAGTATCAAAACGAAAAGTATAAATCATTTCAAATATATTAAGCAAACCAGACTGCACAATTTTATTTGTTATTTTTTTATTGACGGATAGCCAGAGGCACACTCCAACACATCATTTACAAACTAAGGAATTTGTGTTTAGTGAATCTGCCAAATCAGAGGCAGTAGGGATGACCAGGGATGTTCTCTTGATAAGTGCGTTAATTGGACAATTTTTCTTTAAAAATTCAAGGAATGCTTTTGGGTTTCAGGGAAAATGTATGAAGTAAAAAGTACATTACTTTCTTTAGGAATGTAGTAAAGTAAAAGTTGGCAAAAACATAAATAGTAAAGTTCAGATACCCCCAGAAACTACTTAAGTAGTACTTTAAAGTATTTTTACTTAAGTACTTTACACCATTGTGTGTAGGTAAAATTAATTCATGCTTGAAATTTCGCCAGGAATGCCTTTATGCGCAAATATCGATATAATCACCATCATATCGAAGTAAATTTGTGTGGTTCTCTCACTACGCCTCAGGAAACCATGCAGTTTATTAGACTACAGATTAAATATACACTGCTCAAAAAAATAAAGGGAACACTTAAACAACACAATGTAACTCCAAGTCAATCACACTTCTGCGCGAAAGTGGAAGCATGGTTATTGACAACAATCAATATTGAAAGGAGTATTTATTGTCAAGCATCATGCAAGGTCGAGCTGACACAATAAGTGGTGGCATGCACCTTAAATGTTTGTGGCCCGCCATTATATAGAAGAAGAAGGTTGCCCGATGATGCCTGGCCACAGAGATAGCACACTTCTAGGGCCCAAAAGCCTGTTTAAGCATGAGCAGCTCCATTGAGGTCTTTCACCATTTTTAAGTAATCAACTAGGTGGGACTTCCTATGGGTTAAGGAAGGATCACATAATTCCATCCAGGTCATCAGGAGGGATCAGCCAATGAATTATACTCATGAGAAAACGTTCCATAACTGAAAGTGGCAGTAAATCGCCAGCCATGGCATCATACCTGTTCAAACAACACACTATAGGTGGCAGTTTGGAACCTTTCAGTTTGTTTACCAACTCAAGAAGTAGCAGAAGAAAATGGACTACTTCAGAATGGAGATGGCGCTGCCCATTTGCTCACGGTTTCCACTTGTTACCACAGCCACAAATTCAAAAGTGGCTATATCGTAATGTGATGGTTATAAAATTAAGGAAACAAATCGCTTTTTGGTCTTAATTTAAGGTTAGGCATAAGGTTAGCAGCGTGGCTAAGGTTAGATTGAACCTAACCTGTGCTCTCGCAGACGCCATATGGGCATTTACAATGTTGCGTTCTCTAACTACCTATCGCTGTATGGCCTGACCCCTCACACGCTCCACCCCCTGGCCGTCAATCAATCACGTTCACGTAGTTGATTCCTCGCACCTGCTTTGGTCAAGGCACATGTTGGTAAAAAAAAAAAAAAGTATCGACAGAGATTGATTAGCTGTCATTAGCTTTAACTTTGCTTGATACATTGAACAACAAGCATAGCAATTGTTGTTTAGAAAGATGACCATGGACGACTTTCAATTCATGGATAGCTTCAAGAGAAAACGCATCAAATTGACCCTCAAGACTGCTACTTTCCTTGGAATTGTTCAGCGGATAAACACCAATAAAACTGTGATTTTAGAGGACGGTAAGATATAAAATGAATGCACTGACTTACAATATATTGATTTGAACTATTTTTCAGTTTTACATGGTCATATTTTTTGCAAAGAATCTCCACGGTATCTGATCACAATCAGCTCAGCTAGTTTGCTATGGTAGCTAACGTTAGTTAGCCAGCAGAGGCGGTTTTTCCAGAAAGGCGTGCGCATGTGCTAGGGACTGACCTGGACCCGGTTTCCCAAAAGCATCTCCAATCAAATGTATTTTTTTATTAAGCCATTTTTACATCAGCAGATGTCACAAAGTGCTTATACAGAACCCAGCCTAAAACCCCCACCGATTTTAGAAGCACATTGGCTAGGAAAAACAACCTAGAAAGGCTTGAACCTAGGACCAGGCTCTGAAGGGTGACCAGTCCTCTTCTGGCTGTGCCTGATGGAGAACCAGGCCGTTCTTCAAGATGTTTACACGTTCATAGATGACCAGCAGGGTCAAGTAATAATAACAGTGGTTATAGAGCAGTGGTCACCAACCTTTTTGGAGTCGATCATTTTCTGAGTCAAAATGCAAAACGAGACCCACTGCTCAGAATATTTTTTTTTACATTACTTAATAAACGTAAGCCTATGCAACATTAAGCAATTAAAAACGGTTCTGTAGAAAATTGGCTATCCCGTAATTGCCCAATGTTCTTTTCAGACCTTTTTCAAATTGTTTCAAAATGTTAGGTAAATGATCACACAGGTAATACATCATTTGTTGTATTACTTGCAAGGCATGGCTGAGTGAGTGCCTGCTTCTGATGGCCAGTCTGAGGGGAGGGATGGAGCAGTGGTGAGGCTGCCTCTCACCAGACTCATAGTCCATCCTCTCCCTCCCTCCGCTGAGAAAAGGGGACAGTCTTCCAGCTGATGGCGAAACTTGTCGTACTCCATTATTTCTGCCTCATGCACCAATTCATGTTACTCCTATGACCAGAGAAAGTAAAATATTCCTTGACGTTAAAAGACAAGATGCAAATAATAACGCTGATCGAAACACTTTGTTATACTCCTTCATTGCAGTGCTGGTTATAGCATGAGTGGAAGTAGGGCGAATGTGCTTTTTATTGCTTATAAAACTGTTGAACAAAGTGTTGACAGTGCTGAATAACAGCATGAACTTACTCATAAAACAGCAGCTCTGCTGTATTCATTGAGTCTCTCACTAGTCATGGTTATAAGTGTTAATCTCACATTATCAACTTTGCTGTGCGTTCCAAGGTTTCTTTTTACAGTCTACGGCTTGAGGGAGCTCAGATCACTGTGTCTGCAGTTATCTAATTAGCCAGCGGTAGGCCTATAGGTGCACTTGATTTGCCCTCTGGGGCTGCCGGGTAGGCATAGTTTTACCTTCAGATACATAAAATGGGAACACTGCCTACCCGGCGCTAGGGCTGCTGAATCAAGTGCACCTACCACCAACAGTGCGAAACAAATAAAAACGAAATGGGAACGCAAGGATTATTATTATTTTTTACATAAATGTTTGGTGAAAGACTAGGAATGGCTTGGAGATCGACCAGTCGATCGAATCAGATTTTGTTCAAATCAAATGTTCAATTGTTCAAATAAAATTTTATTTGTCAAATGCGCCTAATACAAAAGGTGTAGACCTTACCGTGAAATTCTTACTTACAATACAGTTTCAAGAAAATGTTAAGTAAATATTTTCTAAATAAACGAAAGGGGGAAAAAAACAACTCAATAACGAGGCTATATACAGGGGGTACCGGTACCGAGTTATAGAGGATGCACCAGGTCAGCACCTCAGAAGTAAAATGCCAGTTGGCTTTTCGTAGCCAAGCATTGAAGTCGAGACAGCAGGTGCGGTAGAGGGAGAGAGGGTCAAAACAACATTAGGGCCGGAACAAGTTAGCACGTCCGGTGAACAGGTCAGGGTTCCATAGCCGCAGGCAGAACAGCAGAAACTGGATCAGCAGCACGAGCAGGTGGACTGGGGACAGCCAGGAATCGTCAGGCCAGGTAGTCCTGAGGCATGGTCCTAGGGCTCAGGTTCTCCGGGAGGGGAGAGGGAACATGTGTATCCTGATGTGTGCGATAATGTGCCAAATCGGTGATTTAGAGCTTTTAAAGAAAAAAATGCATTAGAATAAGCTGCCTTAATATTTGCAGCCATATATGGTAATATCTCTATAGGAGCTGATCCATCATCAGTATTGTGCAATAATTTTAATGCCTCAAGTCTTCAACTGGCAGCTTCCATTAAATAGTACCGGCAAAACACCAGTATCAACGTCAACAGTGAAGAGGCGAGTCCGGGATGCTGGCCTTCTAGACAGAGTTCTTCTGTCAAGTGTTTTGCTCATCTTAATCTTTTTATTGGCCAGTCTGAGAGATGTCTTTTTCTTTGCAACTCTGCCTAGAAGGCCAGCATCCCAGATTCGCCTCTTCACTGTTGACGTTGAGACTGGTGTTTTGCGGGTACTATTTAATGAAGCTGCCAGTTGAGGACTTGTGAGGTGTCTGTTTCTCAAACTAGACACTAATGTACTTGTCCTCTTGCTCAGTTGTGCACCGGAGCTTCCCGCTCCTCTTTCTATTCTGGTTAGAGCCAGTTTGTGTTCCGTGAAGGGAGTAGTACACAGCGTTGTACGGGATCTTCAGTTTCTTGGCAATTACTCGCATGGAATAGGCTTCATTTCTCAGAACAAGAATAGACTGACGAGTTTCAGAAGAAAGATCTTTGTTTCTGGCCATTTTGAGCCTGTAGTTGAACCCACAAATACTGATTCTCCAGATATTCAACTAGTCTAAAGAAGGCCAGTTTTATTTCTGCTTTAATCAAAACAACAGTTTACAGCTGTGCTAACATAATTGCAAAAAGGTTTTCTAATGATCAATTAGCCTTTTAAGATGATAAACTTGGATTAGCTCACACACAAGCACACTCCGGTGCCATTGGAACACCGGAGTGATGGTTGCTGATAATGGGCCTCTGTACGTCTACAGTTAAGTCAGAAGTTTACATACACCATAGCCAAATACATTTAAACTCAGTTTTTCACAATTCCTGACATTTAATCCTAGTAAAAATTCCCTGTTTTAGGTCAGTTAGGATCACCACTTTATTTTAAGAATGTGAAATGTCAGAATAATAGAGTGAATGATTTTATTTCAGCTTTTATTTCATCACATTCCCAGTGGGTAGGAAGTTTACATACACTCAATTAGTATTTGGTAGCATTGCCTTTAAATTGTTTAACTTGGGTCAAATGTTTAGGGTAGCTTTCCACAAGCTTCCCACAATAAGTTGGTGAGTTTTGTAGGCACCTTACTCTCACACGCTTTTTCAGTTCTGCCCACACATTTTCGATGGGATTGAGGTCAGGGCTTTGTGATGGCCACTCCAATACCTTGACTTTGTTGTCCTTATGCCATTTTGCCACAACTTTGGGATTATGCTTGGGGTCATTGTCCATTTGGAAGACCCACTTGCAACGAAGCTTTAACTTCCTGACTGATGTCTTGAGATGTTGCTTCGATATATCCACATAATTTTCCTACCTCATGATGCCATTTATTTTGTGAAGTGCACCAGTCCCTCCTGCAGCAAAGCACCCCCACAACATGATGCTGCCACCCCGTGCTTCACAGTTGGGATGGTGTTCTTCGGCTTGCAAGCCTCCCCCCTTTTTCCTCCAAACATAACGTGGTCATTATGGCCAAACAGTTCTATTTTTGTTTCATCAGACCAGAGGACATTTCTCCAAAAGTGTGTTCTTTGTCCCCATGTGCTTTTGCAAACCGTAGTCTGGCTTTTTTTATGGCGGTTTTGGAGCAGTGGCTTCTTCCTTGCTGAGCGGCCTTTCAGGTTATGTCGATATAGGACTCGTTTTACTGTGGATATAGATACTTTTGTACCTATTTCCTCCAGCATCTTCACAAGGTCCTTTGCTGTTGTTCTGGGATTGATTTGCACATTTCGCACCACAGTACGTTCATCTCTAGGAGACAGAACGCGTCTCCTTCCTGAGCGGTATGACGGCTGCGCGGTCAAAGGCTGTTTATACTTGCGTACTATTGTTTGTACATATGAACGTGGTACCTTCAGGCGTTTGGAAATTGCTCCCAAGGATGAACCAGACTTGTGGAGGTCTACAATTTTGGCTGATTTGATTTCCCCATGATGTCAAGCAAAGAGGCACTGAGTTTGAAGGTAGGCCTTGAAATACATCCACAGGTACACCTCCAATAGGCTAATTGACATCATTTGAGTCAATCAGAAGCTTCTAAAGCCACACCATAATTTTCTGGAATTTTCCAAGCTGTTTAAAGGCACAGTCAACTTAGTGTATGTAATCTTCTGACCCACTGGAATTGTGATACAGTGAATTATAAGTGAGATAATCTGTCTGTTAACAATTGTTGGAAAAATTACTTGTCATGCACAAAGTAGATGTCCTAACCGACTTGCCAAAACTATAGTTTGTTAACAAGAAATTTGTGGAGTGGTTGGAAAACAAGTTTTAATGACTCCAACCTAAGTGTATGTAAACTTCCGACTTCAACTCTATGTAGATATTCCATTAAAAATCAGCCATTTCCAGCTACAATAGTCATTTACAACATTAACAATGTCTACACTGTATTTCTGATCAATTTGATGTTATTTTAACAGACAATTCTTGGGGGTATTTTCTAAGTGACCCCAAACTTTTGAACAGTAGTGTAGCTAGGTAGTATTTGACTGTTGCACGAAGCTAGTAGTCTGCAATGTATGGGTTTAATCTTTTTCAGTTGTGGATGTCAAGAATGGAAGGAAATTCCCTGGAGTGAAACTATTCTTTGGACATGAAATTCTGAATGGTAGGCAGCCTGAATCGTGCACTTTTATTTCTGTCATTATTATTATTAGATAGTTTGTCAAGTTGAATCTAATCGTCTCTGGTCTGCTATGAATAACTGTTAGTTACCCTTCTGTCTTTCAGTGGAATTCCCAAATGTAACAAAGACTGACCGGTATGTCCGATATTGACGTCATTAGTGAATGGATGAAAGATTATCTAACCATGGAATTATTCTTTGTATGCATCTGTCATATTTTACAATAGTTGACTTTGCTCACGGATAAATGAAGGTGTCATTAGTATTGCATGCAATAATACCAAAAGACTGTCGTCTGCTCTGTGGCTCAGAGATAACACCAGTGACCACAGACCTGAAGGTCACCTGACAGTGGCAGAGTTCCAGCCTTACAGGAAGGGTCTCATACTGAGTGAGTTGACCTCAGGTTAAATACTATATTGTACACGTTTAGCTAGTAGAAGCCATAGATTTGCATCATTAGCTTTTTTCTTTAGTTGGTTTATATGATCTATGTAGTACTACAAATAGATATCCGCCATCCTCAGATGACGATGATGAGAGCCATGTCAACTTTGTGGTCATTGATGAGTTCCATGAGAAGTTTGGTCCTGCTGTGAGTACCTAACCCTCACAATCACTGTTTCATATCACCTAGCCCCTGGGTGTAAGCTTCACATTACATAGCCTATTGGCATACAGATGTGGATAACATTTCTGAGGAAAATGAATCTAGTGGGAGCCTAAAGAGGTGTGTGTCCTGTCCTGTGGGCGTACGGATTGAACTCTAGCACCTTGCTTGGTCATGCTCTCCACCTAGATGATGCACATCCGGAAGCAGCAGGTGATCGGGATAGGAGCTGACGGAGTCGGGATGTTCCAGCACGAGAGACTCTGTTGGCTGCAGGTGAGGAAAGAGACATCCTACCTAGGCTTTTACATATGTGTGTTCTATTTCACATAATCTATTACTTTTCATCGTTGGAAATTTGAGCAACTGAACTATGTCCAATCTCCTTTGTAGATTGCCACTAAGAACAAGGTGTACCTCTTTGACATCCTGTTGCTTGGAGCCCGGGCCTTTAAGAACGGCCTGTCCATGATCCTAGAAAATAACCACATATTAAAGGTGAGTAATTTAGATGGGAGAGTCGGACATATCCCATTTCACTTCCATCTCATGCAATTTCTGTCTGTATATATTTGTTGTTCAGGTCACTCATGACTGCCGGAGCCTCGCCGGATGTCTGATGGCTCAGTTTGGAGTAAATCTCACCAACGTCTTTGACACGCAGGTACTATACTATAGAGTGTGCAGCCTAGATGTTGTTGTTCTATGAATGGATTCTTACTTACCTGTAGGCATCATACCAGGTGTTGTCCTACCTGCCTTATCACAGCAATGTAGTCATGTTATTTCTCCATAGGTGGCAGATATCCTGTGCTTCTACACAGCGACCGGTGGCTTCCTGCCAGACAGGGTCAGTACCCTACCGAAGGTGGTGAGCCTACATTTGAAGATGTCCTCGTCACAACTCTCCTCTCTCAACATCAAGTCTCTGCTCACCAAGGTACAGAACCCTAAAGGAGGGAACATAGCACAGCATTATGGATGTGGTATGTGTGTCTTTGTCTCAGTGGAACAGAGACCTGTTGGAAGACTTGTATTTGTGTGTGTTAAAGGTTTACAAGATGTGTCTGTACTAAACCTGTATCGGTGTGTCTGTACTAAACCTGTAGGAGGACAAAGAGGTGTGGTACGTGCGTCCCTGCCCTTTGTCCCTGCTGAAGGTCATGGCCCTGTCGGTGATCCACCTGCAGCCTCTGAGACTGGTGCTGCTGGATGCCCTCATGGCTGACTACACAGGCCTGGTGGACTCCTACCTCAGCGGCAGCCGAGAGGAACCTGTCCACATGCAGAACATCGGCTCGGTGAGCCACTGAGCTTCACACACACGACCCAACACAACCACCCAGATAAAGTATTTACATACTCAAACGTCCAGAGCCACTTACTCATTACTGTACATATGGCAATGTTGAGAAAATATTTAGTGACGTAAAAATGAATAGATCTCCATGGCAGTAATTGTCTGAGATATAAATGTCTGTGTGTTGTGTTGAGATGATATAGAAGCTCATGGGCAGCTGTGTGTGTCTGTCTACAGAGCAGTGTTCTGGAGCTGCCCAGGGAGCTGCGGGAGTTGGAGCACACGCGTCAGAAGCGCCAGAAGTGGGCCGTCGACCGCTACCCTGTCACTGAGCAGGGCCTGCTGGAGCGCTCCAACCCCAGACCCCTACCCCCATCACAGTATGGGCAGGGCCAGGACACAGCCACCCAAAGACAACCAGACCCTCCTGTCCCCACAGAAGTGGTGCCTGTAGTCCCAGCACCAGGACAGCGCCCAGCAGAGAAACCCCGTCCCAGCAATACCCTGGGGGCCTCCGACCCCGACGCTATGACCAGTGCCCTGACACAAGAGGCCCAGCAGAGCTACAGGAAACAGCCGTCTGGAGTCGTCAGCTCAGTGGCTCCATCAGGAGCAACAGGACTCTTGGAGATAGTGATGGACACAATGGCAGGCAGAGGGAGGTCCCTGTTGAAAGACCCAACTCCACCCATTCTCCCTGTGTTCCCCTCCCTGGGAAGAGGCCTGGCTCTCCCGATACCAGCAGCCCAGGTCCCCAAGGAGAGCCCCGGAGCCCTGAAGACCCAGGCCCCAGTGGGGAGGGTGGAGGTGCCTGTCCCCCCAGGCCCAATACCCAGCCCAGTACAGCCATCTGAAAACATCCCTGGTGCTGGGAGAGGCCTCATACAGAAACCCCAAGGTCTCACCTCTCCTCTCAGTCTCTCCTTCAGTTCATTTAGAAAGAGATGATGATTAGGATTCATCTCAATCACCACCTATGATTCGGATTGGTTGGTTCAAAATTACTTTTGTACATTTTTATTCTATGACGACCACTAGGTGGCGGTAAATTGTCAATTCTGTTTGCAATATAAATTGCACCAATGTTTGGGGGTGAAACTATATTGTTGTAGTTAACTGCTTTTCTATTTCAAATGTACAATATCAAATCATAATTGGATGAGTGATATTTAGAATTGTGTCCCATGATATCTGGTTAACCTGTACATTTGTTTATTTAAGCTTCTATTTTTAAATTTACTTAAATTGCTGTTCAGCACTTGTTCCTTTAAAGTTAAATTAACACCAGTTCAATACTCTGATTTATTGTGATTCTGTCTTTCTCTCTTTCTGGCCTAATTTGCGTGAGTAATGGTACATTCTGAATCTGTGTTAAGTGCAGTCATTTCACTTGGTAATGAGGTCCTCGGCGTACAGGGAATATTCTGCCAGGCTACAGCCTGATAATGTCCAACTAATTCCTTTGATAACAATACAGAACATAGTGTATCAATTCATACCAGCCCACACCTGGATGATCTGTGCAGCACCAGCAGAATTATAGTTCAGCCAAAAGAAGCACATCAAGTCCAAATGTTGAGGACATGAAAAATCTGTGTAAAACAAACGCTAACACAGAATAAAGTACCCAATATAGTTTAGGATGATCAATTTACTAATTTTGGCTTCATGGTTGCTGTTAATTGAGGTGGAACGCAGGAAATCATTGATGGATATGCTGTTAATGAAAGAAAAACATTGTTTCTGGAAGGTTGCTTTGATTACAGATGACTGCAAAACCATTAGAGCTGGCACAGAATGAATGCAGGATGTTGACATGAAATTGATATTGCCTGTCTGCAGCACTAATCACTCAAGAAGTTCAGATGCTGACGATCATAAGTACCCAACACCTGCCATGCTTTACACAGGAAAACAAAGCCATGTCTTTATTAATCTATGGGCTTCCTGAATTAGGATACTGCAATGCGGATATTACACACGTGTTCCACAAAGAGCCACTTTGAATTCATTTTCAGAGGTGCAGTTTGGGATCAACAGGATATTAAGACAAAAACAATGTGTTTAAACCGCAGCAGGTCACGGTACAAATGGTGCCCACATTAATCACGTCTTATTGCCATGGTTATCTACGTATAGCAGCTTGGGCTCATGCCAGGTACCCTCATTGAAGGCATGAAACGGATAAAGTAGTCTTTTAATTAACTAGGAGGGAGCAGAGCACAAAGACCCATCTCTCTTAGCAACTGGCGCCTCCTCAGCTTCTGCTAGGGACTGGATCGATAGTAGTGAATGGCGGGCGGATTGATACAGTTACATATCGGGATATTATTTTTGACGATATATCGTATAGTTCTGACTCGCAATAGTTTTGCGCTACTTGGCTGTACCTGCACCAAAATGGCAGCATTTACTTTTTTAAATAGGGAGCCAGTTTGTTTTCAGCAAATTCCATGACTGATCAAAACTTGTTTTTTTCATGGCTCTCTTTTGTCCCTCTGCAGCAGACATATGGTGAGATCATGGATTATTCTATACTTAATCTCCTAGCCTCCTAGGCCTTTATCACTTCTATGCTTCATCTCCTAGGCCTTTAGCGCTTCTATGCTTCATCTCCTAGGCCTTTAGCGCTTCTATGCTTCATCTCCTAGCCTCCTAGGCCTTTAGCGCTTCTATGCTTCATCTCCTAGCCTCCTAGGCCTTTAGCGCTTCTATGCTTCATCTCCTAGCCTCCTAGGCCTTTAGCGCTTCTATGCTTCATCTCCTAGCCTCCTAGGCCTTCTGAGCTTCTTTTAGATTTCAAATTGAAACAGTCATCTTGTTTCCAGTAATGTGACTGAAAATAGAATTCCAATCAATTTAGTCTTGAAACATTGACCAGTGGCTGTAAGAGCCCTCCTGCATTTAGGTTTTCACGAGGTTCTCTTCACTGTTGGGCTTTGTCAGTCAGTACATATGAAGTGTACTGTGTATGGTTGGCAGAAATCACATGGCCCAGTCCATTGTGTGCCATACTCTTCCAGTTACTGAAACTGCGCAGGACCAGTCTGTCATTGCCTTTGGTCATAAAACAGTCAACGTTCCCATTGTTTATCCATTTTCTTTAATATATGATGAAGGGGATGTCGATTTTCAGGTTCTGACTAAACACTCTGGTTCTAGTTGTTCAGTAGGCTGTCTCTGTGTTTTGCTGACATGAAGAAAGGGGTGCAGGAAGAGGGAGGTCTACCACAGGGCTGTAGACAGCTGGGACCGGTCATTGACGGGTAGAGAGGGACCCTTATTTTAGAGGACACTGCATTTCCTGTCTGTCACAATAATGCATTATGAGCTCCACTTCCTGTTTCTCAGGCCTGAGAGGAAGGAACAGGGCGCTAGTCACACGATATTCATGGCTTCCTACCAGAAGGACAGTCGACTACACCTTGAACATCGCAGCAGGAGGTGCATGGTTATTTTTAGTGTCGGAAAGGTAGGACACAGACATAAACACAATCTTCAGAAATTCCAGCTGTGTTCATTGGTTACTAGAAACTGTTGTTTCCATGTTGTGGCTCTTCTCCGGAGGAACGTGGAGCTCTACTGTTTGCTCATGGTGTCAACATGTGCGTCCGACACAATTCCTTCCACAGTTAAATAAACAACAATACAATTAATACAAACTCCTTCATTCAGTTACTGGATGCTTTATCCGTACTATAAACTTAATACCCAACCTTCAAAACCACTCATCTTAATTACATGGGAACTGATTATATATTCAACAGGAACAATGTCTGCTCCTCCATCTCACTATTCTATCTACACTTGTAGGACTATTATTGGTATACAATATTTCCCTAAGAACACATCCACTACAGACATTTACTATTGTATTCACCGACTTAGATGAATGCCTCTGGTCACAGAGGCATCATGACACGACACACTCAACAGCATTATTCATTGCCGGGGCTTGTATCCCCTTTGTCACAGGACTCAAAACAACTGTAACCCACTACTTTCTACTATATTACCACTGTCCTGGGGGGGGGTCTCAATACCAGAAACAATGAGGTGTCGTATTTAAAATGGGTCAATGTTCCTAGGCAATCACCATCCCTCTTGACTATTGTTAGGTTACAGATTGGTTCATAATTAATAGGACTTCATGAATTATTAACCATAGAGGGGGGGATGAATTGTCCCACCCTCTCCTTTTCTGCAACTATCATTCAGTTTGTTGGTTTGCTCCAGCACATCTTGGCCAAAACCATCATTAATATTCACACTTGAGTTGTCTGGGCAAGCGCTTATCTTTCCCACAGCTTGCCGGTCATTAAGCAGATTGAGCAGAAAGGAGAGAGGAGCAGAGAGCGGTGTCCGGGTCATTGACTTGATCATCTCCCCCTGTGTGTGTGCACTCTTCACATCTGCTGCCCCCCCCCCCGACATGTCTTGATCATCAGGCCTGGGTGGTTGTGGCTCCACAAGTGAACACTTCTCTGCCGTTAGGTGTGATGACTGGCATAAGGTGTCAGCGAGAGCTTTGCTGTTGGTAGCCATCATCTCTCCCCTGGGTGTCTGTGGTTTTGCCTGAGTAGCAGAGTCAGTCAGAGGTGGGTGATTTAAATGCCCTGTAGTGTTAGGGAGTTTTGATTAGTCAGTCTTACCTGAGCACTAAGGCAGGTAGGCGGGTTGCGCATTAGCTGCCACTTCTGGTCAAATGTGGAAACAATAGAACTAATAATCTGTACTTTATTATCCTTGTCCACAGGGAAAAACACATCATCAATCATCAGCTTCTACAGTGTTTCACACCTTCCATCTGCTTGTATAATACACTACTCCGTTATCGTAAGATCCCTTTCATTCATCCTACATATATAGTCCCTCTCTTCTGCTCCCCTTTTTCTCTCTAGAGTTACACAATTAGCTCCCATTGTGCAGCACTGGTCATATTCAACAGAGGAATGAATAGTTAATGTGAGAACAGCCAAGCTTCTCAGATGGCCACTCGGGTAGGGCAAAAATGAAAACACTGCATTAATATTTCAGTATGCTCTACTGAAGATTAGCTGAGGTATCCCTGTGGTCACTAGTCAGGCTCCACCAGGACATGAGGAGAGCTGTGACCAAACCTAATTATCAGCCTTCAGATGTAAGGGCCTTTGAGTTTAAAGGCCCTATACTAAATGCTGATTGTACATCATGCCTAAGGCCTTGAATGTGTAATATCTGCACAGGCTTCTCTGCAGTGATCTCCCTCTCCTGTACACAGGGAGGCAGCAGGCTGGAGACTAAGCTGTCTGGGGCCTTTGGCGGACTCTCCACCAGAAGCCCGTGCCATATTGTGACCTTCAGCCAGAGCAGACTGAATCATCGACAGTGGGAACAGATTGAGTGAGCAGATGAGCCGTGTGTAGCCGGGCAGAGGGCAGGCCTGCGGAATAGTACTCAAATACCCCTGTGCCAATCTGTACAACTGGCATCAAATGGACTGTTTCGCACCCAGGCCTTTAACCCCCTAAGGTTGATGTCTGTGCCCCCATGAAAATCTAATTAGTATAATACAAAAAATCCCAATAGAAATCTGTCAGTTTAAGCTAGAGATATGTTTTGTTGCATCGGTTGTGTCTCAATCCTCCATATCCGCCTATGTCGCACTTCTGCATCTCCAGTGAAAGATAACAGATCTAGTGGTGTTTCAGTCCATGAGACATCACTACAAATCTGTCTTCTCACAAAACCGTCTATAGCGTCTGAACGCTTTGGCCTACAAACATGATGGTGTTCTCCGTTTTGCTCTACGACCTCCACAAGTGTCAGGAGACTCGTCTGAAGTCGGTACAGCTGATCTGCCAACTTCTGTCTGTAGCGTCCGAACCGTTTGGGCTACACACTAAAATGACCCCTCTGTGCAAAGGTGAGACTCTCACAAACATTTGCTCTAGGACGCCCACAGGCCTCACAAGACTCAACTGGCACACCTGTCCCCCGGGACCAGTTGAAAATATGAATGGAAGTACAGTACCAGTCAAAAGTTTGGACCTACCTACTCATTCTAGGTTTTTTCTTTATTTTTACTATTTTCTACATTGTAGAATAATAGTGAAGACATCAGACTATGATATGACACGTATGGAATCATGTAGTAACCAAAAAAAGTGTTAAACAAATCAAAATATTTTATATTTGTGATTCTTCAAAGTAGCCACCCTTTGCCTTGATGACAGCTTTGCACAATTGGCATTCTCTCAACCAGCTTCATGAGGTAGTCACCTGGAATGTATTTCAATTAACAGGTGTGCCATTGAAGAATCTAAAATATTAAATATATTTAGATATGTTTAACACTTTTTTTGGTTACTACATGATTCGATATGTGTTATTTAATAGTTTTGATGTCTTCACTATTATTCTACAATGTAGAACATAGTTAAAATAAAGAAAAACCCTTGAATGAGTAACTGTGTCCAAACCTTTGGCTGGTACTGTATATATCAGGGGTTGGCAACTCCAGTCTTCGAGGGCCTGATTGGTATCACACTTTTTCTCCATCCCTAGCAAACACAGCTGATTAATCAAATTGCATTCTAAACTGACGATCATGATTAGGTGATTATTGGAGTCAGGTGTGTTAGCTGGGGCTGGGGCAAAACTGTGACACCAATCAGGCCCTCGAGGACTGGAATTGCCCACCCCTGGCATATATGGAGACTGTTTAATGCCAAAAATATGGGTTTAAATACATGTTCTTTCATATCTCTCTCAGATATAGGAGAGACAATTCAGAAAAAAACTTCAATTTTATTTGTTTTTGGGACTCTGTTATTCAATGTGTTTGTATGGGCTAATAGCAGTAAGACCCCCCAAAAATGTTTCATCAATATGTTTTTATATATTTTTGTGATACTTCAAGGGGTCTTAAAATTCTAAATGAAATAGCTAAATGATCCTTGGTATGACAATGGCCATGTTCTGTTATAATCCCCACCTGGCACAGCCAGAAGAGGACTGGCCACCCCTCATAGCCTGGTTCCTCTCTAGGTTTCTTCCTAGGATCCGGCCTTTCTAGGGAGTTTTTCCTAGCCACCGTGCTTCTACACCTGCATTGCTTGCTGTTTGGGGTTTTAGGCTGGGTCTCTGTACATCACTTTAACATCAGCTGATGTAAGAAGGGCTTTATAAATACATTTGATTGATTGGTTATGACCTTCTTAAAATTCCATATAGCTTAGTAACCCCCCAACCCAATTGAACACTTATGGGAGATTCTGGAGCGGTGCTTGAGCCAGCGTTCTCTACCACCATCAACAAAACAACAAATGATGGTATTTCTCGTGGAAGAATGGTGTCGCATCCCTCCAATAGAGTTCCAGACACTTGTAGATTCTATACCAAGACGCACGGAAGCTGTTCTGATG
The DNA here is from genome assembly GCF_016432855.1 of Salvelinus namaycush. NCBI lineage: Eukaryota > Metazoa > Chordata > Actinopteri > Salmoniformes > Salmonidae > Salvelinus > Salvelinus namaycush. The sequence continues at coordinate 26,099,033 of NC_052334.1, read as the reverse complement.
GCTTGTGGTGGCCCAGTGTGGTATAAAGACATTTTATCACTTTATGCTGGTGTTTCCTTTATTTTGGCAGTTACCTGTATGTACATGGGGAGAGGTGGCTCTTGCCTTAGTGAGAAGAACCAACCACGTCTGTCAGCCTGTCTGCTATGTAGGGCTGGAGCGTTTCACTTGACCTTGATGATGGACCCCATGGCATGGCACCAGGAAACTCTACGCCCAGCACTGGAGGACAAGTGGTAGCCTTCCCTTCCCAACCTGAGCCCAGGGTAGAGGCCAGGGACACAGTGGGATGTCAACAGAACATTTCTGATGCATTTTGGACTTGAGTTTACCAACTGCTGACTAACTGGCCTCAGTGCAGTCCCTTTGGTTCAAAGCCTTGTTCTTAACCAGGGGGATAATGACAAAACAAATAGGACATTAATTATTCACAAATATGAACATGTGTCAAAGAGATCCATGATAATGAATGGAACCTCTATTTGATGTTCCACAGATAAGAGATCTACTGTATCTCCAATTGTACAGCAGACACTGACAGCACACAATAGAATGTTCCCGTGCAGAATTTTTCTAAACATCAATGAAGATGCAAAGGCGCATTACTCAGTGAGGTTTCTTGCCTTGCTGGCTTTGGGAGTCTCATAGGCTTAGCGGCTTTGAGGAAAGGACGGTGCTGGTCAACAGAAGAAAATGTGTTTATTCACCAGAATTTCTGATAATTAGTCATCTGTATATTGGCACCATCATCTGCCACAAATGTTTTTGATTAAAAAAAAGGTGGGAGATTGTGGGGGAGGGTTGATTATAGCCACAGGGAAGGCTTGGGGCGGAAGAAGGCTCCCTGTGGCTGGCTGAATTAGTGCCTGCTGGTTTGGCCTGGCAGCTGTGCTCTGTTCCTGGCACACTGACAGCCTGCTTGGCAGGATGATGCCATGTTGTCAGGGCCAACCTGCAGACTATCTGGGAGGTGCCAATGCCAGGCACACCAAACTCAAACTCCTCCAGTCCCTCCACCAGGCTTTGTCTCCAAACCTACTCACCATTCTCTCTACTTGTTTTGGGAATTTTATTGGATTAGTGGTGGATTAAGTTTGGCAATTAAAAGGGCAAATTTGATTGATCTCATGTGGGACATTGTAAAGGCCACTTTAAGCCTTGCTGACATTCAGCAGTAATGAAAAATGTCACCATACAGTATTCTTCACACCGCATGAATTTGTTCCTAGACAGTCTGGTGCTAAGACATGACAATAAGTTATGCTCTATCAGTCACATCACATACAGCTGAACTTAATGAACATACATGTACTTATGATTCAATTCAATTACGTTTAATTCAAATACATTTTAGATGCTCTTGTTTGTTAGGAATTCTTAACAAAAGCTCTAAATGGGAAATCAAATGTGATACAGAAAGGAATGCCATCTGTTTTAACACTAGCATTACAACCTACTGTTTCATTAGAGAGAAATGAAAGAATGGAAAATGATCCTTTTAGGATTAAGATTGGCAGGATGAAAGTATTTGTACAGAGTAGCCTAATATGGTCTAATGGTTCAGCGGAAAACACTAAATCAGTAATTTTGATAGAGCCTTATTGGTGTTAGTTGACACTTAACAAATGTAATTGATTAGGGATAGTTTCTTGAGCTTCTGTAGTTGCTGTAAAATAATATTTTCCTTGTCATTGCGATGCACAAACACGCAACAAAGTTACTGTGTACAGTAGTAACACAAGTGTCTTCCTGTGTCCGCTGACTGGCCCCTAGAGGTGTCTGATTGAGTCTTTGACCCTCTGCGTGTAAAAGGTGTCAGCCGTGGGGTTTGAGTGGGCCTGGCAGACAGGCAGGCTGGCTTGCTGTACTGTTGGCCCAGATGCAGGAGCTCCTGTCCAGGGATGGCACTGAGATATCAGCAGGGCACAAACGCACCAGCTGCTATCTCCCTGTCACAGACAGCTGTGTCTGAATATTCATAAAAAGCGCAGATTAATGTGTGTTTGTTTGGCCCCACCTGGTGTGCCTTCGAACATGCCTGCGGACGCTGTGTATTGCTGCCCAGTACCAGAGCAGACAGCCATAGTACACCACATATTGCACGGGCACCGCACCCGTGGATGTCTTCAGATCCACCCATAACACTAGTAAGACAGAGGGACAGCTACTGTGGTGGAGGAAGAACCAGGATGAAACCTCGAACAAACAAGTATCAGTGTCCAACTGTCCATAACAAGCACTGGCACAGTTAGAGTGGTAGTTCATCAGCTGAAAGCTACAGTTGAAGTCGGAAGTTTACCTACACTTAGGTTGGAGCCATTAAAACTTGTTTTTCAACCACTCCACAAATTTCTTGTTAACAAACTATAGTTTTGGCAAGTCGGTTAGGACATCTACTTTGTGCATGACACAAGTCATTTTTCTAACAATTGTTTACAGACAGATTATTTCACTGTATCACAATTCCAGTGTCAGAAGTTTACATACACTAAGTTGACTGTGCCTTTAAACAGCTTGGAAAATTCCAGAAAATTATGTTGTGGCTTTAGAAGCTTCTGATAGGCTAATTGACATCATTTGAGTCAATTGGAGGTGTACCTGTGGATGTATTTCCAGGCCTACCTTCAAACTCAGTGCCTCTTTGCATGACATCATGAGAAAATCAAAAGAAATCAGCCAAGACCTCCACAAGTCTGGTTCATCCTTGGGAGCAATTTCCAAATGCCTGAAGGTACCACGTTCATATGTACAAGTAATAGTACGCAAGTATAAACACCATGGGACCACACAACTGTCATACCGCTCAGGAAGGAGACGCCTTCTGTCTCCTAGAGATGAATGTACTTTGGTGGAAATCAATCCCAGAACAGCAAAGGACCTTGTGTAGATGCTGGAGGAAACAGGTACAAAGTATCTATATCCACAGTAAAACGAGTCCTATATCGACATAACCTGAAAGGCCGCTCAGCAAGGAAGAAGCCACTGCTCCAAAACCGCATAAAAAAGCCAGACTATGGTTTGCAATTGCACTTGGGGACAAAGATCGTACTTTTTGGAGAAATGTCCTCTGGTCTTATGAAACAAAAATAGAACTGTTTGGCCATAATGACCATCGTTATGTTTGGAGGAAAAGGGGGAGGCTTGCAAGCTGAAGAACACCATCCCAACCGTGAAGCACGGGAGTGGCAGCATCATGGTGTGGGGGTGCTTTGCTGCAGGAGGGACTGGTGCACTTCACAAAATAGATGGCATCATAAGGTAGGAAAATTATGTGGATATATTGAAGCAACATCTCAAGACATCAGTCAGGAAGTTAAAGCTTGGTCGCAAATGGGTCTTCCAAATGGACAATGACCCCAAGCATAATCCCAAAGTTATGGCTTAAGGACAACAAAGTCAAGGTATTGGAGTGGCCATCACAAAGCCCTGACCTCAATCCCATCGAAAATTTGTGGGCAGAACTAAAAAAGCGTGTGCGAGCATGGAGGCCTAATTCACCCAACTTATTGTGGGAAGCTTGTGGAAGGCTAACCGAAACGTTTGACCCAAGTTAAATAATTTAAAGGCTTTGCTACCAAATACTAATTGAGTGTATGTAAACGTTTGACCCACTGGGAATGTGATGAAAGAAATAAAAGCTGAAAGAAATCTTTTTCTCTACTATTATTCTAACATTTCACATTCTTAAAATATGGTGGTGATCCTAACTGACCCAAGACAGGGAATTTTTATTAGGATTAAATATCAGGAATTGTGGAAAACTGAAGTGTATTTAGCTAAGGTGTATGTAAACTTTTTTTGCCTGTCATGGCTGGTCCAGTGACACTGATGGCTGTGACCATGTGCTGTCCAACTCTCTCTGCTGATGCCATTCAATCTGTGTGAGTAGTAGATGAGCCATTGAGAGACTCCCTGGCTCTCACAGTCACACATACAATCCCCCCTAGCAGTCGCTTTACCAACCTTGGCTCCCATTCGGATAAAGAGCCCCTGTGATGGAGGGAGAGAAGGGGTATTTGGTAAAGCAATCTACTTGCCAATGGTTATGAATGTGGTGAATGTGACTTGGGCTAGGGAGGATTTTGAGGTGGGGTTTTTGTCTGAAAAGAGCAGATGGTCTTTATTTTCCTGCCTCAACAAGTTGAATGAACCAGCGAGCACACCAAGGCAGATTTGTGGGTAAACTGTTTTACCTACACTCTGTTTTTCCATGGGGATGGCAAAATGGCTTCTAACTGCTTGGGGACACAATAGCTGAGGATAATGAGAGCAAAGTGTTTTGGTACTGCTAGTATAATGAGGATGAAGTGGCCAGGCTAATTATTGCAGCCATCTGATGTCGCTAAGGCCCAACTGCATCTGCAGTCGACAACATACAGTCCATGCTGCTTGTTAAAACCACTTCTGGATAGGACCCTTCATCTCAATTTTTGCCTAAAATGACATACCCAAATCTAACTGCCTGTAGCTCAGGACCTGAAGTAAGGATATACATATTCTTGATAGTATTTGAAAGGAAACACTTTGAAATGTGTGGAGATGTGAAATGAATGTAGGAGAATATAACAATAGATCTGGTCAAAGATAAAAAATAAAAATAACTATTTTTATTATCTTTGAAATGCAAAGAATGGCCATACATTGAGATAGGAAGCTGTCCACAACAGGGCAACAGTGTGTGTGTGCAAAGTTTCAGACTGATACATTCAAGAATGAGAGAGCTACATAATATTTCATATGAAGTCTCCCAAGTGTCCCTCACTAGTTTGCCCAAATGTACCCAAGTGGCCTCCAAGTGGCCGAATTGGTCAATTGATCAATTTTCAAGTATATAACTATAGAAAACATCAAAAAATGCTATGGTAAAAAATTTTAAGTTTACACACAAAGATGAAGAGGGCTATACTTTCCAGTCATGTCCAGCTGAGGTCCTGGCTGCCTTTTAGGTCGAAATGTTGGTGGAAGTGGCTCCACATCATCTTCTCTAGCACAATGTGCCAACTGTCCTCTCCCTCGGTGGTAGTTGCCGCTAGTGCACTGGCCCTCCTCCGCTTCTGGGCTGGCCTCTTCACACTTCTAGATGGCCGGGCGGAGGTGGGTGTGGAGCCAGATACCGCAGCAGGGGTCAGACTGGAGGAACCAGTTCCTACGTTTCAATGAGTGGGGGATGGAGGACTTGAATATGGTCTCTTTTGAGTTGGCTCCCAGAGGTCATCTCTACCACTATTGAGATTAATATATATATATTTTTTTTTAAATCAGTTAGAACTCAAGCTTACTTATTTTATTTAATGTTTATTTTAGCAGGGGGTGAGCCCTGCATCAATACTTTTACGGATGAGCCCTGCATCAATACATATCTATAAACATATATATTATATACAGTATGGGGAACACAATCACTATAATGAAATATGTGGACCAATAGGCAATAAGAAACTCAAAAACCACAGCCACAGCATGTCATAGCCAACATAACATGCACATAGGCTATGCTAATACGTTGTATGCCTCAGGTATATATATATATATATATATACAGTACCAGTCAACGGTTTCGACACACCTACTCATTCAAGGGTTTTTCTTTATTTTTACTATTTTCTACATAGAATAATAGTGAAGACATCAAAACTATGAAATAACACATATCAAATCATGTAGTAACCAAAAAGTGTTAACAAATATATTTTAGATTCTTCAAAGTAGCCTCCCTTTGCCTTGATGACAGCTTTGCAATCTATTGGCATTCTCTCAACCAGCTTCACCGGGAATGGTTTTCCAACAGTCTTGAAGGAGTTCTCACATATGCTGAGCACTTATTGGTTGCTTTTCTTCACTCTGCGGTCCAACTCATCCCAAACCATCTCAATTGGGTTGAGGTCGGGTGATTGTGGAGGCCAGGTCAGCACTCCATCACTCTCCATCTTGGTCAAATATTTGCAAAGGGGGAGACACTCTAGACCCAAGCTGTTACAGACTTATATTCATCCTGCCCTGCCTTTCTAAAATCTTTGAAAGCCAAGTTAACAAACAGATCGCAGACCATTTCGAATCCCACTGTACCTTCTCTACTATGCAATCTGGTTTCCGAGCTGGTCATGGGTGCACCTCAGCCACGCTCAAGGTCCTAAACAATATCATAACCGCCATTGATAAAAGACAGTATTGTGTAGCCGTCTTCATCGACCTGGCTAAGGCTTTCGACTCTGTCAATCGCCACATTCTTATCGGCAGACTCAATAGCCTTGGTTTCTCAAATGACGGCCTCGCCTGGTTCACCAACTACTTCTCAGACAGAGTTCAGTATGTCAAATTGGAGGGCATGTTGTCCGGACCTCTGGCAGTCTATGGGGGTGCCACAGGGTTCAAATCTCGGGCCGACTCTTTTCTCTGTATATATCAATGATGTCGCTCTTGCTGCTGGTGATTCTCTGATCCACCTCTATGCAGAGCTTCAATGCCGTACAACACTCCTTCCATGGCCTCCAACTGCTTTTAAATGCTAGTAAAACTAAATACATGCTCTTCAACTGATTGTTGCCCGCACCTGCCCGCCCGACTAGCATCAATACTCTGGACGGTTCTGACTTAGAATATGTGGACTACAAATACCTAGGTGTCTGGTTAGACTGTAAACTCTCCTTCCAGACTCACATTAAGCATCTCCAATCCAAAATTAAATCTAGAATCGGCTTCTTATTTCACAACAAAACCTCCTTCACTCATGCTACCAAACACACCCTCGTAAAACTGACCATCCTACCGATCGTTGACTTCGCCGATTTTCGGCGAATTTACAAAATAGCCTCCAACACTCTACTCAGCAAACTGGATGTATTCTATCACAGTGCCATCCGTTTTGTCACCAAAGCCCCATATACTACCCACCATTGCGACCTGTATGCTCTCGTTGGCTGGCTCTCACTACATATTTGTTGCCAAACCCACTGGCTCCAGGTCATCTATAAGTCTTTGCTAGGTAAAGCCCTGCTGTCACACCCTGGCCTCTGTTATATTGATTTTCTTTATTAGTTTAGTTAGGTCAGGGTGTGACATGGGATGTTTGTGTGTTTTGTCTAGTTTAGGGTGTGTGTATTGTTTAGGGGGTTTTGTATAGTGTATGGGGTTGTGTTAAGTAGAGAGGTTTAGGAAAGTCTATGGTTGCCTGGTTTGGTTCTCAATCAGAGACAGCTGTTTATTGTTGTCTCTGATTGGGAGCCATATTTAAGCCATAGGCTTTAGGTGATTGTGGGTAATTGTCTATGTCTAACGTTAGTAGCTGTGTGTGCACCTTCGTTTGTAGTTTCACGTTCGTGGTTTATTGTTTTTGTATTAGTTTGTATAGTGTTCGTTTTGTCTTCGTCTCCAATAAAAGAAGATGTATTCATATCACTCTGCGTTTTGGTCCGATCCATGCTCCTCCTCAGACGAGGAGGAGAACGAACGTGACAGAATTACCCACCAGAACGGGACCAAGCAGCGTGTAAAGCAGCAGCAGGAGCTATATACACAGGATTCTTGGACTTGGGAGGAGATACTGGATGGTAAGGGACCTTGGGCACAACCGGGAGAATATCGCCTCCCTCGTGAAGAGCTGGAGGCAGCTAAAGCCGAGAGGAGGCGATATGAGGAGGCAGCACGGAAGCAAGGCTGGAAGCCCGTGAGTAAAACCCAAAAATTTCTTGGGGGGAGGCTACAAGGGAGTGTGGCGAAGTCAGGTAGGAGACCTGCGCCAACTCCCTATGCTTACCGTGGAGTGCGAGAGTACGGGCAGACACCGTGTTATGCGGTAGAGCGCATGGTGTCTCCTGTACGTGTGCATAGCCCGGTGCGGGTTATTCCACCTCCCCGCACTGGCAGGGCTAGATTGGGCATTGAGCCAGGTGCCATGAAGCCGGCTCAACGCGTCTGGTCTCCAGAGCGTCTCCTCGGGCCGGCATACATGGCACCAGCCTTACGCATGGTGTCCCTGGTTCGCCTACACAGCCCAGTGCGGGTTATTCCACCTCCCCGCATTGGTCGGGCTACGGGGAGCATACAACCAGGTAAGGTTGGGCAGGCTCAGTGCTCAAGGGAGCCAGTACGCCTGCACGGTCCGGTATTTCCGGCGCCACCTCCCCGTCCCAGCCCAGTACCACCAGTGCCTACACCACGCACCAGGCTTCCAGTGTGTCTCCAGAGCCCTGTTCCTCCTCCACGCACTCGCCCTATGGTGCGTGTCTCCAGCCCGGTACCACCAGTTCCGGCACCACGCACCAAGCCTCCTGTGCGTCTCCAGAGTCCTGTGCGTCCTGTTGCTGCTCCACGCACTATCCCTGAGATGCGTGTCCCCAGCCCGGTACCACCAGTTCCGGCACCACGCACTAGGCCTAATGTGCGTCTCCAGGGTCCAGTATGCCCTGTTCCTTCTCCCCGCACTAGCCCTGAGAGGCGTGTCCCCAGCCCGGTACCACCAGTTCCGGCCCCACGCACTAGGCCTAATGTGCGTCTTCAGGGTCCAGTATGCCCTGTTTCTTCTCCCCGCACTAGCCTTGAGGTGCGTGTCTCCAGTCCGGTACCACCAGTTCCGGCACCACGCACCAGGCCTACTGTGCGCCTCAGCAGGTCAGAGTCGGCCGTCTGCCCAGCGCCATCTGAGCCGCCCGTCTGTCCCGAGCCGTCAGAGCCGCCCGTCTGTCCCGAGCCGTCAGAGCCGCCCGTCTGTCCCGAGCCGTCAGAGCCGCCCGTCTGTCCCGAGCCGTCAGAGCCGCCCGTCTGTCCCGAGCCGTCAGAGCCGCCCGTCTGTCCCGAGCCGTCAGAGCCGCCCGTCTGTCCCGAGCCGTCAGTCAGCCAGTCAGCCAGGATCGGCCAGGATCGGCCAGAGCCGCCAGTCAGCCAGGATCTTCCAGAGCCGCCAGTCAGCCAGGATCTTCCAGAGCCGCCAGTCAGCCAGGATCTTCCAGAGCCGCCAGTCAGCCAGGATCTGCCAGAGCCGCCAGTCAGCCAGGATCTGCCAGAGCCGCCAGTCAGCCAGGATCTGCCAGAGCCGCCAGCCAGCCATGAGCAGCCAGAGCCGCCAGCCAGCCATGAGGAGCCATAGCCGCCAGCCAGCCATGAGCAGCCAGAGCCGCCAGCCAGCCATGAGCAGCCAGAGCCGCCAGCCAGCCATGAGCAGCCAGAGCCGCCAGCCAGCCATGAGCAGCCAGAGCCGCCAGCCAGCCATGAGCAGCCAGAGCCGCCAGCCAGCCATGAGCAGCCAGAGCCGCCAGCCAGCCATGAGCAGCCAGAGTCGCCAGCCAGCCATGAGCAGCCAGAGTCGCCAGCCAGCCATGAGCAGCCAGAGTCGCCAGCCAGCCATGATCCGCCAGAGTCGCCAGCCAGCCATGATCCGCCAGAGTCGCCAGCCAGCCATGATCCGCCAGAGTCGCCAGCCAGCCAGGATCCGCCAGAGTCGCCAGCCAGCCAGGATCCGCCAGAGTCGCCAGCCAGCCAGGATCCGCCAGAGTCGTCAGCCAGCCAGGATCCGCCAGAGCGGGTAGTGACTATGGTGGAGGGGGGTCCACGTCCCGCACCCGAGCCGCCGCCATAGGAAGGCCCACCCGGACCCTCCCCTTCTGTGTCAGGTTTTGCGGCCGGAGTCCGCACCTTTGGGGGGGGGGGGGTACTGTCACACCCTGGCCTCTGTTATATTGATTTTCTTTATTAGTTTAGTTAGGTCAGGGTGTGACATGGGATGTTTGTGTGTTTTGTCTAGTTTAGGGTGTGTGTATTGTTTAGGGGGTTTTGTATAGTGTATGGGGTTGTGTTAAGTAGAGAGGTTTAGGAAAGTCTATGGTTGCCTGGTTTGGTTCTCAATCAGAGACAGCTATTTATTGTTGTCTCTGATTGGGAGCCATATTTAAGGCAGCCATAGGCTTTAGGTGATTGTGGGTAATTGTCTATGTCTAACGTTAGTAGCTGTGTGTGCACCTTCGTTTGTAGCTTCACGTTCGTGGTTTATTGTTTTTGTATTAGTTTGTATAGTGTTCGTTTCGTCTTCGTCTCCAATAAAAGAAGATGTATTCATATCACTCTGCGTTTTGGTCCGATCCATGCTCCTCCTCAGACGAGGAGGAGAACGAACGTGACACCCGCCTTATCTCAGCTCACTCATCACCATAGCAACACCCACCTGTAGCACGCGCTCCAGCAGGTATATTTCACTGGTCTTCCCCAAAGCCAACACTTTCTTTGGCCGCCTTTCCTTCCAGTTCTCTGCTGCCAATGACTGGAACAAATGGCATAAATCACTGAAGCTGGAGTCTTATATCTCCCTCACTAACTTTAAGCATCAGCTGTCAGAGCAGCTTACCGATCACTGTACCTGTACACAGCCAATCTGTAAATAGCACACCGAAATACCTCATCCCCGTATTCTTATTCATCCTCTTGCTCTTTTGCTCCCCAGTATCTCTACTTGCACATCATCATCTGCACATCTATCACTCCAGTGTTAATGCTAAATTGTAATTATTTCGCCTCTATTGCCTATTTATTGCCTTACCCCCCTACTCTTCTACATTTGCACACACTGTACATACGTAGAAAAATCGTTCTTTCTTTTGTGTTATTGACTGTACGTTTGTTTATGTGTAACTCTGTTGTTGTTTTTGTCGCACTGCTTTGCTTTATCTTGGCCATGTCGCAGTTGTAAATGAGATGTGTTGGGTCATCGTCCTGTTAAAAAACAAATGATAGTCCCACTAAGCGCAAACCAGATGGGATGGCGTATCGCTGCAGAATGCTGTGGTGGCCATGCAGGTTAAGTGTGACTTGAGTTCTAAATAAATCACAGACAGTGTCACCAGCAAAGCACACCCACACCATCACACCTCCTCCTCCATGCTTCACAGTGGGAACCACACATGCGGAGATCATTGTTTCACCTACTCTGCGTCTCCCAACGACACGGCGGTTTGAACCAAAAATCTCAAATTTTGACTCATCAGACCAAAGGACAGAGTTCCATCCATTTAATGTCCATTGCTCGTGTTTCTTGGCCCAAGCACGTCTCTTATTATTATTGGTGTCCTTTAGTAGTGTTTTTTTGCAGCAATTTGACCATGAAGGCCTGATTCACGCAGTCTCCTCTGAACAGTTGATGTTGAGATGTGTCTGCTACTTGAACTCTGTGAAGCATTTATTTGGGCTGCAATCTTAGGTGCAGTTTACTCTCATGAACTTGGCCTGGGTCTTCCTTTCCTGTGGCGGTCCTCATGAGAGCCAGTTTCATCACTTTATGCACTTGATGGTTTTTGCGACTGCACTTGAAGAAACTTTCAAAGTTTTTTCAAATTTTCCGCATTGACTGACCTTAAAGTAAGGATGGACTGTCATTTCTCTTTGCTTATTTTAGCTGTTCTTGCCATAATATGTAATTGGTCTTTCACCAAATAGTAAATTAACAGGCACCACTGTTAATTGAAATGCATTCCAGGTTGAAATGCACCTCATGAAGCTGGTTGAGAGAATCCCTAGAGTGTGCAAAGCTGTCATCAAGGCAAAGAGTGGCTACTTTGAAGAATCTAAAATATAATATATATTTTGATTTGTTTAACACTTTTGGTTACTATATATATATACATATACATATAAAATACCCTGTTAAAACATGGATTTAGAACTGAAAGGTCTGGGGATCCAGTCAACCCTTATCACATAACTTAACCTCACCTCCAGATATCCGCCCACCCAGCCACAACAGGGGAAAAAAGCCATAGAAGGAGGGATCAGAAGAAGGCCGGGCCAACCCAGCGGTCCCTGGAAACTTCTCAGTTCTCCATCACGATCGCAAGCCTCTAAATTAGCAGAATGCTTCCCAGTCCCCTCCCACTCACAAGGCAGGCAATATGCTTGGTCTCATCTTTACTAGAGGCTGTTCACCTGCTAATCTCATGGCGAACCCCGTGGTCACTAATTTGTTTCCTTTTCTGCCTCCCTTTCCTCCAACCGTAGCCACTCAGCCACTACCCAGATGGCCATGCGCTGTCGCAATCTTCACTCTCTCTCTCCCACAACTCTCTCCTCTTTTATCCCATCATCTCTTCTGCTAAATCCTTCTCCCTCCTGTCTCCTGATTCTGCCTATTCAACCCTACTATCCTTCGTTTCCGCATCCTATGACTCGCACTATCTCCTTTCCTCCCGGCCGGCAAAGCCCTCCCCTCCTGCTCTGTGGCTGAGTGACTCATTGCGAGCTTACAGAATAGGGCTGCGGGCAGCTGAGCGAATATGGAGGAAATCTAAACTTCCGGACGGCCCTATCTTCCTTTCACTCCCCCCTCTCTTCCTCTGTATCCATCGCTAAAGCCACGTTCTATCACTCTAAATGTCAAACTTCTACCTCTAACTAGGATACTATTTTCCACCTTCTCCTCCTCCCTCCTTAAACCTCCACCCCCTCCCTCCTCCCTCTCTGCGGACGACTTTGTCAACCACTTTGAAAATTAGGTTGACGACATCTGTTCCTCATTCACCAAAGACTATTGAATTCTCTGGTCCCACTCACACATAACTACCCTATGCCTTGATCTCTTTCTACCCTCTCTCTCCAGATGAAATCCTGCACCTAGTGAGGTCCGGCTGCCCGACAACCTGCCCGCTCAACTCCATCCCTTGCTCCCTTTTTACATTTAAAAATGCTTTATATTAATTTGTTTTTTAAATATTTTTTTATTATTTCACCTTTATTTAACCAGGTACGCTAGTTGAGAACAAGTTGTCATTTGCAACTGCTACCTGGCCAAGATAAAGCATAGCAGTTAGCAGACACATACAACAACACAGAGTTACACATGGAATAAACAAAACATACAGTCAGTAATACAGTAGAAAAAAGAAAACAGTGAGTGCAAATGACGTAAGATAAGGGAGTTAAGGCAATAAATAGGCCATGGTGGCAAAGTAATTACAATATAGCAGTTAAATACTGGAATGATAGATTTGCAGAAGATTAATGTGCAAGTATAGATACTGGGGTGCAAAGGAGCAAGATAAATAAATAAATACAGTATGGGGATGAGGTAGTTGGATGGGCTGTTAACAGATGAGCTATGTACAGGTGCAGTGATCTGTGAGCTGCTCTGACAGCTGGTGCTTAAAGATAGTGAGGGAGATATGAGTCTCCAGCTTCAGTGATTTTTGCAGTTCGTTCCAGTCATTGGCAGCACAGAACTGGAAGGAAAGGCGGCCAAAGGAGGAATTGGCTTTGGGGGTGACCAGTGAGATATACCTGCTGGAGCGTGTGCTATGAGTGGGTGCTGCTATGGTGACCAGTGAGCTGAGATAAGGCGGGGCTTTACCTAGCAGAGACTTGTAGATGACCTGGAGCCAGTGGGTTTGAGTATGAAGCGAGGGCCAGCCAACGAGAGCATACAGGTCGCAGTGGTGGGTAGTATATGGAGCTTTGGTGACAAAACGGAGGGCACTGTGATAGACTGCATCCAGTTTGCTGAGTAGAGTGTTGGAGGCTATTTTATAAATGACATCGTCGAGGATCGGTAGGATGGTCAGTTTTACGAGGGTATGTTTGGTAGCATGAGTGAAAGATGCTTTGTTGTGAAATAGGAAGCCGATTCTAGATTTAATTTTGGACTGGAGATACTTAATGTGAGTCTGGAAGGAGAGTTTACAGTCTAACCAGACACCTAGGTATTTGTAGTCCACATATTAAATGTTGGAGCCGTCCAGAGTAGTAATGCAGGTGCGGGCAGTGATCGGTTGAAGAGCATGCATTTAGTTTTACTTGCATTTAAGAGCAGTTGGAGGCCACGGAAGGAGAGTTGTATGGCATTGAAGCTCGTCTGGAGGTTAGTTAACACAGTGTCCAAAGAAGGGCTAGAAGTATACAGAATGGTGTCGTCTGCATAGAGGTGGATCAGATAATCACCAGCAGCAAGAGCGACATCATTGATGTATACAGAGAAGAGAGTCGGCCCGAGAATTGAACCCTGTGGAACCCTGTATAGACTGCCAGAGGTCCGGACAACAGGCCCTCCGATTTGACACACTGAACTCTATCAGAGAAGTAGTTGGTGAACCAGGCGAGGCAATCATTTGAGAAACCAAGGCTGTTGAGTCTGCCAATAAGAATGTGGTGATTGACAGAGTCGAAAGCCTTGGCCAGGTCAATGAATACGGCTGCACAGTAATGTGTCTTATCGATGGTGGTTATGATATCATTTAGGACCTTGAGCGTGGCTGAGGTGCACCCATGACCAGCTCTGAAACCAGATTGCATAGCGGAGAAGGTACGGTGGGATTCGAAATAGTCTGTAATTTGTTTGTTAACTTGGCTTTCGAAGGCCTTAGAAAGGCAGGGTAGGATAGATATAGGTCTGTAGCAGTTTCGGTCTAGAGTGTCTCCCCCTTTGAAGAAGGGGATGACCGCGGCAGCTTTCCAATCTTTGGGGATCGATAAGAGGTTGAACAGGCTAGTAATAGGGGTTGCAACAATTTCGGCAGATTATTTTAGAAAGAGAGGGTCCCGAATGTCTAGCCCGGCTGATTTGTAGGGCTCCAGATTTTGCAGCTCTTTCAGAACATCAGCTATCTGGATTTTGGTGAAGGAGAAATGGGGAGGCTTGGGCGAGTTGCTGTGGGGAGTGCATGGCCAGCCGTAGAAAAATGCTTATTGAAATTCTCAATTATAGTGGATTTATCAGTGGTGACAGTGTTTCCTAGCCTCAGTGCAATGGGCAGCTGGGAGGAGGTGCTCTTATTCTCCATGGACTTTAGTGTCCCCAAACTTTTTTGGGAGTTTGTGCTACAGGATGCACATTTCTGCTTGAAAAAGCTAGCCTTAGCTTTCCTAACTGCCTGTGTATATTGGTTCCTAACTTCCATGAAAAGTTGCATATCACGGGGCTATTCGTTGCTAATGCAGAACGCCACAGGATGTTTTTGTGCTGGTCAAGGGCAGTCAGGTCTGGAGAGAACCAAGGGCTATATCTGTTCCTGGTTCAAAATTTTTTGACAGGGGCATGCTTATTTAAGTTGGTGAGGAAGTCATTTTTAAAGAATGACCAGGCATCCTCTACTGACGGGATGATGTCAATATCCTTCCAGGATACCCGGGCCAGGTAAATTAGAATTAGAAAGGCCTGCTCTCTGTTTTAGGGAGCAGTGATGAAGGGTGGTCGTTTGACCGCGGACCCATTACAGATGCAGGCAATGAGGTAAGTGATCGCTGAGATCTTGTTTGAATACAGCAGAGGTGTATTTGGAGGGCAAGTTGGTTAGGATGATATCTATGAGAGTGCCCGTGTTTACGGATTTGGGGTTGTACCTGGTGGGTTCATTGATAATTTGTGTGAGATTGAGGGCATCAAGTATAGATTGTAGGATGGCTGGGGTGTTAAGCATGTCCCAGTTTAGGTCACCTAGCAGCACGAGCTCTGAAGATAGATGGGGGGCAATCAGTTCACATAGTGTCCAGGGCACAGCTGGGGGCAAAGGGTGGTCTATAGCAAGCGGCAACGGTGAGAGACTTGTTTCTGGAAAGGTGGATTTTTAAAAGTAGAAGCTCGAATTGTTTGGGTACAGACATGGATAGTAAGACATAACTCTGCAGGCTATCTCCGCAGTAGATTGCAACACTTTTTACTTTAGTTTATTTAGTAAATATTTTCTTAACTTTCTGAAAACTGCATTGTTGGTTAAGGGCTTGTAAGAGGGCTCGTCCATTTATTTATATGTACATATTCTTATTCCCTCCCTTTACATTGTGTGTATAAGGTAGTTGTTGTGGAATTGTAAGATTACTTGTCAGATATTACTGCACTGTCAGAACTAGAAGCACAAGCATTTCGCTACACATCTGCTAACCATGTGTATGAGACCAATACAATTTGATTTGAAGTAGGCATTTCACGGTAAGGTCCTCACCTGTTGTATTCGGCGCATGTGACAAATGCAATTTGATTTGATTCTCCAGACCATCTCTGAAGACCTTCTCCTATTCCTCACTTCCCTCATCAACTCATCCCTGACCACTGGTTTTGTCCCCTCCGACTTCAAAATGGCCCGAGTTTGTCCCCTCTGATGTCAAAAACTACAGACAGGTATCCCTTCTTTCTTTTTTTCCAAAACACTTGAGCGTGCTGTCTCTGACCAAATCTCTCGTTATCTATCTCAGAACGACCTTTTTGACCCTAACCAGTCAGGCTTCAAGACGGGTCACTTAACTGAGATTGCACTTCTCTGTGTCACGGAGGCTGACTCTCTCTCCTCTGTTCTCATCCTCCTAGATCTATCCGCTGCCTTTGACACCGTGAACCATCAGATCCTCCTCTCCACCCTCTCAGGGCTGGGTGTCTCAGACTCTGCACACTCTTGGATTGCATCCTACCTGGCAGGACGCTCCTACCGGTTGACATGGAGAGGATCTGTGTCTGCACCACATACTCTCACTACTGGTGTCCCCCAGGGCTCGGTTCTAGGCCCTCTCCTCTTCCCACTATACACCAAGTCACTCGGCTCCATCATATCCTCACATGGTCTCTCCTACAATTGCTATGCGGATGACATTCAACTACTTTTCTCCTTCCCTGTTCTGACACCCAGGTGGCGGCACGCATCTTTGCGTGCCTGGCAGATATCTCAGCTTGGATGTCGGCTCACCATCTCAAGCTCAACCTCGACAAGACGGAGATACTCTTCCTCCCGGGAAAGGCCTGCCTGCTCCAAGACCTCTCCATCACAGTTGACAACTCCACAGTGTCCCCCTCCCAGAGTGCAAAGAACCTTGGTGTGACCCCGGACAACACCCTGTCGTTTTCTGCAAACATCAAAGCAGGTTCATACTTTACAACATCCGTAGAGTACGACCCTACATCACACAGGAAGCAGCGCAGGTACTAATCCAGGCACTCGTCATCTCCCGTCTGGACTACTGCAACTCGCCTGCAACTTATCCAGAACGCTGCCTGGTGTTCAACCGTCCCAAATTATCCTATGTCACCCTAGCTTTCCCCTGAGGCTATAACTGCCCATCTTCTGAAAACATCTGAAATCCTACTTCTTCAAAGAGTATCTTAAATAATCCCACAGCACCCCCCCCCCCCACCCTCCCTTTGGTGAATTAACACCTACACTTTACACTTTTTCCTGTTAATTGCTCTGACTTTGCTGATAGCTAATGTACTTACTATGACTGTGATATGTGGTTGTCCCTCCTAGCTATTTTAAGATGAATGCACTGAATGCAAGATGAATGTAGACTACAGACTACAGTGATGTCAGCAGAACAGATTGAGCACATATAGGAGATGCTTTGAGAGTGTGATCTGCTCGTTAAGAAAACATTCATTAACGCAGACGGATAGGGTATTCTTATCACTGCAATAAACGTCCAAGGATATTCCATCACCATTTGCAGAGGTGTGTAACCCTGAGGAAAATGGCTGACTATTTATTTGCTCAAGCTGGTGCTAGCCTTTATCTGACGCTTGCGGTCTGCCCCCACCACCAGCCCTGAGACTACGTCTGGCCGCAAACAATACTTCTACACCAGCTGTAAAATCACAGGTTGGTGAAGCTACAGTGCTTTGTTTTACACAATTCACTTTGATGAGGGACAGTGTGGCTGAAACATTAGCCTGATCACTGAGGAGGAAGAAGTGGTGTGTGGGAGTTCCTCTCTAATTATTCCCTGTGTCCTCCTCTCTCTCTACCACAGCTGAAGCCTTGTCTCTCAGGTGGGAGGATAACGTCCTCAGTATTGGGGCTCAGAGGAGTTTCCAAAGTCAACCACACACAGGCAGCCTCACAGCAAATGCAAATCAGATTAACTGAGCTGTATGAGTTATTACAAGCCCAGAATAACATTGTTTTGTTCAAATCTGTGATGGATTGCATCTGGCCCCACTGTAATGACTCTAAAGTTCTCCATTAATGAGCTGGGTTTAAACAGGGTTCCATTCCCCCGCCCCTAACCACAGAACATGATCTCTGCTAGTTGATTATGGAGGAAATCCATGGAGCTGTAATCAGCAGGTAGTCTCCTGATCCACATTGATCTATGGGTGATTACTGTACTAACGCCCAGCCAAAACCAAATTCAGTAGTGCTGATTTGGAGGACTGATTGACTCTGTTATTCAAGCCTGGCATACACAAGGGTTTCCAGAGGAAGTTCCACATAAACATCTTTGTATAGGTTAATGTACTACTAACTAACAACACACTAAACACAATTTTCTTTTTTATAAATATGGGAAGTTGTAATTGCAAATCCCATAGAGTTTTGAATTGACTTCTCACCCTTAGTTCCCTTGGGCTCCAGGTGCCAACCATGTCTCTTCACCTAATGCACCTGCCAGACTGAAGCCCTTATGCCCAAATGTGCCAACGTGTGCGTTAACATGTCAGCCTTCCCAGTGTGAAAACAGGTTTGAATAAGCCCTCTTTTGTTATGAACCTGGCAGCACCCAGCTAACAACAAACGTTACCACAACTTTAAAGAACGTTCCCTTAAGAGTCTCATTAGGTCATTAACTAGTGATTTCATAGGAATGTTCCCAAGAACGTGGTTACCATGTTCTCGGAACTGAAGATATTAATGTTCTAGACATGTTTCATGGGAATGATGCAAGAACACTTATGCGTCCCCAAAAATTTCATTACACATCATGACTTGTTACTGTTGCCGAGCCATTCTAGGCCCTGATTGGTGAACCACTGATGCATTCATAGCTATTTTTCTGTTGGCTAGGATAGGGATACACACACACCAGTTGCGGTCAGTGCCGTGTAAGATGAGGGAGGACATTTTTTTTTCATGAGCATGGCCTTATTTATATTACAGCATATTGGATGACTGTCATTCATATTCCATTCACCCAGTTAAATGTAACAGTGATAGGTTTAGGCTTCTACAGGATACTCAAATGTTCCTTATCCCCATCATGAGGATGCTACAACCTAGCCTATGAATGAAGGTTTACAACGTAGGTGCACACAGGTCAAGAGACAAATTTGAGGTGACAGACAGTGACAGATGAACAGAGAGTGATATTCAATACCACCTTGAACACTCTTGCCTGCATCTAGCTGATATAGGTTGTAATCATTAGTCCAACAGTTGCAAACAAGAGTTTCTATTGGACAAATTCAGGTATGTTTATCCCGTTTTTTTCCCATTAGTTTCTGTTTAAGAGTTTTTTCCCCCAACAGAATCAGCGGGATGAATACACAGTTCAGATTCAGCCACGTTGTATTCCTTCTCGCATCTATGTGCTCTCCTCCTCTCACCTCCTCCTCTCATCTCTTCCCTTCGCTTGTGGACTTCAATGCACAACACATCAGCTGTATGTGACCAGGCGAAAAAAAACTTTCCAAACCAAACCGCTACACACAGCCTACATCGTTGTCACCATTTTAGCTAAAGTAACGTCATAGTCAGCATAGCTAATAGAACTAACACGTTAGTAAACCTGCTACAATCATGCAGTAACATTACAGTGGACAGCCAGTAAGCAGTTACACCAGCGGGCCCCGGTGGAAATAAATGAGTAATACCAAAAGCTTACCTTGACTTGGAAGAGTTCCAGTGTTGTGTTGGAAAGTCATAGCCAGCTAGCTAACATAGCATCCCTGTCACGCTGTTGTATATGATTCGGGAGACAGACGGAGGAATGCGTAATAGTTTTTTTTATTAAGCACAAATTACGTCGTGCCGTGTAAAGGCACGGGGACGAAGACCAAACAAACACGTAACAAAACACAGGCTAGAAACCCAAAACAAAAGAGCAAGGAGTACCTCGAATAAATAACACATGCACACAATGATTAACACACGGGGCGAGACTTGTAATCATCTGCGCAATCCACAAAGGCACGAAAGCCAAAACACACAGCACAGGTACTCACACGCACCAACGGACATAGTAACAATAATCGACCGCCCAATGGAAACCAAATGGCACATATACAAACACAATCAGTGGGAATAGGGGCCAGGTGTGCGTAATGAAAGTTCCGGAGGGATCCGTGACAATCCCTCTGTTTGAGCAGGGTGTTTCAGTAGGCTAAACTAGCTAGCTGCATTTGCTAGCTATGTAAGTGGAACTGAAATTGAAAAAAAATGAAGAAATCTCTCTCTCTCTCTCTCTCTCTGTCTTGCTTCTCCTTAATTTTGGAAGAAATGTATTTGTTCAAAACTGTTCAGCTATTGTCTTTCGCTCTCTTTCAGTCAACCAATCAACACATTTTATACACTGCAGTACTAGATTAATTCCCTGATCCTTTGTTTGGGTGGACAACAAGTCAGTTCATGCTGCAAGAGCTCTGATGGGCTGGAGGAGATCCTCAGGAAGTTGTCATAATTACTGTGTAAGTCTATGGAAGGGGGTGAGAACCATGAGCCTCCTAGGTTTTGTATTGAAGTCAATGTACCCAGAAGAGGACGGAAGCTAGCTGTCCTCCGGCTACACCATGGTCCTACTCTACAGAGTGCTGTTGAGGCTACTGTAGAGCTTCTTTGCAAGATAGTGTGTTTTGATCAATTATTTGGTTACGTGATTATATTTAGTATAGTTTTTATGTTTTACCATTTCAATTTGAATTAAATTCACTGAGGAGGATGGTCCTCCCCTTCCACATCTGAGGAGCCTCCACTGTCACACACATAGTGCTTTTAACATAGTGTTTTCAACTTACATATGACACACCTTGGGACTAAAATGTTCTATCTGCAAAAAAATTATTCTGAGATAATTGGGTTTAATAAAGTTAAGAAAGTTCCGGTTTGAAAGGTGTCAGCAATTTGTATCTTATATTATTTTGAACTTAACAACATGAATTGGGGTAATTAGAGTACTATATATACAGTTCAAGTCGGAAGTTTACATACACTTAGGTTTGAGTGATTAAAACTCGTTTTTCAACCACTCCACAAATTTCTTGTTAACAAACTATAGTTTTGGCAAGTCGGTTAGGACATCTACTTTGTGCATGATACAAGTCATTTTTCCAACAATTGTTTACAGGCAGATTATTTCACTTATAATTCACTGTATCACAATTCCAGTGGGTCAGAAGTTTACATACATTAAGTTGACTGTGCCTTTAAACAGCTTGGAAAATTCCAGAAAATGATGTCATGGCTTTAGAAGCTTCTGATAGGCTAATTGACATCATTTGAGACATCATCAATTTAATGTGTACCTGTGGATATATTTCAAACCTTCAAACTCAGTGCCTCTTTGCTTGACATCATGGGAAAATCCAAATAAATCAGCCAAGACCTCAGAAAAAAACTTGTAGATCTCCACAAGTCTGGTTCATCCTTGGGAGCAATTTCCAAATGCCTGAAGGTACCACGTTCATCTGTACAAACAACAGTATGCAAGTACAAACACCATGGGACCACGCAGCCGTCATACTGCTCAGGAAGGAGACGCGTTCTGTCTCCTAGAGGTGAACATACTTTGGTGCGAAAAGTGCAAATCAATCCCAGAACAACAGCAAAGGACCTTGTGAAGATGCATGAGGAAACAGGTACAAGGTATCTATATCCACAGTAAAATGAGTCCTATATCGACTTAACCTGAAAGACCGTTCAGCAAGGAATAAGCAACTGCTCCAAAACCGCCATAAAAAAAGCCAGACTATGGTTCGCAACTGCACATGGGGACAAAGATCGTACTTTTTGGAGAAATGTGGTCTGGTCTGATGAAACAAAAATAGAACTGTTTGGCCATAATGACCATCGTTATGTTTGGATGAAAAAGGGGGACGCTTGCAACCCGAAGAACACCATCCCAACCGTGAAGCACGGGGGTGGCAGCATCATGTTGTGTGGGTGCTTTTCTGCAGGAGGGACTGGTGCACTTCACAAAATAGATTGCATCATGAGGATGGAAAATTATGTGGATATATTGAAGCAACATCTCAAGACATCTATCAGGAAGTTAAAGCTTGGTCACAAATGAGTCTTCCAAATGGACAATGACCCCAAGCATAATTCCAAAGTTGTGGCAAAATGGCTTAAGGACAACAAAGTCAAGGTATTGGAGTGGCCATCACAAAGCCCTGACCTCAATCCTATAGATAATTTGTGGGCAGAACTGAAAAGCATGTGCGAGCAATGAGCCCTACAAACCTGACTCAGTTACACCAGCTCTGTCAGGAGGACTGGGCCAAAATTCACCCAACTTATTGTGGGAAGCTTGTGAAAGGCTACCCGAAACGTTTGACCCAAGTTAAACAATTTAAAGGCAATCCTACCAAATACTAATTGAGTGTATGTAAACTTTTGACCCACTGGGAATGTGATGAAAGAAATAAAAGATGAAATAAATAATTCTCTCTACTATTATTCTGACATTTCACATTCTTAAAATAAAGTGGTGATCCTAAACTGACCTAAAACAGGGAATTTTTACTAGGATTAAATGTCAGGAATTGTGGAAAACTGAGTTGAAATGTATTTGGCTAAAGTGAAATTTTGACAAAAATACAGAACTTTATAGTCCCAAGCTCTTGATTCTGAAAGTAATGTACAGGTTTCTTGAAAAGTAACTAATGATTTTACAATATCTGAAAACAGTAACTCTTTATATTACTCTGTTACTCATACAAGTAATATATTACTGTAATATATCACTGGTCCCGAATGATTCTGTTGCAATTCGTCTATTTTTCCACATTACAACTTGGAGATGGAACTATGTGTTGTGCATTGTTTTGGTATACCTGGTATCCTCATTGCTTAAATGGCAAATGTGAGAAAGTACAGGCATAAATATACTATATATATTTCTGATATTCTGAGAATATAGCAACCATGTTCTGGGTATGTCTCTAACAGAAGCAACACTACCACTTGGACCGTGTTTGGGCAACAAATTATGAATGATACAGACAGAAATGCAATGACGAGAGGTGATGTGATTCCTTATCAGAGACATGTTTTTTCTACATGGTATATGTGATGTGGATTTCAAAAAGGCGATGCTCAGCTATCTAGAATTCTACTGATTGCCGTCTTTCAATGAGAAACTAATTTAAATTGTATAAAATAGGTGTATTGTAAGTGTTGCCAAATAATGACATTGGCATAGACTGAGTGTACAAAACATTAGGAACACCTCCCTAATATTGAGTTTCACCCCCTTTTGCCCTCAGAACAACCTACATTTGTCGGGGCATGGACTCCACAAGCTGCCGAAAGTATTCCACAGGGATGCTGGCCCATTTTGACTCCAATGCTTCCCACAGTTGTGTCAAGTTGGCTGGATGTCCTTTGTGTGGTGGACCATTCTTGATACACACGGGAAACTGTTGAGTGTGAAAAAGCCAGCAGCGTTGCAGTTCTTGACACACTCAAACCGGTGCATCTGGCACCTACTACCATACCTCATTCAAAGGCACTTAAATCATTTGTCTTGCCCATTCACCCTCTGAACAGCACAGATGGTGAATGTTAAGAACAAATTGTTATTTACCATGACGGCCTACTTGTAAAGCCCCCCCAGCCAACCCAGACAATGCTGGGCCAATTGTGCGCCTCCCAATCACAGCCAGTTGTGATACAGCCTGGGATCAAACTCAGGACTATAGTGATGCCTCTAGCACTGTGATGCAATGCCTTAGACCGCTGCGGCACTTAGGAGGCCACAAACCATGTCTCAATTGTCTCAAGGCTTAAAATGACTTCTTTAACCTGTCTTCTCCACGTCATCTACACTAATTGAAGTGGATTTTACCAGTGACATCAATAAGGGATCATAGCTTTCACCTGGATTCACCTGGTCAGTCTATGTCATGGAAAGAGCAGAGTGTAATGTTTTGTACACTCAGTGTATTTGATCCCTGTGCACGAAACCTTTTATGTGTTTTTAGAGTCTTTTTGGTTTACTTGATGTTCTGACAGTTCCCAAGCTCCAAGGTTTTCTTTTATTAATATCTTTACCTCTTACTGTACACACTCTACGTACAATAAATGCATCTTTGTTAGAGCTCTGTTGTAGTCCTCCACAGGAAGGTTCACTGGAAATCCTACTCTGCCTGCATATGAAAGGGGACATGCCCCATGTCCACAGCTGTTTAGTTAGATGTGTGTAAAGAGTTTTCTGTCATCAAGTACCTATGCCTTACGCATCAGAATTAATATTGACTTAGTTGTTTGTTCTCAATCAAATGCTATCTGCTCTAGGATTGACCTCATAAGAGCTAGTTGGTGTGCATACACACGTATACAGTGCAGGATGCAATAGGTCGTGGGCCTTTGTTAAGTATAATATGCTTCAACTCGAACCCCATCATGCATTAAGCCTAGCAAATACACTGCTGACGAAATGTAACACGGCAGATTTTCACAGTCAATTAGAGTCCCTGTCCAATAGGCAGACTTCATGCTGAGTTTGCTATCATTCAGGCTGTATGTTGGTGCTTACTCAGCCGCACATTAAGACAACAGGAGCTGTCTGACTCTCACCTGATAAATGCTCTCTATGGGACATCTCTGTGGGACGTCTCAGTGGGACGTCAGTGGAGAGGCAGAGATGGGTTAGCTGCGACCCAGAGTGTTTGTGTAACGAGGCCTATATGAAACTGAGCAGTCTCTGATGAGGGGTGGGTGGAGGGAGCTAGACTTCATGATGATAAATGGCTCCTCGCAGGGCCTCTGTGACTGGAGGACTGATGCATTTGCACCACTTTGGAGACCCTGGCCCAGAGTTCACTCAATGACAAGGTTGAAGGCTACGGTGTGTTATTCTTAGATTATCCACCTTTCCCCTAGGGCACTTTACCATGTCTCTACCCGCCAAGCTACACCGTTGAGAACCACATATCCAAATAATGAGCTGTGAAGGCAGGGTGCCTACTCTGGTACTCGGCTACACTTCAATCCAAAAATGTGCATTGATGATGTTTTCTCACTAAATGTAACTATTTCTTATGGCTGGAGTTACAATGTAAACCACACAGTGCTAATTCATCTTCCTGCAGGCCCAACTTTCTCACACACCCCGGGTGATTTATTGTCCCTAGTGATGAATGACATACAAAGATACTGTCATTGTAGAGCTAGCACATTGAACCCCTATCCCCTCCACCAGTTAGCCATGTAGTTCCCTTACCTAGGAGAAGCAGCTCTATGCAGTTCCACTTCCTCTTTCCTGACCTCTCTAGAGGAGGTGGACTGTGTTATGTAAGGCAGGCCTGGGAGGGTTTTACCCAGGAAGCCATCTCTGCACTGGTAGACTCTGTCTGCACTAAACTTACAGGGTTTTGCAACTGCAGGGGATCCTTGACTTTGGCGATGTCATTTACAAAATAGCCTCCAACACTCTACTCAGCAAACTGGATGTAGTCTATCACAGTGCCATCCGTTTTGTCACCAAAGCCCTATATACTACCCACCAGTGCGACCTGTATGCTCTCGTTGGCTGGCCCTCGCTACATATCCGTCACCAAACCCACTGGCTCCAGGTCATCTATAAGTCTTTGCTAGGTAAAGCCCCGCCTTATCTCAGCTCACTGGTCACCATAGCAACACCCACCCGCAGCAGCGTGCGTTGCACTGGTCACCCCCAAAGCCAACACTTCCTTTGGCCGCCTTTCCTTCCAATTCTCTGCTGCCAATGACTGGAACGAATTGCAAAAATCTCTGAAGCTGGAGTCTTATATCTCCCTCTCTAACTTTAAGCTTCAGCTGTCTGTACCTGTACACAGCCAATCTGTAAATAGCACACCCGACTCCCTCAACCCCATATTATTACTTACCCTCTTGCTCTTTTGCTCCCCAGTATCTCTACTTGCACATCATCATCTGCACATCTGTCACTCCAGTATTAATGCGAAATTGTAATTATTTTCACCTCTAGGGCCTATTTTTTGCCTGCCTCCCTACTCTTCTACATTTGCACACACTGTACATACGTAGAAAAATCTTTCTTTCTTTTGTGTTATTGACTGTACGTTTGTTTATGTGTAACTCTGTTGTTGTTTTTGTCGCACTGCTTTGCTTTATCTTGGCCAGGTCGCAGTTGTAAATGAGAACTCGTTCTCAACTGGCCTACCTGGTTAAATAAAGGTGAAATAAAAATAAATAAAATAAAAAGGGGCTGCAAAGGGGGTGTTCTGGAAGTCTCCTAGGAAGTCATAGAATTGCCTGTGCAGTGCAGTGTGTTTAGTGCAGTGTTTTTATTTTACAATAGGTACGTCAATATTAGTTCCCTAACCAAGGGCCCTTATGACTTTTATTTACTGTTTTTCTTCTCATCTTTTTTCTTCAGGTCACTTTGACACCAGGACTTCACTCTGCCCTAACATACACCCACCATCAACAGAATGCATAATTAGCATAATGTCACCTTTGTGGTGGAAGAATGCAATTTGCTCTATCCAAATGTAGCAGTGTAATTTGGGTGCTGCACTGTGATGTCCTGGGAGTGTCTGTTAGAACAAACAAGCGTGAGCTGTGGGCAGAGCTGTGTGCTGCAGTTCAAACTTTGTATGATATGTTGGTGCTGATAAGGCTCTGAGAGAACAGCAGTGCCTACCCTCTCACGGTAATTACAAACACAGAGCAATGCGCCGATTATGTAATCCCAGCTGTTGCACACGAACTGCTCCACTCAAACACTCTTTCATCTGGTCAGGCTGGCTGGCCAGACCATGGCTAGTTCCACAGTGGTACATGCAGAACTGTACAACTGACATGGCATGGAACTAGTGTTTGTAGTCACTGTACTGCTTTAGTTCCCTCAATCATTACTATGTCATGGTGAGTCGCTTCTATGAGTTCCCCATATACAGTACACAGCAGTGAGAACATGAATGCCCTACAGGTGTGTCAGCTCCTCAACATTAAAATAAAATAAAAAAACTATAAAGGCTTTACTAGGGATTCATAACTTTAATGTCTCCAGTGCATTAAGATGTCCACGAAAAGTTATCATTTGCCCTCTAAAAATGTTGTTTAGGGTAAATGTGTTTCTGTAGACACAACACAGTACTTGTGGTAACAAGTGTTCATTGGTCAGCTCGTGTCACTCTCTCCCCTACCAACCAACCACCCCCCCCCCCCCCCTCCCCGCCCCCTCGCCCTCACCCCATCCTCAGCCTTACCCCGAGCCTGGGAGCGGAATTCTGGGAACATTTTTCCATGTGAAATGCCGAGGTCCAGTGGAGGGGTGTGACGCCGCTGCATTGTTCGAGCAGCAAAAAGGAACCGCTTGTGATGAGGCCAATTCCTGTTGGTCCCAAAAAAAACAGCCACTTTCTCACACCAGCTTCCTTCCTCATTGGACAGCACAAAACAATCCCAGACTGTCCAAATGAGCAGAGAGAGAGAGAGAAAGAGAGGTGGAGGGATAGAGAGAGAGGTGGAGAGATAGAGATGTTTGCTATCAGTTTGGGCAGAGAGTTTATCAGTAGCACCTCTGTAATCTATTGGATCCACCTGATACTGACACCACAACGGTAGAGGGGAATTAGCCCTTTATCAGTCAGCACAGACCCCAACAAACACAGTGTTCCATTTTAGTGCTGCAAGCAACCCTAGTGACCAGCAGGCAGTGGCAAGCGGTTCTTATCTCCACTGGTGGTAGGAAAACACACCACATGATGTCAATGCTCAGAGGATTGTATAGCTATCACAATTTGCCTTCCAGAAATCTCACCCCTTCACCTCCAACCATCTGGCTGATGCACTTTGCTTTTCATAGTAACCCAATGTTTTCAACATCATCCTGCTGTTTAGAAAAATTTACATCAATGATAGAAAGTTGGAAAAACAATAAGTGGATGCAGGTTATTGTTTGCCTGAGAACACTAGGAATTTGATGGTAACGTGCCCTTACACAGAGGAGGGTAGGCCTTCTCCTGGAAATTCTGGTGAGAGAGTGATAGAGGAGCTACAGATACGAGAGAGACAGAGAGCGAGAGAGAGGTTGAACTGATAGAGAGTGCAGGACTCAGGAAGCACCTGTCTGTGTGGCGGCCTGTGCGTTTATCTGACCCCGCTCACATCAGGGGGTTTCCTTGTTTACGTTAGCCCCCCCCCCGCTCCCAGTGGCCCAGCCCTCATTGGCTGCCCTGGGCCACTCCTTTTCCCACCACATTCATTGATCTTAAGAGAGTTCTGCACTTCCCTGCTTCTCCTTTCCCACTGTACTGACTGTAGGGAGAAATGTTTAGAGAGAGAGAGTAGAAGAGGTCTTATTCGAACCCCATGCCCCTACACCTCCTCTCCACATCCCTTGGCTCTCTTTCCACTGGCTAATGGATCTCTGCTCATCTCCCAAAGCCCCACGCGACCTCTCGCCTCTGTCCTCAGAAAGTAAACACAATGGCCTTAAGGACGGCTTCCCTTTTCCGCCTCTTCCCTATACTTGGTCTCAGTGAAAACAATCAATCAGACTGACTGATAGCCCTGATCTCTTTGTGCCTCCACTTGTCAGCTGTATTGCTCAACCCTTACCCAGTTGCAGTGATTTAAACAGCAATGAGGCTTTGTGTCCCAAAATCTGAATGGTTTCGTGGCAGTAGTAATACCATTGATGTCTGATGTCTATTTTCTCTCAATGAACAGTAGCACCATTTATGGGAAAGGTAATTGAATAGTATTTATACCGTGCTTCTACACCTGCATTGCTTGCTGTTTGGGGTTTTAGGCTGGGATTCTGTACAGTATTTTGAGATATCAGCTGATGTACGAAGGGCTATATAAATACATTTGATTTGATTTGATTTATAGAGCTGTTAGTCAGTGTTGTAGTCCCTTTAGTGTACTTGATGATGGCAAATTGCTGATTGTTGTCTCTCATGTAGATTACAGGTGCCGCTGGTAATTGGAAAAAGGATCAAGGAAATCAGGAGCCAAAAATCATTAACTATGTAAAGCAACCTCTGCAGATGTGATACTGTGTGTATTTGTATAGTGCAGCTGACTATGTGCATATAAATGTGCATTGGGATTTGCATGTGTCTCTTTTTGTGTGTGTATGCATTTTCTGTGTGTGTGTGTGTGTGTGTGTGTGTGTGTGTGTGTGTGTGTGTGTGTGTGTGTGTGTGTGTGTGTGTGTGTGTGTGTGTGTGTGTGTGTGTGCGTGTGTGTGTGTGAGAGAGCGAGAATACAGTATCTGTGAGTGTGCTTGCTTGCGAGGGTCCTTCTCTGCCCTACATGTCAGAGGAGATCTATTTATCCTGGCAGGGCCAGAGAGCCAGTGATGTCACGGGACCCGAGATGACGCTTGCTCGCAGCGCATGTCCAACGCGGAGGGCCTGCATCCTCTGTACTGTACCTACTGTACCTTTCCTTATCCTGACCCCATTTAGGCTGCACTAGCTTTGTCAAATCTAATGTCAGGCTGATAGACAGATAAACTGTCCTTATGATTGGTCTACATTACAGCTGCTCATATAGCCCCTCTGTAGCCAGTACGGAACACAGCTGAGCATACTGTCACGAACAGACCCCCCTCTCGGTCCCCTCAGCATGCACACTTCCCCTCCCCCTAGCCCACCACTCTCTCCCTCTTCCTCTATGTGGGGCGTTCCATGGCCTTTCAGAGGCCCTGCTTTCCTTACTATCTTGTTATCTCAGCAAGTGTTTCCTGAGTGCACCACTCTCCTCTGTGGGACATGGCATGGAGCTTGCGCTGTGTTACGTCCGAGGGGTGTTGTTCTCCCGCACTCCAAGCATTGTAAATGAGCTGGAAAGGATTTGTCAGACATGAGAATGGGGTTGAGGAGAGAGATAGAAAACAACATAGGGACAGAGCCCTGATGTACCCTGCCGTTGAACCATACCGCTCAGATATGGTAATGGTACTCTCTAATTGCTGCAATTCAGGCCATTAAGAAAAACATTATCCAGAGCCCCCAAATATAGGCCAATTTGATATAATTTTCTAATTTTATGCCTCCATGAGAACGTTTGAAACTGTTACTTGTTGTGAATGCCATATGGTTGGCATTTTCTATATTTGTCATCCCCTGAGACACTGCCTGAAATTATGCCATGTTTCAACTGCTGTTCAGTCCACTAGCCCAGTCCAGGCAGCTGAAATACTGCATAGTAATCCAATTTTTACAACGGCACTTTGAATTAATGCATAGTACTACTGAATGATAAGCATTTCTGACAGATTACTATTTCCCTCAAACATCTCACAGAACATTCCTTTCATGTATTTTGAATTTACACTTCTGATTGGTGACTGTTTATTTCTCACCTTTTCTACCATTGTCATGGCTTCATCCATGTCACATGATGAATGAGTCCAATATTTATTTAGCTTCAGTGAGGACCTCTCCTCTGTTAATTCCGTCACTGATTCCTATTGACCATCAACATGACCTTCTTTAATGAGAGAATTCCTGAAACAGAGGATGTCCACGCACATCCTGGCCCTTAATCAGTGCACGCAGGGAGTCTCACCTTCGCTGTGAAGGTCACATTTATAGTGGGGGTCGCACATCCTTCTGAGACACGACTCCCCATTCCTCCTAAAGAAACAGCAACACATGGCCTTGACATATAGGGGCCCAGGTTTAGTGTCTGCACCCCACATGTCCTCTCTGGACTGCTGCAGAACATTCTTCATTTGAAAAGTAGCTTGTGCCTTTCTCTGCTTTTCTGTCAGCCTCTTCTCTTCCCTAGGCTGTGTACATTCACTGGGTTCCCAATGTGATCTCAACCAGTGTTCCCATGGATGGGGCTGACCCCTTGGAGTCAGGGTGTGACGAGAAAATAAAGGTCTCCAAACATCTATGGGACCTGACAGAGGAGCAAAAAGGAGAACAACTGAGCCAGCTGGATCTCTCTCTGCTGCTAGCTACCTCATGCCATGTTAAACAGGGCTGGGAATGGCCTAAGTTGAGCCCTAAACCTTGGGATTGGCTCTGATATATATATGGACTTCCATCAATACTCTGCCTCACTTTTGATTTGAGGCCAAATAAAAAACAGTTGGAGCAGCCATTTTCTATAATTGCTTTGATAAGGAAATGTTGCAGTGCCAGGGAAAAGGACTTTGGCCAATGTCAGGAACATGAAATATGGCTCTGATTCACTAAGAAAACAACTTCCCCCATCATAAAAATGTCTGTATCCTCGCAACTGTAGAGGAAATCAAAAGTAAGTTCCTCTCCAATAAGAGACGGGATTGTTTCCTAGCATGGATTGTTTATAGAAAGCCAAGCGTGTGTTTGCTTTAAATTATGTCACAATGTCTGTTTGGTTTATTGCAGCAATAGTATATGTCATTAAGAATGAGTGCGTATTTGTTTAGTCAAGCATCTCTTGGTTGATTTCCTGAGGAGCACAGCCAAACACAAGCAGACTCGGGGCAGTTATAAACTGAGACACGTTGAAACACAATACATCTATACATCTGACTGAATAAATTACAATGGCTCATTTTGACCTCAACCATTGTTGTTTTTCACAAAGATTTTGTCAAGCACACAAGGTTTGAACTTCCTGCCTTTGTACAGCAGTATACATTCCCATTTGCCATAATAAATACCTGTGAGGGGTCAATGAGTCTCTCAGTTCCTGCACCTGTACCTCTTACCTATCTAATATCCTTAGCTCAGGTCTCCTACTTTGTGGTAAACAGGGACTGTACAGATAGACTCAGTGTTGACCATGATGAAGAGTGGAGCAGTGTCCTACATTGGGGAGCCAAGGCAGAGTAGAGCAGAATATGGCCACTACCCAAGAGCAGGCCTGGCTCTTACTGGCCAGTATTGTTCCCGACCGTCTACTTATTGGAACCATGAGTGCACAGTTACCATGGCACCATATATTTTGGGAGGCGGAATGATGGCAGGAGGAAAATATTAAAGGGGAGTTGTTTTGTGTGTGATGTTGGAAGCTCTAGATGTTTTCTGGTTCCTCTCCTTGTTCTGCAGGTGTGTCTAGGGGATGACAAACAGATTCAAATGAATTGGGACCGTGAGCTTGGGTTGGTGCATGCTGAACAGCCTGAGCATGTGATGTGGACTGTTGTCGGTCTGCCTCAGATCTGGCCAAATAACAGAAACGCTGCACATGCAAATGTGGATGGACATTAAAAGACAAGGCAATTAAGGATGAGGAAAGAATCACATCAACAAAAGCTTTGATAGTTTTTTTCTTGGTTCTTTTTCAAAATAACAATTTAAAATCCAGGTTTGACCATTTAGATTGAGAACATCCGCCCATCTTACAGTATTTCCATTTGAAGATATTGCCAATTTTAACTAAGTCAAACGAACTAACTTTCATTTGACCAGTGTCCAAAATATACGTATCGCAATATTATTTTTTTGTTGCAATTCCTCTGGTGGTATTTTTCTTCTTAAATGCACCCATCTATCACTCTCAGGCAATGATTTCCCTTTGCTCTATAATGGAGCTTGACTGTAGTCCAATCAGCTCTAACTCATTTCTCCTATCACTGCATATACATCTAAATTATGAGCTGTGGAACTGCATTATGTCTGCTCTCATTTCATTCCCCACCACAGCTCTCTCTCTCCCTCCATGGGGTGGCTTGTGAGGGGGAGATAAGCATCGCCTTCATGTTCTGGTCGGTTTCTGTTTGTCCTGTGAAAGAAGAGAGGAGAGGTGGCTCTGTGCTGCTGTTAAACCTATTAGGATACATATTGTGTACTACAGGAGATTGGGACCTTCACTAGACGACATGGCTCCTCATCAGACAGTAAGGCTGTCCTCTGACAGTGCATGGGGCCTGCTTAGACAATGGGGGTTTGCTGCTAGAAGGAGCGTACAGGGTGGGAGCATACACTCTATGGACTGGTGAGTAAAGCAGCTTACTTTAAAATCAAAAGTTCAGTTCACATTGTCAGCTTGGTTGATTGTTTAAAGCCATTTGGTATTTCAAATGTCATCATTAATTGAATGACACAGGTTTTCACATCATTGTTTCCCCATGGTGCCAGTTATGATGTGTAACACAACTCTGTCAGATGACAAATCCCCTACCTTAACCAACAGGACCACATGGCATGAAACACACTGACCAATCTCTGAGCGCCTGTGGTCCTGTGTTCACCATGACACAATCAATTCATCTGGACAATGTCCTTTGTTCTCATTGGTGACCCTGGCTGACAACCAGATCCAAATGGACTACAATTTAAGATCACTATTACATTTTAATGGGAACAATTCTTTATTTCCATTTTATGGCTATTACAAAATTACATCGGCATTGTAAATAGTTACACATATACTTTATTTGAGACTTACTTCAACCTGTGCTTGTGGGAGTGTGTGTGTGTGCATGTGTGCATGCATGAGTCCATGTGTCCCTTCGTGTGTGTTCGTGCAGGAAAAAGCAAGGAAGAGCTCATTCTCTGTGATGTTATTTTGTCACGGCCCACCCCTGCTGAGTCCCAGTTCCCTCTCCCCCTGTGTTTCCACTGTGTTCCCCGTTTTCCCACAGTCCCATGTCACTCCAATTCAGATGGGCCTGCCTCTCACTGTGCCTTCAATGTGATTGAAGTAATACCTGGAAACCCTTTGCCTTCCTATTTCCCTCTTTCCTCCTCATAATAATGGGAAAGTGATCTGGCCCTGCTGTGACAGGGAATAGAGGCCGAGAGCTTGTGGGAAACTATGTGTTACGGACAACAAATGTCTCTATTTAGGGCTCTATGTACGTGAACCAAGTTCACCCACACACTCCAACGCAACACAGTAAACTGATGAAATATGATGTGGGTGTTATCTGTATTTAAGAACTTTGATGGATTCCTATAAAGAGAGATTGAGAATGAGCTTGTTGGGGACAGTTTGTTGATGGAGCTTGTTGATACAAGTCCACTCTTACAGATTGTCAGAATCCTTGTACATCCTCTAGACTTGCCCGAAAAACACAACAGTTTAGAAAAGGGATAAAAACATACACACCGCCCAACTAGCAATTTTAGGGAGAGAGGAGATTTTTGTAATGATAACTAAATATTTCTGTAATGTTTGGGTGTCCAGTTTTCCATTAGTTAGGGGAACATTCTATATATGTTAGAAAACCCTTCTGAGAACCTTTTTAGCATGTTTGATGTTAAAGTTCGGAGAACAATCCCTTAATGTCAAGCAAAACTTATGTGGTTACAATTTTCTCAGAACATACAACATTAATGTTCTGGACGTGTTTTATGGGACGCTGCTAGAACATTCATGTGTCCAGTTTTCTGAGGGTTAGGAGAATATTCCATCTACTTCACATCAAACATACACAGAACATGG
This sequence comes from Salvelinus namaycush, assembly GCF_016432855.1. NCBI lineage: Eukaryota > Metazoa > Chordata > Actinopteri > Salmoniformes > Salmonidae > Salvelinus > Salvelinus namaycush. The sequence continues at coordinate 26,064,801 of NC_052334.1, read as the reverse complement.
TTGCCATGCAGAATACAAGATATTAATGTTCTAGATGCGTTTCATGAGAACGTTGCAAGAACATTTCTGGGTATCAGTTATCAGGAAGTTGCCTGATGATCCCAAAGAAACATTCTCCAAAAACTTACTTGGTGAACGACTGATCCATTCACAGCTCTTTTTATCTGTTGGCAAGGTTAGGGATGCTCACACACACAGTGCTTTTAACTTACATATTTGACACACAGTACATGATTGCATTATGCATGTTCATTTATACAGTAATTATTATTGGACATGTCTTCAACTGGGATTGGAACTAACAACCTCTCACAGCATTCAGATCTTCCTGCTACGCTACCATGTCTGTGTCAGTTATTAGTTCATGTGACTTTTCTCTCATCATTGATTTGATTTACTTATTTCAACCATTTCAGGGCTTTCTGTATAGTTGTCTAATGTTAGTGGGGCATATTAACCTGTTTTGATGATACTCCTGAATCACTATGATCCATAAAAGTTTTTCTTGAGTGTATTTTCTTTTTTTTTCTTTTTTTTAACTGCATTGTTCGGAAGGGCTTGTAAGCAAGCTTTTCACAGTAATGTCTACACCCATTGTATTTGGCGCATGAGACAAATAACATTTGATTGAATTTGATTTAACAGAGCTGAGATTTACTTCAAAGTGCATACACCCTATTGCTTACACCTATCAAGTTGTTTCAGATCAACATAAGTGCTGATGGAGGAGGATTAGGGTTTCTGCTGGACAGGGCCTAACTATCCTGGGCCAATAAGCACATGCCCTAGAGATATCCCTTATTGGCACAGTGGTTAGGGTGTTGGTCATTGGTGTTGGTGGCCTGGGTTAGAGACCCGCTAGAGGAATCACCCTATTCACATTCTTAGCAATATACACTGAGTGTACAAAACATTAGGAACAGGATATGGTGCCATGCACACTGGTTTGAGTGTGTCAAGAACTGCAACACTGCTGGGTTTTTCATGCTCAAGAGTTTCCCGTGTGTATCAAGAATGGTCCAACACCCAAAGGACATCCAGCCAACTTAACACAACTGTGGGAAGCATTGGAGTTAACATGGCCCAGCATTCAACACTTTGTAGCCCCGACGAATTGAGGCTGTTCTGAGAACAAAAGGGGATGCAACTCAATATTAGTGTTCCTAATGTTTTGTACACTCATTATGTATCTGCACAGCCTTACTGTCAATGGAACATGGCAACTTGGGGACAGAGAGACCTCTACCCTGCAGCACATGAAGGGAACACACCTGTTTCAGTATCACATAAACTGGTCAGTTTGAGTGTAACCTGCAGTCCAGCAAGCCTGAGGGGCCTGTGTTCTGTCAGGATGTAAATCTGAGAAGCTGCCTGGGCTCATCTTAAAGTGGCATAGGTGGTCAAGGTAAGTCATGACATAGTACAATCAATCAAATAAATCAAATTTATTTACAAAGCCCTTCTTACATCAGCTGATGTCACAAAGTGCTGTACAGAAGCCTAAAACCCCAAACAGCAAATGCAGGTGTAGAAGCACGGTGGCTAGGAAAAACTCCCTAGAAAGGCCAAAACCTAGGAAGAAACCTAGAGAGGAACCAGGCTATGAGGGGTGGCCAGTCCACTTCTGGCTGTACTGGGTGGAGATTATAACAGAACATGGCCAAGATGTTCAAATGTTCATAGATGACCAGCAGGGTCAAATAATAATAATCACAGTGATTGTCGAGAGTGCAACAAGTCAGAACCTCAGGAGTAAATGTCAGTTGGCTTTTCATGGCCGATCATTCAGAGTATCTGAATGATTAAGATCATTAAGATCCAAGATGGCGTAGCAGTGTAGACGTGTTTGTTTAGTCCTCTCGTGTACGTTTGTATTTTTCGTATTTCTTGTATATATTTTAAAAAACAATTCTATCTCTTTTCGATTTTTAATTCGATTATACCTTCCGGTAACCTACCTCACCCAATGTGATACGGAATCGGTATTATTTTTTAACTTTGGAACACATTCAAGAACCCCCAGTAGCTAACCAGCTAATCAGCTACAAGCTATTTTAGCCATTTTTAGCCGCTGCTAGCAGCTTTTACCTTCTGCACAGACACCAGCCCTGTTATTAGCCTGGATATTACTCACCAATTTACCAATTTTCTCTCGACAACAACGCCGGATTCCTGCCGTAATCCCTGAGCCACTACTTCTGATCCTCACAGCTAGCTTGCAGCTAGCGCAGCTAGCGCCACTGCCACGAAGCTAGCACCAGTTAGCAAACACAATTCTACAATCACAACCTCTCTTTCGCCATCGCCATCCGGCTTGGATTCTCTGTCGACACGACCACGTCTGGTCTGCAGACGAATACCCCATCCGCTGTGCCCTCAACCGGCCTCCGTCTGAGCAGACCCCCTCCGTCTGAGCAGACCACCCCCCGGGCTACTAACTTTAAACGCCGCGTGCTAGCTTAGTGGCGGCTTCCCTGCTCCATCTACGGCTGCCCCCTGGACACTATGATCACTTGGCTACATAGCTGATGCCTGCCGGACTGTCCATTAATTCACGGTACTCCATTCTGTTTATTTGTGTTTTATCTGACGGCTCTGTGTTTTAACTCAGGCTCTGTGTGTAGTTAATCCGACCCTCTCTGCCTAGTCGTCGCCATTTTTACCTGCTGTTGCTGTGTTAGCTGACTAGCTGCTGTTATCTCACCTGTTGTTTTAGCTAGCTCTCCCAATCAAGACCTGCAATCACTTTAAGCCTTACTGTATGTCTCTCTCAAATATCAATATGCCTTGTATACTGTTGTTCAGGCTAGTTATCATTGTTTTGGTTTGCAATGGACCCCGTAGTTCCACTCTCCGTACCTCTGATACCTCCTTTGTCCCACCTCCCACACATGCGGTGACCTCACCCATTGAGAACAGCATGTCCAGAGATACAACCTCTCTTATCATCACCCAGTGCCTGGGCTTGCCTCCGCTGTACCCGTGCCCCACCATACCCCTGTCTGCACATTATGCCCAGAATCTATTCTACCACGCCCATAAATCTGCTCCTTTTATTCCTTGTCCCCAACGCTCTAGGTGACCAGTTTTGATAGCCTTTAGCCGCACCCTCATCCTACTACTCCTCTGTTCCTCGGGTGATGTGGAGGTAAACCCAGGCCCTGCATGTCCCCAGGCACCCTCATTTGTTGACTTCTGTGATCGAAAAAGCCTTGGCCTCATGCATGTCAACATCAGAAGCCTCCTCCCTAAGTTTGTCTTACTCACCGCTTTAGCACACTCTGCCAACCCTGATGTCCTTGCCGTGTCTGAATCCTGGCTTAGGAAGGCCACCAAAAATTCTGAGATTTCCATACCCAACTATAACACTTTCCGTCAAGATAGAACTGCCAAAGGGGGAGGAGTTGCAATCTACTGCAGAGATAGCCTGCAAAGTTCTGTCATACTTTCCAGGTCTATGCCCAAACAGTTCGAACTTCTAATTTTAAAAATTAATCTCTCCAGAAATAAGTCTCTCACTGTTGCCGCCTGCTACCGACCCCCCTCAGCTCCCAGCTGTGCCCTGGACACCATCTGTGAATTGATCGCTCCCCATCTAGCTTCAGAGTTTGTTCTGCTAGGTGACCTAAACTGGGATATGCTTAACACCCCGGCAGTCCTACAATCTAAGCTTGATGCCCTCAATCTCACACAAATCATCAAGGAACCCACCAGGTACAACCCTAAATCCGTAAACATGGGCACCCTAATAGACATTATCCTGACCAACTTGCCCTCCAAATACACCTCTGATGTCTTCAATCAAGATCTCAGCGATCACTGCCTCATTGCCTGTATCCGCTACGGGTCCGCGGTCAAACGACCACCCCTCATCACTGTCAAACGCTCCCTAAAACACTTCTGCGAGCAGGCCTTTCTAATCGACCTGGCCCGGGTACCCTGGAAGGATATTGACCTCATCCCGTCAGTTGAGGATGCCTGGTCATTCTTTAAAAGTTACTTCCTCACCATATTAGACAAGCATGCTCCGTTCAAAAAATGCAGAACTAAGAACAGATATAGCCCTTGGTTCACTCCAGACCTGACTGCCCTCGACCAGCACAAAAACATCCTGTGGCGAACTGCAATAGCATCGAAGAGCCCCCGCGATATGCAACTGTTCAGGGAAGTCAGGAACCAATACACGCAGTCAGTCAGGAAAGCAAAGGCCAGCTTTTTCAAGCAGAAATTTGCATCCTGTAGCTCTAACTCCAAAAAGTTCTGGGATACTGTAAAGTCCATGGAGAACAAGAGCACCTCCTCCCAGCTGCCCACTGCACTGAGGCTAGGTAACACGGTCACCACCGATAAATCCGTGATAATTGAAAACTTCAACAAGCATTTCTCAATGGCTGGCCATGCCTTCCTCCTGGCGACTCCAACCTTGGCCAACAGCCCAGCCCCCCCCCGCTGCTACTCGCTCAAGCCTCCCCAGCTTCTCCTTTACCCATATCCAGATAGCAGATGTTCTGAAAGAGCTGGAAAACCTGGACCCATACAAATCAGCTGGGCTTGACAATCTGGACCCCCTATTTCTGAAACTGTCCGCCGCCATTGTCGCACCCCCTATTACCAGCCTGTTCAACCTCTCCTTCGTATCATCTGAGATCCCCAAGGATTGGAAAGCTGCCGCGGTCATCCCCCTCTTCAAAAGGGGAGACACCCTGGACCCAAACTGTTACAGACCTATATCCATCCTGCCCTGCCTATCTAAGGTCTTCGAAAGCCAAGTCAACAAACAGATCACTGACCATCTCGAATCCCACCGTACCTTCTCCGCTGTGCAATCCGGTTTCTGAGCCGGTCACGGGTGCACCTCAGCCACGCTCAAGGTACTAAACGATATCATAACCGCCATCGATAAAAGACATTACTGTGCAGCCGTCTTCATCGACCTGGCCAAGGCTTTCGACTCTGTCAATCACCATATTCTTATCGGCAGACTCAGTAGCCTCGGTTTTTCTAATGACTGCCTTACCTGGTTCACCAACTACTTTGCAGACAGAGTTCAGTGTGTCAAATCGGAGGGCATGTTGTCCGGTCCTCTGGCAGTCTCTATGGGGGTACCACAGGGTTCAATTCTCGGGCCGACTCTTTTCTCTGTATATATCAATGATGTTGCTCTTGCTGCGGGCGATTCCCTGATCCACCTCTACGCAGACGACACCATTCTGTATACTTCTGGCCCTTCCTTGGACACTGTGCTATCTAACCTCCAAACGAGCTTCAATGCCATACAACACTCCTTCCGTGGCCTCCAACTGCTCTTAAACGCTAGTATAACCAAATGCATGCTTTTCAACCATTCGCTGCCTGCACCCGCACGCCCGACTAGCATCACCACCCTGGACGGTTCCGACCTAGAATATGTGGACATCTATAAGTACCTAGGTGTCTGGCTAGACTGCAAACTCTCCTTCCAGACTCATATCAAACATCTCCAATCCAAAATCAAATCTAGAGTCGGCTTTCTATTTCGCAACAAAGCCTCCTTCACTCACGCCGCCAAACTTACCCTAGTAAAACTGACTATCCTACCGATCCTCGACTTCGGCGATGTCATCTACAAAATAGCTTCCAATACTCTACTCAGCAAACTGGATGCAGTTTATCACAGTGCCATCCGTTTTGTTACTAAAGCACCTTATACCACTGCGACCTGTATGCCCTAGTCGGCTGGCCCTCGCTACATGTTCGTTGTCAGACCCACTGGCTCCAGGTCATCTACAAGGCTATGCTAGGTAAAGTGCCGCCTTATCTCAGTTCACTGGTCACGACGGCTACACCCACCCGTAGCACGCGCTCCAGCAGGTGTATCTCACTGATCATCCCTAAAGCCAAAACCTCATTTGGACGCCTTTCCTTCCAGTTCTCTGCTGCCTGCGACTGGAACGAATTGCAAAAATCTCTGAAGTTGGAGACTTTTATCTCCCTCAACAACTTTAAACATCTGCTATCCGAGCAGCTAACCGATCGCTGCAGCTGTACATAGTCCATCGGTATATAGCCCACCCAATTTACCTACCTCACCCCCCATACTGCTTTTATTTATTTACTTTTCTGCTCATTTGCACACCAGTATCTCTACTTGCACATGATCATCTGATGATTTATCACTCCAGTGTTATTCTGCTAAATTGTAATTATTCGATTTATTGCCTACCTCCTCATGCCTTTTGCACACATTGTATATAGATTCTCTTTTTTCTACCATGTTATTGACTTGTTTATTGTTTACTCCATGTGTAACTCTGTGTTGTTGTCTGTTCACACTGCTATGCTTTATCTTGGCCAGGTCGCAGTTGCAAATGAGAACTTGTTCTCAACTAGCCTACCTGGTTAAATAAAGGTTAAATAAAAAATATTTAAAAAAAATCTCTACCGCTCCTGCTGTCTCTAGAGAGTTGAAAACAGCAGGTCTCGGACAGGTAGCACGTCTGGTGAAAAGGTCTGGGTTTCATAGCCGCAGGCTGAACAGTTGAAACTGGAGCAGCAGCACGGCCAGGTGGACTGGGGACAGCAAGGAGTCATCAGGCCAGGTAGTCCTGAGGCATGATCCTACGGCTCAGGTCCTCCGAGAGAGAGAAAGAAAGAAAGAAAGAGAGAAAGAAAAAGAGAGAAAAATAAAGAGAGAATTAGAGAGAGCATACGTAAATTCACACAGGACACCGGATAAGACAGGAGAAATACTCCAGATATAACAGACTGACCCTAGCCCCCCGACACATAAACTACTGCAGCATAAATACTGGAGGCTGAGACAGGAGGGGTCAAGTAGGGGGGTTTCCTCTTTTATTCTCTATTGTACCTCTACTGTTCCTAAAGCAAGGGGGAGGCCGACGACATCAGATTCACTTTAGACCAACCATACACTCATAGAAAAAAAGTAGAACCATATATTTTTCTATTCGGTTTGTCCACATAGGGGAAACCTTTTTGGTGCTAGGTAGAACCTTATGCAGAGGGTTCTCCCTAGAACTCTTTAGGAAGGGTTCTACCAATGAATATTTGATCACATAAAGGTTCTTCCTAGAACCATCTATGAATGGTTCTACAGAGAACCCTTTTATCTTTGGAGGGTTCTTCCTAGAGCCTCCTGTGAACGGTTCCATCAGCCTTATTAGCCTTTAAAATTAATTATGACAATACAATACATACAGTTGAAGTCGGAAGTTTACATACACCTTAGCCAAATACATTTCAACTCAGTTTTTCACAATTCCTGACATTTAATCCTAGTAAAAATTCCCTGTCTTAGGTCAGTTAGGATCACCACTTTATTTTAAGAATGTGAAATGTCAGAATAATAGTAGAGAGAATGATTAATTTCAGATTTTATTTCTTTCATCACATTCCCAGTGGGTCAGAAGTTTACATACACTCAATTAGTATTTGGTAGCATTGCCTTTAAATTGTTTAACTTGGGTCAAACGTTTCGGTTAGCCTTCCACAAGCTTCCCACAATAAGTTGGGTGAATTATGGCCCATTCCTCCTGACAGAGCTGGTGTAACTGAGTCCGGTTTGTAGGCCTCCTTGCTCGCACACGCTTTTTCAGTTCTGCCCACAAATTATCTACAGGATTGAGGTCAGGGTTTGTGATGGCCACTCCAATACCTTGACTTTGTTGTCCTTAAGCCATTTTGTCACGACTTTGAAAGTATGCTTGGGGTCATTGTCCATTTGGAAGACCCATTTGTGACCAAGCTTTAACATCCTGACTGATGTCTTGAGATGTTGCTTCAATATATCCACATCATTTTCTATCCTCATGATGCCATCTATTTTGTGAAGTGCACCAGTCCTTCCTGCAGCAAAGCACCCCCACAACATGATGTTGCCCCCCCCGTGCTTCACGATTGGGATGATGTTCTTCGGCTTGCAAGCCTCCCCCTTTTCCTCCAAACATAACAATGGTCATTATGGCCAAACAGTTATATTTTTGTTTCATCAGACCAGAGGACATTTCTCCAAGAAGTACGATCTTTGTCCCCATGTGCAGTTGCAAACCGTATTCTGGCTTTTTTATGGCGGTTTTGGAGCAGTGGCTTCTTCCTTGCTGAGCGGCCTTTCAGGTTATGTCGATATTGGACTCGTTTTACTGTGGATATAGTTACTTTGTACCTGTTTCCTCCAGCATCTTCACAAGGTCCTTTGCTGCTGTTCTGGGATTGATTTGCACTTTTCGCACCAAAGTACGTTCATCTCTAGAAGACAGAACGCGTCTCCTTCGTGAGTGGTATGACGGCTGCGTGGTCCCATGGTGTTTATACTTGCATACTATTGTTTTTACAGATGAACGTGGTACCTTCAGGCATTTGGAAATTGCTCCCAAGGATGAACCAGACTTGTGGAGGTCTCCAAATTATTTTCTGAGGTCTTGGCTGATTTCTTTTGATTTTCACATGACGTCAAGCAAAGTTGCACTGAGTTTGAAGGTAGGCCTTTAAATACATCCACAGGTACACCTCCAATTGACTCAAATGATGTCAATTAGCCTATCAGAAGCTTCTAAAGCCATGACATAATTTTCTGGAATTTTCCAAGCTGTTTAAAGGCACAGTCAACTTAGTGTATGTAAACTTCTGACTTCAACTGTATATCATAAGGCCTTTCTTTGAGGGCCTAATTATACCCCAGTCCTGGTTTACAGGCCACATCAGGCCTGCAAGTCACATTATCTTGGCTTGCAAAGGGATGTTTAACTCCTATTGTAATCCAGCCAGAGTTAGGATATCCAACAATAGGACTTATTTATCACCCATAACCTGCATTCAGAATGACTGCCAGGGTAGGGAACAACCATCTCAGTAACGGGTGCAATAAGTCCAACTACTAACAGATTGGATTAGTTTAGTTAATGTATGCTATTTATCTTTGTGTAGCATAAAATGTATCAATCAAAACATATTAAAATAAACAATTCTGAAAATCACCTTGCAATAGAGCATGCTGGGAAATATGATATATGGTTCTATGTAGAACCCTTCTTGCCTTCCTAAGAGTCATCAAATAACCCTTTCTTCCAAAGAAGAAACCCTTTGCCTTAAAAATAACTATTGTCTTCCAAAAGGGGTTCTTCAGATCAAAACGGTTCTTGTTAAAACTCTATCCCTCCGCAAAGAACTCTACAAAGTTTTCACTTGTGTCTACAAAACACTATTTTGCCAAACAATATATACTTGGGATATCGCTTTTCAAAAGTAAAAGTCCAAAATCACTGGAGGACATCTTTAATGGCCCTCTGCACACAGTCAGACTTCTTCCCTGTCCTCCGTTTTTCTATTTCCTTTTCCTGTCGGAGGGTTTTGTCTTCTGTTAGGCGATGCCTTGACCTCTGTAGGGAAGGATTTCCTCAAGGTCCACAACTTCCACACAATTAGCTCTGCAGTCAGACGTCACACCAAAAAACATTATCGTGACTCAAAAATAACACATGCAGCTTTCATAGTAGTCCTTCAAGTGTCACTTCGACACAAACAGCGGCAGAAATAAATACACATGTAGTAACACCTGCAGTTGGATGACAGTGACTAATACACATACTATATTTGACTTTTTTCAACTTGACGCAGAAATATACTTCCTCTAAGTGAGTAGGAGGAGACATGGTCCTACAGTGACAGATGCCCTGATGGTTGTATGTCCGTCCCTGCTGCCCCACCATGTGTAAAACCTGGAGCAGAGCTGAACACAGCAGAGTTGGGGTGATCAATAGTGTTCATTGAAGGGCCCTGCCTTGAAACTGCTGGCTGGGGTAATGGTCCCTGGGTGGGAGGTAGGAGTGATGTGTGCTGTCCCTGTCCTGTTGTCCTTGTGAATGGATCACTTTTCCCAGGCTGGCCCTGGGCCGTGGGGCTCTGTGGGCTGGCACACATGCAGCTGTCACACACCCACTGGTCTCAGACACCACAAACTGATTTACCTTCTCCATCCCAGACCCGGTCACTTAGGCCAGCCCTGGGCATAAGTGGTCACTTATTTGGTGGTGGTGGTGGGGGGGGGGGCTCAGTCAGGTTCTCAACTTACTGTTGAGAGTTAGAATAGTAGAATACACAAAGTACAATTTCAAAATTTGGTTGTGCGTCAGCAGTTTTCCTCTTGTTATGTCAGTCACTGACAGTCATTCAATTAGGCCATTTAAGGTAAAAAAATTTAGATTGGTAAATTAGTCTAACCAGCTATCTAAACTTAATCATGGCTGAATTACCGACCGGGCACGAAGGGCACGTGCCCAGAGGCCCTGACCTCCAAGGGGCCCCCATTGATTTTGTTAGTCACTCTCACTTAGATATCATATTACCACACCATAAGTTATGACGTGTAGAATTTCAGGAAATTAACTGTAAAACACCACATTTTTCTCTCTGCCCCATGGCAAAATTAGTAGAATTGCAGGACATTTGTTTTAAAACTGCAACATTTTCTCTACGCCCCATTGCAAAATGTGTAGAAATGCAGGAAATTAACTTTAAAATGTACTTTTTTTCTCTCTCTGCCATCAAGGGAGCCACTACAATGTTTTGCCCGCGAGGTGGGGTGCCCCCCAACCAAATCTTGCTGAGGGCCCCAAAAGGCTAGGGCCGACCCTGCTCCGACCTTATAAACATTGCTTTAAGAAAATGACACTTTCTAGTTTTAACCCCAGTACTGTTTATGCATCAACCTTTCATACGTCACTGTACACATTTTGAGTTATTATTATTACTAACAGCCCAGTCAGGGTCTCAACTTACTGTTGAGAGTTAGAATAGTAGAATACACAAAGTGCAATTTCGAAATTTGGTTGTGCGTCAGCAGTTTTCCTCTTATTATGTCAGTCACTGACAGTCGTTCAATTGGGCCATTTAAGGTAACATTTTTTAGATTGGTAAATTAGTCTAACCAGCTATCTAACTTGCTTTAAAACGGCAACGTTTTCTCTACGGCCCATGGCAAAATGTGTAGAATTGCAGGAAATTTACTTTAAAATTGATTGTTTTTCTCTCTGCCATTAAGAAGGGGGCCACTAAAATGTTTTGTTCACAAGGTGGGTTGCCCCCTAGTCTAATCTTGCTTAAGGCCCCCAAAACGCTAGGGGCGGCCCTACTAAACCTTACAAACATTGCTTTACAGTACATACACTACTGTTTATGCATCAACCTTTCATACGTCACTGTACACATTTTGTGTTATTGTTTTTTCTAACAGCTCCGAGTGGCTCAATCCTCATGTATCACATTGTAAACATGACTCAACATGCTAACCAACTGGCATTTAAAGTGTGTGTCCAGACAACATTTAGTTACTTAATAGGCCATATCCTCTTTGTTCCAGTGTCATCTAAATCCCAGGCAGCCCAGGCAGAACTAAACAGCACTAGTGATTAAAGAGTGTTGTCAGTGCTGTCGTAGGGGTAGCAGAGTGCTGGCAGGACACTGTTTAGTCAACACTACACCAAGAGGGTGGTTGGAGAGTTCCAAAACAGCCTTGGGCTCTAATTTGTAATATGTCTGACCGAGCCAGCAACCATTTGAAGGTGCTCTGAACTCACCTACGGGATAGTCTAATTTTATGGATTCCTATGAAGTTGATAAAGATCAAGATTACAAATCTCATGACGGGAGAGTGACAAAGAAAATGGTAATTACTGAATATAGAAACTGTACATTTGTGTATTTCTATAACTGCAGCTTCAGTGCATCTCCACATGCTCCCTTGAAACCAAGTGGGGAACATTCCATCATCTGATTCCATTACGCTGTAGCACATCCATGTGTTAGTTCAGCTCAGTAGTTCAGCTCCAGTTTAAGGGTTTACATTTACATTTAAGTCATTTAGCAGACGCTCTTATCCAGAGCGACTTACAAGTACATACATTCATACTTTTTTTGTACTGGCCCCCCGTGGGAAACAAACCCACAACCCTGGCGTTGCAAGCGCCATGCTCTACCAACTGAGCTACACGGGACTACGTTTATCAGGAAACTGTGCTTGGTGCTGTAAACCTGTCAATCAATGGAGTCTACACTGCATTCATATTCACTGGCAAATACGCTCTTAAAAATACTGCCAGTACTACTTTGAAAATTCCAACTAGTTGAGGTTAACTTCTGAATTTAAATATTTTATACAAACAACACCAACATTAAAACTTTACTCTGCAGAGGATTTGCATTTGCAGCATTGAATAGCTACACGTGTAGCTCCCGTTTCAGATGAAACAAGGCAGTAGAGTGCAGTGGACAAACAGCACTGGGTTCTCTAGTCGTGACAGCAGGGGATTTCTCTTTGTATAGGGTGAAATGGTTAGATACCTCAGAACCATTGGCAGAGCACATCAAAAGCTCAATTGATTCGTTGGATTGGAGCATAGAGATCAAATGTGCTGTTAAGAAGTGTTAAACTGATGTGACTCAAACAAGGGCAGGTTTTTGGACAAAAGGGGCCACCTGTTAACACAGTAGCTAATTTCCCATTGCACATGCCCAGTGTGTGGATACTGTTGGAACAGTGAACCTAATAGGCACACATCAGACATGACACAGTACTGACACTGGCAATGAGTCAATTGAAGAAGGAGATACAATCAAGGGCTATATCATTTCCAAAAATCTATTTCAAAGACACCACAATAATGTAAACGCCCTGTTTATTAATTAATTTATATTGGATTGTCTATGTAAACCAACTATGTCCTCAAACTACAAGCCTACATAAAACACTGAAATATTGAGTAGCAAGATATATTGGTTATTTGTCCTTTACCTGTGGCCGCCGTTATTTGCTTTGAGCAGCTGCCTGTCATAATCTGACATTTAAAAAGTAATTTGAGTAGCCTAGTCATTTGAGCCATGTCCCATGTCATTGTATTTGTCATTGACCTGATGCCAAATACAGATTTACAGTAAAAAAAAAAAAGTGGACACAGATGAAAGAAATTCAGTTATGAAAATACGTTGATCCCCCTTGACTTGACAGGTGTTGAAGGGTACCTTCATCTTCTAATATGTTTTGTAAATATATTAGCATTGATAGAGGCTTATAGAGACATGTAATGTCAGTGTTGTGCTGGTACACTCACACATGACAGTTAAGAATCATATAAAACTTCAATGTAAAAAAAACAAACATCAATGCAATAACCCACTGGGCACAGACTGGTTGAATCAACATTGTTTCCACGTTATCTCAGTGAAATTAAGTTGAACCAACGTGGAATAGACGTTGAACTGTTGTCTGTGCCCAGTGGGAAGATGATGATTTAGGTTAGATATTTGTAATGAGATGTCAAGGGAGTTATATTAATTAATGATGAATTCTGCTCATGTAGATGTGGCCGATGTGAAATGGCTAGCTAGTTAGCGGTGGTGCGCGCTAATAGTGTTTCAATCGGTGACGTCACTCGCTCTGAGACCTAGAAGTAGTTGTTCCCCTTGCTCTGCAAGGGCCACGGCTTTTGTGGCGCGATGGGTAATGATGCTTCGTGAGTGACTGTGGTTGATGTGTGCAGAGGGTCCCTGGTTCGAGCCCAGGTTGGGGCGAGGAGAGGGATGGAAGCTATACTGTTACATAGACATGATACACTGCCCATTCTGACCTAAAGGCTATATAAAATAGTCTGGCCGAAGAAAAGATTACATCAGGCAATTTATCATTAGTAGAAGCTATTAGTAGCAGCAGCGCTTAAAGCTAAATCCAAATGCACTTTCATACCTTCTGTTTCCCAATGAAAATGTTATTTCTAAGGGTTTCAGATCCAAGAGGGGGGCAGCTATACAAAACACTGCCACAAAGAAAAATGTCGTGCAATAAAGGGTTACTGCAGATGGAATTATGGACGGCCTATGTCTCGTTTCCAAAGCTGTGTTTACACAAGGCCTGCAATGAGGGAAGAGAATAGAGCCAGTTAGGTTATTGTTTGCATTGGCCGAGTGTAAATAAAACTAGGGGTGGAGGCTGAAATGTCATATTATTTCAGGCTAGGTTTTGAATCTTAAAATGCAAAAATAAATAAGGGCACAAAAAGAGTGATAAAATGGGATTGGGGTAGGAGGTGATGGGTAAATATTGAGAAAGTGTAAATACTGGAGGTTCAGCTCCATATCTGATGCTGTCTGTTTTTGTTTGTGATATTTGGAGGATGTAGGTTACAAATCCAGGCAGCTTAACTTGTACTGCTATGCCTTTACAATGGATCGCAAAGGGATGGCAGCTAAATCCAGAGGTATTCATTTACCACCTCCTCAATTATTCATGTGTATAGATGTTTGGAAATGTGTATGGGGCCTTGGGTAAGACTTGTTAGCACAATACTGAAGCTCACCAGTTTCCTTCATTCAGTCAGAATCAACAGGCTTTTTACTGATTGCATCCAAATGCTATTACTGTAGTTAGAAATCAGGAACATAACACTGCTGTCACAACTTCTACCGAAGCCGGTTCCTCTCCTTGTTCGGGCAGTGTTCGGCGGTCGACGTCACCGGCCTTCTAGCCATCACCAATCCATTTTTCACATTCCATTTGTTTTGTCTTGTTTTCACACTCACCTGGTTTCAATTCCCTAATTACATGTTGTATATTTTCTCTCTGTTTTCCCCCATGTCCTTGTCCGGAATTGTTCGTTGTATGTATTGGTGCCAAGTATGTTATGGTGTGCGACGGGTTTTTACCCACTTTCTTTATTTTGTATGTTGGTTTTCGGAGTTTGTAAGCATTTATTTAATAACTCCGTTTATACCAATTTCGTTCTCCTGTGCCTGACTTCCCTGCCACCAGCATGCACCCTATTACGGCTACAGTAGTCTGGCTGAGCTCAGGGACTATGACTCTGATCTCATTACATTCTGAGCATCACTACTACTGTAAGTACGTGTTGAGTTAACCTGTCCTCCACACCAACCAGTTTGAGGGACTCCAGCGATTCTCCACAGGACCAGTCCAGTGTGCCACGGTGAATGGTGGGAAAAGGGCTCCAGTGCCGTGGAGATGTGAGATGTGCAGGATTATACACATGGCGTTTCAGACTCAATAGTACATTGTCCCTATGCTCAACAGAAACGCCATCCATTAATAAGTCAAAGGTGGGGGGTGTAGATGAGGTCATCTCTGCAGGAGTGTTCTGCCGTAAGACGCCATCTGGCAGGAATATCAAATTCCTGCAGGTTTTGGTCCTGCAGAATTCGACCTGGAATTTACTTGGTCCTGCAGGAATTGCATTATCTTGCAGAAATGTCAAAATCCTGCAGGCTTCGGTCCTTAATTGTCATGTTTGTGCAGGATTTTCAACATTTCTGCAGGACTCCTGCAGGAATCCTGCAGGAACATCGGGGACTTCTCCTGCAGGATTGTGTCAATGCTACAGGATTACTACAGGACACAAAAAGTTGAATTCCTGCAGGATACCTGCAGGACTTATTTGTAAGGGAAATCCTGCTGGACAAGGCAATCTGCTCAATAAGTGATAAAGCCAACAATGCTGTTACCCAGCATTAGTCTATGTGTGATAAAACTGTATAAGGGGTTTCAATTATTTGTTTAAGTCCTACATTTACTTCATTGGGTTCATTTTAGTTTCCGTCTCTGAACAATCATTTGATCTTAAAAACGAAAGAGAGAAAGTTATTTAATAGCTTGTGTGGATACTATAAGATCAATAAACATAGCTGTTTAGGTTAAACTAATATACAATGAGTAGGGCTACAGTTAACCTCCACTTCAATTTCCAGAATTGGCTGTCTTCCAGTGAAGGTCATGTAATGGGGCTATTGGATGGTTGAGCAGGTGGCTGTGGTATTTTACAGGGGATTTATTTCATAGAAATAAACAAAACATGAACAGGGTAATTAACACTTAGTTTACATGAAACACACAACCATAATCAAATGCAAAAACAAAAATATGCGTAAAGTAAAAAAATATATATACAGGACCAGTCAAAAGTTTGGACACACCTACTCATTCTAGGGTTTTTCTTGATCTTTTTGCTATATTCTACATTGTAGAATAATAGTGAATACATCAAAACGATTAAATAACACATATGGAATCATGCAGTAGCCAAGTGTTAAACAAATCAATATATATTTTATACTTGAGATTCTTCAAAGTATCCACACTTTGCCTTGATGACAGCTTTGCACACTCTTGGCATTCTCTCAACCAGCTTCACCTGGAATGCTTTTCCCAACAGTCTTGAAGGAGTTCCCACATATGCTGAGCACTTGTTGGATGCTTTTCCTTCACTCTGCGGTCCAACTCATCCCAAACCATTACAATTGGTTTGAGGTTGGGTGGTTGTGGAGGCCAGGTCATCTGATGCAGCACGCCATCACTCTCCATGTCACGGCCGTTGTAAGGAGGAGACCAAGACGCAGCGTGGTAAGCGTACATTCTTCTTTATTATAAGAACGAACACTGAACAAAACGAACAAAGTAACAAAACGAACTGTGAAGCTAATATGAGTAGTGCAGACAGGCAACTAAACATAGAACAAGAACCCACAAACACCAAAGGGAAATGGCTACCTAAATATGATCCCCAATCAGAGACAACAATAAACAGCTGCCTCTGATTGGGAACCATATCAGGCCACCATAGACATACAAATCACCTAGACCTACAAAAACCCTAGACATACAAAAAAACCTAGACAATACAAAAACTAACGTACCAACCCTAGTCACACCCTGACCTAACCAAAATATAAATAAAACAGAGATATCTCAGGTCAGGGCGTGACACTCCATCTTGGTCAAATAGCCCATACACAGCCTGGAGGTGTGTGGGGTCATTGTCCTGTTGAAAAACAAATGATAGTCCCACTAAGCGTAAACCAGATGGGATGGCGTATCGCTGCAGAATGCTGTGGTAGCGATGCTGGTTAAGTGTGCCTTAAATTTAAAATAAATCACAGACAGTGTCACCAGCAAAGCACCCCCACACCATCACACCTCCTCCTCCATGCTTCACGGTGGGAACTACATATGCGGAGATCATCCGTTCACCTTGTCTGCGTCTCACAAAGACACGCCGGTTGGAACCAAAAATCTCACATTTGGACTCATCAGACCAAAGGACAAATTTCCACCGGTCTAATGTCCATTGCTCGTGTTCTTTTGCTAATTTATTAAAAATAAAGAATAGAAATAACTAATGTAAATAAGTATTCAGACCCTTTGATATGAGACTTGAAATTGAGCTCAGGTAAATCCTGTTCCAATTGATCATCCTTGAGATGTTTCTACAACTTGTGCGGTTACCATGTGTGGTAAATTCAATTGATTGGACATGATTTGGAAAGGCACACACCTGTCTATATAAGGTCCCACAGTTGAAAGTGCATGTCAGAGCAAAAACCAAGCCATGAGGTCGAAGGAATTGTCCGTAGAGCTCCAAGACAGGATTGTGTCGAAGCACAGATCTGGAGAAGGGTACCAAAACATTTCTGCAGCATTGAAGGTCCCCAAGAACACAGTGGCCTCCATCATTCTTAAATGGAAGAAGTTTGGAACCACCAAGACTCTTCCTAAAGATGGCCGCCTGGCCAAACTGAGCAATTGGGGGAGAAGGGCCTTGGTCGGGGAGGTGACCAAGAACCCAACGGTCACTCTGACAGAGCTCCAGAGTTCCTCTGTTGAGATGGCAGAACCTTCCAGAAGGACAACCATCTCTGCAGCACGCCACCAATCAGGCCTTCATGGTAGAGTGGCCAGATGGAAGCTACTCCTCAGTAAAAGGCACATGAATGCCAAGTGTCATGTCTGGAGGAAACCTGGCACCATCCCTATGGTGAAGCATAGTGGTGGCAGCATAATGCTGTGGCAGGGACTTGGAGACTAGTCAGGATCGAGGGAAAGATGAACGGCGCAAAGTAAAGAGAGTTCCTTGATAAAAACCTGCTCCAGAGCACTCAGGACCTCAGACTTGGGCGAAGGTTCACCTTCCTACAGGACAACAACCCTGAGTACACAGCCAAGAAAACACAGGAGTGGCTTCGGGACAAGTCTCTGAATGTCCTTGCGTGACCCAGCCAGAGCTTGGACTTGAACCCAATCGAATATCTCTGGAGAGACCTAAAACTAGCTGTGCAGCAACGCTCCCCATCCAACCTGACAGCGCTTGTGAGGATCTGCAGAGAAGAATAGGATCAACTACCCAAATACATGTGTGCCAAGCTTGTAGCGTCATACCCAAGAAGACTCGAGTCTTGTAATCGCTGCCAAAGGTGCTTCAACAAAGTACTGATTAAAGGGTCTGAATACTTATGTAAATAGGATATTTCTGTTTGTTTTTTGTTTTCTTTGCAAAAATGTCTAAACTTATTTTGGCTTTTGTCATTATAGGGTATTGTGTGTAGATTGATGAGGGGGAAAATTATATAATCCATTTTAGAATAAGGCTGTAACGTAACCAAATGTGTAAAAAATTAAGGGATCTGAATACTTTCCCGAATGCATTGTGTATATATATAGCCATTGTGTATTTATTCCTTGTGTTATCTTTCTATTACTTTCTATTTTTCTTTCTGCATTGTTGGGAGGGACCCGTAAGTAAGCATTTCACTGTTAGTCTACACCTGTTGTTTAAGCAGGATATTTATTTTATTTTATTTGATCCATGCAAGTAAATCATTAATTGTTGCCTAGGGTTGAGGCCCTGACCCTAGCTTCATGTCCACTCCCAGCTCAACCCTAACCCTGGCCCTAACCAAACTCTGGATTCCCTTCCACATCCCGGCTCAACCCTAAACCTAGCCTCCACCCTAACCCTGAGCCCAACCCTAACCCTGACCCCAACCGTAACTCTAACCCTAGCTTCATATCCATTCCCGGCTCATCCCTAACCCTAACCCTAACCCTAACCATAGATTCATGTCCACATCCCAGCACAACTACAAACCTAGCCTCAACCCTAACTCAACCCCAATTTTAACCCTAACCCTGGCTTTATTTCCACTCCTGGCTCAAACCTAACCCTAACCCAACTTAATGGCCACATCCTGGCTCAAACTTTACTCTAACCTCAACACTAGCCATAACCATAACTTCGTTTCCACATCTTGGCTCAACCCTAACCTTCAACATCTTGGCTCAGCTCAACCCTAACTCTAACCCTAGCCTAAAGGTTAGGGTGGAGGTTGGAGTTAAGGTTGAGCTGGGATGTGGACAAGAAGTTAGGGCTAGGGTTATGGCTAGTTGAGCCAAGATGTGCAAATGAAGCAAGGTTTAGACACATTTTAGGGTTGAGCCGGAAGTGGACATGAAGCTAGGGTTAGCGATAGAGATAAGCAGAGGTAGCACGAAGGCTGTAGGTGCAACTGCCCTAGGGCCCAAGCACCTATGGGGCCCGTAAGGAGCCCCATGTTCCTGGAGATTTTTAACCCAACATTGTAAAAATGCAACACTTCCTAAATTGCATCCTGTACAGGTCCTAAACTCAAAAGTAATGTCCAACACTACATAATGCATCTCTTTAGCTCCAGATGCACTGTATCTCTCAGTAGTATTTGTAGTGTGTTGGTATGATTGGTATGATTATTGTGGCATCAGTAGCCTCTGAAACCTAAACTTGTCCACAGAGACCATAGTAACCTACACAAGCATTTGTTGTAGGCCATCCATACAAGTAAATATTTTTTCCTGTCTTCTTTAAAATGTAGAAAAAATTAAATTAAGGAACAAATATTCTGTGTCAGAGCTAGAGGTAGTTTTGTAAGTGTAACATTGGGCTTAAAGGGTTGACAAATTAACATTGGGCTTAAAGGGTTGACAAACTGAGACCTTGAGCCACATTCACATATTGATAGACAAGTTAGAGAGACCGTTTTCCTTCCAAATTCAGCAAATATGAACAACCACATACTTCAAGAGTACTTTGTTGTTCCCTCTACACAACAAAATAACAATATATATATATATAATATATATATATAAAAACAAGGACATTTCTAAGTGACCCCAAACTTTTGAATGGTAGTGTATATATACTGTATATATATATATATATATATATATATATATATATATATATATATATATATATATATATATATATATATATACAGTATATATACACTACCATTCAAAAGTTTGGGGTCACTTAGAAATGTCCTTGTTTTTGAAAGAAAAGCACACTTTGTGTCCATTAAAATATGTCTCACATGGAATAGCCTTCATTTCTCAGAACAAGAATAGACTGACGAGTTTCAGAAGAAAGATCTTTGTTTCTGGCCATTTTGAGTCTGTAATCGAACCCACAAATGCTGATACTCCAGATACTCAGCTAGTCTAAAGAAGGCCAGTTGTATTGCTTCTTTAATCGGCACAACAGTTTTCAGCTGTGCTAACATAATTGCAAAAGGGTTTTCTAATGATCAATTAGCCTTTTAAAATGATAAACTTGGATTAGCTAACACAATGTGCCATTGGAACACAGGAGTGATGGTTGCTGATAATGTGCCTCTGTACACCTATGTAGATATTCCATTAAAAATTATCATTATATTTCTGACTAATTTGATGTTATTTTAATGCACAAAAAATGTGCTTTTCTTTCAAAAACAAGTACATTTCTAAGTGACCCAAAACTTTTGAACGGTAGTCCACATGTAAATTCTTAAAGAGATTGGTGTGGCTGAGGCATAAGAGGTTGTGAACAATAATGAATAGGGGTGTAAACAAAGAAGAGTGCTCGAGAAAGTGTGAAAATCGTTCAAGGGCATTATTCTCCTACTTTTCTCCAAAGTGGGATAACAAGTTTATCAAATTTCAAAGAAACATAATTCCCCCTTGTTTCCCCCAACTGCAGTGTATGATATACCATTTTGAAGCTCTGAGTCTGTACCTTTATAAATGTAAAAACGGTTGACACTCATCTTTTCCCATTGACTACAATGTATTGACACAAGCATCAACCATGTGACACTTGTATTTTCACATTGAATGCAATGTATTGACATAAGCATCAATTTGTTAATGCTCATCTTTTCCAATTGACTTGAAATGTATTGACATAAACGTTCATTGGTTGACACTCATATTTTACCATTGACATAAGTCAACTCTGTGACACTCATCTTTTCCCATTGCCTGCAATGTATTGACAAAAGCATCAACCATGTGACACAGCTTTTCAAATTGAATGCCATGTATTGAAATATGTGTCAATTGGTAGATGCTCATCTTTTCCCATTGGCACCGCAAAGCCTGCTGGGAGCATGACCAATTGAAATATATTTTGGAAAAACGTGTCATGATGACGTTTTCCTATGATATGATGTTGCAAAATGTGACATGAGGTTTGGTTGCAATAGGCTCGGATGGAAAGGGGCGGCGTTTATTGATTAACAGTATTCATAATAAGTACACAAGTATATAATGTAAGCGAGACATCAAACACCCTTCATTAAGAAACAGTCTGCTTTGTGACTGATGTACTGCCACATTTTCACAACAATATTGGCGCCACCAGAATCGTGTTTCTGTATAAGCAAAGCGCAAGAGTTGCATCAACACGCCAAGAGAAAGCACTTTTTCAGCAGGATCATGATGGAAGGTCATGGTAAAGACAGAAGGATGACTAAACTGTGGATATTGACGTTACTGTTATGCGTTTAACCTGCATCTCACTGTCTGGATAAAAAGGTTTCTCAACATCTGCGCGTATTGGATTGCGGAGCTGGGTTTAGTCCAAAAGGGTTTTGAAGAAGGATTTATTTCCCTTTTCCTAATTTTATATTTCCTCATCATCATCCCATCACTGCTTGGAATAGCAGCTCTCTGATGAGAACAGGTTATTTTGCAAAGGATACGAACCGATCTGTGGAAAAGAATGGCAACTTGGTTTACCTTTATCATCGCAATTGTTATAACGATTTTTACGCAGGTAATTTTACAGTTAAACTATTTTTGGAATCGTTCATGCCTGAATGTTGACACAGCAATATTGTTGTAATGCACAATAAAATATCATATAATATGCCTAGAATAATTCATAATGTAAATGTTTGCAAAGCAATATTGTTTTATATTCATTAATTGATTATCCTCCTTTAGGTTCTGGGATCTGGTGTATTCGAGCTTGATCTTCATCAGTTTCAGAATAATAGAAGTTTGCTGGCAAACGGCATAGCTTGCAGTCCAGCCTGTAGAACTTTTTTCCGAGTTTGCTTGAAGAACTACCAGACGATAGTGTCACCAGGTGACTGCTACTTCGGCAGTGTCGTTACACCTGTACTAGGCAACAACTCGTTCAGCGTCATGGAGGACGGCACGTTCACTAAACCTATTCGCCTGCCACTCACCCACTTTGCATGGCCGGTAAGACGTTATGCACTGCCTATAATTGAAGTGGTTGAGAATATACTGTATCTGCCTATTGATGCATGGAACAACGGTGTTTGCAATGAGATAGGTGGTGAAGAGCGTCCATAAGCATAAGTCCAAGGACTGCACTATCCGATATGGATGTAAATAATATGAAACAAGAGTATATTAGATTTCATAACATGTTATTAGCCTAGTCTACACATATCGTTCAATTTATATATATATATTTTAAGTAACAAAAAGATGTGCATCTGTACAAATTAAATAGTTTAAATGTTAGACCCTTATTTTTTTCCACATGTCCTTCTAGGGTTCGTTTTCTCTAATCATTGAAGCATGGTATTCTCCTTCAGCGGATCTACCTGAAGGTGAGTAGTGCGCGCCATACATGACCACCGCTAGGTAGCACTGTTACAGATGTTTGAAAAATGCTCCCTGTGCCATGGGTCGACAACAGGCGACCTACGTGCCAAAACCAGCCCGCTAATCAATTTGTTTTGCTCCCCAAAGTTTTTTGTAACAATTTTTTTTTTTTTTTAAATAGGACTAGTATTTTAGTTTTTGGTCAAAAAATTATGTAAAATCACCAGGAATTCATCTAGAATTAGTTTAATTTAGGAAATATGTTCCCAAGTATTCCCACAAATAAAAAAAGTAAAAAAAGAGACATATGTGATAGTGTCTCAATGTTATCAAGGTATAAAATTATTGTTATTTTCAAATACAATCTCTTTTTGGACTGAGACCGACAAAAATCGCCCCACGGCTGGATCTAGTTGCCTACCCCTGCCCTACGCACTATACTTATATAATTAAGTAGTATAAATACATGCAATTTATACAGACATTTTGCAGTTACATAAAACTTGGAAATGTGAACGTGTTGATGTCCATGTGTCAGGATGAGTTACGTGCAACAGAGCACTTCTTTTATGCTCTGTCTTCAACACAATCGCACTTCCTTTGGTTTATTTTAAGCGTGGGAAAGTGTGCAAGTCTTAAGTGAGGATATCTAAACCTTGCCAAAAGCCTCTGACGGCCTTTCCTGTATTTTACACCTTTTTGCTCCCTTTGGAAGGGGAATAATGGGTTGAAAATATTTTGCTGACAAAAAGGAATAGGACATTTCAATCACAGTACACTACAACCATTTGAAAGAATAGCGCACAGGGCTTGATGAACCATATATACAAAAGTATGTGGACACCCCTTCAAATTAGTGGATTCGGCTATTTCAGCCACACCCGTTGCTGACAGGTGTATACAATCAAGCACACAGCCATGCAGCCTCCATAGACAAACATTGGCAGAAGAATGTCCTTACTGAAGAGCTCAGTGACTTTCATGGCACCGTCATGGGATGCCAACTTTCCAATAAGTCAGTTCGTCAAATTTCTGCCCTGCTAGAGTTTCCCCAGTCAACTGCAAGTGCTGTTATTGTGAAGTGGTAACATCGAGAAGCAACAATGGCTCAGCTGCGAAATGGTAGGTTACGCAAGCTCACAGAACGGGACCGCCTGTCCTCGGTTGCAACACTCACTACCAAGTCCCAAACTGCCTCTGGAAGAATGTCAGCACAAGAACTGTTCGTCAGGAGCTTCATGGAATGGGTTTCCATGGCCGAGCAGCCGCACACAAGCCTAAGATCACCATGCGCAATGCCAAGCGTCGGCTGTAGTGGTGTAAAGTTCGCCGCCATTGGACTCTGGAGCAGTGGAAACCTGTTCTCCGGAGTGATGAATCACGCTTCACCACCTGGCAGTCCGACGGACGAATCTGGGTTTGGTGCATGCCATTAGAACGCTACCTGCACCAATGCATAATGCCAACTGTAAAGTTTGATGGAGGAGGAATAATGGTCTGGGGCTGTTTTTCATCGTTCGGGCTAGGCCCCTTAGTTCCAGTGAAGGGAAATCTTAACGCTACAGCATACAATGACATTCTAGGCGATTCTGTGCTTCCAGCTCTGTGGCAACAGTTTGGGGAAGGCCCTTTCCTGTTCCAGCATGACAATGCCCCCGTGCACAAAGCGAGGTCCATACAGAAATGGTTTGTTGAGATCGGTGTGGAAGAACTTGACTGGCCTGCCCAGAGCCCTGACCTCAACCCCATCTAGCACCTTTAGGATGAATTGGAACGCTGTCTGCGAGCCAGGCCTAATCGCCCGACATCAGTGCTCGACCTCAGTAATGCTCGTGGCTTAATGGAAGCTAGTCCCCACAGCAATGTTCCAACATCTAGTGGAAAGCCTTCCCAGAAGACTGGAGGTTGTTATAGCAGCAAAGAGGGGACCAACTCCATATCAAGGCCCATGATTTTGGAATGAGATGTTTGAGGAGCAGGTGTCCACATACTTTTGGTCATGTAGTGTATATCATAAACTGAAAACTTTACTTTCTGTATATCCTATAGAGATAAATAATTCAAGACAACAATGTGCATTGTTTGTTTTGACCTTTTTAACAAGCATAGACTGTATGCATGCAATGATACCTATTTGATAAGGCAATGAAAAAAGAACGTTAGGCCATACTATCTTGACGGATTTGTTTTGTTCTCTATCCCCGCAGATACAAACAACCCTGCCTTATTGATTAGTTATTTTTCCATCCAAAGAAAGTTGGAAGTAGGGGATGAGTGGTCCCAGGATGTGCAGAGTGGGGGGCAGACAGAGTTAAGGTACTCATACCGGTTCATCTGCATTGAAAATTACTACGGGGACAGTTGTTCCAAAATATGTGCTCCAAGAGACGACCGTTTTGGCCACTACACCTGCAACCCTGAAGGGCAAATATCATGTCTACCGGGCTGGAAGGGAGAATACTGCGAAGAACGTAAGCAATCAAGAGTGAAATGTTCTGGGTTTCTGAAGATTTTTCACATTATGTAGTAAAATTATATTTCTCAAATTAGGCCTATTTGCAAAATGGGTTCTATCGTGTCAAGATGCTGCTGCTGTAGAAAGGCTTGGATCATAATTGTATTTTGGAGTGACAAGGATGAGCGAATAAAAACTGTAGCTCCCTCCCAACCCAACCCCTTCATCCCTAGATATCTTACCATTTTGGCCACGTGGGTAGAATAATCCTGGGTAGCGTTCTGGAAAAGCAGCACGCGCCGAGTTAATCGCAGCATTATTATCTGCCACGTGCCACTAAATTGAGGTCTATTTCGTTGAGCGGGAGGGCAGCAGCTGCAAACAGGTTTCTAACAGCCTACGGACAACAATGGGGCAGATGTCCTCTTTTGAGAGCAAGCATCTGCTCAGGCTTAACCAGCCGTTAAACACTAGTCTTGTAACCATGCAAAATCAATGTCACATACAACACAACACAGAAGCAGCAAATGAAGGTTTCTTTATAAATAGACAGGTAACAGGTTTGATGCTACAACAGTTTAAATGTAATTCCTAATCCAAACCAGAAGTTTATGATGTAATGTTGAATGGAATGAGTTGACAAAAAATGAAGTTCATGTTTTGTCTCAATTTTATATGCAGCAATTTGCCTCAAAGGGTGCAGCAAAAATAATGGAAATTGCTCAAGGCCAGGAGACTGTGTGTAAGTATACAATAGTCATTTTAGTGTGTGTGCGTGTGTGTGTGTGTGTTTACATGCATGCTTGCCTGCATGTGAATATGCCTGCATGTGTGTATGCACACAGTGCTAAAAGTGTTGTGTTTTTTCTGTGACAGATGCAGAGAGGGCTGGCAGGGAACCTTCTGTGATGAGTGTAAGAGACATCCATCCTGTAAACATGGCACCTGTCAGCAGCCCTGGCAGTGCACCTGCAAAGAGGGCTGGGGAGGCCTCCTCTGTGACCAAGGTCAGTGTCTCAGGCTCCTCTGGGTCCTGCTGTGAAACAATACAGAAGTACAGCAGAAAACACAGGACATCCTATATGACAGTAGAAATATGACATGTTCCTATGATATTGCAAGAACAAGAGTCATCAGGCGTTCTGATTATGAAAGGAGACAAGTGGCGGGGAGTAACTGTTTTTGATATAAACATTTGTCCAGTGGTGTAAAGTACTTAAGTAAAAATACTTTAAAATACTACTTAAGTAGTTCTTTGGGGTATCTGTACTTTACTTTACTTTTTATATTTTTGACAACTTTTACTTTTACTTCACTACATTCCTAAAGAAAATAATGTACTTTTTACTCCATACATTTTTCCTGACACTCAAAAGTACATGTTACATTTTGACAGGAAAGTTGTCAATTTCATACACTTATCAAGAGAACATCCCTGGTCATCCCTACTGCCCCTGATCTGACGGACTTACTAAACACAAATGCATCGTTTGTAAATTATGTCTGAGTGTTGGAGTGTACCCCTGGCTATCCGACAATTTTTTTTTTTTTATGTGCTGTCTGGTTTGCTTAATATAAGGAATTTGAAATGGTTTATACATTTACGTTTACTTTTGATACGTAAGCACATTTTAGCAATTCCATTTACTTGTGATACTTAAGTATATTTAAAACCAAGTAGTATTTTGCTGGGTGACTTTCACTTTTACTTCAGTCATTTTTTATTAAGGGATCTTTACTTTTACTCAAGTAGGACAATTGGGTACTTTTTCCATCACTGCATTTGTCCACAGATCTGAACTATTGTACCCATCACAAGCCGTGTCGTAACGGGGCCACCTGTATGAACACGGGCCAGGGGAGCTACACCTGTACCTGCCAGCCGGGCTTCACAGGGGACACGTGTGACAGCGAGGTCAGGGAGTGCGACAGCCAGCCCTGTCGGAATGGAGGCCTGTGCTTGGTAAGCCCGGAAAGCCTATCCGTTTCCCACAACACACAGCACACGCAGGCTTTCCTGTTTTTGTTTTTCCTCTATCCATGTCTCTGGGCCAGTATAGAAAAATGCAACAGACAGAGCAATAGCCAGATCGTTGACCCAGTTCAGACTCTCTCTCCTGTTAATGAATGTCATTCAAACTGGGGCAAAGGAGGCATGATGAGATAATAATGTGGAGTCGCAAATGCATCGAAATGAGAAGCACAGCAACAAACCTACAGTACAGTGATCTTTGCTGGAATTGTTTCCCATGACAGTGGGCTGTGATAACCTCTGACTCTTTGTGGCCCACAGGACCTTGAGAACGGCTATAGGTGTGCATGCACGCAGGGGTACGAGGGGACGCACTGCGAGCACAGAATGCTGACTTGTGCCGATTCACCCTGCTTCCATGGGAATTGCAGAGAAAGGGACAACGGGCGGAGCTACATGTGCGAGTGCCCAGGGGGCTTCACTGGACTCAATTGTGAGAAGAAAGTGGACAAATGCACCTCCCTGCCCTGTACAAACGGTATGTGATAGTTTCCACTCTCTCTACATCTCAATAACAAGAACTGTCTTTGATTTATTTTGTACACTGTCAGTTAAGAGCACTTACTCAAACAGATCCATTTGGAATGTTCTCTCTAGAGACATCTGCATTAGAGCTAACTTAAAGTGATTGTGATATGCGCTGATAACACTGGTCTGCTCTATTCAGGTGGACGTTGTGTTATCCACGGCACCACACGCTGGTGCAGCTGCCGCTCAGGCTTCTCTGGCCCACGCTGTGAGATCAACATCAACGAGTGTTCCATGAACCCCTGCGCCAACGGAGCCAACTGCATGGACCGCATCAACGACTACACCTGTATCTGCCCCCTGGGCTACAACGGCCGCAACTGTGACAAGCCCACTGACAGCTGTGCCTCCAAACCCTGCCTGAACGGTGGGACCTGCACCAATGGGGCCAAAGGCCAGCCTGCTGCCTGCACCTGCCCAGCCCACATCAGCGGCCCCCAGTGCCAGTACTACGATGTGCCTTTACTCATCCCCCCCAGCCCCAGCCCCAGCCGCGTTAGAGAGCCCCTGGACAGGCTCCACTGGGCAGCCATCTGTCTGGGTGTGGGCCTGGTGGTGCTCCTGGTGCTGATCTTCATGGTGGCCATGGTCCTGCGCCACATCCAGCAGCAGAGGAAGAGGAAGAAGGACTCAGAGTCCATGAACAACCTATCAGACGTCCAGAAGGAGAACCTCATATCTGACCTGCAGCTGAAGAACACCAACAAAAAGGTGGACCTGGAGGTGGAGGTGGATTGTCTCAGGGAAAAGTCCCAAAACCATAAACACATCAACTACCACTTGGACTACAAAACCTTCAAGGAGTACAAGGATGAACCATCAGAAGAGGATAAAGATGAGAACTGTAAAAAGATGATAGAGGAGAAAATGCCATTGACTAGAAAGTACAGGTAAGTTCCCATTGGGGACAGACGACAATTCAACGTCTATTCCACGTTGGTACTGAAATGACATGGAAACAACGTTGATTCAAACCAGTGTGTGCCCAGTGGGGAGAAATGCTGCTTGCAGATGACAACCTGGATAGATTTGGACCTACTTCCTATTCTCCAGTGTTTGATAAATGACAGTGGTTTGGATTTGTGCTTGAGTGTTGACATGTTTTACTTTTCATTGACAGCGAAAGGCCGGAGTGTAGGATATCAACGATATGTTCTCCAAGAGATTCAATGTACCAGTCTGTGTTTGTGATAGCAGAGGAGAAGAATGAATGCGTCATAGCAACTGAGGTAAGCTTTTATTTTCACATTTCCTCTGAACATGTTCCTGCAACTCTTGACACCATGTCATTAACAGTTATCAATCAGCAATGCAAAAGTTGATCAAGGTTTCCATTACATTGCTCCAATGATTAAACTGGTTTCCTTTTTTTCTTCTCCTAGGTATAATACATGAATGGTATCAGACATTCTGAAGAATGGATATCTTCTGGACTGTTTACAGGTTTAGAAATAGATGGG
Source organism: Salvelinus namaycush (assembly GCF_016432855.1). Classification (NCBI taxonomy): domain Eukaryota; kingdom Metazoa; phylum Chordata; class Actinopteri; order Salmoniformes; family Salmonidae; genus Salvelinus; species Salvelinus namaycush. The sequence goes on along the minus strand of NC_052334.1, from coordinate 26,035,618 downwards.
ATTTATTTAACTGCAAATTGCTGCTCTTGAAAACTTGATAACTGGACCAATCCTGTGTGCTCTATGAATGCAATAAAATGTAAGGACTGAACCCACTGTAATAGAGAAATAATGTGGGCTTTTGGACGTTTCACCCTCAGTGTGTACTGACAGATTCAGCCCGTTGACAGAACGTCCCACTATATCCATGGGAAACAGGCCTGTGTTAATGCCAGCATGCCCATCAGCAGGATGAGAGGGCTCTGTCTGGAGATACTCCACCTTATTGTGATAATCAGCAACCAACCAATCAACTTACTGCCAACAAGCCTATGGAAGGAGCCAGCTACTTCCATTTCTATACCCTGGTGAAGTGCTATATAATAAGGCAGACTTTGTTTAATAAACTTTCAAGGAGAGAATAAAAACATCTGGAAACGGTTCATTTTATGAGAATATTTGAGACCCAAGGCCTATGTCAATTTTGTAAATTATTTTTTTATTTTTTTATTAAACTTTGATAAATAATGTATGCATCCCGAATCATAGAGCCTTAAGTATGGGTTAATGAGCTAAATTGGTGCTCAGCTTCTTCATGGATCCAGTGCACAACAAAAATTGAAGGGAAAATACTTAATAGAAAACAACTGATGCAATACACGATGCAGTGCCAGGGGTATTCAAGAAGAAGCAATATTTACTTGTTATTATGCAACATTGCCCAGAAATGAAGACAAAGAAAAACAAAACTATCATACCAAGGACGCCTTTGATTAGAATTGACTTCACTGAACCAATAATGTTATTTTTAAGATTAGTATTTCACTAGTTATTTAAATATTTCGAAGCACTGGTCTTTCTATGTTTTATAAGATTATTTTGTATATAATGTATATTTATAAATGTAGAAGTCTCTGTACAACTGTTTTTTTATTTGATGCCCAAAAAGTAGAATTTATTTTTGAATGTTGTTGTGATTGTTGTTTTTTAAAACAATGAAAAAATATCTGGTACATTGTTGTTTGTTGGTTTCATGTTGAGTATAATTGGTCAACTATAAAGCTATAAATTTGCCTAGATATTGGAATGATCAAGAACCTTCCGTTGAAATCCACCACCTGTTGTGGAAATGGCTTCATTATCTAGATGATGTATGACCTTGTAGCAGTTATAATAATCACAGTGGTGAGAGGCATGTGTGTCAATGTGATGTTAAATCAATGTGCTCGCAACCATTCAGTGGACAGTTTTGTATGTGACAGCAATGTGAGAAATATGGACAAAGTTATATATTAAAACATGTCATGTTAAAGTACGGTACACAGATTGGTCAGTATTTGTATGCAATAGTTTTTTTTTTTTTCAAAAAGAACACCAATCTCGCTATGCTGCTTGTCGTTGAGCATCCATATCGCTTTCAACTGGCTTCAAATTTCAAACTGTTTCCTTGGATGTCTGCCCCATAAGCTAAAATACTGAGACAAGGAGGAGGCACAATCTAGAAAAGAGGCTACTTAACAAACCAGGCAGATGCTTTAGGGTGTGACCCTACACCACTGGGAAAATCAGCATATGCCTCCTCTTTAACTACTGTAAGCATGAATGCAGAAAATAAGACCACAAGAGTCCAGTGGCAAGTTACCAGCAGCCTTGAAGGGGTGTTAAAGCCAACACATCACCTTGGCCAGTCCTGATCTCCCCAACAATGACATGTAGGCTATCACATGCCTGCCTTCACACACACACACACACACACACACACACACACACACACACACACACACACACACACACACACACACACACACACACACACACACACACACACACACACACACACACACACACATTAAATGACTATAACATATCTACTGGAAAAACACCTGATTATCCATCTCTAGTATTATATTTATTAGTTTGATGAATTATTTTGTCACAACAACTAACACCCACACGTTTGTCTTTTCCACACGTTCTGTCCCAGTTTACAACCTTTTCAGACATCTACCACATAGTCATGCATTTTCATTGTGTTATAATAAAAGCATCCTGTTCGTGGCCAAGTGACATCATTTCCTGCTTCCCGTCGGATTATAATGCACAGGACAACGGCAAACGACTTTTCTCACGCATCTGTTATGAAACGTTTTCACGGTTACAAACATCATGATCAATTGCTCTATGTATTTCACAAGTATCCAATGCTTGACTATAAAATGTATTTATTCATCAAAAAATCTTAGAAGGCCTATAAAGAACAAACATAGTGAATGACTGCTTTACAAAGCTCAAACAATGAGAATGAAATCTAAATTAAACCTTGAAGTGTGTAAAAAAAAATACATGCCAGTTTTCTTTCTTTTTGTAATGTTCTTAATTAACACCTGGGGGCAGTACACCATACATGGAAGGAAATTCAAAATGAGACAGACTGAAATTGACATTTTTACACACTTAAAACATTTAAAGTTACTTCCAAAATGTCTTTAAATACTTACAATGACAATTGGAATACTAGAGACTTTAAGAATCACAATGTCATAACAAACAATTTTGTAAAATAATAATGGCATCTGCAAAGCATGGGAAGGGAGTATTCTATATTTTATGATTTTGTGATGATATCAAATATAGTACATGGAATACCATTATCAGACTGTGTTGTCATTGGACCAAAACATAATTGTCCTAGCCAGAGGCCAATGAGGCTGAAGGTAAATCGCCTGCTTAAGAGTCATTCATTGACCATGTATGATACAAATGTATAGGGTGCTAGAGGCACCTACGAAGAGAACAGACATTTAGTGGGCTTTGCGAAGCTTGGATCTTTATGGCAACCCTATAAAGTCCACCTGGGGGCACTATAAAGCCCGTAATTTGTGGGCGGAGCAATACAATTGGCTGTCAGAAGTATAACAATGTAAATTTACTTTTAATCCGTCTGTCGGCATATTTCAAGGCATATGGTGGTGTAGTGAGATACCCGATGGGCTGGACGATTCTCTTCTCATCTTGAAAAAACGTATACTAAAAACGTGGAAATCAATCATTAACACAATGGAAAAATCTAATGATTTATTATTGAAATATTGAAATAGCATGGGTGGCCTAGTTAAATAAAGGTTAAATAATCAAATGTAATAAAGGTTACATAAAAAAATAAAGACCGAGAGAAACAAATTGATACAATTTAAGGCCAAGTGGAAACAATAATGCAGGCACTAAGGATGGGGGTGTGAGCATGCGGGTCTGGGCAGATGAGATGTAGTCATTGTGTGTGCGTCTGTAAATTGTTGCTCGTATGTATACGTTTGTATATGGAGTAAGAAAAAAAATGAATAAAAATATTACTTAAAAAAATACAATGCTTGGATCTTATTCTGAAAACTAATGCTTCTATTTATATCTAATTTCGTTAGCTGCTGCTGCTGCATTATCAGACTATATGACTCTAAATTATATAAAGGGAGATCCATTTTCACACAGGATTAAAATAGACAGGATTGCTGCTTTCCTTACTTTCCTGACCGTGCAGAGCAACAAGGCAAAACAGGATATACCAACAGTACTTCAAAGTGAGTAAACACAGATTTTTCACACACACTACTATCACCAACAACGTCCATGGAGGAATTGCAAGATCTCAAGCAAAGCATTTTTAAAGGATATACTTATTTCAACTCACAAGTTTGGACATTGGACAGCCAGTGAAACTGACAATCTACGTCTAAACCAGCGAGCATAATGTTCAAACATAAGGTTTCAACATCCTGTGAATGGGGCAAAAATAACTTGTCGTTTCTGATAATGTGGTACATACAATATCTTCTGACATACAATGAATGGATGGAAGAAGGAATGAATGAAGGAATGAATGAATTAATCTATTTTTCTGTCTCTTTTATGTGACTCATGATTATTAGACACCATTTTCAGTAAATCAAATACCTTCAAGATTGCATTTACAGTACATTGTACATTACTTCAAGTGGCACCTCAAGTGAAGACTAAATTACACACTTAATACATCCCCTTTCTTATCTGAACAGTTGATGCTCAAAATCAAAGTTGGCATATGTCCAGACAGTACAGATATCTCATATTGTATATTACTTCAAGTGGTGGTTGTAGTTGTCAGAGTCTGTTCAATCGTGAGATACAATGTCGCAACATTGTAACATTCATTCGAAAGTTGGATTCCTGAAAATGTTTTGCTCCCGAAAAGGATTCTGATTGGTCGGCTTGTACTCATAGTACGACCTATTATATGATATCATTGGTCAGAAACGTCTTGGTCTGACGTCCGGACACAACAAATACACGTGTCAGTAAACCAAGATAATGTAGCAGTAGGCTAGTACTTTAACGTTACATTGTCTGACACACCAAAACGTATTGTAGGCCTACTAATAGAAGTTGCACAGTGAGAGATACTAGGCCTATGCATCACTTCTTTCACATGTTATCGACACCTAGGGGTAGGCTATAATAGCTTATTATGCATCAGCAAGACTAGTCAACACTCCTAAGAAAAAAAGTCAAACGCGATGATAGGCTTTTATAGCGAATAGATTTGAAAAGTCTCATGCTTCGGAATGCATCTACAAAAAATGTGAGCTGCATCGGTAACATCTTAGAACAGTTATTTATTGACAGAAGAATATAGGCAACACTTTACATCTACTCTTACCTCAACCCTAACTAAACATAATGAAGCTTCTGGCTATTACCACATCAGAAAAATCCAGCCTGTGGATATTCGGATATGGCTCCTTAGTCTGGAAACCAGACTTCAAATACAAGAGGAGCAAAGTCGGTTATATCGAAGGATATAGTCGACGCTTCTGGCATGGGGACAATTTTCATCGAGGAGACAAAGACATGGTAAGTCTTTTCCTTCAGAAATGCAATTCATGTATTTGCTGTTGCTGTAGATTGACAAAATATTATCTTATCTCAGATCAAACTGTGGAGCTTCAGAAAGTGGGAAGTCCAATGAAAAGTCAAATACAAATCAAACTTTTTTAAGTCAAACTTTTTGGATATGGAAATGTCAGTGTAGTCTAACTGGAAATGAAATGGTTAAAAATGCTGACTGCATTTATCCTCATCCTGTCCACAGCCAGGTAGAGTGGTAACTTTGGTGGAAGATCATGATGTGAGTGGCCTTATTTCAAAACAACCCAGAACACACCTACAGCTCACATTTCTGTCTACCACGAATACGTTCTGTACTGTATGTTGCAAAATACATTGACACTGGTATAGTCCATCATGTTGATAAACAGAACTTGAAGTTGAAATCCTGTCCCAGTCTAATATCCACCTCTTCTTCTCGCTGCAGGCTTGCACTTGGGGGGTAGCCTACGAGGTCACTGACTCCCAGATGGAGGAGTCTCTGCAGTACCTGAATGTGAGAGAGGCTGTGCTGGGGGGCTATGTCACCAAGATGGTGGAGTTCACTCCCAGAGAGAAGTGCCAAGGGTCTCTGCTCGCCCTGGTCTACATCGCCACCTCTGACAACCCCATATACCTCGGGCCTGCCACTCCCACAGAGATAGCTGCTCAGATTGCCATCTGCAGAGGCAACACGGGACACAACATAGAGTACCTCCTCCGCCTGGCTGAGTTCATGAGGCTGTACTGTCCCGAGGTAGAGGACGACCATCTCTTCTCCATAGAGGCAGCCGCCCTGGCTCTGGTCATCTGAACTACCAGGGCCAGGGATACTCACATCTGACCACCGATACGACACTCAATCCTTACGACACTCGCTACGTTACTTGCTAATGTGAACAACGTGAAGACAATGACAATGTGAAGACATTGACAATGTGAAGACAGTGAGAGTCACTCCACCTCACAAAAAGGGTCAACATGTCATGATCACTGTTTGTTGTCCATTGTCAGTGAACGCCCATGACATTGACATTTTTTAAGCTGAAAGGGCAATGAGATTAGAATCAAGGTGCAGTATGCTTCTCTACAAGGTGTGTAAACATTCTAACTGTCTAATAAATATATTTCATTTATGGTAGCGGAAGAATAAATAATATTTTGGTTGTGTTTATGAAGGTCCTGGGTAACATTAGAATATGAAAAAGTCATTATATAAAATAACAAAATAGCATTTTAATTAGTTTGTGTTACTGTAGGCTATCTGTTGCCTCATGCTCAAGTGTGGAGCTCATGAAACAGTGGTTATTTAAGCAATAAGGCCCGAGTGGTTGTGGTATATGGCCAATATACCATGCCTAAGGGCTGTTCTTAAGGCCTGGACACAGCCCTTAGCCGTGTTATATTGGACATATACCACAAACCACCGAGGTGCCTTATTGCTATTATAAACTGGTTACCAATGTAATTAGAACAGTAAAAATACATGTTTTGTCAGACCCGTGGTATACGGTCTGATATACCACGGCTGTCACACAATCAGCATTCAGGGCTCAAACCACCCAGTTTATAATTTGAAATAGAGCACATCTCTTAAATTTTAAGTGTTATTTGGCAATGGAAACCTCAAAATGTGCTCTTACCTGCATGTGAAGCTGTAGGAGGATTTGACGTTTTGTGGCCTTGTTTATAATTTACTGTGTGTTGAGCTTGTGAGCTAGCTCGCGCTCCCGCTAGCGTTAGCTTGTGAGCTAGCTCGCGCTCCCGCTAGCGTTAGCACTACCGTTAGCATTTTGCATTGGAATGCATGACATTATAAATCAAATCACATTTTATTTGTCACATACACGTGTTTAGCGGATGTTACTGTGGGTGTAGCGAAATGCTTGTGTTTCTAGCTCCAATAGTGCAGTAATATCTAACAAGTAATATCTAACAATTCACAATACACACAAATCTAAAGTAAAGGAATTAAGAATATATAAATATTTGGACGAGCAATGTCAGAGTGCCATAGACTAAGATACAGTAGAATAGCATAGAATACAGTATATACATCTGAGATGAGTAATGCAAAACATTATTAAAGTGACTAGAGTTCCATTATTAAAGTGGCCAGTGATTTCAAGTCTATGTATATAGGGCAGCAGCCTCTAATGTGCTAGTGATGGCTATTTAGCAGTCTGATGGCCTAGAGATAGAGGCTGTTTTTCAGTCTCTCGGTCGCAGCTTTGATGTACCTGTACTGACCTCGCTTTCTGGATGATAGTGGGGTGAACAGGCAGTGGCTCGGGTGGTTGTTGTCCTTGATGATCTTTTTGGCCTTTCTGTGACATCGGGTGCTGTAGGTGTCCTGGAGGGCAGGTAGTTTGCCCACGGTGATGTGTTGGGAAGACCGCACCATCCTCTGCAGAGCCCTGCGGTTGCGGGCGGTGCAGTTTCCGTACCAGGCCGTGATACATCCCGACAGGATGCTCTCAATTGTGCATCTGTAAAATGTGTGAGGGTTTTAGGTGACAAGCCAAATTTCTTCAGCCTCCCGAGGTTGAAGAGGCGCTGTTGCGCCTTCTTCACCACACTGTCTGTGTAGGTGGACCATTTCAATTTGTCAGTGATGTGTACGCCGAGGAACTTGAAGCTTTCCACCTTCTCCACTGCGGTCCCATCGATGTGGATAGGGGGGTGCTCCCTCTGCGGTTTCCTGAAGCATGACTGTTAGCGATTAGCCATTTATTACCATTGCTCATTTATGGTGCTAGGCTATTTTCTATTCAATACACAGTACCAGTCAAAAGTTTGGACACACCTACTCATTCTAGGGTTTTTCTGTATTTATACTATTTTCTACATTGTAAAATAATAGTGAAGACATCAAAACTATGAAATAACACATATAGAATCATGTAGTAACCGAAAAAGTGTTAAACAAATCAAAATATATTTTATATTTGAGATTCTTCAAAGTAGCCACCCTTTGCCTTGATGACAGCTTTGCACACACTGGCATTCTATCAACCAGCTTCATGAGGTAGTCACCTGGAATGCATTTCAATTAACAGGTGTTCCTTGTTAAAAGTTAATTTGTGGAATTTCTTGCCTTCTTAATGCATTTGAGCCAGTCAGTTGTGTTATGACAAGGTAGTGGTGGTATACAGAAGATAGCCCTATTTGGTAAAAGACCAAGTCCATATTATGAACAGCTCATATAAGCAAAGAGAAATGATAGTCCATCATTACTTTAAGACATGAAGATATGTCAATATGGAAAATTTCAAGATCTTTAAAGTTTCTTCAAGTGCAGTCACAAAAACCATCAAGCGCTATGATGAAAGTGGCTCTTATGAGGACCGCCACAGGAAAGGAAGACCCAGAGTTACCTCTGCTGCAGAGGATAAGTTCCTTAGAGTTACCAGCCTCAGAAATTGCAGCCCAAATAAATGCTTCACAGAGTTCAAGTAACAGACACATGTCAACATCAACTGTTCAGAGGAGACTGCGTGAATCAGGCCTTCATGGTCGAATTTCTGCAAAGAAACCACTACTAGAGGACACCAATAATAAGAAGAGACTTGCTTGGGCCAAGAAACAAGAGCAATGGACTTTAGACCGGTGGAAATTTGGCCTTTGGTCTGGAGTTCAAATTGGAGATTTTTGTTTCCAACCTCTGTGTCTTTGTGAAACGCGGTGTGGGTGAACTGATGATCTCTCCATTCCCACCGTGAAGCATGGAGGAGGAGGTGTGATGGTGTGGGGGTGCTTTGCTGGTGACACTGTCAGTGATTTATTTAGAATTCAAGGCACACTGAATAAACATGGCTACCACAGCATTCTGCAGCAATACGCCATCCCATCTGGATTGCGCTTAGTGGGACTATCATTTGTTTTTCAACAGGACAATGACCCAACACACCTCCAGGCTGTGTAAGGGCTATTTGACCAAGAAGGAGAGTGATGGAGTGCTGCATCAGATTACCTTCTCTCCACAATCACCTGACCTCAATCCAATTTAGATGGTTTGGGATGAGTTGAACCGCAGAGTGAAGGAAAAGCAGCCAACAAGTGCTCAGTATATGTGGGAACTCCTTCAAGAATGTTGGAAAAGCATTCCAAGATAAGCTGGTTGAGAGAATGCCAAGAGTGTGCAAAGTTGTCATCAAGGCAAAGGGTGGCTACTTTGAAGATTCTCAAATATACAATATATTTTGATTTGTTTAACACTTTTTTGGTTACTACATGATTCCATATGCTATTTCATAGTTTTGACAAATAAAGAAAAACCCTTGAATGAATAGGGGTGTCCAAACTTTTGACTGGTACTGTATATCACTCATGCTCATTGTAATTATATTCATGTATACATTTCAACATTACTGTAATGTCTATTTGAGCACATTTGCCTGAGTTTCATGTACAGTATACAAGTCTAATAGGCTGTTTAGTCTATTGCCATGTGACTAGGCCTGATGCCTCCTGTAGTGTATAGCCCTTTCTGTTATATACGTACCTGTGCTAGCTTATACAGCCATGTCATTCATATTATAGCAGTGCAATAGCCTATGTTTTTTTTCTTCTCTTTCCTTTCAGGACCACATAGTTAATGTCAGTTCTCACTGGACATGATTCTCAGTTATCTGAACTGTGAGTGGTCAGATGTGTGTGTGAATGTGGACATCTTCTTCCATTAAACTCACCTTAACCTGGATATCCGCCTCATGCTTGTCCTGACCGGACATTCTGTAGTGATTGCTCCCGGCCTTAATAAGCCAGCACCTAAGATTTCTTATTACATTCATGGTCCTTCGATTCTTTACAACCCTACCCCTATTTTTCCATTCTCCTAATTTTAGTTTAGGTGACAAAGCAAGCAATGTACAGTATAGTGTAGAGAATCATTGTACCATCTAAGCCACTGTGAAATATCTTTTCATTAACCAAAAATATTGTATTTTCAGCTGTTTGAAGCTGGTGTACAAAACCTAAAGTACAAGATGCAAAAACTCAACTGAAGATCGGGAAGCATAGAAATAGCGCACATAGAAAAGATCTACCGCTTCTTAGACTTTCTTTCAATGAGAATGACAGATCTATAAGTCACATTTCTATGTAAATTTGGTTGGGTCACCCAAAAAGCTACATATTGCAGCTTTAATGTATACTTTGATTACAAAGCAGAAGTTAATCATACAGTTACCTTGCGTTGCAATAACGTTACTCCTAGGGTTTCTTACTATGAAGACAGAGGCTGGCTGATTGAAGAAAATATTAATAAAAAACAGAATATTTAACCTTTACCTGTTTCTGGTCTGACTTTAAAAACGGGTTTTGTTATAGATGAGTCATGCAAATAATTACACTGTGTGGAAATAAGATTATTGCATTGCTGAATGTATATACTATAGCCTTTCTATTTTTATATGAAGTCTATTTGCCTTTGTTGTTGAAGGAACAGGGATTTTTTATGCTTTTGTTTTTTAATCAACTGAACTAAATAGCATTGAACTTGAATTCTTACCAAGACACCCTGGTTCTTTCCAATTCAGTATGAGTATGTGATTGTGTCTCACGTGTTTCATTCTAATGGTAAAGGCTGCTTATTCAAAATCTATTCCAACTATGTAGATCATGTGCTGTTAAAGGATAGTGGGTTGGGTTAATAATCCCTTTTTCTCTCCTGATTTTCAATATATAAAGGCATCCCAATGCCTAAAGGTTATTGAATTCCTCAAGAGTATGTTTCCTTGTTATGTGCCAAAGCTCATAAACTCTTTTACTCTAGCACGCTTTTATATAACTTGGCCATATGCAGATATACACGCAGTTGTTAATGGTCTAGACCAGGGCTCTCCAACCCTGTTCCTGGAGAGCTACCGCCCTGTAGGTTTTCACTCCAACCGTGATGTAGTGCACCTGATTCTAATAATTAGCTAATTGATAAGCTGAATCCGGTTAGTTACAATTGGGGTTGGATTGAAAACCTACAGGAGAGGGGCACTCCAGGGACAGGCTTGGAGAACCCTGGTCTAGACTATTCTGTAGGAAAGGAGAGAAATGTGAGGTATTCTTTATTTCTATAATTCCAGTAAATAGTAAGCTCACAGGTCCATTAGAGTGCTTTTGGACTTCATTCAATCAAACCCACAATGCACAACAAAGTCAAACTGCATGGAGGAAAAGCACATTTTCACAAAAATCTTATTAGTTTCCCCCACTGAACATGTTCTGTCAGTCACATATTGCTGTCATTTTTGGTACAGAAACCATGTATTTTCTTATGTGAATGCACATCCTGACAATCCTGCAGTGCAGGTTTAATGGAGTTGCAGCTTAGATCACTCTATCTTGTGACCTGAACCGTTAACTTTAACAGCATACTCAAGGTTATGTAATACGTCAAATGTAGGTGTTTTACTGTAGGTCCATTAATCAGCTGTTAAATGGATGCCCAGAGTACCAGGGTTGGCAGGAATACTAAGATCTACATGGCACACTAGCCAGTCTTGTACAGTATGTAAACACTGTCTTAAAGCGACGAAAAACAACGACAAGGCATCCCTGCCACTTGTTTTGGTAAACAGCTGAGAGACGGGGCTAGGGAAATGTAACCCTTCTCAAATTCAGACAGCACTCCAGATGCAAGGACTGAGAGTGATGTCCACATGCCACATGAAGATATTGTTTGTTAAAAGTCTTGTTGAACAACAGAGTAATATAATAGGGTAAGCGCATGAGGGATTTATAAGTTACAGTATATTCTTCAAGAATCAGTGTGTATATCAAGAATTGAAAAGACCACTGTACAGATTCCCAGATCACAGACTGTAGCTTTAACATTTGGAGCACAGCATTACTGTTACCTAAACAGACCTGCCCTTTTTCTTATGCTCTAGCATTGTGAGGTGTCAGTGGCTACCAGGGTGCTATACAAATACACACCATGCCGGCAGTGTCAGTCAGTACATTCTGTTCCTGGGAGAGCCACTACACTCACTCACATGAGAAGTGCTGTCTGTGTGTTGAGAGTGAGACACAGGGGGCAGATGGGGTTCCCTTTCCCTGCATGTGGAGTTTGATCATGTTGTGAGAACACGTGCACACCCAACAGAGAGAGGTCTCGGCAGTACATATACATTTTGGGCTGAGCGACTTCAGTGGCACTCTGGTCAAGATTCCAAGAAAGCCCTCTCAAACTGGGTGAAAGGTTAGAGCTGTAAAAAAGGTGCTCTCTTCTAGGAAAGGCAAAGGCAGTTAAGATAGTATAAATGGAATTATAAACTGGGTGGTTCGAGCGCTGAATGCTGATTGGCTTACAGCCGTGATATATCAGACCGTATACCACGGGTATGACAAAACATTTATTTTTATTGCTCTAATTACATTGGTAACCAGTTTATAATAGCAATAAGGTACCTCTGGGGTTTGTGGTATATGGCCAATATACCACGGCTAAGGGCTGTATCCAGGCACTCCACATTGCGTTGTGCATAAGAACAGCCCTTAGCCGTGTTATATTGGCCATATACCACACCCCCTTGGACCTTATTGCTTAAGTATAGGCCTGTATGAAGAATTAGACAAATGGAAACTCAGTCAGCAGCAGCGTCTGATGAGACCTTATGTGACTGGACCCCTCTGCGTACCAATAGGCCTACACACTTCAAAACAGAGGCCAACAGCATATTCATATCAGAGTATGAAATCCTCTGCACTATTTTCAATCATAAGGCATAACTATCAGATGACTCAGGAAACAACAAAGCATGACATGAAAACCATTTGGGCTCTATTTACTAAGTGCAAAATGCAGTCGAGTTGACTCATAAATCCCCACCATAGTTCTAAACTGTTTTGAAAATATCCTCTGTAGTCAAAACACTTCAATTGGCTTTGGAAATAAAATAACCAGTTTGAACACCTGGATGTATGTGATACTTCCATGTTGTTATTGTAAAATACACTGCTCAAAAAAATAAAGGGAACACTTAAACAACACAATGTAACTCCAAGTCAATCACACTTCTGTGAAATCAAACTGTCCACTTAGGAAGCAACACTGATTGACAATAAATTTCACATGCTGTTGTGCAAATGGAATAGACAAAAGGTGGAAATTATAGGCAATTAGTAAGACACCCCCAAAAAAGGAATGGTTCTGCAGGTGGTGACCACACACCACTTCTCAGTTCCTATGCTTCCTGGCTGATGTTTTGGTCACTTTTGAATGCTGGCGGTGCTTTCACTCTAGTGGTAGCATGAGACGGAGTCTACAACCCACACAAGTGGCTCAGGTAGTGCAGCTCATCCAGGATGGCACATCAATGCGAGCTGTGGCAAGAATGTTTGCTGTGTCTGTCAGCGTAGTGTCCAGAGCATGGAGGCGCTACCAGGAGACAGGCCAGTACATCAGGAGACGTGGAGGAGGCTGTAGGAGGGCAACAACCCAGCAGCAGGACCGCTACCTCCGCCTTTGTGCAAGGAGGAGCACTGCCAGAGCCCTGCAAAATGACCTCCAACAGGCCACAAATGTGCATGTGTCTGCTCAAACGGTCAGAAACAGACTCCATGAGGGTGGTATGAGGGCCCGACGTCCACAGGTGGGGGTTGTGCTTACAGCCCAACACCGTGCAGGACGTTTGGCATTTGCCAGAGAACACCAAGATTGGCAAATTCGCCACTGGCGCCCTGTGCTCTTCACAGATGAAAGCAGGTTCACACTGAGCACATGAGCACATGTGACAGACGTGACAGAGTCTGGAGACGCCGTGGAGAACGTTCTGCTGCCTGCAACATCCTCCAGCATGACCGGTTTGGCGGTGGGTCAGTCATGGTGTGGGGTGGCATTTCTTTGGGGGGCCGCACAGCCCTCCATGTGCTCGCCAGAGGTAGCCTGACTGCCATTAGGTACCGAGATGAGATCCTCAGACCCCTTGTGAGACCATATGCTGACACATGCACATTTGTGGCCTGCTGGAGGTCATTTTGCAGGGCTCTGGCAGTGCACCTCCTTGCACAAAGGCGGAGGTAGCGGTCCTGCTGCTGGGTTGTTGCCCTCCTACGGCCTCCTCCACGTCTCCTGATGTACTGGCCTGTCTCCTGGTAGCGCCTCCATGCTCTGGACACTACGCTGACAGACACAACAAACCTTTTTGCCACAGCTCGCATTGATGTGCCATCCTGGATGAACTGCACTACCTGAGCCACTTGTGTGGGTTGTAGACTCCGTCTCATGCTACCACTAGAGTGAAAGCACCGCCAGCATTCAAAAGTGACCAAAACATCAGCCAGGAAGCATAGGAACTGAGAAGTGGTGTGTGGTCACCACCTGCAGAACCATTCCTTTTTTGGGGGTGTCTTACTAATTGCCTATAATTTCCACCTTTTGTCTATTCCATTTGCACAACAGCATGTGAAATTTATTGTCAATCAGTGTTGCTTCCTAAGTGGACAGTTTGATTTCACAGAAGTGTGATTGACTTGGAGTTACATTGTGTTGTTTAAGTGTTCCCTTTATTTTTTTGAGCAGTGTATAATGCGTCCTCAATAACCTACTTGTGTCCTCAATAACCTACTTGTGTCCTCAATAACCTACTCATGTTCTACTAATATGCAGTGGTGAAAAAAGTACCCAATTGTCATACTTGAGTAAAAGTATAGATACTTTAATAGAAAGTTACTCAAGTAAAAGTGAAAGTTACCCAGTAAAATACTACTTATGTAGGCCTCCCGAGTGGCACAGTGGTCAAAGGCACTGCATCACAGTGCTAGCTATGCCACTAGAGATTCTGGGTTCGAGTCCAGGCTCTGTTGTAGCCTTCCACGACCGGGTGACCCATGGGGTGATGCACACTTGGCCCAGCGTTGTCCGGGTTAGGGGAGGGTTTGGCTGGCAGGGATGTCCTTGTCCCATCGTGCACTAGCGACTAGTGCATTAGCCAGGCGCAGTGCACGCTGACACGGTAGCCAAGTGTACGGTGTTTCCTCCGACACATTGGTGCGGCCGGGTTAAGTGGGCATTGGATCAAGAAGCAGTGCGGCTTGGTTGGGTTGTGTTTTGGAGGACGCACGGCTCTCGACCTTCACCTCTCCCGAGTCCGTACAGGACTGGCAGCGATGAGACAAGACTGTAACTACCAATTGGATACCACAAAAAAGGGGTAAGAAAAAATTTAATAAATAATTAAAATACTTACTACTTGAGTAAAAGTCTAAAAGTATTTGGTTCTAAATATACTTAAGTATCATTTCAAATTCCTTATATTAAGCAAAGCAGATGGCACCATTTTCTTGTTTTTAAAATTTATGGATAGCCAGAGGCCCACTCCAATATTCAGACATAATTTACAAACAATGCATTTGTGTTTAGTGAGTCTGCCAGATCAGAAGCAGTAGGGATGACCACGTATTATCTTGATAAGTGCATACATTTTACAATTTTCCTGTCCTGCTAAGCATTCAAATTGTAACAAGTACTTTGGGTGTAAAGGTAAATGTAAGGAGTAAAAAGTACATTATTTTCTTTAGGAATGTAGTGAAGTAAAAGTAAAAGTAGTCAAAAATATAAATAGTAATGTAAGTACAGATACCCCCAAAAAACTACTTAAGTGGTACTTTGAAGTATTTCTACTTCAGTACTTTACAACACTACTAAATGTACCTACTAAAGGCAATATAAACACACTACACTAAAATATGAGAGTTTGTTTTCTAGTATTTAGTACCTTTATGCATCTGTTCTAAAGTCAAAACAGGACACTAAAAGGGCTAGTACAACAGGAATACAGTACAAGATGAATGTGTACATTCTCATGGACAGTAAACAGAGAGCAATTGCTCTGTTAGATCACTGATGAATCTTTACATGATGACCAGTTGGTTTTCCAGAATTGATTGAGCTGTCAAGCTAACAGCTCTTCGAAGACTTGATAATAAGGGATTACCAATCGATAGAGCTCTTACAAAACCTCCATGAGGGTTACTTGGAGGGGTAAAGGAGTGAAAACATGACCCAGGGGTCACTCAATTAGAACATAGGGATCAGGCATAGGCCATGTCATCATCCCTGACCATCTCCATTACATAACCACATGGCCCTAGCTCACTGTAAGTGGTCATTTAAGACAAAGTGAAAACCTAATCAAATCAAATAAAAAAATAATTGTTTAATGAGGGGCGGACATTTCTAGTTCTGAAACCCCTTTTTTTTGTCTAGCTTGATGTTCAATTGTTTCCCCTCTCACACCCAATGACTCCTGTTTTCCATTTTATGGTCATCTGACGTAGAAATATATGTCACACGTGCTCTGACCTGCGTGTGCATTGATTACAAAGAGCGTGCATTAAAAATGTTGAGGAGGAACAAAGAGCGTGCATTAAAAATGTTGAGGAGGAACAAAGAGCGTGCATTAAAAATGTTGAGGAGGAACAAAGAGCGTGCATTAAAAATGTTGAGGAGGAACAAAGAGCGTGCATTAAAAATGTTGAGGAGGAACAAAGAGCGTGCATTAAAAATGTTGAGGAGGAACAAAGAGCGTGCATTAAAAATGTTGAGGAGGAACAAAGGGCGAGGTCACACATACTGACAATAAAAACAGTCTGTTGGGTTCATTGTCTCTCAACGAGCAGGATAGGAGGCAAGCTCCAGAAACATTGTTCCTTGCCAATCATCCCCTCAGCCTCCACCTGCATGCAAATGTGTACTCTGGCTGAACCCCGACCCTTGACCGTCTGTGGTCAGCAGGATATTGAAGGTCACCCTGAGAGTGCTTTAAAGAGAAAGTGATTAGGGCACTAATAGAGTCTGGACACTTAAGAGCTACTGGTCCCCAATACTGGGGTAACCCCAAACCCCAAGGTCCCGACTAGTGTCCACTGAGGATCAACTGACCACACCACAGCCTGGTTCCACAGGACATGAGAGAAAAAACCCCACTAATCTAACACTTACAATGATGGCTAATGGGTTGGCAGAAAATCTGCAACCACCATATCAAAGCTAATGTGTTCATTCTTACTGAAAAGCTATATCAACCTTTTAGCTAACAGTACACAACATGCCCAAGCACACCAGAAAAAAGTCCAGCTCTCCTTTGTAACAGGGTCTGAGTCAGAACTTACAGTAAATCAAATCAAATCAAATTTTATTTGTCACATACACATGGTTAGCAGATGTTAATGCGAGTGTAGCGAAATGCTTGTGCTTCTAGTTCCGACAATGCAGTAATAACCAACGAGTGATCTAACCTAACAATTTCACAACAACTACCTTATACACACAAGTGTAAAGGAATGAAGAATATGTACATAAAAATGTACATAAAAATATATGAATGAGTGATGGTACAGAACGGCATAGGCAAGATGCAGCAGATGGTATCGAGATGGTATATGAGATGAGTAATGTAGGGTATGTAAACATATAAAAGTGGCTAGTGTTTAAAGTGGCTAGTGATACATGTATTACCTCAAGATGGCAAGATGCAGTAGATGGTATAGAGTACAGTACATAAGAGGGAGGCATGAATAAGAGAAAACAGAATGGAAAAAGAAGAGAGGTTGACATAGTACGTTGTCAGAGTACATTGAAGAGAGGGCAGATTATGGGTGACCTTTCCTGAAAGTCAAGAACATTCTATCTCCATTCTGGCATTCCTGGGTACCAACCCTTTGAGGACCACTGCCCACTTCTTATCCCACAGCAGAACTGAACGCTGGGAGAGGAAATAGTATTACCTTCAGTGGTCTTTCTGGCCACACATACAAGGTCTGGAACATTTCCCCTTTCAAGGGCCATCTCAAACTTGGAGAAATGCAGGCCTACGTGTTGTTGTTGATGGTTGATGCCTGATTGATGCCTGATTCTGCAAACAGAAACAAAAACCTAATAACAATCATCCATCATCACATGATAAAACCCAAACTTCAATCCATCCCATCCATCACACCTTCATACAGAGCACAGCACAACCTCTGGCTGTTATAATCCAATCTGTGGGGACCAGGGCTCTGGGGGCTGAGGCCTGTACCAGGAATGACCTGATTAGCCTACCAGCCAGACAGCCTCCCCCTGCTTCATTAACCCGACCCACCTCTGTGGAATGGTACTTTTACTGCTCTTAATTTCATTTCCCTAATCAAATTTTCACTCCGGCGCACCATGATCACCGCGTCTGGTTGAGGGGTGTTTTTGAGGCCTTCTAGTAAATAGCATTGTGAGATCATCTCTGGGAGGCCTTCTAGCTTTCACTGATAGATGGGGGGGAATCAAATCAATGTGTAGTAACCGAACAGTCTGAAGAGAGGGCTGATTGTGTGTTGGTAAACATTACAAAGACTACTGGACCATTTGGTACTCACTGAGTGACGCCCTATCATCAATATTGTGCAATGTTGGTTGTCAACACAAAGCAAACCACAGAGTGCTGACATGGAAAAAGTTTGAGTCTGCTTTTCCATACCACAGCTGGTTTGAGAGTTGTAATGGTAGACATCGGAAAATGTAGCACACACACACATATACTGTACATTCATGTTACACACACATCACAAATGCTGCTACTAGACTCTTATAATTATTGCTAAACACTGCACAATTTAAACAATTGCCCCCCAAAACATGTAAATATTGGACTATAAATTGTGGCTTCCTGTACAATACTTATGCTAAAATGTTTATTCTATTCTACTGAGCCATTTACTTTATGTTCATATTGTTATCTTTTAGAATGTATTTTTGTTGTTGCATTGTCGAGAAGGAAGCTGCAAGTAAGCATTTCGTTGGAAGGTGTATACCATGTGTATCCTGTACATACTGTATGACTAATAAAACTTGAAACTGGGGGAGGATGAGCTAACAGCTCATGAATAAGAGAAAAGAGGATGGAAAAAGAAGAGAGGTTGTCAGAGTACATTGAAGAGAGGGCAAAACATCCAGGGCCTTTTGATATTTGCTAAGTGAGTTTTGTACATAAGTGTTTACAGTGTGCATATGTCAGGGACATCTCTATCTATACCAAGAATCTTTGCCCTTTGGTGAACATAATTCAAGGGAAGTCAACCCCACATAGATATGAGTTATTGCTTGTAAATATTACGTAGAAGTACAATGTATGTTGCATTTCTCCTGAAGAGAGGGCAGATTATGGGTGACCTTTCCTGAAAGTCAAGAACATTCTATCTCCATTCTGGCATTCCTGGGTACCAATCCTTTGAGGACCACTGCCCACTTCTTATCCCACAGCAGAACTGAACGCTGGGAGAGGAAATAGTATTACCTTCAGTGGTCTTTCTGGCCACACATACAAGGTCTGGAACATTTCCCCTTTCAAGGGCCATCTCAAACTTGGAGAAATGCAACATACATTGTACTTCTACGTAATATTTACAAGCAATAAATAACATGTAATAACTCATATCTATGTGGGTTTGACTTCCCTTGAAAAACTCACTTAGCAAATATCAAAAGGCCCTGGATGTTTCCTGCCATTTTCTCTCAAAGAACAGGAAGCAGAGCCTAGTTTTCCCACAGACCAGCAGAGGTTGGATCTCAATGCCGTTCCACAGCGGTTCTATGTTGTACTTACAGAGGACAATAAAGGAGAAGCTAATCTATTGTGAGAGGGACTCTGTGCCGGGGTTTATTGACCTCCTAATTACATGTAAGGATCACAAAAGCCCTTTAACTGTAACTATGTCTGCAGATTGTTTCATTCATACCATGGGTTCAGTTCTTCAACAGCACATTTTCTATTTATCTAGCATAAAGCCTCACATCATTGGAAGCATAGAAAGTCAAACCACTGCAATTTGCAAGTGGTGTGGTTAGACAGTGGATTTGATATTGGCCAGAATTACTCTAATGCAAAAAAAGGATAGGCCGGGAAATGTAGCTTATTGTCAGCTAGGCATAGGCAAGGCACATCAGACTATTGACGGAGTTTCTTAGATTTAAACCAGGCTCATCTTTGCAGAGATTTAATGTTGGAACATTTCTGCACTTCAACAGTCATGACAGTTTATTCCTCCATAGCTGACAACATTTCCATAGTAATTCTGAATTTTTAAAGCTAATTTCCTGCAATTCTACACATATTGCATAGGTACATAGAGGAAAATGTACAGTTGTATAGCTAATCTCATTTATAGCTACTCTACACATTTTGCAATGAGGCTGAGATAATTTTGCCTTTTTAAAAGCTCATAGAGATCATATTAAATTACTAGAGGGGCTATGTCATAAAACTTTGACGGTCCAGAATGCAGTGAAATTGGCAGCTATATTAGTCAGGGAGACATCCAAACCAGTCTAATTGGAATGGCAGTAGAGGCATTATCACAATTGTACTTATGCAGGGAAAAAAAACAAAGGCATGTGAAATATCAGAAATAGTGAAACATAATTATTGTCAACCTAAAATATAGCCAATTACAGTGCATTCGGAAAGTTCTGAAGACTTTTTCCATGTTTTGTTACGTTACAGCCTTATTCTGAAATTGATTAAATAGTTTTTTTCCTTCATCAAATCTACACACAATACCCCATAATGACAGAACCAAAACAGGTTTTTAGATTTTTTTTCAAATGTATTCAAAATAAAAAACTGAAATATCACATTTACATAAGCAGTCAGACCCTTTACTCAGTACTTAGTTGAAGACTATTTAATTGGCAGCGATTACAGCCTTGATTCTTCTTGGGTATGACACTACAAGCTTTGCACACCTGTATTTGGGGAGTTTCTCCCGTTCTTCTCTACAGATCCTCTCAAGCTCTGTCAGGTTGGATGGGGAGTGTTGCTGCACAGCTATTTTCAGATCTCTCCAGAGATGTGAAATCAGGTTCAAGTCCGGGCTCTGACTGGGCCACTCATGGACATTCAGAGACTTGTCCCGAAGCCACTCCTGCGTTGTCTTGGCTGTGTGCTTAGGGGTCATTGTCCTGTTGGAAGGTGAACCTTTGCCCCAGGTCCTGAGCACTCTGGAGCAGGTTTTTATCAAGGATCTCTCTGTACTTTGCTCCGTTCATCTTTCCCTCGATCCTGACTAGTCTCCCATTCCCTGCCGCTGAAAAACATCCCCACAGCGTGATGCTGCTACCACCACCATGCTTCACTGTAGGGATGGTGCTAGGTTTCCTCCAGACGTGATGCTTGGCATTCAGGCCAAAGCGTTCAATCTCGGTTTCATCAGACCAGATAATCTTGTTTCTCATGGTCTGAGAGTCCTTTAGGTGCCTTTTGTCAAACTCCAAGCGGGCTGTCATGTGCCTTTTACTGAGGAGTGGCACCCGTCTGGCCACTACCATAAAGGCATGATTGGTGGAGTGCTGCAGAGATGGTTGTCCTTCTGGAAGGTTCTCCCATCTCCACAGAGGAACTCTGGAGCTCTGTCAGAGTGACCATCGGGTTCTTGTTCACCCTCCTGAACAAGGCACTTCTCCCCCGATTGCTCAGTTTGGCCAGGCGGCCAGCTCTAGGAGTCTTGGTGGTTCCGAACTTATTCCATTTAAGAATGATGGAGGCCACTGTGCTCTTGGGGACCTTTAATGCTGCATAATTTTTTTGGTGCCCTTCCCCAGACCGGACAATTCCTTCGACCTCATGGCTTGGTTTTTGCTCTAACATGCACTGTCAACTGTGGGACCTTATATAGACAGGTGTGTGCCTTTCCAAATCATGTCCAATCAATTGAATTTACCACAGCTGGACTCCAATCAAGTTGTAGAACCTTCTCAAGGATGATCAATGGAGACAGGATGCTCCTGAGCTCAATTTCGAGACTCATAACAAAGGGTCTGAATACTTATGTAAAAAAGGTATTTCTGTTATTTATTTTTTTAAACCTGTTTTATCTTTGTTATTATGGGGTATTGTGTGTAGATTAATGAGGGGAAAAAATGTTTTAATCAATTTCAGAATAAGGCTGTAACGTAACAAAATGTGGCAAAAATAGAAGCGGCCTAAATACTTTATGAATGCACTGTAATCATAAATGCAGTTTATTGGTTTTATACCAATTTTCTGTATAAATAGCCTCTAAAATATATGTAAACAGACCATAAATGTAAAAAAAAAAAAAAAAAAAGCTGAGAGTGCTATCATATGATACAATATCAGTACTTGTTGCATTAACAACTTGTCTAAGTCCTATCATCTACTGATTTCAGCCAGTGTATGACTGTGGATTGAGTGCCATTTTATGAACGGGAAGTTTGCGTATTAGCAGTTCATTTGAAAAATAATGTAGAATAATTTCTCTAAAACTGTCTGGCTAGTTGGCTAACAAACATATAGTGCAGATAAATTCTTCAAATTAATTATTTAACACAATATCTTATCACATCACTGGAAAACCATGGTTGACCAACTCCCTGACCGAAATGGCTGACCTTTGTCCCATCATAAGAAGGTTAATTTCAATTCTAGCATTGTAATTCCTAATTTTATTAGATCTGTTTTTGCAGGGAGTGTGTGGTACGCCAGTGCCTGGGTCATCTGTCACATGTCATTGGCTAGTGATCCAACATGCTGGGGTTCCTTTTTAACCCAACAGTCGTAGGAACCAGGCCAGCCATTGTATTGTTTTTCAATGTTTGCAAATAATATTCAGCCAACCTGACAACTACAGCTTGTTAAAACATGTACAAGCAACCTATTAAAGATTTAGCTTCCATTTTGAGGGTATTGGTTTGGCTTAACACCATGGGTTGTCTGGTGAGCTATGAGTGAAGCATAGTTTTCAGCATTAGATAGCTGAATTTGATAGAGCATCAACAATCTGTCTCCCTGACGATAAAAGCGTTCAAAGTGGGCTGCTTTGGTCCAACACTATCTTTTTCTCACAGGTCAAACAGTGATGCTAGATAATGCTGCGAAGACATCTGGTTCTCTATGTGGATTTCCCATTGATTTTCTGATCGTGTTTTAGCTTGGGTTCCTTAATCTATGCCCCATTCTCAGCCTCTGGAACCTTCTGATTCGGGTTCCTTGCCACGACTTTCATTCTTCACTTTTACCTAGCCAAAAAAACAGAGAGACATGTCTATGTCCAACGTTATCATTGCTGTGAGCTAACCTGTGCTTATCTCACTATCAATACCCCAGAGACCGAGATCTCACCCTTAACCCTGTAGGGCCTTGGCCAAATATTCTTGAGTCATTCTTGTTGAATTACAGAAAGCTATTTCCTGAAGTGATTAATGAAATCAGTCATCACTGAATTGCAGATATCAATTATGCATCTTATGTGTTTGTTTGGACTTCTTTATTCCTTTGAAAAGTAAAGTGCATGTTTTATAGTTTAAAGGTAATCAACAAATGTTGCCAGATTTTTCCTGTTGTTTTTATTGATGCTAATCATGCTTCAAAAGACCACATGTTGAAGCTTGGACTGATCTGACAGGGACAAATATAGATGTTTCAAAGGCCAAAATAATATTAGTTAAGTTTCACAAAATGCATCAGTTCAACAAATGTCCAATCTGATGTTGAGGCACTAATGACATGAAAAACTCTGGTCCCATGTGGATATTGTCACGCCCTGACCGTAGATTGCTTTGTATGTTTCTATTTTTTGTTTGGTCAGGGTGTGATGTGGGTGGGCATTCTATGTTTGTATGTCTAGGTTTTGTATTTCTATGTTTTGGCCTGGTATGGTTCCCAATCAGAGGCAGCTGTCTATCGTTGTCTCTGATTGAGAACCATACTTAGGTAGCCTGTTTTCCCACTGGTAGTTGTGGGTGGTTATTTTCTGTTTAGTGTTTGTTGCACCTGTCAGAACTGTTCCGGTTATTCCTTTTGTTATTTTGTATTCAGTGTTCAGTTTCGATTAAATAATATGCATCTTGGTCCTCACCTTCTTCCGATGAATGCCGTTACAGATATGTCATTGTACTGAGACTAACGTCACAACATTACTTTAATAAACCCGTTTTTGAAATCAAGGTCACTCTACTTCCAAATGTTGATATATAAAAAAATTGCAATGTGACATGATGGGGTATGATGGAGGGAAATATTAACCGAATAAGGGAAGGGGAAGACTGAAGACAGACCTCTGCCACCAGGGTCCCTCTCCTCTCCAGAGCTGACAGGCAGACAGACAGGGGTGGGATAGTGGATTCCTGGGGGATCCCAGAGAGCTGGACATCTGATCCACTGGGAGACAGGGATAAAACCAAACAATCTGGATTTCCCAACATAGGAAAAATCAAATGGAATTACATGGTCAGGCATGCATGTTAGGGAACATGCATTATGGGGACAAATGCTGTGGTGATGACAGGTAAGGACTATAGGTGCTTACATGTATGAAACTGGTTCCTTCCTTGGTGTTGTTGCAAGAACTACATTACATTTCACAATGGGCTTTACCACACAAAATCAGCTGACTAGCGCAACACCATTTAATATGACTAGTGCAGCAGACAGAGCTCACACTGTTAGACTTATGGTCGTAGAGGTGCTGACAGACAGAGGGAAGAGATTCAACTTCCCTCAGCTAAGAGAGGATCGCTCCAGCAGATCCAGGTGACTCGTGGGCCCAGAGTCCGACAGGAGAGACGCTCTAGAGTGTCATGTTCCAGGATATGCTAGGCTTGAGCTGGGAGACGCACCCACGAGGGGAACCAGCCCCCAGGACCCACTGAGCAAGACACTCCTCCACTCCCAAAGTGCTGACAGAGGACTGACAATGTTGCGGTCCAGAGATACTTTATGCCTACTGTGGTTTTGTTTCATTTGTTCAGATACAGTTTATTCTGTACAGTACAATATGATGGATGAGTTGTTTTTCATGATCCCTCACTAAGCAAGTGATCCAATATATTCCCATCTGAAACCTAACTCCACCAGCCTTAATACATTAAGGATGAAGCTACCTATGATATGGACCAAGCATGTAGGCAAATAGGCATTAATTTACCAACCTTCTAAATCTCCTATGGTCATCCAACAGGCAGAGTGATGAACATTAACCTTACTATTCGTTTTTTGACTGTTTTTTTGGATTAGGGAGTTTGTATTCGGGGACAGACCCCTGTGGCTTTCTCTTGAGGGCAAAGTGGGATTAGGGGACCTCCCTCCTCTTGGACCCCTGCCAAGGCTTAATGGAGATACACACAAGCTCGGGTGACCCCCAAATCAACACTTGGACTTTACTTAAACTGGGCCAACAAACAAGGAGGAATCATACTCTAGCGTGTGGGATTTACTATGAATAATTTCTGCTATTACTGGCGACATGTGAAGAATGTGAGCAACAGGGGAGATTCACAAAGGTCTTAATTCCCATGAATCAGTCCCGTTACTGAAGGAGCCAGGGAGGTGACCTGGGAAAGGGCTGTATCCTGTCTCCAGTGAGGGTGCAGAGGCAGACTAAGCCACTCTGGCCCTGTCAACATCTGGTACCTCTCTGCCTAACCATACACAGGATGTAATAGGCCTGAGTAACATACAGATATAGACCCTAACTGACAATTTAGTCTGGCTCTAAATATTCAGAACTACATTTGAATATTTTACTATTCAAGTGTAAAGTCTACCTTGGGTTTGGTCATGAAAAGTTCTGCCATGATCAAACACCCCTGGAGGAGTGCTATAGATCACGACACTCCTCCACTCCCCCCCTCTAGTTGGATGCCACTGGACCCAAACGGAAAGAGGATTCGCAAAAACATCATCACAGGGGGTCCCAGAAAAAGCTGTAATGGTAACCTATCTCCTTTGATGGAGGCGTGCTCTGCATATATTCAACATAGCACAGGCTTGAAGGGAACAGTTGCTTTCACTGATAGATTATTCAGGATAATGTACCCCACATATGCAAAGAGCTTATTTTCTACCCCATTTGACCCTATCTATGCCAGTGGAACGTTAATCTCCATTTTACGATATGTAATCTTTTAACACCTTTCTGATAGATATTCTATTGTGCTCCAATTCGGTCTAAGACGTGAACTTGGGTCAGTTACTGTGTTTACTATTTAACAGATTGTAAAGAATTGGTTCAAGTGTATTTAGGTTGGCTGACTGTTGTATATATTTTCTAAAGCTGCTTCACAGACCACAGCTTGGATAGCCCTGAGAATGGAGCCCTGTACACTACTGCACTGTAGGCTCTGTTATGGTGACCTGCAGATATCCATTCAGAGACCATTACTAAGCAGATTACTTCTTCAAATCTGTGTCAGGACATAGTTCCCATGTCTGGTGATGCTGATACAGAGCTGTGGAATACTAATGATTTTTATTTAACCTTTATTTTGACAGGGAAGACATATTGAGACCTAGGTCTCTTTTCCAAATGTGCCCTGTATAATACAATATAAAATACATATTAAACACAAAATATATACTGTATATATACATATAAGAATACAAAAACACAGTCATGGTAAGCACAAATAATACATCACATATCACCCAGAAAAACAGTTACATTCATCCATAAATATATCCCCAATCAATACTTTAAATTGCCCAAACGGCATCAGAATAGAAAGATGAAATGTATTTTGAATTTAGTTCCAGCAATATGGTGCATTAAAACTGAAAGCAGATTTACCTAGCCTGGTGGAGATCCTAGGAACCTCAAGAGAACCAATCCTGTGAACTGGTTAGGCAACTCAGGTGTCTATACTTCAACAGCAAACTTAGATAAGACGGAAGTTTGTAAACAAAAAGGTAGTAATGTAGAGATCTACGGGTCTTTAGCGAAGTCCAGTCAACCTTTTGATACAGGATGCAGTGATGAGTATCGAAGCTGCCGCCGGTAACAAAACGAAGGGCACTATGGTAGATGGCATCCAAAGGTTTAAGAGGAGTAGCAGGCAGCTACATTTCCTGCTGCTTAGAGAAAGGCAAGATTTGTTTCTGTAGAAAAAGCCAACTTTAAATCTTAGCTTTTTAACCAGCTCATCTGTATGTTTTTTAAACGTCAAATCCATATCAATTCACATGCCTAAGTATTTATATGCGGGAAAAGTTCCATCTGAGAACCATCTAATTTTTTATTTTACCTTTATTTAACTAAGCACACGTTTTAAATCAGCAAAGGATTCCTGCATAGCTATAAAACTGACTGTAGTTTTTACACAGCCAGATCAACAGTAGCATACAGTCGCAGCAGTATCATCCACATATAGATTAAGTTTACAATTTAAACCACACAGGAGGAATACAGAAAAGGTCAGTACAGTGTATCAAAAACATGTTTACAGTGACAGAGGCGTGGGAACTATAAACACGAAGCAGCTCTACACTGCAGTACAACGAAGCCTAACTGTCAAATCATCCTGAAAACAGAGTGCTGCTGACCCCTACAGCACAGGTCAGTATATGCAGCAAATAGCAATAAATAAGTGGACTCCATTTATACAAAAACTATTCTTTGTCACCAACTTCATGCAAGCTATATAATCACACTAAGCTTGCGGGCAGGTCAAAAATGTTAAGAGCAGCTATTTCAGAAAAGGGAAATTAGAAATCCAATGATAACGGTCTGTTTCCTGTGTATGGCAGCGTTACCTTGGATGTGGGAATGAGCCCTGTCAATCACTGATGGCAAAGTGCAGTATGGAGACTGGCTAACTGAGATTAGGAGACTGGTGATACCATGAAGAGATGTTGTCCTGCTACGGAGGGGAATACAATCCCTATCACTCACACTGCAGGTGGGAGAAAGAGAGGGGGAGAGAATGAGGAACAATGTCAAACAGGAAATAGAGAACTTACAACACAATGCTCCCAGAATTTCCTGCAGGCTTCAATAGATAAGGAAGTCCATCTAATTCAATATTTCCCCCCTAAATATATCCCTACTGTCCCAAGTCACATATTGTGCTTTCTGCACAGTAGGCATATACTAGGACATTGTGGTGAAACAACTTCATAAATACACAATTGTCCCTCACAGACTGAAAAGCCATCGTAGATATTCAATCAAATATGTGCATTCAAAATATATCTTATTCATTATTCTTATTAATTTATCATCAAATGATGTGAATCAGGTAAATCAAAATACTAAGAAGTTGTACTTGTAGTCTTTCATCAAGAGAATGATTGCATACACAACCTTGAGGGCTCTAACACATTTCAATCACCAGGCACAAGCGCAAGACCATGTAAACACCTGCAAGAGCTTGGTTTATGTGTACATCTGGTGCATGTATTTACGTTGTGTGCGTGTGCCTGGATCAAGTGATGAACAAACAGACCGTGAGAGTCACACACAGAGACCAGCGTTTTGAAGTCAGTTTAATAATACTTTCCTGTGGATATTTTGTCTCAAATTTCCAACAGCATAAGGATGAACCCAGTGGACCCCCAGCAGAGTAAGTACAAATGAAGTTCTGACTTGTAAAGGGACTGTTCGGCATTCTGGAATCTACATGTATATGTTAGAGACAAGTGTGAAGGCATTCGTGGAGGCTAACACAGGTGGTCCTCTATGTATCTGTCAGACTAGCAAATCACAACAGAGAAGATTCCACCACCGCAGTGGAACTTGGCACATGCTGCTGTAGCAGAGGATCCTGCGCCTGCATCTGACAGCTGTGCTGAGCAAAAAGCAACTGTCCAGCTGTTGACAGAGCCACAATGTCCACACAACTGAGCCATTTTTTTCAGAGGACAATCAGACCTGGGAGAGGAACCACAAACAGGTCTGGAACAGAGGGAGCAGGCCACACAAACAGGTCTGGAACAGAGGGAGCAGGCCACACAAACAGGTCTGGAACAGAGGGAGCAGGCCACACAAACAGGTCTGGAACAGAGGGAGCAGGCCACACAAACAGGGTTGGAGATGCAGAGATTATGGCTGACAGTGGAACAACACTGCCTTTTACGGAGACGGGTGACAGGCACACATTATAGGACTGCATGGCACAGTACATAGTCAAACTACAATAAGTAAATCAGTTGACATTATCATCTTGTAACAGGACAGTATGCACATCGAGTCATGTGAGCACCTTTCCAGTAAACTTTTAAACTGCATTCACAGGTCACCTAACAGGTGAAATATGTAGGCCTGGTTTAATAACTGTGGGATGCACTATGCGGAATAACAATAACAAAGATGCACTATGCGGAAATCGCTCCAGCATTACCTGATTGCTATAATTCTAATAGTTCGCCTAATTTCAGTTTATGTGACAAAACAAGCAAGTATAGTGCAGAGAATAATTGTACAATATAAAGCGCTGTGAAATATATTGTCCATAACCAAAAATATTGTATTTTCAGCTGTTTGAAGCTGGTGTACAAAACCGAAAGTAAAAATGAAACTTAAGAATGGGACGCATAGAAATAGCGCACATAGAACAGATCTACCGATTCTTAGACTTGCTTTCAATGAGAATGACATCTATAACTCACATTTCTATGTGAATCTGGTCAGGTCACCCAAAAAGTTACATATTGCAGCTTTAAAGGTTGTTGTTTTTATAGTTTGTTCTATTAGGACTTCAGCAACTAGAGCACATTGGATGTTGACCATAGAAATGTAAACAAACCATCTGTCCCAAAAAACCATCAGTATCATAGGTTGTAGCTAGATGGAGTAGGCCTACAGCTCCATCTAGTTATCGCGTCGGGGACAACAGTTGTTGACAACTGTAGCATTTTAGCTAAGCCTAACCCTTACTATTTTCCTAACCTTAACCTCATTCTCCTAACATGCCACGTTAATTATAATATCCTAACCTGCTACGCTAATTCTCCTAACCTGGTATGTAAACAAACCATCAGTCCTGAAAAACCATCAGTTCCTAACCTCCCTCTCCTAACCTGCTGTGCTAGTTCTCCTAACCTGCTACATCAGAGAGGAAGAGTTGAAGCGAGAGGCTCAACTCCGCCCACAATCTGCGATAAGCAGACCAAGTGGGATTGTTTGTATGGAGGTCTATGAGAGTGTCGATTTTGGTCAACACATTATGTTTTGGCTAATTTGCTACATGAGGCTTATTTGATCGAACAGAAGTATTATAATGCTTTGTAAACAACAGGTTTAGACAGTGAAATGCTTACTATGCTATAAATGTAGGCCTACTGATATAAGTGGACGCACGTGGCATTCCGGCAACGATTTTATATTCTTGATGGGCATTCCGAGTCTTTTCGGTGAGCCGGCACATTTGGATCTGTTCAGGTAAAAGAGACGACTAATTTGGCTCCCAAATGGCTTTTTGTTCAAAATGTTTAAAGATCGACCTAGAACCATGAAAAAAATCCACATCTCTAATGTAAAGCCCAAAAGGTAGCCTACAGTACCATTATGTCAGATTGTGAAACACGCCAAATTATTCGATGACCTGCAAAAAAATTCTAATAATTGTACTGAACAATCAGCGAGGACCTGATTGACGCACTCTCGCCACTATTTATTGTTTATGCGGTGAGGATTCACCCTCTTTAGATAATTATTTTGTCATTTATTTGCAGAAAAAAGTTGTTTTGAGCTAAAAAAGCAGCACTAGCATTATGCAAATCAGGGAGCCAAATGACGTCTCTTTCACCGATGTGATTCGGCTCCCGACGTTCACCAAAAAGATCAGTTCAAAATGAGCTGTTTTGTTCGCATCACTATTTTATAATGGAGTTTGGTCTGCTGTTTACACGCATATCTGACCTTTCATAAAATTGAATTCACCATTCATTTTCTGTATAGAGCCCCACAGCGGACATGTCATAATACCCATAAAACCTAGCAGTCAAACAGGGAAATGGTTCCAATTGTTTTTCCACCATTCATTTTTCCCACAGGGAATTTTAGAAACACTTTACACTAGTGTGACGTTTTGATAAACATGTAAATCTCTCTCGGACAAGATGACTTTTATCAATGTATTCACATCTATTTACTCTCAGATTCTAAAATGTTAATTAGTGTCAAAGTAGACTGCAAAACTACAAATCCCAGCAGGCTCCTGCACATCATCTCGAGCTGACACTTTTGTTAACAGGCATTGTGTCAATTTATAACTTGCACAAGACAGTTCACAGAATTGTCCTTTTAAATAAATGTACCCAATTTATTAATTTCTACATTTAACTAACTTTAGATAGTTAATCCTAAGATTCTTAACTTTGCCTCAATACAGCACTCATCCAGATCATCATGGCATTTGTAGTTCTTTATGATAGCTACATTAGCAGCTAATTAGTGTTACATTTTTTTTGGGGGGGGGGGGGGGGTAAATACAGACAAATATATTGATAAAATTCACCTTTTCCTAGAGAGATTTACAAGGTTATCAAAACGTCATGCCAGGGTAAACATACACAAAACACAGCCCTTATTTGAAATGTTTCTAAAAATCCCCTATGGGACAAATTAATGGTGGAAAAACGATTGGAACCATTTCTTGTTTGACCACTAGGTTTTATGGGTATTATGACTCTTATTGTTGTACCACAGATAGAACAACGAGACAGATATTTCACTAGATGTGTAATTGTGATTTCCACTCACTACCCAAATATGGTAGTGAGAGGAAGCCCACTGGAGGGCAGTTGGAGAAGATGGAACGAGATTTTGGTTGACATTCTGTACATTTTCTCATCAATTAAACATTTAATCTCAATAGTTTTCTGTTCCCAAAAATAAAATGTGTTATGAACAGAGTGGACTAAGTTTGTAGACTTTACCCGTGGCAAAAGTTTTTAAAAATCGCGCGGTTTAGGAGTGCAAAGGCAAATTGAGTTATTGCACATTGTACTTCAGAGTATGTTTTTACTAACGGAAATATGCAGATGTCTACTAGAACGCACCAATAGGATATCTCTAGCGTGCTTGGCTCTGCCCACCTCCTTGCTTCTTCTGCCCTCTATGACTCATTTGTTCCCATTTGAGACGACAAGCTATAGTCTATCTTGGTTTAGTTAGAAAACTATTTGGTCGTACTCAAACATCGTTTTAAGATTGGTTTTACTATTGACAGTTACAGCTGATTTTGGGGATGTATATCGATTTTATCTACTTAAATAGAAGTAATCTGATTCATTCGTTTCAGTCTTTGAATTGTTTCATCAAACTTTTCGCCGCCAGCTCCTGATATCAGGGCATAGAAACTACAATCGGTCTCCTGAATTAGCCTAGTGATGGCCCACATGCGCATTACGTTCGAACTCTTTTCTCCTCTTTCAATGGCTAAACTAGCTGGCTATGTTACTAACTATGCTAGTTTTCGTGCTTATTGTCAAACTTCATAAATACTGCACTCTCAACTTCAAACGCCATTGTTAGTTAAACAATAATGTAACCAATCAATTCGCCGCAAATAAACTTAAAATAAGTATTGTTTTGTTGAATAGTCATGACTTGTTCGAGGTATCTATTGCAAGACAACGGTGGCGAAGGACATCATTGCGTCTTGGCCGTAGGGTTAGCGTTAGGACGTTTCTGACTGGTCTTTGAACTGTGAGCCTCTCCCCGCTTCGTTCGATGGGATATGTAGTGATTTTGCTAACGCAGCCAGATATGTACAGTCTTGTATTCTTATTTTTTCCCCAACTGACTATCGTACTTGTTGATTAAAATTGACTTTATTAATTATGAGCAGTCCAGGAATGACACGAGAAAATAGCAACTCTACAGATCGCAGTGACTACAATGAATGGCTAAATTACTTCCGGACACTAAAGCTACTCCTCACCACTCTATTGGCTATAATGATCCCGCGTCCTCCCGCCTGCCTTCCGCCTTTGCAGACATGTATTTCCATTGTTAGAACGGTTAGTCGCCTATCTTATATCATAGATCATCTTTGGCTACGTTCATTCTCCTAACCTGCTATGTAAACAAACCATCAGTCCCGACAAACCATCAGTATCAGATATTAATCAAATGTTATTGGTCACATACCCATATTTATTTTAGAATACAATAGAACTCTCTCATTGGTAATTTGATTTGATGTGTTCACCTGACCTTGCAACTAATTTACCATCATTTTGTTTTGCGATTATAATTGGTCCCTGAACCCATAGGCTATTTCTGAAATATATAAAAGCCTCCTTCATTTATCTCTGTAAACTTCTAAAAATAGCCGAAACAATAAAGAAACCCTCATCAGCTTCCACTGGCCACTAAGAGTTGCTAAATTACCTTTTCACTTCAGTTTGTCTCAACTCATGCACCTTGGTCGGAGAGGTAGGTATGTGAACGATTTGATTTAGGTAGCCTTTCGCGCTGAAATTCATACAGTATCCAGGCCATCGATCCACAATGGCCCATATTTTGGTATTTTGTTAAGTGGCCGATGGCCGCTGTAGGAGTGACTATGCAAATCAAGCTTGTGAAAATAAGTTTGCGTTGAATTGAGGGCTGTAACTTGATTGGGCGGCATTGTTCGTTCAAACTGGAGGTGCCAAAGTATCCGCTACATTTGTTTCCACCATGTGCGCTTTGATGTAGGATGAGACAGTGATAGTTCTGTTGGATAAGAATTTAAACTTTTGCTGAAATTCCACCAGATAGTGAACGCAGTAGCGGAGATAAGATTATGCAGGCCCCTGATGATTTTCAAGAAAAGCACAATGAGCCAATCATTAGTTGTATGTTGGTTGGGGATGGTGCTGTGGGGAAAACCAGCATGATTATAAGTTACATCTCAAATGGATACCCAAACGAATACCGTCAGACGGCCTTTGACGTCTTCACCGGTGAGTTGCATTTTTGTGCATCCTTTAAATACTGTACCGTAACAATTTTCCTTTGGCAGTAATTTGGGCGAGTGAAAGAGGTTTCGAGAATGCATGTGGTGAAATGTGCTCTATTCTACAGGATTGGTTAGAATAGATGGGATTCCAGTACAAATCCAGTTGATGGACACTGCAGGACAGGTAACTAGGCCAATGCATGAGTAGGCCTACCAAATACATTATGGCAACACTAAATGTAGGCTACAGTGAATATATATTTATAACATGAATTAATCTGCCACTTCCTTGTTTTCTGCAGGAGGAGTTTGATAATTTTCGCTCCATGTGTTACAATCAAATAGATGTCTTCATCCTTTGCTTCAGTGTTGTCAACCCAGTGTCTTTCCACAACATCACTTCAAAATGGATCCCACAGATCCGCACCTTCAATTCTGCTTCACCCATCATTTTAGTGGGGACCCAGTCTGACCTCCGGCATGATGTTAGCATCCTTATCCATCTGGACCAGCTGAGGGTCAAGCCAGTGGTGAACTCCCAGGCCAGGCGTCTGGCAGAGAAGATCAGAGCCCACGACTATGTGGAGTGTTCCGCACTGACCCAGAAGAACCTCAAAGAAGCATTTGACTCTGCTATCTTTGCTGCCATCAAGCACAAGGCCTGTGAGAAAGCAAAGAAGCTCAAACTATTTGATCGTGCAAAGACTTTTTCTAGTGGGGGGTGGAAGAAGTTATTCTGCTTCATGTGATCCAATGGCATCACTACCTCAATACAGGACACAAAACCCTCTGCTGTTGAATATTAGGGGGTGGCAGTAGCAGTTGGATGGATTACTAAGAGTTAGTTATTCTGAACAAAAGTTGTCGGATATGTTGTGCTTATTGAAGCTCAAAAGCCAAAAGTTCCCACAGCAACCTGTGATAGCCTTCCACCATTGTATGCACTGTGGAAAGTCTTTCTTATTCACAGGATTCAGACAGCATTGTATTGCAGTTGGTGTCACGGCCTATTTGCGACCTGACTATCACTTTTCTAGCGTATACACTGCATAGTCAAGTATTTTGTTTGTAGGCTTTATAGAATGTGAATATCTTCTAGCCATATATGCTTCTTGTGGAAGCCACATGTTTCAAACAATGTTTGCTTTGTCGTTTTATGTCACGTTTACTTGTCTTGTTACACATTTCACTTTAAGTTTTAACTTTTTTGTTTATTTTAAGAAATTAGGAGTTTGTAAATGTGAAAATATAAAATCAAGAATGGGTTGGCAGGTAGCCTAGTGGTTAGAGCGTTGGGCCAGTAACCGAAAGGTTGCTGGATCGGATCCCCGAGCTGACAAGGTAAAAATCTGTTGTTCTGCCCCTGAACAAGGCCGTTAACCCACTGTTCCCCGGGAGGCCGCCATTGTAAATAAGAATTTATTCTTAACTGACTTGCATAGTTAAATAATGGTTCAATTTAAAAATATAAAGATAATGTAGATCAGCTTAGGGCCCTCATTAGAGTAGTTGTAGAAAATTATATTCACTAATGCCTTGGACCTTATATTAATTTACTGTTAACATGTGAGCTCCATTTTATGTTAAGGTCCATTGATCACTGAGGGAGGACAACAGTCTGAGGTAAATCCTCAAACGGAGGGAAAGACAGAGCTGAGAATATTCTCACCACAGAGTTTTGTTACCCAGCTCACAGACAAGGGACTACGGTCACCTGCTGTCACATTGAGGCTCCAATTTACAAGACAAAGCCTCTCCATTAAAGCTGTTCCCTTTGCCTTTGTAATATAGCAAATTGGTGTAAGCCTTGGAAAGAGGAAAGTCATAATAGATATATAATCGATTGCTGAGTACTACATCGACGTGCACAGTTGTTGGGTATTAGAAACCTTGTGCGTATTCATTTCGGAAACTGTTTAAGAACCAAACGAAACAGGGAGGGAACTACCTGAATTTGTCCAATAGAAACTTTTACGTTTGGAGTAAACTTCTGTTGCAAAACATTTTCGTTCCCTCCCTGTTTCGTTCCCTCCCTGTTTCTTTTTCGGCGTAATGATTACAGCCCTGGAAAAAAGCCAAAGTGCTTTGCTTAAGACGGAACATCTTTTTTATTTGTATGATAAGTGGTAAAATGAATGTGCTATAAAGGAGCCAACAATTGAACTACTGAGTGATTATACTATATAGCCTGCATACAAGGCCTAATGTGTCTACTGGATAAAGTTGTGTGTCATGTAAGGGTGGCTGTGTTCCTGGGGATCGGCAGTGTCCGGTGTGAGAGGGGCAGGTTAGTGTCCATGGTGTGAGAGGGGCAGGTTGAAGTGGTCAGAGTAGTGCAGAAGGTGTCCTATGCTGAGGCAGTGAAGAAATTTGAGGAGGGGTCAAGGGTGAAGGATCCTGAGAGGATCTAAGTGAGTAGTAGATTTGTGCCATCACAGAGGGGGATAGCCCAACGAGTGATACTGTATATGCTTCAGTAAGTTTGGTTTCTTAGCATTTTATAGCAATGGTTATCAACTGTACCGCAGAAATGGAACATAAATAACATAGATGTTGTGGAGGTAGCTGCAGAGAAGATTTTGGGTTTATGTGATTTGACTTCAGAAGAGTTACAGGGTGTGTTGAGTAGGGGTGTCTCCTGTCCTCCCAGGCCGTTTGCATGGGCAGGAGCAGATAAGATCAAAGTAGTGGAATGGAGAAGTGGGTTTTTAATGAGTATAGGTGGTAGCTGCAGATAAGTACCTGGGTGTAAGAGATTGTACTGCGGAAGTTATGTTTTGAGATGTTTATTTTTGTGAAATAGTGTGTGTGGTGCACATTTGTATCCCCCTGCCTTTTAAAAATGTTTATATAACACATGTAAAGTGATTGAACACACACTACCGCACAGTAGGTGGCGGCATGCATGAACAAAATGTGAGAATGCCATTATACCAAAGAAGTAATGCCGCTGCCTGAAGTTGTAATTTCTCTGAATTTTGTATTTCCTTAGCCTGCTGTGTTAACGAGACGTCTCATATATCCAATCTCTGGAGCCTGTCAAACTAGATAACTGCCTGCTGTCCTAGCACACTGCTGAGATCTGGGGTGTATTCATTATGCCTTGTAACTGAAACTATTTACACTTAAGAACCAAACGGAAGCAAACAGAGAAAACGGAACGCAACTGGGAGGGACCTACCTGAATCTGTCCAATGCAAACTCTCGTTTTCATTGTATAACATTTTCTGTTTGGAGTAAACTTTGTTGCAAAATGTTTTGCAACAGAATCGGCGTAATGAATACACCCTTGATGAACCTCTAACGTTTTCTGTTGGATCAATCAATCTGTCAATTCCTTAACATCGTCAAGGAGACCATTAACATGTATAGTGGGGTGAATCCCTGCTTTCTCTCCTAGGTAGTAATTAGCATTCTGATAACAATGGTTTCCTCACTCACAAAGGCTTCTCTAGTAGAAAACAATGTGGTGACTAGAAACTGTATCTGCAAAAGGAAAAATCATTATTTTGGAATATTAGTTATCAGTAAATATATATTTGATTATGGGAGATACTCCCGACACTTTTGTTTCCTTTAGGCTGTGTTGCGCACAAATCCAAATGATTCTGGTGGAATTGACTTGGAATGAAGGAGTGGTAAAATCTAGTACAAGTTAATCATCTTAGAAATGTCTGTGCTGAAATTCACATTCCCAGGACAAACATATCAACTTGATTTAAAAACAGCAAATCAAATGATGCCTCCATATGAAAAAGAGAACACACACACTTTTTGGGGTTAATCATAGCCTACTTTATTTTGGAGGGTAACCACAGCCACTAAGGTTAAGAAATATGGCTACGTTTACACAGGCAGCCGGATTCTGATCCATTTTTCCACATTGGTATT
This sequence comes from Salvelinus namaycush, assembly GCF_016432855.1. Classification (NCBI taxonomy): domain Eukaryota; kingdom Metazoa; phylum Chordata; class Actinopteri; order Salmoniformes; family Salmonidae; genus Salvelinus; species Salvelinus namaycush. The sequence goes on along the minus strand of NC_052334.1, from coordinate 25,998,198 downwards.
TTGACCAATCACAAAAGATCTCTTTCAGAGCTGATCTGATTGGTCAAAAGACCAATTTGTAAAGTGTTTGTGTGTATATATCAGAATTTGCATCATCTATTTGAAAGTGTATAATTCACTAAACTGTGCATGTGGGTTCGTGCTGCCAGAATTACATTATGGACATGTTCAAACCCACTGATATAATCAATCCATTGGAATTTCTTAAATTGAACCAAGGATTTGAACAATTAGTTATATACTGCCCTCTACAGGTGTGTTGATGTACTGAATCATACATACATTACTGAGTTTTTAGTAGTGCAAACATACACATTTTATAACAAATAGTTTTCGTGGTAATTCTGTCCACAGATTAACAATACATTCAGGTTGTGTAATCCAATATCTTAATGATAAAATCTGCACACTGCTGCTCATGCTCCCAGGTGATTTTATTTATAACATTTTGACCCTTTATCAGGCATCTATATCCCAGGTGGGGTTGGAAGGTCCTACATGTAGGGGAAGTACTCAGTGACATCACTTCCTGAAATGGAGGTAAAAAATATAAGGTTCACAGAATGAACATTTAATGTATCAAAATATATGATCATACACAAGGAATGTCAATATTTATAGTGCATTCGGAAAGTATTCAGACCCCTTGACTTTTTCCACATTTTGTTACGTTACAGCTTATTCTAAAATGGATTAAATTGCTTTATTTATTTTTCAAAAAAATGTAAAACTGAAATATCACATTTACATAACTATTCAGATTCTTTACTCAGTACTTTGAAGCACCTTTGGCAGCGATTACAGCCTCAAGTCTTCTTGGGTATGACGCTACAAGCGTGGCACACCTGTATTTGGGGAGTTTCTCAGATTTTTCTCTGCAGTTCCTCTCAAGCTCTGTCAGGTTGGATGGGGATCGTTGCTGCACAGCTATTTTCAGGTCTCTCCAGAGATGTTCGTTAGGGTTAATGTCCGAGCTCTGGCTGGGCCACTCGGTGACATTGAGACTTGTCCCAAAGCTACTCCTGAGTTGTCTTGGCTGTGTGCTTAGGATTGTTGTCCTGTTGGAAGGTGAACAGTTGCCCCAGTCTGAGGTCCTGAGCGCTCTGGAGCAGGTTTCCATCAAGGATCTCTCTGGACTTTGCTCCATTTATCTTTCCCTCGATCCTGACTAGTTCCCCAGTCCCTGCCGCTGAAAAACATCCCACAGCATAATGCTGTGGCATTAGTCCCTCTAAGCATTAGGGGGACGTTCATTGAGGTAAAACTTGAGGGCCGCCATGTTTTCCATGAGTTTGCCTACAACTCCAGCACCTGCGGAAAGTACCTGGATGTGCAAATGTTCTTCAGCTTTTATGTTTATTTATATTAATGCAAATAATATCAATTACAAATTTGATAGATTTATGACTACAACGCTAACTTGTTTTATTCAAAACAACTGATTTTCCCAGCATGCGCATTATACCCTCCCCTGACCCTCAACTCGAAATAATCTGATCAGCTGATTTTAACATGCAACAACATAGCACTCAGAAATCCGCAAGGAGTGGGCTGGTGATGAACTGAACAGAACAATGACAAAGCTAGGAATGATTTCAACGCAATAACATATTTTAAAGACTTCTGAAACGTATTGTGCAATTTTTCTTCTTGTAATGAAACAGCAGGGAGCAGGTCTCGAACCCTCAACCTTCTAGCCCAAATTCCAGCTCGCTATCGACTGTGCCGCAAAAGCATGCTCAAGCGGCAGAGTCGAAATCCACGCTTATAAACCCAGGGTCGTTACAGTATGTTTTATTTTGTTGACGGAACCGCTGTTATCCTAGCATTTGGCTATGGTTATTATTGACGTGTTTACCTGAACTGGCTAACTAGCTTGGATAACACAGCTAACTTGAGCTATTTCAGACAGGGCGATTCGGATTTGTGTAACTTTAAACATATTATTTAGTCCGACGAAACTTGTTATTGTTAGGTTGTGTCACATTGACGGAATAACGTTGTTTTAAACAACATATTGCTTTAAATGTCTAGCTACAGGCAGCTAGTTAATGTACTGTTATATTTTGCACAACTAACATTAAAGTAAGGCAGCTGTAAGCTAGCTAACGTCACCTAGGTTTTCTTTTCGAGCTAGCCAGCTACTGTAGCTAACACGGTTAGTGGTTTGTTTGATTCCTGCAAGTAAATTAGCTCAACAGCTGGCTAGTTCTTCCAACTGTGGTTTAAAATATTGGTGCCAGTTTGCACATTATGTATCAGGGAAGTTCTCTTGCCAAACACTTGCTTTATTGTGTAAATTTGAATTTTCTGCCTTACTCTGCTGTAAGAGTAATTGTAAAATATCTATTGTAAAATATCTATTTCTGGCACTTAAATTTGATTTAGGATGTGTTCGGGCGATCTTAAATTCAAAGCATTGTCAGATTGTCCGTTCTTTAAATTCAGAGTGTTTTCGTCTCGGAGCATTCAGAGCGCACGCTGGACGCTCAGGTGGATGATTAGGGTTGATCCGAGCGTTGTGACCTCACAACGGCAGTCAAGCACCCATGCTAACTGGCTAACGTTGGCTAGCTTGCTAGCTACTTCCAGACACAAACGAGAGAACACCTCACTCTAACCATTTTACTCGCCCTAGCAGAGCAGGTTAGGTTGTTTTCATGTCATCCAGTGCGTTGGTGACTTTCTGTGCTGCTGGAAACAATTTAATTACGCTTTTTTTGCCGACATTTACCGATACCGGCCATATTCGTTATTCTGCGCTCTGGCACACTCTGACGGGAGTGTTCTGAAATTGGAGTAGAGTGAATTTACTAACGCACCCATAATTTTTATGAAGCCAGTCATAAAGATAGTGTATTTTATTGTCAAGAGAAGGTTGACTTAAAATAGCCAGAACATATTCAACCAGATTGCCTCACTGTAATGTTACTGTGTTAGAAATTACATTATTTTGACATTATAATTGTGTTGTCTAATAAGCTTTGAAATTAGTAGTGGACCTGAACCTTTTTAAAGGTAAAAGGAGCACCATACAACCTTGTTAAGTCTACTTGCATCAAGTTGTCTATGTTCAAAGGATTGTGTAGCCTATATAGTGTAACAGTTTAACTTTAGTCCGTCCCCTCGCGCCCTGACTCGGGCGCGAACCAGGGACCCTCTGCACACATCAACAACAGTCACCCACGAAGCATCGTTACCAATCGCTCCACAAAAGCCGCGGGCCTTGCAGAGCAAGGGGAACCACTAATTCAAGGTCTCAGAGCAAGTGACGTCACCGATTGAAAGGCTATTAGCGCGCACCACCGCTAACTAGCTAGCCATTTCACATCCGTTACAATAGCACAAAATATGGTCATGTGTATTTATTTTTAAATGTAAACTTTATTTAACTAGGCAAGTCAGTTAAGAACAAATTCTTATTTATAATGACGGCCTACCTGGGAACAGTGGTTTAACTGCATTGTTCAGGGGCAGAACGACAGATTTTTACCTTGTCAGCTCGGGGATTCAATCTTGCAACCTTTACGGTTACTGGCCAAATGCTCTAACCACTAGGCTACCTGCCGCCCCGTTATCAATAAAACAAGTTGATTTAATATTTATTTTCACTCTGCTATTGGGAATATTTGCCACAGGTCTCTCATCAGCTGCCAGAACTGCAAACTCAGCTTGTGCCAACAGTGTCTGAAAAGCACCCACAATGGAGGTAACAAGAAGCACTAACTCTGCCTATCCTCCTCCACCCAAACCTACAGAGGTCTACTCCCTCCCTGTGCCGGAAACCATAGAGGTCAAATCAACCCCTCAATTTAAACCTGCAGAGATCAACTTAAGCCAAATGGTAGATGAGGCAGAAGTCCCGAAGGCAAAACTTCTGGAGAAAGTCTTCAGTTTTCTTCTGATTGACGCAAACGAGGCGATGCAGGTGGGTAGTGAAGGGAGTCAAAGGCCTTTGAGTTTTTGTGTCCTGTCAGTTTTGTATCCAACCAAAGGGTAATTTTATTTCAATCACTTTTTGACCACACCCCTTTTTTGATTTGAACATTTTCCACAGTGCATTCGGAAAGTATTCAGACCTTCACTTTTTCCACATTGTGTTACGTTACATCCTTAACTATTCATTTAATCTATTTTAGATTTTCTCGTCAATCTACACAAGTTTTTACAAATAACTGAAATACCTTATTTACATAAGTATTCAAACCCTTTGCTATGTGACTTGAAATTGAGCGCCAGTGCATCCTGTTTTCATTGATCATCCTTGAGATGTTTCTACAACTTGAAGAGAGTCCACCTGTGGTAAATTGATTGGGCATGATTTGGAAAGACACACACTTGTCTATATAAGGTCCCACAGTTGACAGTGCATGTCAGAGCAAAACCCAAGCCATGAGGTCGAAGGAATTGTCCGTAGAGCTCCGAGACAGGATTGTGTCGAGACACATTTCTACAGCATTGAAGGTCCCCAAGAACACAGTTGCCTCCATGAACATCTAATCAAATGGCTACCCAGACTATTTGCAATGCCCCCCCCCCCCCCCCCCCCCCTTTTTACGCCGATGCTGCTCTGTTATTATCTATGCATAGTCACTTTAATAACTCTACCTACATGTACATATTATCTCAATTACCTTGACTTAACGGTGTCCCCGCACATTGACTCTGTACCGGTACCCCCTGTTAATAGTTTCGCTATTGTTATTTTACTGCTGCTCTTTAATGACTTGTTCCTTTGATTTTGTATTTTTTCAACTGCATTGTTGGTTAGGGGCTTGTATGTAGGTCTACACCTGTTGTATTCGGCGCATGTGACTAAAATTTTATTTTATTTTGATCATTCTTAAATGGAAGAAGTTTGGAACCACCAAGAGTCTTCCTAGAGCTGGCCGCCCGGCCCAACTGAGCAATCGAGGAAGAAGGGCCTTGGTCAGGCAGGTGGTCAAGAACCCGATGGTCACTGTAACAGAGCTCCAGAGTTCCTCTGTGGAGATGGGAGAACCATCCAGAAGGATAACCATCTCTGCAGCACTCCACCAATCAGGTCTTTATGGTAGAGTAACCAGACAGAAGCCACTCCTCAGTAAAATGACAGACCGCTTGGAGTTTGCCAAAAGGCACCTAAAGGACTCTGACCATGAGAAACAAGTGTCTCTGGTCTGATGAAACCAAGTTTGAAACTCTTTGGCCTCCATGCAAAGCATCACGTCTGGAGGAAACCAGGTACCACTCATCACCTGGCCAATACCATCCCTATGGTGAAGAATAGTGGTGGCAACATCATGCTTGGGGATGTTTTTCAGCGGCAGGGACTGGGAGACTAGTCAGGATCAAGGGAAAGATGAACGGAGCAAAGTACAGAGATCCTTGATGAGAACCTGCTCCAGAGCGCTCAGGACCTCCGACTGGGGCGAAGGTTCACCTTCCAACAGGACAACGACCCTAATCGCACAGCCGAGACAACGCAGGAGTGGCTTAGGGACAAGTCTCTGAATGTCCTTGAGTGGCCCAGCCAGAGCCCGGACTTGAACCCGATCAAACATTTCTGGAGAGACCTGAAAATAGCTGTGCAGCGATGCTCCCCATCCAAGTTTGAGAGGATCTGCAGAGAAGAATGGGAGAAACTTCCCAAATACAGGTGTGTCAAGCTTGTAATGTCATACCCAAGACGACTTGAGGCTGTAATCGCTGGCAAAGGTGCTTCTGAGTAAAGGGTCTGAATACTTACGTAAATGTAATAAAACATTTTTTTTAAACAGTATTGCATGTAAAATTGAGTATTTTTTAAATCCATTTTAGATTAAGGCTGTAACGTAAGAAAATGTGGACAAAGTGATGGGGGTCTGAATACTTTCCGAATGCTCTGTTGACCCATTTAGCATACCCACCATACCATAAGACGTCCATGTTTTCATCACTGGAAAAGAGAAACTGTTACATTTTATATTGAAAACTTACACTCAGGATGGTAAAAAACAAATTAGGGGTACGTTTTAAATGTAGACTTATGTCAACCACCCTGTATTCAAGAGTATGCTGTTTCAACTGGAGACACATCTGAGGGCGGGCACAACACAAACACTTCAGATTATGTAAATTAGGGTCTAAACTACAACATACGAAAACCTTTATTATTTGATAAATACATGTTGGAAGAATTTATAGTATAGTTTGACAACCCTGATTTTAAGTTTTTAAATGATATCAAACCCAACTGTTAATATTTTCATTGATTAAGAAATTGATTTCTTATGCTATGGTTGGGTTTGCAAAATGGGTCAACTTTAAGCACCTCTTTCTCCTGAATATTTTGGTATTCAGGTCCAAAACGTCACTTTCTGACCACTTCTACCATGGGCAACTACAGTATGTATGGAAAGATTCGTTCAAATCAAAAAGGGGTGCAGCCAAAAAGTGATTGAATTAAAATGTAACGACCCTTTTGTGAAATGAATTCACCTCATCTGCCAACACTACTCCCTGTTTTTAGATAAAGGACGAAGGTGCGTCTGTGAAGATATTTAACTGCAAGCCCAACAAGCTGATCAAGGTGGTGTCCATCTTCGGCAACACAGGAGAAGGAAAATCCTACACTCTGAACCACACTTTCTTCATGGGCAGGGAGGTGTTCAAGACCTCCCCCCACGCAGGAGTCCTGCGCGGTGGGGGTGAGGGCGGCATTTGACCCCATCCACAAGGTGGTGGTCATCGATACAGAGGGCCTACTGGGTAACAGCTCCAACCAGGGCCACAGAACACGGCTCTTGCTCAAGATGCTAGCTATCTCCGACATCATCATATACCACGCCGACCGCCTCCATGACAACCTTTTCAAGTTCCTGGGCGACGGGTCGCACGCCTACCTGAAACATTTCACCAAGGAGCTGAAGGCCACTACTGCCCGCTGTAGCCTGGACGTGCCTCTGTCCACCCTAGGGCAGGCCATCATCATCTTCCATGAGAGCGTCCACACCAAGCTGCTGGGCTCAGGTCAGCGCTAAGAAATACTGTAATCAACACTGACCATAGTGTACACAAATCGAACATTGGTGTGGTTACTTTCTGCTCTCATCAGTCTCATTTTATTTCACCTTCCTTGACAGTGGAAACATTAGGGATACAGTATATTCATCCACATTGTCATGAGTGTTGCTACAGAAGATCATATTACATGTAATTTGATAATTTTGGGTGTAGAATCTCTACTCACCCTGCTGACCCTTTGACACGCTAAGACTAGTAATTGTCATTCCAACAGAGCTGTTTTGAAACGGTGTGACCAGTTAGTTGGCCAGTCAAGCAGTTTGAGTAATCTAGTATCATTTTCCTTTCAAAGTATGTGGCTGTTATACTGTACAAATTGATTTTCTATCCATTTAATGTTTCCCTTTAGAGTAAAATTTGACTTATGTCTTAGAAATCATTTTTGGTGAGGCACCTTCCATCTCAGTTTTGATTGATCTAGAAAAGGTTGAAGACCCCTGATCAAAGTGATCTGAAGTGAAATGTCCTTTTATGAGGGGTTATATATCAACTCAAAGTTAAGTCTGTCTTCTCATCCTATTCCATTTGATCACCTTTTTGTTCTCTCATTCTGACAGGAAACTCCTCAGTCTGTGGATTGGCTGCTGCTTGAGCGCTTCAGGAAGCTGGGCCGTTTCCCAGAGGTTTTCAGCTCCATCTTGTACCACGGCACGCGTACCTGTAGCCACCCAAAGGACTTTGGTGGCCTGCAGCACACCCTGGAGCAGCTGCTGGACAACAACTCCACCCGCTTCCCAGTCGTCTTCTTCAAAGCCCTGCAGGTAGTAGACATTATAGCTCAGTCATCTGGCTGTAAACTGGTTTCAAACATGCTCACATTTACATAAGGCAAACACTGAAACCATGACAGTCAAATAAGGGTGTCAAGCTGTGTTCAAGAATGGAATGTTTTAGCATTTCTGTCTACTGGAACATTTGATCTTCATTAAAGGGGTCTTAAACTCAAGCACATACAAAGTTACAAATGTTGCTATTCAATAGGTGACCGTTAGTTTTACTTTCACACTCTTTGAACAATCTAATCAGACTACATCAATGTAACTACTGATCTGTTGTTCTTCTCTGTCTATGGCCTAAGTGAGTGCTTCAATGGGGAGATTTCTGATGAGCTCATAGCCCACAACTGCTTCTTCCCTGATGAGTACTTCACCTGCTCCGGCCTCTGCCTCGTTTGCGGGTTAGTGCTCTGTTTCCTTCTCTTCAATTATTTAATTCTCTCCATCTCATGCCACTGACTATACGATGTACAAGTGACGTCATCCTACGTCATACTTCCGGGTCCTTCTACACTGTGTGCCTACTCTCTCTTCAGGCCTGGTGAAGGATGCTGCGCGTCTTGCCTACTGGGTGCCTGACCACATATCTTCTCCTGCCACATCTGCCATCGTGACTTCACTGCCAAGCTGTCAAAGCACCACTGTCGCGCCTGCGAGCAAGACGTGTGTGACGAATGCTCCCCAGAGCGTCGGCCGGTCCCCTTGCGGGGCTGGGACCACCGTGTCCGTGTTTGTGCAAACTGCAACCAGAAACCTGGCGACCTTTAATGGGACTGGCCCTCCTTCCTCAGAACACTGGACTGAAGGTTTGATTTGGGTATGCATGAACATCCATAGATCCCATTTTTAAACCGGTCTGTTTTTGTCAACATCAGGTTTAGATTTAGGATATTTGGTCTGCAAATAGCATTTCAGGTAACTGTTTCTGTGTAGACAACCTCTTTGGTATACATGGAGGTAATGGTTGTATGAAATTATGCTAGAAGACTGAATTCAGGATTTTAGATATGGAAAATAAACTTTTGTAGAAAACGTTTGTTCAGCTTGAAAGTCTGAGAGATGCATTGCCTTTGAGGTGTTGTGAGGTAGTCTGGGTACCAGTCTCTGTAACATTCCACTCCTTGTAAGTCATGTCATGAGCCAAATTGGCAAGTGACACGGCATACAAGGAGTGGAATGCAATAGCTGAACAGAGAACCCTGGGGAAAAAATCTGTACTTAACCTCATTATTTAATTCATAATGGATGGTATTTTTGTAATGTATCTGACCATTTCTGTTACTTGATGTGCATTATGCAACTAGAATTGAATTGAGTGGCAGTTACTTCCATTTGTTTGAATCTTGTTGAGCTTCTGTTTGTTGAACACGCAGATTCTCCTTTAACCCAGTTTAACATAACAAACGCAAGCCTACAGATCGCCATAAGCATAGGCTGATTGGACAATGAACTCAGCATTTCAGTTTCAACACATTTAATGATTTCTTTTGAGCCAATTGCTTCTGTGGCATTATTTGTCATCCACGCTAAAGACTGCATTGTCAAATAGATTGCATGTTTGTTCTTTCATATTTTGTGCTTTTTAGTCATTGAGATGTTATACCTCGTTAAGGGAGTTTTATGGGCTTTTCTGAATAACTTTTTGGTAATTTTATTAGCTTTTTTATTAGCTTTTTTTTTTACTGTAATCTGTTCTTTGCATACGACACTTGGATACGCACAGTCAGCTGGCATTTTTACCTGAACCATGTCACATCTTTGATGGTTATATGAATATGTGGCTGAAATGTAGTTAAAGCTTTAATTAATCAAATAACTTCTTTATATCCAGATCTATTGAAGTGTGTTTTGAAAGAGTAATTTTAAAAGTTCAACCAGGGGAACAGTTTTACCTGGATGCATGCTATGCATGACAGTAGACATTACCTTTACATTGGAGTTTGTAATAAAAAAATAAGTATAGACAAATAATAGTTGTCCTGTAAGAATTTGATATAATTGTCATTTTGGAGTGTTTTGTTTGAATTTTTTACTTTTGTCTAAGATGTAACCCTGTATAGAAATGACAATGAATCTGCATTGGCTGCTGTCAAAATGTTTATCTGGTTGAATGTCATTGTATAAAACTGATGTCTGTGTTGCACAGAATAATAGCCAGATAATGTAATTTGTCCCCAGCAAGTCCTGTTTCCAAAACCCATTACTTGAGATGAGACGCACCTTTGTGACAGAAATTAAGAAAATATACTGAATTCTTGTATCGACGCTCCTATTGTCGACATAAGAAAAGGTATGAAACACTATATTGTGCTCATATTAAGTGTGATAAAGTGTGGGTGTTTGCATATTCACAATGTCTGTTAGTGGTGGAATAACTTTAAGACTTCATATTATTATTAAAGTTGTATCAGCTCATGGCTGTTTATAATTATTGGGGGGGGGGGGGGGGGGGTTATTTAGTCAGGTTCAATTTCTAATGAGATGTTCCCTGCAATGTTTATATGTTGCATTGGGGGAAAGAAAGCACAATATCTTTGAGAAGTCTATAATTTACTCAGTTTTGAGCTCAATTGGTATCAAGAGACCTAACATGTTCCAGGAAAACCTTCTGCCTACATCACCAGCCTGTACCGTTGACACCAGGCAGGCTGCGTCCATGGACTCATGCTGCTTACGCCTAATCCTGGCTCAGGTACCGGGACCAGGCGATGTTTTTCCACTCAATTGTTCAGTGTTAGTGAACTGGTGCCGCTTCTTGTTTTTAGCTGATATGAGTAAAACTCAATGTGGTCGTCTGCTGCAATCTGCCATCATCCGTGATGAGCATGGTCTATTGCAACAGACAGATGTTTTTCTGCGCCGTTATTTGTCTGTTTGTGGCCCGCCTGTTAACTTGCAAGATTCTTGCCATTCTCCTTTGACCTCATCAAGTTTATTTCGCCCACCGGACTGCCGTTGACTGGATGTTTTGTTTGTACCACCATTCTTGGTAAACCCTAGACACTCGTGCGTGAATAGCCCAGGAGGCCGGCTGTTTCTGAGATACTGGAACCAGCGCGCCTGGCACCAATGATCATACCACACTCAGTCGCTAGAGACGCTTAGGTCACTCGTTTTGATCATTCTCACATTCAATCAAACAGTAACTGGATGCCTGTCTGAGTCGTGTGGCTTGCTATATAAAGCAGGCAGTCTGTAGGAGTGAACCATTTTCTTGAAGGGGGTGGTGTACCTAATAAACTGGTGTACATTGTCAGCATTCAATTTTCTATAATATACAGGGAGAACCCTAATCATTTTGACAGTTTACCCTATAGGCCACAGGTCCGTGTATGTTTCGTTATTTAGATTTCTAAGGCAAAACGGAGTGGAAAAACAGATTAGTTTTTCAAATTCAAAGATTAAAATCTGAAATCAACTCGTGTAAAAATTGGACATGGAATAATGGAAAACTAAATGTATACAACTTTTAGATTTGTTTTTTGTTCATACACGGAGTACACTCCCCCTCATAGAATATTCTCAGGGCTTAAGGGGGTTACAGCCTAAGTAGGCAGCACAAAGAAAGGAATAGACTATGAAAGTGACTGGAAGATAAAAAATAATGTTAGCTAACCCTTTTTTATTTTAGATCATTTGTTGGGCTGGAATTTCTCCTGTTGTCATTTCAATAAGTGTTTGAAAAATAAGAAAACAAAAGTAAAAGTTGTGATACAAACGTCTGACTGCCTCTTTATAATGCTTCGTGTTTGTGTTTAATACACTTGTCATCTGTAAATTCAAGGTTCTACTGTACATTCAAGTCTCAAATGGACTCCAGGGTTAACTCCTGTTCGCTACTGCTGTCCAGAGGACTTTAAGAGCTACTACATGCAATTGAATTAAATAGGCCTTTTTCTGAAATGTTAATATGAATGGCAAAAACCTTTGTTTATATCCATGAAAGGACACATTGAGGTTGTCAATACTGATTACTTTTAGGATTGCATAGGACAGGGCATGAAAATACATTTTTGGAATCATTTTGTGCTTTTTGGACCAAGAAACAGGTTTGAGGAGTCTGAATCAGAATGATATTCCCTATAATAAAATGTAGTCAATAGACACAATTCAACATTAAGACAATTGTGTCATTTCCACAATTACAAGTAACTTTTCATATAATGGGAAGTTGATCAGGTGTCTGGTCCTCAGTAGCTGCATCTGCTGACGACACAGAGGGACCAGATCAGTGATCCTAGATCAGCGATGCTACCCTGAGACACTCTGATCTTCCTTGATTTGTATGTGTGTAAGTAAGTGGGGCGGGGAGAGGAGTGTACTGTAGGTGTGTGTGGTGGCCTGGCTGGTCATTTGTTAGTGGGCTGTAGGCTCAGGCCTTTGCCTCTATTTAACATATGTCTGGCAGTAATTCTGAAAAATATTTATTTTATAGCAGAGCTTGGAACTCATAAAATATTTGGTTTTGGATCACAGGTAAAATGCTGCAATTACATTCACTTGTATTACTTATCTAGTGAAGGAAGGGAGGTAGGGGAAGGTTATTCTGCCAAACCCATCTACACCCATTTATCCACTCTCCACCCACGTTCCATCTATCAAACTTTTAGTAAAAAAACAAACACTTGAAGCAAATTTAAACATTGAATTAAACTGATTTAATCAAAGGGAAGTTGAAACAAGTGAGAAATGTTTAGTATGAGGGGAATAAAATAGTTGATTTGGCAGCCTGGCATTGGTGCTAGGGTTGGACAGTATCTAGATTTTCATACCCTCATACCGTGCCATCCCGGTGTCGTGTCTTTGCTATGCCGGATTAAGTGATGTGAAATGCTATTTTATAAAATAATTTCTCTAATTAATATTACCTGAATAAACTAATCATGTAAATGTAATTGTTACGAATCCCTTTGGCTCTACAGTCTAGGGGGGGGATGGCAACGAGACCCGTAACATAACTCATGCAAATTATAACAGTGAAAAAGTAACAGCGAGAACAAATAACCACAGACAACTTAAAATCTACCGTCAAACACTCATGGTTTATTTGTAAACACACGGTAATGGGGGAGCGGGAAAAGGGGCTGAGCTGGACCCAAGGAAAGAAATAATAAGCATTCAAAAACACCCCTAAGCTAGTCTACCTGCTTCAACAACAGCTAGCTAACTAACCAAAAATACAGAGGGTGGTCCACCCAGTTCTAACTAGTGTATTTAGACAAAGTTTACCTACGGGTAGTGTATGCCCATGGGCAACTTGTCTTGGTACCCCCTTTCCCACAATCAAACAAACAGTCAAACACCATAACCAAAACAATACTCACAGGTGGGACAAAGTGACCTGTAGGTGTAAAAACAAACGAGTGCTCAAAGAGAGATATTGCGAGATAGACACACAAAGAGATCGATCTCTAGAGAAAAAAAAACTGAATGGGTTTTTAAACCAAGGGAAAGGGGTTGTGATAGGGTAATGGAAACAGGAGGAGGTGTGTCTGATGACTGATTGGTGACTGATTGGGGATTGATGATTGCCACCTGTGAGGGGAGAAGGAGAGAAAAGAAACACACAGGATACACACACACAGGATACCTGTATCCGTAACAGTAATTAACTAGAAAGTCGGGGCACCACGGAATAATGTTTATAGAGCTGTTATCTTCTGAATAAACTCTTAAAGACCTGGTAATCGTTTATATCAATAACAGTCAATTATTAATCGTCACCTTATTCAGTCTCATCTGAACGTCGTAGAATTCTTGGTTATCTTCACGAACCCTGGCTAACAAGTTGAATCAGCAATACAACATTTGGTTTAATTATTTATTTACTAAATACCTAATTAATCACACAGAATTACATATACACAGGATGGATCATACATTGAGTACTAATTATGTCATAAAAGGAAACGTCACTAGCGCCAGAACCGATATGATGGCTGGTTACACAAAGAAAGGGGGTTCGGTTTGAATGAAAGTGCAGGAAGACTAAGGAACGAAAGGATTGGGTCTCTATCGGACCTTATGAAGCTATGCTATCGTAAATACAGAATCTTATGCATTCTAAATATCCGCCCATTTGGAAAAGGAAAATGCAAGAAATATTTACTCTGAACTGCGCTCCGATAGATTGGTCGTAGATGGAAGGCTGGGTTACCCAACAGAGATCTCTTGTCCTTTGAAGAATATGTCTGGTGGTAGAACGGATACGTTGTAGTACCGTCGTCGTGTGGTAGAACGGATACGTTGTAGTACCCTGTCTTTCTGAAGAGGTTGTCCGTCCTTTCCTAGCCACGCACATTTACAGCTGCTGCTGCTAACTCGACATCTGGGATGTATCACTTCTTTAGTGAATAAGAGTTCAAAGTTCATACCAAGTTGCCATACTATAAGCTCATGCTATATTCTGGCTGGTATAGTCGAAATTCATCCTTCCAGCATGTCGATCGTCACCTCCACGTTGAAATCGCCCTTTTTAATGTATGTACAGCAGTCCTCACGTCACCGGGAACACAATGCTAATTTCGTTAGGTTGTTGTCGTTCAACCTTTCGCAACCAGAGCTCACGCTGAGGTTGGCTTAGTTCTGTAGTTGATATTAGCCCTTTTAACGTACGGACAGCAGTCCTCACGTCGTCGGGAACATAAATTAACTTTCGTCAAGGGGCTTTTGTAGTGGTGGAGAGAAGGGCGTGTTTCATAGTTCACAACCAATGTCTGTTGGGCGGGGCCTTTGAGTGAGCAGAGTTTATTTTTATGAAAACAATTCTCTCATTTAGAAGCTAAAATTACATGTCATCTTTTCACAAATAGCTTCATATTTAAACATTTAAATTGCACAACAATTTCATGTGAATCTGATAACTAGAATGTGTAGACTTTCCAAGATACAGTTAATGTCATCCTGTCATTCGTAATAATGTCTCAGACAACAACTGATCTGACATCATATTCTTTAAGTACGAACGGATATTTTCAACTGGTTGGATTACCGAAATATGGTTCCGTTCCACACCCTTTTGATGTTACCAGACTCTTTCTATGTTAACAAAGGGCTTTCCAAGAGTCAAATCTGTATAGTAGAGAGAGGAAAGGGGGAAAGGTATTTATGGGGGTCATAAACCTCACCAACAGGGCAACGTCATGACAACGGGATATACGGTATTACTGGTAGTGCACTTAGCTAACATTAGCAAGTTAGCAAAACCCAGCAGGAGAGCGTCAGGGTCATCTATAGGCAATACCACACAACATGAGAGAAATGGAGAGACACACCTTGAGATCAGCATGCCTAACAGGAAGTGTAAAGAAGGAGCTTTCCTTGAAGGATGGGGAAGGAGAGTCTCAGCTGAAGTCCAAGAATTCTGATATGTTCTGTCCAGTTGTCCCTCAAACAGGCCTGCAGGTGCCAGCAACCAGCTTACATAGCATCTGTGAATGATCTGTGAGGATTGTCAAGACAGAGAGAAAGAGAGAGAGAGAGAGAATTAACAGTTGATTTGTGATTGTTTATTGCACTTGCTTTGGCAATGTTAACATATGTTTGCCATGCTAATAAAGCCCTTTTGAATTGAATTGAGAGAGAGTGATAATCACTGTTGAGCATTCAATTTAAAATAGTGTTAAACTGTTCTAGAGTCATATTGTCTCAGCACAGTAGAGTACAGCAGGGTTAGAGAAATATGCAGATTTACAGTCATGGGGACAGGATTATTGCTTCTCATCAGGGTGTGGTAGGAGGCGGTAGTGCATGACCTTGAGAGCATCATGTCCACTTGATAGAGCTGAGTGAATGGTCCTGTGTGTGTGTGTAATTGGTTTAATTATTTATTTACTAGCAAACTAAATGGTAACACAGGATAAACATACACCCTTAATACATTAGGGAAAGGTCCCTAGCGGAATGACACAACATATGGTGGCTTGTTACAAAGAAGATGAAGAGGGAGAGAGAGAGAGAGAGAAAGAGACACTTATCATTGATACATTTTAGGAACTATTCTCACAGTAATCATATACTTTGCACACAAACCGCCGCCCATTTGGAGTAAGAAATCATGAATGTGGGCTCCCGAGTGGCGCAGCGGTCTAAGGCACTGTATCTCAGTGCAAGATGTGTCACTACAGTACCTGGTTCGAATCCAGGCTGCATCACATCCGGCTGTGATTGGGAGTCCCATAGGGTGGTGCACAATTGGCCCAGCGTTGGCTGGAGTAGGCCGTCATTGTAAATAAGAATTTGTTCTTAACTGACTTGCCTAGTTACATTTTAAAAAAGTAATACATTTTTTATTTACGTTTAAATGCCTTCGTTCGCTGTGGATTTCTGTTGGAACCAGCCCTCAGGAAGGGTGTTGGGCCTTTCAGTGGCACGCTTGTAAGGCTCTGATTGTCCAAAAGGGGTCCCCCGTCTTCTACTGTTGTTTACTCTGGAAGATACTCCTTGGAAGGTAGGCTAGCCAGCCGTATCAACGGTTCCCATTGGTGATGAGGGTAGTAGAATACGTTGATTTGAGAAGAGTAGTAGAATAGGATGGTTTGAAGAGTAGTAGAATAGTCCCACGCTTTTCTAGATATTTTACTTAGGACAGCTAATCAGCCATACCGTGATTGTCCGGTAGGTGAGCTTTTCGCCTCTACCTCGCGTTGATATTCAGAGTTCGATCCACTTTGGATGTGAGCTACAGCTACACTGGTCTCAATGTTAATTTCTTTACCGATCCTTTCATGCACTCTTGTCGAGAGGGACGGTTCCGTCAGGCTGACACTCTCTCTGACCTCACTCTGGGCGTGGCTACTTACTGTGCAAAGTTTATAGGAGGCTAATTATCCCTTATGGCTCCTAAAATCATATTCCTGTCTAAACAAAAATACTTTAATTATTTTTCATATTTCATGCACAACGTAAAGGATGGAGACTTCATACTAGTGTTTAGAGCATTGGGCCAGTAACCGAATGGTTGCTGGATCGAATCCCCTAGCTGACAAGGTAAAAATCTGTCGTTCTGCCCCTGAGCAAGGCAGTTAACCCACTGTTCCCCGGGCGCCGAAGACATGGATGTCGATTATAGCAGCCCCCCGCACCTCTCTGATTCATAGAGGTTGGGTTTAATGCGGAAGACACATTTCCGTTGAATGCATTCAGTTGTACAGCTGACTAGGTATCCCCCTTTCCCTTACATGTAGTGTATATACTTTACAAGTTACACTATTTCCTTTATAACACTTTTAATGACATCACAAAATAACAACCCATATGACATTTTTATTCTTTAGCTCGCCTCTGACCATTCCCCACATTCTCTGTTAGGAATATTGTTTCAGTATTTGCTTTAGAACGTGTTAGAGCTTCGGCGGGAAAAGTCTCTGGAGACAAAGAAACATTCCTGTGTGAATTTGGAGAGGGATGTTCTCTCTCCTTGATTTATAACAGGGCATAAGGTGTCAACTCCTCCCCACCAGGTCCCTCCTCCCCCCCTCTGTGGGTGAGAGAGGGTCTGGTTACTGTCATCCATTGCCAAGCTGACCTGACCCATTCGGAACTTCACAGGACAGTCATGACAACCCATACCAATAAAAAGGCTTATTTTAACTTACTGTATAGGCAGATTAAACTACATGAAGTTCATGGTGATCAGCTAAAATACAGTACTGTGCTTTTCTCCTGCGGGAACAGTCAGATTTCACACACACACACACACACACACACACACACACACACACACACACACACACACACACACACACACACACACACACACACACACACACACACACACACACACACACACACACACACACACACACACACACACTATAGCTTAATTGGATATTGTTGTTTGTGTAAGCAATACAGATTTAGGATCTTAATTTGATCACTCTTTTGTTGCTGATAATTCTGCACAGTAGGTTATGCTAAATTGTAGTGTATTCAAGGCTTCAAAAGGCTTCTAAAGTTTGTAATTCCATTTTAAAATGCCAGACTTGAAAAATGTATCAACCCCTACAAAATGTTTTCATTAATTAATAATCTAAATTTCCTGTTGCTGCAGGATAATTTTTCTGCTGCAAACTGACTCAAACTAAGATCCTACATCTGTAGCTAAGTTATCTATGCAAAGTGCCAATTATTTCCAGTAACTGCTCTTCATTATTACTCTGTCAATAAACACCATCAGCTGACAGAAGATCTAGCTAAGTTAGCTACAGAAAGTAATGGAGAAATCTCACTTTTCTGCAGTAGCTCTGGTTGGGCAATGGGTAGCTCTGGCTAGCATGACTATAGCCAGTAACCAGTTAGGGCTAGCTGGCCACTGGCTAACTAGCCCTAGCCAGCCAGCTAATGCAAGACAACTTTATTCAGTTGTTGTTGAGTTTGTTATATTGGCATGCTAACTTCATAATACGTTCCTGTCACACTCACACAGTCTACTATTTTCTTTGTGCTGACAGCCGAGGCTGTAAACACAACCCCTAAGCATCATGAATATTCTATAAGGGGGCGTGTACTTCCAGGTGTGAACAAAACCAAAATCAGAAATGTAATAATAGATGTTGTTATTTGTTTTCCATTATTTAATGTCAAATTCTGACACTATATCTGAGAAAATAAGTTGATTTCCGATGTTCGTTTTTCTAATTCAGAAACGAAAAACACGAAAAACGAAATACAGATCTTTTTCGTTTTTTCATTCTCCGTTTTGCCTCGGAAATTAAAGTAACAAAACCTTCACGGACCCACCCCGAGCCCTGATTGGTTGGTTTTTCGTAGGTTTCACTCAGAACTGCAAGACGCTGATATTGCGTTACAGTTTAGCAAAATGGCGGCTGTCATTCAGAACCCACTTAAAGCGTAAGTAAATTAACAAATTGATTAAATTCTGTTGTGTTACTTTGTTGCCAATACTTGAATTACATGGAACCGTACTTTTAAGCAAATACAAGACGCGTGCAAATGAGGGAATAATGCTGTCGTAACAATTTGTGTATTTCTACTTGCTGAGCCGAATTAATGTGTCAGTGCTTTCACCGAAGTAGACTGCTTAGTTTATTAGACATTTCTGCATATTATGGTTTACAATCTTATGTGTGATATGCGGATTATCCCATGTGTCATACTAATTGCGTTTTAGGCCTGTAACCTCAACATGATCATTTATTGACTCATTTGAACCGATTCTTGAATATATCTGAACGTTACTTCAAAATTTAGCACAAAAGTGTTTCAACATGCACTCTGCTATTACGAGGACGAGTGAAAGACGATTGCAAGAATTTTCCATATTTCCGGAATAACATTGACATCCCGAGTCTTTTATAGTTGGTGTGTATTGTCGAGATGTCAACTTTGGCTGAGCGCAGACGTGACCAGGACCCGGTAGGTAGAGCAAGGCAGGAGGCATTTTACATTTGCATGCCTTTCCGCCCGAAAGCGAAGTGACAGCAATGCGAGCCCCGGAATTTCCGTTGGAGATAGCCCTATGCATTTTGTAAAGTGCCTGTGCAGTTAAGTTTTATCCTATCCTCTGTGTGCTCACTAATGAGTCAACAGTATTTATCCTGTTTTGTCCGTGACGCCATTTTTTTCTATTAGAGCTTATATTGTCAGATAATATATATATATTAGCCCCCCAAAAAAACAATTGCCAATTTAGAAGTTTTTAGGCAAGTTTGTATTGAGTGATGTTGCCACCTCATGTACATTTTCTCAGAGAAATACAAACAAGGCCTACTGGTAAGTCATTTCTTTGTTGCTACCCATGTTTGAGCACTGACAGACTGTTTGTAGGAGAGTTAAGGTATAACCAGACCTTTTGGAACGTGCATTAGAGATGGTGAGACTTTCTGGAGGTGAAGAACAAGGGATGTAACTTGACTGTGCCTTTAAGTGGAGGACTGGTGCAGATTAGCCAGGTCCATGATCCTGGGCCCATCTGTCAGGACATGCTCTGACCAGGAGGAAGTGTTGGGCACAGGCAGCAAGGCAGGAGACCATCTGCTCTTCTGTAGAGGTACCCTGGCACCCCCACGGGCCCTACAGGATCAGGGAAGCGTGCTCCTCGCCCACCACTTACGTATAGATGCATCATTATTTTACGCTTACGACTACATAAACGAGCTTGAAGAGCTCTACCACTGACGAGCATAAAGGATGGTCTTGTTTAATTTCATGGCTGTGGTGGTTCCCAGTTGGCACAAAGTAGCGTAGTTTGAGACTGTGCCATTTTTATCAATTTTGTGGGACTCATTTCCTTTAAACCACTTTACCCTTGTATCCAACAAGATCAACCTAATCATTCTACTTTGCCTGAATGGGCTGCTTCTTCATCTCCTAGAGGTTTTAACATGTATAATGTCTCCTCGCTATAAGCTGTGCTTAATGAAGTGTTTCAATCTGCTATAATTAGCTACTGTTTCGGGTTTCAGACTTCATCTCACACATTTGTCAGATTATAATTAGTCACACTTGACACTAATTGGATGTTGCTCATGTGGACCAGTTTGACCTTTTTTTAATCAAGAGTATTCTCCTTTGAGATGAGGCAAATGAATTGGAGTCTTCTTGGCTTTGTTATAGAGAAGGATATGGCAATCGTGGGTGTAGCCAAAGTGTTGCTCCTCCCACACTGTGTGTGTTATGCATGGGAGAGTGATGGAAAGGGACAAGGGGCTCTTCAACCTACTGATAAAATGGAACTCAAAATATTGAGTCTGTATGTGCACAGGCCATGTGTGTTATTGGTATTCTTTATCAAGATGACTGTGAAATGGCTTTCTTGCTAGAGTCGATGTGTTCGATAGGAAACAGTCTCTCTCTAGACCCTCCCCTCTTGCAGGGCTGCAGCAATGGCTTCCTGTAAAGCTCAGATGCACCTGCAAAGAGCGAAGACATTTGCCTGAACCGATCGCAAAAGGCAGAAGTATCTGAAGAAAATTGGTATTCTGAAAAATGTGTATTTTATTGCCCTTTGTCAGCCTGTAGAGTATCAAGGTAAAGACAACAAGATTGCTTCTAACTGTAACTCCAGCCCTCATAGGCCCTAAGCTAAAACTCTTGGGGTTCCTCAAATGTAGTGTAAAAGACAATGGAATTTATGTTCCGATTTAAGCTACTGCAGATCGCTTGCCTGGCCTCCTGAAAACTGTGGGTTGAGAGGTCATTCTCTTTTATGCAAAATGTGCGTTTATGTAATGCTCACACTAAGGGCTGGGCACAGATATGACACCCCAAACCGTTGACAGGAGCACACTGATAGAGGAGGCCCCAGCAGCCAAGAGATTTGCTTTTGGTTTCCCCCCCACTCACATCTGTAAGATAGTGTGTATGCTCTTGAGGTAGGCCTATCCTTACTGTAGCTCAGTTGCACACAGTGTCTGTCTGGTTAGCTGTGGTATGTCTTTTACAGTTGGAATAACCTTCCAACCACTTCAATGTCACAAAGGCCCTAAAAAACAAACAGTTGAAAAAAATAACTTATTCAAGAGGGGAAAAAAAGAGAGAGAGCAAAGACATGAGTAAGTGTTAGCAGGGCCTCGCTCACCTACTGTGCTCTCAGACGCTGATGCTCGTCACTCATTATGAGTGTTAGAGAGATCTCTCACCTAGGCCACCGCACCTGCTGCTCAGGGCACTGAGGGCAGTGCACTCGAATGAAAGAGGGCAGGAAACTGAGACAGTTAACACCTCATAACTGAGGGAGCTATCAACATTCCTTTCGCTGCTTGTTTTTCTATCCCCTGGCTGTTTTTTTTGTCAGACACATTATCCTCTACTGAAGCTTGACGGAAGTGATCTAGGTACAGCATTCAGATTCACATGACAAGATAATGGCTACTGTAATTTGTGGGGTAGTTTTAGGCCCATTTAGGGCCAGCACTTTTTAAGTAGTAGCCTAATGATTGTATTGTTAACAGGTACAACACACGTATGCCATACAGCAGTTACAATCTTGAAACATGATTGAGGTGCCATGACATGTTACAATTTCCTGTGCTGCTCAGAGGCTGTGTAGGGCCATAAGCAAACAAGAAAATGCTCATCCAGAGGAGGTGCTCCTAGTGCTCCTCCTTATTTTTCTCAGTTTTAATTTGATTTTTTATTCTTAATACAGACAGAACAGGTAGAGGGAAAAACACACATGTATCCCGTACCAGATCAAACCCACACCAACCCCCCATGCTCCACCCTAAATAAAGCAGGCATGATATAGAATTTGAGTACTACAAGAAACAAACAGAATATAATCAAACAAAAAGTAAAGAAGAGTAAAAATAGTGATACAAATTTTAATTTGTGTTGGTTTATGGAGTTGTGAAATTAGCTGGGTCCATGTCTTCTACAAAGGATATGAAAGGTAGCCAGCTATTATAAAATGTAATTGCAGATCCCCTAATGGAGCAGTGCATTTTCTCTAGCTTGAGGTGTTGCATGCCTTCCTTTATCCATTGGAAACTGATCCTTCCACTTAAATAGTATAAGACATCTAGCTAGAAGACTAGTAAATGACAGCATGTTTGCTATATAACTATTTAGAGGAGGTGCCACTTGTAAAATGATATACAGGCAGAAGGTTTCATAGGTCTCTCCAGTATCTTAGAAAACTTCTCAAATTGATATCCAGAAATCTTTAAATTTCTGGCATGTCCAAAACATGGCAGTAAAGTAGCAGGAGCCTGCTTACATCGGTCACAAGTGGAATCTATTTCTGGTCTAATCGTGGATAATTCTGCCTTTGACCAATGTTGTGGCCGGTGATTGTAATGCAGGGAAACACAACTCTAGATCACCTTTACTCCACACAGAAACACATACAAAGCTCTCCCTCCAATCTGACCATAACTCTATCCTCCTGATTCCTGCTTAAAAACTCACAGGAAGTACCAATACGGAAGTGGTTCGATGAAGCGGATGCTAAGCTACACAGACTGGAATATGTTCCTGGATTCATCCGATGTCATTGAGGAGTTTACCACATCAGTCACCGGTTTCATTAATAAGTGCATCGACTATGCCATTCTCACAGTGACCATACGTACATGTAGGGCTGGGCGGTATACCGTATTTTATGATATACTGGTATTGATGCACGGACCGGTTTGGGTTTTTACTTTACCTTCTATGATGGTATTTTAATGTTTGGTTTGTTAAATGTGTTACACCGTGTGTAACATCCATTTTTATAGTTTACTTCTCTACCTCAGTCATCTCTCTCCATGGCTTTCCACACAGACCTAGCCCCGCCCCCTGTCACTCAAGGAGCGCATTTGTTTTTCCTTGACCACAAGACACTTGCGTTCAGTCTGCATGGTCAATGCAGCAGATGGAACATTGTTGATGTCGACAATACTGTTTTCACTATGCTTCTTAATATAAATCCACTAGTGTTCTATAATTACACTATTAGTTTGTGTTTCTTACATCTTCAAACAGATAGTTTAGCAAGTTGGGCCTAAATGTTAGCTGCTAATCGCTAGTTAGCTGGCTGGCAAGCTAGCTAGCTAATAAATGTACTGAGTCAGAGCAAACATAATTAGCTATGCAGCCTGATTTAATACTAGTGATGGTGTAGACCTAAATCAGCATGTTGTTTATGCAACAGTGTCTTCTAAATCAAAGAGGAATATGCAAATTGTTCTCAACTGGCCTACCTGGTTAAATAAAGGTAAAATAAAAAAGGATTAATGTGTTAGCTATATGAAGTAGCTAAGAGAAAACAACATTTAATATAGCCAAAGATTATAGGGTCCCCTAGGAAACACTTACCAACACTTTGGTGCCTACTCTGTCACAATAATTCCTCCCTGGCATTTTCATTCGTTGTAATGTAAAACACTGTATTCAAAGTGGCCACTATTATATTCTAACTATAGAATTAGAATAATCATTCTATTTCCATGATTCCAACAGTTCACCCAAGTGTTTTGCTCTAAATCGCAAGTCAAATCTCAATTGCAACATTTGGTTAAAAATATGGCCTAGATTGTTTGCCTGTATCGTGCAGCCCTACGTGGCAGTGTGGAAATTATCTCAATTGAGTGCAGGAAATGCAGAAAATTATTTTTGGTTGAATTGAACAGTAGAAAACAATCAGAATGGAGAAAGCCATTGAAATCACTTCGAATGTATGTGTTTTTACCCTAGGGTCACGCACAAATCATGCCGCAAATTTAGAACTTAAAAATTCCATCATACTGTAAATTGTTATTATTATTTAATATTTTTAAATACCGTGATATATTTTGGTTATTTCACCGATGCCTACGTACATATTAGAGGTCGACCGATTATGATTTTTCAACACCGATACCAATTTATTGGAGGACCAAAAAAAGCTGATAACGATTTAATCGGCTGATTTTTATATATATATTTGTAATAATGACAATTACAACAATACTGAATGAACAATGAACACTTTTATTTTAACATATTATAATACATAAATAAAATCTATTTAGTCTCAAATAAATAATGAAACATGCTCAATTTGGTTTAAATAATGCAAAAACACAGTGTTGGAGAAGAAAGTATAAGTGCAATATGTGCCATGTAACGTTTAAGTTCTTTGCTCAGAACATATGAAAGCTGGTGGTTAAATATTCCCTGTTCTTCAATATTCCCAGTTAAGTTTTAAGTTGTAGTTACTATAGGAATTATGATGCGTCGACTATTTCTCTCTACTATTTGTATTTCATATACCTTTGACTTGGATGTTCAAATAGGCACTTTAGTATTGCCAGCCTAATCTCAGGAGTTGATAGACTTGAAGTCATAAACAGCGCAGTGCATCAAGTATTGCTGAGAGCTGCTGGCAAACGCAGTAAAGTTTGAATGAATGCTTACGAGCCTGCTGCTGCCTACCACTGCTCAGTCAGACGGCTCTTATCAAATATCAAATCATATACTTAAATATAATATAATAAACACAGAAATACGAGCCTTAGGTCATTAATATGGCCAAATCCGGAAACGATCATTTCAAAAACAAAATGTTTATTCTTTCAGTGAAATACGTAACCGTTCTGTATTTTATCGAACGGGTGGCAACCCTAAGTCTAAATATTGCTGTTACATTGCACAACCTTCAATGTTATGTCATAATTATGTAGAATTCTGGCAAATTAGTTCGCAACGAGCCAGGCGGCCCAAACTGTTGCATATATCCTGACTCTGCGTGCAATGAACGCAAGAGAAGTGACACAATTTCCCTAGATAATATTGCCTGCTAACATGAATTTCTTTTAATTAAATATGCAGGTTTAAAAAAATGTTACTTCTGTGTTTTGATTTTAAGAAATGCATTGTTTATGGTTAGGTACATTCGTGCAACGATTGTGCTTTTTCGCGAATGGGCTTTTGTTAAATCATCACCCGTTTGGCGAAGTAGGCTGTGATTCGATGATAAATTAACAGGCACCACATTGATTATATGCAACGCAGGACAAGCTAGTTAACCTAGTAATATCATCAACCATGTGTAGTTAAGTGATTATGTGAAGATTGGTTGTTTTTTACAAGATAAGTTTAATGCTAGCTAGCAACTTACCTTGGCTCCTTGCTGCACTCACATAACAGGTGATCAGCCTGCCATGCAGTTTCCTCGTTGGAATGCAATATAATCGGCATCCAAAAATGCCGATCACCGATTTGTTATGAAAACTTGAAATCGTCCCTAATTAATTGGCCAAGCCGATTAATCGGTCGACCTCCAGTACATATCCCAACCAGAAGCCATGGATTACATGCAACATCTGCACTGAGCTAAAGACGAGAGCTGCCGCTTTTTAAGAAGTAGGACTGTAGTCTAAACGCTTATAAGAAATTCCGCTACGACCTGGACTAGGATCGAATCCTACTACTCCAGCTCTGACGCTCATTGGATGTGGCAGGGATTGCAAACTATCATGGCGTAAGGTAGTGTGTACGCTTATTACTGTGAAATTATTAACGGTACCACTTGCTATAAGTTAGCAAGAAATTATAAAATAATTGTAACTAAGGCAATGCATTCTTGGAGACATATATTTTACAAAAACAAAGGAGATTTTATTTAGAAATAACCAGGGTAAAGCAATGAATGTACAGGATGAATGAATAATCAAGATTGTGATGGCAAAATTATGTACTAAAGAGAATAAATCACACAGTTATTATTGATATTTCAGAACGAAACTAGGCAGGGATTATATATGATAAGTATAGCTATTAATCATAAAAGTAATAGGTTGCACGCTCGCATTCAAATCGGAGAAAAGATTGCTGAGATTGATCTGGATACTCTTAAGTATATCCTGTCTGGAACCAACGGTCTTCAGCGAACTCTCCATGGTGTAGAGTCCAGACCAAACCATTTCAATAGTCCAGTATCTCAAGGTCCCTGCGCGTGGTAGTCCTTGGTGGTTCATAAATGACAGCAACCATACGGCTGGTCGCTGTCCGAACACAAGGATTGGTGTTCACACATTCAGAGGTGAGGCTCCCTGTCAGGAGAGCTCGGGTTGAGGGGATAGTTCCTGGGGCTGGGTCAGCCCCCATTCATTGCCTGCAATGTTCTGTGACTTATGCCAGGTCATGCGTTAATCAATTGTTCACATACAGTTGAAGTCGGAAGTTTACATACACTTAGTTTGGAGTCATTAAAACTAGTTTTTCAACCACTCCACAAATTTCTTGTTAACAAACTATAGTTTTGGCAAGTCGGTTAGGACAGCTACTTTGTGCATGACACAAGTAATTTTTCCAACAATTGTTTACAGACAGATTATTTCACTTATAATTCACTGTATCACAATTACAGTGTGTCAGAAGTTTACATACACTAAGTTGACTGTGCCTTTAAACAGCTTGGAAAATTCCAGAAAATTATGTTGTGGCTTTAGAAGCTTCTGATAGGCTAATTGACATAATTTGAGTCAATTGGAGGTGTACCTGTGGATGTATTTCCAGGCCCACCTTCAAACTCAGTGCCTCTTTGCATGACATCATGAGAAAATCAAAAGAAATCAGCCAAGACCTCCACAAGTCTGGTTCATCCTTGGGAGCAATTTCCAAATGCCTGAAGGTACCAGGTTCATATCTACAAGTAATAGTACACAAGTATAAACACCATGGGACCACACAACCGTCATACCGCTCAGGAAGGAGACGCCTTCTGTCTCCTAGAGATGAATGTACTTTGGTGGAAAAAGTGCAAATCAATCCCAGAACAGCAAAGGACCTTGTGTAGATGCTGGAGGAAACAGGTACAAAGTATCTATATCCACAGTAAAACGAGTCCTATATCGACATAACCTGACAGGCCGCTCAGCAAGGAAGAAGCCACTGCTCCAAAACCGCATAAAAAAGCCAGACTATGGTTTACAACTGCACTTGGGGACAAAGATCGTACTTTTTGGAGAAATGTCCTCTGGTCTTATGAAACAAAAATAGAACTGTTTGGCCATAATGACCATCGTTATGTTTGGAGGAAAAGGGAGGATGCTTGCAAGCTGAAGAACACCATCCCAACCGTGAAGCACGGGAGTGGCAGCATCATCTTGTGGGGGTGCTTTGCTGCAGGAGGGACTGGTGCACTTCACAAAATAGATGGCATCATGAGGATGGAAAAATGTGTGGATATATTGAAGCAACATCTCAAGACATCAGTCAGGAAGTTAAAGCATGGTCGCAAATGGATCTTCCAAATGGACAATAACCCCAAGCATACTTCCAAAGTTGTGGCAAAATGGCTTAAGCACAACAAAGTCAAGGTATTGGAGTGGCCATCACAAAGCCCTGACCTCAATCCTATAGAAAATTTGTGGGCAGAACTGAAAAAGCGTGTGCGAGCAAGGAGGCCTACAAACCTGACTCAGTTACACCAGCTCTGTCAGGAGGAATGGGCCAAAATTCACCCAACTTATTGTGGAAGGCTACCCAAAACGTTTGACGCAAGTTAAACAATTTAAAGGCAATGCTACCAAATACTAATTGAGTGTATGTAAACTTCTGACCCACTGGGAATGTGATGAAAGAAATCAAAGCTGAAATAAATAATTCTCTCAATCATTATTCTGACATTTTTCATTCTTAAAATAAAGTGGTGATCCTAACTGACCTAAGACAGGGAATTTTTTACTAGGATTAAATGTCAGGAATTGTGAAACTGAGTTTAAATGTGTTTGGCTATGGTGTATGTAAACTTCCGACTTCAACTGTAAATAGAGGATCCTTTGTACACTAATGTCTTCCACTGCCTGTTTGAAGACTGATCGCACAGATATCAAACCGTATACTGTTTGGGTGTAAGGGTAATGGCTGTTAATTGTCAGAAAAGCACACACATTAAAAAAAAAAAAATCATTACACACATCTCAACACATTTAGCCATGTTATTTTCAGTCTGTTTATGCAGTTTGCTTGAGGAAATAATTGTTTGTTCCACTTTTTCATGCAGTGTATTGTCCTCCAATGGAGAAGTTCTTTGGCTAAGTCTTTGTCATCATCACTCTTCGTCAGAACTTAGCTGTGTCCATGTCTCTGGCAGATGTCTGAGTACCCTTGTTGCTGATGGGAGGAGCTTTGATGTAGACTAGAGTTGTAAGATGAGCAGAAGAAGGGAAGGACGACTGCTGGGAGTGCTTCCCCTTTCCTTTGTTCTCTGGCCAGTGAAGAGGTCCATGTGTATTCTTATTGCAGATGTGTTAATTTGACCATCCTCTACAACTGATTTCAAATGAAAACCCAGCCGTGAGCCTACCAAATGAGCTAAATGCCTTCTATTCTGGCTTCGAGGCAAGCAACATTGAACCATGCGTGAGAGCACCAGCTGTTCCATACGACTGTCTGTTCATGTTCTCCGTAGCCGATGTGAGTAAGACCTTTTAAACAGATTAGCATTCACAAAGCCACAAGGCCAGACTAATTACCAGGACGCATACTTGGAGCACGTGCTGAACAGCTAGCAACTGTCTAGACTGACATTTTCAATCTCTCCCGGACCCAGTCTGTAATTACTACATGTTTCAAGCAGACCACCATAGTGCCTGTGCCCAAGAACGCAGTGGTAAGCTGTCTAAATGACTATCACCTCGTAGCCTAGAAATGTTTTGAAAGGCTGGTCATGGCTCACATCAACACCATCATCCCAGACACCCTGGACCCACTCCAAATCACATACCGCCCCAACAGATCCACATATGACGCAATCTCTATTGCAGTCCACACTGCCCTTTCCTACCTGGACAAGAGGAACACTTATGTGAGAATGCTGTTCATTGACTACAACTCACTGTTTAACACCATAGTGCCCTCCAAGCTCATCACTAAGCTAAGAACCCTGGGATTAAACACCTCCCTCTGCAACTGGATCCTGGACTTCCTGATGGACTGCCCCCCAGGTGTTGAGGGTAGACATCAACACATCCGCCACACTGACCCTCAATACGGGGACCCCTCGGGTGCGTGCTTAGTCTCCTCCTGTACTCCCTGTTCACCCACGACAGTGGTAGGCCTGATCACTGATGACTATCAGACAACCCATAGGGAGGAGGTCAGAGACCTGGCAGTGTGGTGCCAGGACAACAACCTCTCACTCAACGTCAGCAAAACAAAGAAGATGATCGTAGACTACAGGAAACGGAAGGTCGAGCACGCCCCCATTCAAATCAACGGGGCTGTAGAGGAGTGGATTTAGAGCTTCAAGTTCCTGTGTAAACATCACTAAGGATCTATCATGGTCCACACACACCAACACAGTCATAAAGTGAGCATGACAACGCCTCTTCCACCTTCAGGAGGCTGACAAGATTTGGTATGGGACGGGCCCTCAGATCCTCAAAGTTATACAGCTGCACCATTGAGAGCATCTTGACTGGCTGCATCAGCGCTTGGTATGGCAACTGCTTGTCATCCGACCTCAAGGCGCTACATAGGGTTGTGCGTACAACTCAGTAGATCACTGGGGCCGAGTTCCCTGCCATCCAGGACCTCTACACCAGGCGGTGTCAGAGGAAGACCCTAAAATTGTCAAAGCCTCTAGCCACCCAAGTCAGACTGTTCTCTCTACTACTGCACAGCAAGCATTACCAATGCACCAGGTCTGGAACCAACAGGACCCTGAACAGCTTCTACCCCCAAGCCATGAGACTGCTAAATAGTTCTTTAAATCTAGTCGATACTAGAACATACATTTTTGTACTTTCGGTACTTCTGTCAAATGTGTCTCACGGATCAACTATCAGTGCTGCTGATGTCCCCCTTATAGAGCAAAAGCACTGTGCCTGCTCCTCTTAGCCTTCACTGGGAGTCTGGGCTGCATCACGTCAGCTCCCCACTCATGCCGCACAGAAGTTAACACACTTAAATAATGTGATAAAGCATTTAGGAATGTTGAAACTGTTAAGGCCAGCATCCCGGAGTCACATCTTCACTGTTGACGTTGAGACTGGTGTTTTGCGGGTACTATTTAATGAAGCTGCCAGTTGAGGACTTGTGAGGCGTCTGTTTCTCAAACTAGACACTCTAATGTACTTGTCCTCTTGCTCAGTTGTGCACCGGGGCCTCACACTCGTTCTATTCTGGTTAGAGACAGTTTGCGTTGTTCCGTGACGGGAGTAGTACACAGCGTTGTACGGGATCTTCAGTTTCTTGGCAATTTCTCGTATGGAATAGCCTTCATTTCTCAGAACAAGAATAGACTGTCGAGTTTCAGAAGAAAGTCCTTTGTTTCTGGCCATTTTGAGTCTGTAATCGAACCCACAAATGCTGATGCTCCAGATACTCAAATCGTCTAAAGAAGGCCAGTTTTATTGCTTCTTTAATCAGAACAACAGTTTTCAGCTGTGCTAACATTATTGCAAAAGGGTTTTCTAATGATCAATTAGCCTTTTAAAATGATAAACTTGGATTAGCTAACACAACGTGCCATTGGAACACAGGAGTGATGGTTGCTGATAATGTGCCTCTGTACACCTATGTAGATATTCCAGTAAAAATCTGCTGTTTCTAGCTACTATAGTCATTTACAACATTAACAATTCTACTAGAGGTCGACCGATTCTGATTTTTCGATACCGATTATTGGAGCACCAAAAAAAGCCGATGCCGATTTTTAAAATTATTTTATTAATTTATTTATTTATAGTATATATATATATATATATATATATCACAAAAGTGAGTACACCCCTCACATTTTTGTAAATATTTGACTATATCTTTTCATGTGACAACACTGAAGAAATGACACTTTGCTACAATGTAAAGTAGTGAGTCTACAGCTTGTATAACAGTGTACATTTGCTGTCCCCTCAAAATAACTCAACACACAGCCATTAATGTCTAAACCGCTGGTAAACAAAAGTGAGTACACCCCTAAGTGAAAATGTCAAAATTGGGCCCAAAGTGTCAATATTTTGTGTGGCCACCATCATTTTCCAGCACTGCCTTAACCCTCTTGGGCATGGAGTTCACCAGAGCTTCACAGGTTTCCACTGGAGTCCTCTTCCACTCCTCCATGACGACATCACGGAGCTGGTGGATGTTAGAGACCTTGCACTCCTTCACCTTACGTTTGAGGATGCCCCACAGATGCTCAATAGGGTTTAGGTCTGGAGACATGCTTGGCCAGTCCATCACCTTTACCCTCAGCTTCTTTAGCAAGGCAGTGGTCGTCTTGGAGGTGTGGGTGAACAGGCAGTGGCTCGGGTGGATGTTGTCCTTTGATCTTTTTGGCCTTCCTGTTACATCGGATGCTGTAGGTGTCCTGGAGGGCAGGTAGTTTGCCCCCGGTGATGCGTTAGGCAGACTGCACCACCCTCTGGAGAGCTCTGCGTTTGCGGGTGGCACGGTTGCCGTACCAGGCAGTGATACAGCCCGACAGGATGCTCTCAATTGTGCATATGTAAAGGTTTGTCATCTGTATCCCAATTAAATCGGAAAAACAAGGTCTATAAGTCTATGCATGAATAGGCCTAGGCTACATCTTGATTTATCCAATTTATCAATAGAGATTTACTATTCAAATCAATTATTACTGTTATGTCGTTAGATTGATTAAAACAAACAAAAATTGATTGTATAATTCATTCATTAATGCATACTTGGCTGTCTCTGAAAAATGTTGATGTAAATATTTTTCAAATATAATGATATTAAACTCATAAAATGCCCCTACAATTGAGCAGTAGCTGACTTTATCTGTCTGGATCAAGTGCCATTTTGTGACTTTGGTTAATATGCCTTTTTTTGCAGTGGTATCGATTTGGTATCGAGTATTGTGATGGTATCGAGAATCGTGATACTAAACCTGGTATCAGTATCGAAGTCAAAATTCTGGTATTCTGACAACACTACTCGGTACTGATACCCATTGTCTATATAGACAATTTATCATTACTGATTGTGTATTTATTACTTTTATTATTATGTAATATTACTTTTCTTTCACTGCATTATTGGGAAGGGCCCCTAAGTAAGCATTTCACTGTTAGTCTACACATGTATACGAAGCATGTGACTAATAAAATTTGAGGCCAGGTTTATAACCTTTGAATGCACGTGTGATCTCACTGCTCTGACATTTCCACAAGGCCTAGAATAACATTAATAATGCCAATCACTACTCACTGACTTTGTTAGTTTATAACATGATGATTTTTCCAAGATGCCATCCTATCTGATGGTTAGGTTAGTCTTTAAGCTTCATTCTCTCTCTCTCGTGACTTCTCTTACGCTCTCTCATGCGCTCTCCTTGCCTTGTGTACCTGGGACTGTTTACTCTTCACAACCACACACGCAGGCTCTTTCCCAGAATCCTCAAACACTGTGGCTTTCTCGAACTGCGGAGCCTTCCTTTATGTGAGGGACAACATTCCAAGCATGTCTGTTTATTTGCTGGAAGCTGTCTAATCAGGGAATTAGGGAGAAAGAGGATAGGGTCGTAGGATAAGGAGAGAAGGCAGATTTTGGCTTTTTTGCTCGGCCTAAGCATGTCTCTTCTCTGATCAAGGCTGGGAGAGCTGCGACTAAAGCGCCTCCATTAAGTGTTTGTCTTATCAAAATGGCTGCCTGTGGGTATTGTAATTGAGAACATGTGGTGAAAATTAATTACAGCTATATGTGTTGTTGCCATGTTCAAGAAGCTGTCTGCCAGTGGCAGGCCCAACTAGGTAGACCTTTGCAGAGGCAAATGTTGCTGTCTTAGATTCAATATTCATCCTCATTTGATATAATCAAACCTGTCTGTGTGCTAGAGGCTCTGCTTTGATTAATTAAGCAGGATAATTACCGCATGTGGCAGAGACTGAAGGTTTGAATGTGAAATTTCCTCCTTTCACAGCAAATATTAACATTGACATCCTAAGGGGCTGCCAAACTATCACCGGCATTGATAAAAGCTTCTCAAACTACAGGGTCATTGATGATGATAGTACTGTCTATAAATCTGTATACGTTAGTCATGAGTCTTTGAACACATTCCTATTGTGATGCCCTAGCCTAACCCAATCATCCCCTTCATTGATTCAGCGCCCTAAATAGAAACCAAAGCTCACTACTGTGTAGAATGTCATGTGACCGTCCCAGCAGCCCAAAGGTCATGACGCTAGGCTATATGAAAGTCACTTCGGTCTCTGCAAAGAGCAATGTAAGCATCACACGGACGACGATATTCAGCTAAGTCACATTGTTTGTCCATGGTAGAGCCACTCCAATCAGTGAGTAAAGATCCTGAGAATAGTGTTTGTTTGATTCTTTGATTGACCCTGGTGATTAACATGATTAACGGTTGACTGTAATCATCATTTGCATTTCTGCTGGTTGCTAGGGGACAGCCCTTAATCCTCCATCCCTGATTGTATGCAGACCGATCAGGAGAGAGGGTGAAGAGGTGGAAGTATGCTTCCAGAATGTAGCCGATACCAACCCTGTAGTGTTTTCCACAAGCACATGGAGTAGCCAGTCAAATAGAAAAAGTAGCCAACCAGGCTCCACCCATTTTTTTTTTTTTTCCAGAACAAGCTCTATTTTGGTGGCCTTTGTTACATTCTGAATGTATTTTCAACAAACAACTATAAGGAAATGGCACTAATCAAATGTTTTCACACTTACTGTAGACTAGGTTTCCATCCAATTGGCAACAGATTTTCATGCGAATATTCTAAAACCTGCTTTTAAACAATATGCGTGTTTTCCCACCAGAGATGTTTCCAGCAAATTGCCACACTGTAGATAAAAGGCTGTGCTTGATGACGTTGTGCACATACCTTTTGCCTTTAAATTCCCATGTACCGAATAAAAAATAACTTAAATGAGTTTCCATCACATTTTGAAATCTCCTGATGGTTTTCTCACAAAAAAAATTGAGTTTATATAGCGAGTTTGCCCAATCTGGTATTGGCACGTGCGCTTTAGCCAATAGCGCTATCTACGTGATGAGATTATTATTATGGACAAAAGAGCAAGATTATTTTTCAAACGGCAGCCAAGTATCGACTATCATGTCACCAGAATAAGGCCCTCAATATTTATTGGAAAGGAGCATCAAACTAATCACCTTGTACTTTCACCACCCTGTGAAGTTAATTTATTTCATTTGTAGCCTAATAAACTGCATGCTTTCCTGATGAGTCGTAGTGGGAGGACCACACAACATCGCGTGACTCCACGTTTACTTTGATATGATGGTTATTTTATCAATATTTGCACATTTGTAGCATAATTAATTTTACAGACACCAAAATATCACACCTTGTCTAGTGTATTTTGTTATGTCGACATTCTGAAAGTGAACCAAAAATGTTTCTGTTTCCGTCAGGTCTCATGACATTTTCTTTCTCCGATGTACTTTACTTGCATAAAAAGGTGGGATGGAAACCTGGTTTGTATTACTTTCATCAGCTGTGGTACAATATGATATAAAACACAGGATAAACATATCTTAAAGAAAAATTTAAGCCTTTAAAGAATCCTGTATGTGTCTGCTGACTAACACAGGCTTGGAGCTTACTTTTTAAGAGGCATTTTGTCAGCTATCTGCAATACAGGTATGATTGAAGAATGAAACAGGTGTTAAACATTGGCTTTGCTACACAGAAAGCAGCTGTTCACTACTCCATTGTCAACACTTTGAAAATACTATATACAGTGCATTCTGGAAAGTATTCAGACCCCTTCAGTTTTCCACATTTACGTTACAGCATTATTCTAAAATTGACTAAATAGTATTTTCCCCCTCATCAACCTACACACGATACCCCATAATGACAAAGCAAAAACAGGTTTTTAGAAATGCTTGCAAATGTATTACAGAAAATGGAAATATTGCATTTACATAAGTATTCAGACCCTTTACTCAGTACTTTCTTGAAGCACCTTTGGCAGCGATTATAGCCTCGAGTCTTCTTGGGTATGACACTGCAAGCTTGGCACACCTGTATTTGGGGAGTTTCTCCCGTTCTTCTCTGCAGGTCCTCTCAAGCTATGTCAGGTTGGATGGGGAGCATCGCTGCACAGCTATATTCAGGTCTCTCCAGAGATGTTCGATCGGGTCCGGGCTCTGGCTGGGCCACTCAAGGACATTCAGAGACTTGTCCCGAAATCACTCCTACATTGACTTGGCTGTGTGCTTAGGGTCGTTGTCCTGTTAGAAGGTGAACCTTTGGCCCAGTCTGAGGTCCTGAGCGCTCTGGAGCAGGTTTTCATCAAGGATCTCTGTACTTTGCTCTGTTCATTTTTCCCTCGATCCTGACTAGTCTCCTAGTCTCTGCCGCTGAAAAACATTCCCACAGCATGATGCTGCCACCACTATGCTTCACCGTAGGGATTGTATTGGCCAGGTGATGAGTGGTGCCTGGTTTGCTCCAGTCCTGACGCTTGGCATTCAGGCCAAGGAGTTCAATATTGGTTTCATCAGACCAGAGAATCTTGTTTCTCATGGTTTGAGAGTCCTTTAGGTGCCTTTTGGCAAACTCCAAGTGGGCTGTTGTGCACCTTTTCTACTGTGGAGTGGCTTCTGTCTGGCCACTCCAACCTAAAGGCCTGATTGGTGGAGTACTGCAGATATGGTTATCCTTCTGGAAGGTTTTCCCATCTCTATAGTGGAACTCTGGAGCTCTGTCAGATTGACCATCAGGTTCTTGGTCACCTCGCTGGCCCATGCTCTTGTCTCCCTATTGCTCAGGTTGGCCCTGGCGGC
This sequence comes from Salvelinus namaycush, assembly GCF_016432855.1. NCBI lineage: Eukaryota > Metazoa > Chordata > Actinopteri > Salmoniformes > Salmonidae > Salvelinus > Salvelinus namaycush. The sequence continues at coordinate 25,962,204 of NC_052334.1, read as the reverse complement.
CAGCTCTAGGAAGAGTCTTAGTGGTTCCAAACTTCTTCCATTTTAAGAATGATGGAGGTCGCTGTGTTCTTCAATGCTACAGAAATTTTTTGGTACCCTTCACCAGATCTGTGCCTTGACATAATCCTGTCTTGGAATTCTACGGACAATTCCTTCGACCTCATGGCTTAGTTGACCGTGCATGTCAGAGCAAAAACCGTGGGACCTTATATAGACAAGTGTGTGCCTTTCCAAATCATATCCAATCAATTGAATTTACCACCGGTGGACTCCAAGTTGTAGAAACATCTCAAGGATGATCAATGGAAACCGGATGCACCTGTCTCTAGTCTCATAGCAAAGAGTCTGAATACTTATGTAAATAAGGTATTTCTGATTTCTTTTAAATTTATTCTAAAAACCTGTTTTCTCCAATGATTCTGGGGCTTTGTGTGTAGATTGATGAGGGAAAACATGTATTTAATCTATTTTAGAATAAGGCTGTAACAAAACAAATGTGGAAAAGGGGAAAGGGTCTGAATACTTTCCGAGTGCACTGTAGGTCACGTGCTTGCAATGTTTCACGTAACGCAAGGGTTGAGGGAGTAGGTATTGTTTTTCTTAAAGAAACTAGGTATTTTGGTAACAACTTTTCAGTCAAACAAAATGGTTGTAATTATGTTGCAGCTTCAGGGCGGACAGCGCGATAAACACTTGCTGTGCTGTGGTGCCTGTTCACTGCAGCAGGGAGGAGAGCGAGACAAGTCACACAGGCACTCCCTGTCATTTGTAGTTTTTGTCTCATTTGTGTCTTAATTATTTAATCGAACAGTGCGCTTAAAGCATCAGACTAGCTCAGTGCGTTTACTGGATTTTATTCAAGCACATGGGGTGTGTCTATCTTTATGGGGCGGCAGCGTAACATAGTGGTTAGAGCGTTGGACTAGTAAACGAAAGGTTAAGTTCAAATCCCCGAGCTGACCAGGTACAAATCTGTCGTTCTGCCCCTGAACAAGGCAGTTAACCCACTGTTCCTAGGCCATCATTGAAAATAAGAATTTGTTCTTAACTGACTTGCCTAGTTAAATAAAGGTAAAATAAATATCTATGGAAAAATACATGTTAAAACATTTCGATCAATCAATTGGTCAAAAGAATAAAATAATTTTTGGGGGGGAACAACCCGAAAAACCTGTTGAAGGTTTACTTTTAAATCCCTTTCCCTAAGCTCAGCGAGTAGATTGATGGGCACTTATTTTTGCTTTGGACAGCTTGCGTGTGCTTGGTGAAGGCATCAACTCATGTACCTCTCGAAGTTGGAACTCGAGCGTGATTGTGCTTGAATGAACGGCTAATCATATTGCTCAAATACAAATAGCATGACATTTATGCATACAGTCTTCAGTGGTTGATTACGATAGAGGAGGTAAATGTTGAACTGGAATGCAGCAAAGCGCCAAAATGTTGCTGGCCCTTTTGAGCCAGTGACTGACGAGATCCACTGGCCCAGCACGTGTTTTTACTGGCCCAGGACCAACGGGCCATCATTAATGTCCGACCCTGCACGCGAAAGAAAATAAATTAATGTGCCAGAAAACAATAGGCTAAGTGGATTTCGAGTCTTCGTTACGACATTATGGGACGTGCAAATTCATGCTCTTTCCCTCCTTGTAAAATTTTTGGACTGCAACCACCACGCACACACCCAGGTACTGAGAGGCGGGACAGACAGCAGACTGTCAAACCAGCAGTGTTTTCCTGTCATCGCTCACTTTGACTGACAGGTGGTTGTCCTATAAATAGGTCACCAGAAGATGCAAATTGTTCGTTCTAGCAAGAGCGGGCTCGGTAAGATTTTGTCTGACTAGCAGCCTAGTTAAATGGTAAAAGTACCCGGCTGAAAATGGGTCTGTAATCGTTTGTATAGCCGACTGCCGGCGCTAGTGGAAAACACTGGTTTACATGGTTTATAATCTGTCTGATCAGAACCTTTATGCACATCTAGGGCTGGCACAATTACGTATACGAACAGCTGACTGAAGACACGGGGATGGCCGGGCATTCCATCGGTTGAGTCTGTTAAGAGTCCATGTTACCAAATAACAATGTGATAACTTTGTTGCTCCTTGCTGACACAAGCAAGGTGTTGCAGAAAATGAGCACACAAAGGTGCAAGTAAGGTGCAGCAGCAGAACACAGAAATATAAATTATTGTAGCACATGCAGAGGGGGAAAAAATGTCTGTCTATTAAAAAAAAAAAAGATATATGCTATTCAAACGGTTATTATGGAGACCGTGGTAATTTGACTGGCCGATTACTGTCATCCAAAATTCCATGACAGTCACAGCCCTATGCACTAGGGATGGGCATTTGAAATGATTTTCACTATTCTAATATAATTTTTTGGGGGGTATATCCAGACAGTCGAAATACATGTTTTATTTATATATAGAGATTTTTACTTCAATGGGGATTTGCTCCTGCGACTCAGGAGAGGTGGTGCACTGCTTGATGTTTCAGTACAGACGGGTGTGGGAGGGGCGCGAGAGGAGCAGGTGGCGGTGTGTCAGGCATGGAAGGGGAGAGCGAGTGAGAGCGGGGGAGCTAGAGAAAGTAGACAGACCGACCCGTACAAGTTAGAAAAACTTGTTGGTGCGATAGGTTATCATCTCATAAGGTAGTGTCTGTCTTGGCTGCATCTAATTGATGTAAAGACGCTAGCTAGCTACACTAGCCAGCTAAGTTAGTAAGCCTGCTTGCTAGCTAGCAAGGCTAATTTAATATTTTTATTTGTTCCCTGTGTCCTTGTCTACAACTCTATTCATATTAATCAACAAGCCTACCTGTTGGTTGATCATTGTAGCTTTCTCCTTCTCATTCCATATTTGTAATTCCATTTTCCATTGACTAGAAATCACCCACTTTACTTGCTACACATGGAGCCTCTGACAGTAGTGCTGCTTTGATTGGCTGACAATAACAAGCTACATGCGTGAAAAGTGTGGACTACTATTCAAATGACCGCGCCCATCCCTACCATGCACATCATTCCTCCATCTTATAGTTTGTATGTGTAAGGTTTATGTTTATGTAAGCTAGTCTCAATGGCGGAATTTGTGACAGTCACATGGAAACTTCTATCTTCCCCTGCTGAGTGTGTGTGTGTGTATATATATATATATATATATATATATATATATATATATATATATATATATATGGTGTGTAGTGATGTTTCCAGTAGTCCACGGTGGTCAGTGAGTCATGGCTAAAATGAATTGTCTGGTTAACCACTAATTTGGCCATTGGGCCTCTTTCAGTATCTTTACCAGCCGCATAACCAAATGCCTGTCAGTGCCAACCACAAGTGGTGTTGACCGGTCTGAATGGTCTCCCTGCTGCAGGTTGGGTGACCAGTTCTACAAGGATGCCATTGAGCAGTGCCGCAGCTACAATGCCCGCTTGTGTGCTGAGCGCAGCGTGCGCCTGCCCTTCCTGGACTCCCAGACCGGCGTGGCACAGAACAACTGCTACATCTGGATGGAGCGCCACCACCGCAGCCCTGGTGGGTAGAGATAGAAAAGCATGATGGCTGGCGCTCTGGTTTACTAAAACTATCATTCACTTGTTGAGGTTTAGTGGGTAATGTCATCTGTATCTAAATATGTCCCTCTGGCCACTACAGCTACAAACATGTCTATATAAGGATATCCAATAGTGTTTATGTTGCCTCCAGCGAGAACCCTTCATATATACAACTGCATAAGAATATTGAGTTCACTCTTTTAGGGTCGCTAAGCAACACATTATGTATCAGGCTGGGGGGGAGTGAGAACCGTGTGGTGTATTCTTCAGTTCCTGTCTGTTTTTATAGGGGTGGCTGCAGGTCAGATGTATACATACCCCGCCCGCTGCTGGAGGAAGAAGAGGCGGCTGCACACCTCCATGGACCCTCCGCTGCGCCTCTGTGGCCTCCAGCTAGGTAATAGAAATCCCCCCCCTCCCCTCACAAAACTCCTGCAACTCTCTGCTGTGTCTCATCACCAGTCAGTCCAGTGCGTTCATCTCCCATTCTATTATCTTGTTATTATTTATGATCTGGAATCATTTAACTGAAAGCTCATCATTCAATTTCAGTGTGGAAAGCAAACAGCCTGCTAGTCACTTTTTATCAAATGAGAAGTGCTCCGTTCAGTGAACGAGTAAACTTGTTTTGTGAGAACTAGAACATGTAATCAAATTTTAGCCTGCTCAGCTGGGAGGAGAAGGACAGGAATCACAACAGACTGCATTTAATAAATGTTACGAAAAATTTAGTTTTTCGCTACTCTTCATAAGTTCCTGAACATTTTCTCACAAACTCGCTCACTCTATCACCCACTTCTATTTATTTTTACCCATTCATTCCTACACTCCCACACATTAAGTCACTCTGCCCTACACTCACACTTCCTATTGTAATATTTTCACTGAGCCTCACTTTGCTCTTCTCTACCTGTCACTAAGACACCCTGCTCGAACAGTAACACTGTGTAACACACATTAAGTCACTCTGCCCTACACTGTGTAACATACCAGTGAATGTGATCTGTGCCCAATAGTGGGGCACTAGCTGGCTCTGCCTGGTTTCTCCAGACTCCACTGGGAGAGTGCCTTCTCCTGTAGCTGGGCAGAGGTAGCTATCGCTGCAGCCAGCCGGAGTTAGTGCTGCTTGCTGGCTGGCTGTCTGACTGGCGGTGATAGAGGGAAACTTGGGCTGCATGCAGAATCGGTTCCCTGCTGCAGGCTGCCTGCTCTATTTTTAGCCTGCAGCTCCCAGGGGGGAGGGGCTGTCTAGTCGCTGAGAGTTGAAAGTCAACATGTGCAGACACTGGTTAGGGGCTCCGGTGTGGATGAGCCCTCAGAGTTGCTAGCATATGGTAGTTAGAAGAGGGAGGCAGGCAGGGGTATGCACGATCTACTTAGATCCTCACCACTCATCAACTGCTGCATGTTAGCATTCAGCTCAGGGAGTGAGACTGCTAGGTGATTTCACTTGGTGAGATGAGTGTCTGAAGGTATGATTAAAAAGATTAAGTTGAGGCTTTGAAGTCTGTCCTCTTAACATCATGAGGCTACTGCTGAATGAAATACCCTTCAATGAAGAAAGTGTGAGTATGATCTCCAGGCTAGACTGACTACCAGCCAATGTTAGTCTTTTCTCTCATCCACACTGTTTTGACCTCTATCACAATACAAGAAGAGAACTCTATGGAACATTTACATTAAAGGGACAGTTCACCCAAATCACAAATGTACCTATATTTATTGACAGTTACAGCTTTGCATTAGCATTGAGTGTAAAAAAAAGGGCAGGTCGTCCCTATTTGCATGCTCCAAATAGCAAGCCCACATTAGCCTACCTTTGAAACACGGCAGTACACATTGGATTAAGCCATCTTTCATCAGCTGAATAGAAACATAAGCTATACAGAGAGAGTATCTCACCTCCCTAATGAAGGGATTTGGCGTTTATAGTGATGCTTTCAAAAATCAAGCAATTTGTATGTTCCCGGGAAAGACTAAATGCGGTGCTGCCTGTCAGTGTCTTTAGTTACTGCTATACAGTTGTGGCCAAAAGTTTTGAGAATGACACAAATATTAATTTCCACAAAGTTTGCTGCTTCAGTGTCTAGATATTTTTGTCAGATGTTACTATGGAATACTGAAGTATAATTACAAGCATTTCATAAGTGTCAAAGGCTTTTGACAATTACATGAAGTTGATGCAAAGAGTCAATATTTGCAGTGTTGACCCTTTTTCAAGACCTCTGCAATCCGCCCTGGCATGCTGTCAATTAACTTCTGGGCCACATCCTGACTGATGGCAGCCCATTCTTGCATAATCAATGCTTAGAGTTTGTCTGAATTTGTGGGTTTTTGTTTGTCCACCCGCCTTTTGAGGATTGACCACACGTTCTCAATGGGATTAAGGTCTGGGGAGTTTCCTGGCCATGGACCCAAAATATCGATGTTTTGTTCCCCGAGCCACTTAGTTATCACTTTTGCCTTATGGCAAGGTGCTCCATCATGCTGGAAAAGGCATTGTTCGTCACCAAACTGTTCCTGGATGGTTGGGAGAAGTTGCTCTCGGAGGATGTGTTGGTACCATTCTTTATTCATGGCTGTGTTCTTAGGCAAAATTGTGAGTGAGCCCACTCCCTTGGCTGCGAAGCAACCCCACAGATGAATGGTCTCCGGATGCTTTACTGTTGGCATGACACAGGACTGATGGTAGCGCTCACCTTGTCTTCTCAGGACAAGCTTTTTTCCGGATGCCCCAAACAATCGGAAAGGGGATTCATCAGAAAAAATGACTTTACCCCAGTCCTCAGCAGTCCAATCCCTGTACCTTTTGCAGAATATCAGTCTGTCCCTGATGTTTTTCCTGGAGAGAAGTGGCTTCTTTGCTGCCCTTCTTTACACCAGGCCATCCTCCAAAAGTCTTCGCCTCACTGTGCGTGCAGATGCACTCACACCTGCTGGCTGTCATTCCTGAGCAAGCTCTGTACTGGTGGTGTCCCGATTCCACAGCTGAATCAACTTTAGGAGATGGTCCTGGCGCTTGCTGGACTTTCTTGGGCGCCCTGAATCCTTCTTCACAACAATTGAACCGCTCTCCTTGAAGTTCTTGATGATCTGATAAATGGTTGATTTACGTGTAATCTTACTGGCAGCAATATCCTTGCCTGTGAAGCCCTTTTTGTGCAAAGCAATGATGACGGCACGTGTTTCCTTGCAGGTAACCATGGTTGACAGAGGAGAACAATGATTCCAAGCACCACCCTCCTTTTGAAGCTTCCAGTCTGTTATTCGAACTCAATCAGAATGACAGAGTGATCTCCAGCCTTGTTCTCGTCAACACTCACACCTGTGTTAACGAGAGAATCACTGACATGATGTCAGCTGGTCCTTTTGTGGCAGGGCTGAAATGCAGCGGAAATGTTTTTGGGGGGATTCGGTTCATTTGCGTGGCAAAGGGGGACTTTGCAATTAATTGCAATTCATCTGATCACTCTTCATAACATTCTGGAGTATATGCAAATTGCCATCATACAAACTGAGGCAGCAGACTTTGTGAAAAATCATATTTGTGTCATTCTCAAAACCTTTGGCAACGACTGTACTTTGATTGATGTGACGGGCGGCTCCCGGGTTTGTTTGATTTATTTGTGTGTTTATTCCTCTTTATCCAGATGGAGGACTCGCAGGCAAGGATGTGATTCCCACACAGGGCACCACGCTGGAGGCTCTTCTCAGAGGGGAGGGCTTAGACCAGAGGAACAACTCAAAGGACGAGGAGAGCCTCTTAGAGATCCAGGTGGGTTATAATGAAGTTTTAACCCAATGGCTTATGAGCATAACAGAACTCCCTGGAACAGTGTATAAGGGCTAGGGCTGTCCCCGACAAAAAAAGTTCTTGGTCATCCGAGAGTCGTCCTGTTCTTTCAACCAATCCATTGGTCGAAATTTTTAAACTTATTTTTCTATATATAGACAGACATACCCTATGTGTTTGAATAAAATAAACTACATATGCACTGAGCTTGTCTACTTAACCACACTGTTTGATTAAATAGTTAAGACACACAAATGACTCCAAAGAGCCCGATGGTCACACTGTATTAAAAAAATTATCCTCCCTACTGCAGCGAAAAGGCACCACAGCAGTGTTTTTTGCTAAGCTGCAACATAATTCCAGCCATTTAGTTTTTCATGTTTCTGACTGAAAAGTTATTTTACCGAAACCTCAAATTACTTTAGGAGAAACATTCCCTCAACCGTTGTTCTCTTTACGTGAAACATGTAAGCATCGCAGGCATGTGTCCAATATGGCCTGAGCTATAGCCTGTCATCATGTAAAAAAATTGGTTATAACAAACTCCGAACACAGTAATGTCGCCTGCAAAATGGATGTGGAGGACGTCGAAAACTGAATGTTTACTGGTTGCTCAGGAGGAAAAAGGGAAGTCAGATGTGTGGAAGACATTTGACTTAGTTGTGGGAACTACTACAGATCAAGAAAAAGGAGCATATTTGTGCAAACGTTGCTTTTAGATTACAATATTATACTTTATTCTGTCCATTTGAAACAGTGTACGCAACAATAAATAAGTGTACCAGAGAGTCTGCGAGCGTTGCAAAATATACATGTTATTCAATCATTGCACCCACACTGCTCGCGGGCGTCAGCGACTGTCTGCGTGGCTAGGCGCTAAAATAGAAGTCGGTTCTATTTGTGACACTCAACGCGCTGCAAATCCGGCGCCTTCCATCTCATTAGTTTTTAGAAGCATATACCCACGTGGGTGATTGAAAGATGAACTTAGGTCCACACTCCGGCAGGTTGTAGTAATGTTGGTTGCCAACCGCCATATTAAGTCCAAAATATGAATAAGAAGACGAAGCTTGAAGGAAGGAGGAGAACCTAATTACTGTTTTATCTGTGGAATTGTCGGAGTTGAGGACCTTGTGCATTTCAGGTAAAATAACAACCCAATGTCTATATCCCAGGACAAATTAGCTAGCAACAGCAAGCTAGCTAGCTAAATTGCCATAAATGTTTAATGCTTTTCGACCTGTCCCCAAATTAATATAATTCGTTCGGCGTTTGGTATTTTATTACGATCCCCATTAGCTGTTGCAAAAGCAGCCTGTGTGTCCTGATCGTGTCTGGTGTGGGGGAACAAAATCAACATGCGCGCGGTGGCGCACGCAGGCGGTTTGGTCAGCATGTAAGTAAGTTACGGTATTAAGACTAAACAGGATGCGCTCTTAGGCCTACAGCTCGATGGTGGTTATACAAGGATACTATACAAAGCCTACTAATGATAACAACATGACTTATTATTATAATGATGATCATAATTGTAATAACAATAAGGAGATCAAGAAAAAGGAGGGTATAGGAGTAAGAGCTGCACGCATATTATATAAATAAAAATGTATTTTAGGGGTGACAGGTAGCCTAGTGGTTAGAGCGTTGGACTAGTAACAGAAAGTTTGCAAGATTGAATCCCCGAGCTGACAAGGTAAAAATCTGTTGTTCTGCCCCTGAACAAGGCAGTAAGATTAAGAAATTGTTCTGAACTTCTTGACGCACGGATCCCTTTAGCGGGATCATTTTCATCAACAACCGCTGAATTGCAGAGCGCCAAATTCCCCAAAAATTGCTAAAAATATTTCTATTCATGAAATCACAAGTGCAATATAGCAAAACACAGCTTAGCTTGTTGTTAATCCACCTGTCGTGTCAGATTTTGAAAATATGCTTTACAGCAAAAGCAATCCAAGTGTTTGTGAGTTTATCGATCACTAGACAAAACATTAAGAACACCTAGCAGCAATGTATATTGGTCACGAAAGCCAGAAAAGCAATAAAATTAATCGCTTACCTTTGATCTTTGGATGTTTGTACTCACGAGACTCCCAGTTACACAATAAATGTTCCTTTTGTTCGATAAAGATTATTTTTATATCAAAAAACCTCAATTTGTTTGCCGCGTTATGTTCAGTATTCCACAGCCTTAGGCAGGTCATCAAGGCTTGACGAAAATTCCAAAAACTATCCGTAAAGTTCGTAGAAACATGTCAAACGTATTTACTAATTCAATACTCAGGTTGTTTTTAACATCAATAATCGATAATATTTAAACCGGACGGTAAACTATTCAATACTGGAGAGAAAGAAAATGTCGAGCAACCAGTGTCGAGCGCATGAACTAATGTAAGGACCTCCGTCTATCCACTGACGCGTTTTGATAAATCCCGCTCATTTTTCAGAATAAAAGCTTGAAACTATGTCTAAAGACTGTTCACACCCTGAGGAAGCCATTGGAAAAGGAATCTGGTTGATATCCCTTTTTAAATGGATGAAAGGCAAGCAATGGAACAGTGATTTTTCAAAATAAGAGTCACTTCCGGGTTGGATTTCCTCAGGTTTTAGCCTGCAAAAATCAGTTCTGTTATACTCACAGACAATATTTTGACAGTTTTGAAAACTTTAGAGTTTTCTATCCTACTCTGTCAATTATATGCATATTCTAGTATCTGGACCTGAGAAATAGGCAGCTTACATTGGGAACGTTATTTTTCCAAACATAAAAATTCTGCCCCCTAGCTTCAAGAGGTTAAAATCCTATTAGATTTATTAGTGTTGCACCATTATTTTTACATACAGTGCATTCGGAAAGTATTCAGACCCCTTCCCTTTTTCCACATTTTGTGACGTTACAGCCTTATACTAAAATTGATTTTTTTAAATTAAGACCCTATAATGAGTTTGCCAAAAGGCACCTAAAGGACTCTGACCATGAGAAACAAGATTCTCTGGTCTGATGAAACCAATATTGAACTCTTTTGCCTGAAGGCCAAGCACCACGTCTGGAGGAAACCTGGCACCATCCCTACGGTGAAGCATGGTGGCCCAGCCAGTGCCCGGAATTGAACCAGATCAAACTACTCCGAAAATACTGTGCAGCGATGCTCCCCATCCAACCTGATAGAGCTTGAGAAGATCTGCAGAGAAGAATGGAATGAACTCTCCAAATACAAATCAAGTGTAAAAAGAAAAGGGGGGGTCAATGTAGATGATCTGGGTGGTCATTTGATTAGTTGTTCAGCAGTCTTATGCTTGGGGGTAGAAGCTGTTAAAAGAGCCTTTTGGTCCTAGACTTGGCGCTCCAGTACTGCTTGCCGTGTGGTAGCAGAGAGAACAGTCTATGACTTGGGTGACTGGCGTCTTTGATACTTTTTTGGGCCTTCCTCTGACACCGCCTAGTATATAGGTCCTGGATGTCAGGAAGCTTGGCCCCAGTGATGTACTGGGCTGTACGCACTACCCTTTGTAGCACCTTATGGTCAGGTGCCGAGCAGCTGCCATACCAGGCAGTGATGCAACTGATCAGGATGCTCTCTGGTGCAGCTGTATAACTTTTTGAGGATCTGGGGACCCATGCCAAATCTTTGTCTTCTGAGGGGGAAAAGGTGTTGTCGTACCCTCTTCACAACTGTCTTGGTGTGTTTGGACCATGATAGTTTGTTGGTGATGTGGACATAGAGGAACTTGAAACTCTCGACCCGCTCCACTCCAGTCTCGTCGATGTTAAAGGGGGGCTGTTCGGCCCTCCTTTTCCTATAGTCCACAATCGGCTCCTTTTGTCTTGCTCACATTGAGAGAGAGTTGGTTGTCCTGGCACCACACTGCCAGGTCTCTGACCTCCCTATAGGCTGTCTCATCGTTGTCGGTGATCAGGCCGACCACTGTTGTCTACAAACTTAATGAGGGTGTTGGAGTTGTGCTTGGCCACGCAGTCATGGGTGGACAGGGAGTAGAGGACGGGACTAAGCACGCACCCCTGATGGGCCCCACTGTTGAGGATCAGCGTGGCAGATGTGTTGCCTACCCTTACCACCTGGGAAGTCCAGGATCCAGTTGCAGAGGGGTTTAGGCCCAGGGTCCTTAGCTTAGTGATGAGCTTTGTGGGCACTATGGTGTTGAGCACTGGGCTTTAGTCAAATAGGTGTTCATTTTGTCCAGGTAGGAAAGGGCAGTGTGGATTGCGATTGCATCATCTGCGGATATGTTGGGGTGGTATGCGAATTGGAGTGGGTCTAGGGTTTCTGGCATGATGGTGTTGATGTGAGCCATGACCAGCCTTTCAAAGCACTTCATGGCTGCCGACGTGAGCGCAGGTTACCTTCGATTTCTTGGGCACAGGGACTATGGTGGACTGTTTGAAACATGTAGTTATTACAGACACGGTCAGGGAGAGGTTGAAAATGTCAGTGAAGACACTTGCCAGTTGGTCCGCGCATGCTTTGAGTACACGTCCTAGTAATCCATCTGGCCCCACGGCTTTGTGAATGTTGACCTGTTTAAAGGTCTAGCTCATATCAGCTACGGAAAGCGTGATCACCCAGTCGTCTGGAACAGCTGGTGCTCTCATGCATGCTTCAGTGTTGCTTGCCTCGAAGCGAACACAAAAGGCATTTAGCTCATCTAGTAGGCTCGTGTCACTGGGCAGCTCGCGGCTGGGTTTCCCTTTGTAGTCCGTAGTAGTTTTTAAGCCCTGTCACATCCGAAGCGCGTCAGAGCCGGTGTAGCAGGATTCAGTCTTAGTCTTGTTTTGATGCTTTGCCTGTCTGATGGTTCTTCTGAGGGCATAGCGGGATTTCTTATAAGCGTCTGGATTAGTGTCCCGCTCCTTGAAAGCGGCAGCTCTAGCCTTTAGCTGGATGTTGCCTGTAATCCATGGCTTCTGGTTGGGGTATGTACGTACGATCCCTGTGGGGACGACGTCATCAATGCACTTATTGATGAAGCTGGTGACTGAGTTGGTAATACTCCTCAATGCCATTGGATGAATTCCGGAACATATTCCAGTCTGTGCTAGCAAAACTGTCCTGTAGCATGCGCGTCATCTGACCACTTCCATATTGAGCGAGTCACTGGTACTTCCTGCTTTAGGTTTTGCTTGTAAGCAGGAACCAGGAGGATAGAATTAGGGTCAGATTTGCCAAATAGAGGGCGAGGGAAAGCTTTGTATGCATCTCTGTGTGTGGAGTAAAGGTGGTCTAGAGTTTTATTTTGCTTTTTCCTCTGGTTGCACGTGACATGCTGGTAGAAATGAGGTAAAAAGGATTTACATTTCCCTGCATTAAAGTCCTCGGCCAATAGGAGTGCCGCCTCTGGATTAGCATTTTCTTTTTTGCTTATGGCCTTATACAGCTCATTGAGTGTGGTCTTAGTGCCAGTATCTTTTTGTGGTGGTAAATAGACGGCTAGAGTTACAATAGAGTTACATTGTGTTGTTTAAGTGTTCCCTTTATTTTTTTGAGCAGTGTACAATTTCAGTATCACATGTCTTAGGGTGATGAACTGTGCCATCCCCATGGCTTCTACAATGGATTTGTGCACTGAGACACCGCAAATCAGACAGAAAACCCCCCCCCAAAAAATGGACTGCTCCACTAAAGAAATCTCGGTTGACCAACAGCCTATCGACCAAACAATCGACCAGTCGGCTAAATGGGGTCAGCCCTTATAAGGGCATACTGTCATAACGTGCTCAAATATGCAAATAGCAAGTATCAGAGGTTTATAGCCTTATCATATTTTATTACAGCCATCTATCCTGGACACATTTTATTACCTTATTTTATACTTCCTCAGACAGTCAGGCAGTGTCTTTGCCCTCTAGACAAGAGGGAGATCTCTCTATTCCTTTTTCTCCACAGAGGGTCTTGGAGGCTGACGCAGCTGAAGATGCTTACCATGACGATGAGGACTATGACGTGGACACCCCCAAAAAAAGACACAGAGGAAAAAGCAGGGTAGGTGATCCACAGAGACATACTGTACTGTAGTGAACTACTCCTAATGCACATGACTACCCTAGTTAATAATTCATTAATGGATTCAGTCCCTCACTGGTACTATATTTGCATTCATTATCTGGGCATCTGTGCTGTGAGGACTTCCTGTTTTCTGAATACCACTCAGTGCTAGAGAATGATCTGAATCAATTCATTATAATGCATGAAATCATCTTGGTACCATGGCTAAGTGCGATTGTATTTATACTGACAGAATTACATTATAGATTAGTATTTTTTTCCCCATCACAATCCAGTCATAAGCTTTAAAAAATACCTGTCCTGAGAAACATTTCCTTTATACAGACTGTTACTATGACATTGATGACAATGGAAACAGACGACCTGTAGCTATGAACTACCATCTCACCTATTATCCTGCCAGCCAGTTGAATGCACCTGTAGAAATTTGCTTATCTGTTGGCTGCTTTCTTTGCAAGTGAAATTTCACTTACATTTATTTTATTTCCAAAATGTAAGTTATTTTACAAATCACCTTCCCCCTTTCTATTCTCTGTCATGTGTATCTTTCCACCAAAAAAAACTTTTAACAAATCATAGTTTCAACTAATGGGGTAGAAATATATCCTACCATATACAGTTGTTGGCTGGCAGGAAAGATGTCAGTTTGATTTCACAGGTATTAGTGTTTGCCTGTTAATATTCTCTTGATTGGGCTGGGTCTGCCTTTATGAGGTGGTAACTTATCGGTTGGACATTTTAGTTTAGTATGATATGGGATTATACTGTAGGTTTCCTTTTCAATTGCATGACACTTTGTTGTCATGTACTTCTGCTTGCCACTTTCCTTGAATCACTGAGTCTCTATGGCTTCTGCTGGCTTAGCACTGTGGTCTCCTTGGTCACCATGGTGATGGTGGTTTTGTCCCCACAGGGTCGGATTTCAGGCCGCAGGAGGACAGACATGGATGACCAGGACAAGCCATATAGCTGTGACAGTAAGTAAATAAGTCAAGTAATGATCAATCTCCCTCACATATCGTATCAAAAGGTGCATTATGATATCATCCAGTCATGAGACATTTGATCTCCATTTCAACTGGTTGGTTTTGTTAAAGACATTCTCCTGAAGAGAGCTGATGGTACTACCATGTCTCTGTAAGCTAGTTAAACAGTATATTTTAATCATAAAAATGGATATTGATTTCTCAGGTCTGGATGTCTTTCTACAAAGGGATTAGGTGCTGTGGTGCCCTCAGGACAGCATTTCAACCATCTAGCCATCAGGTCTTAACTCAAACTAAATGAAACCCTAACATTTCAACCATCTAGCCATCAGGTCTTAACTCAAACTAAATGAAACCCTAACATTTCAACCATCTAGCCATCAGCTCTTAACTCAAACTAAATGAAACCCTAACATTTCAACCATCTAGCCATCAGGTCTTAACTCAAACTAAATGAAACCCTAACATTTCAACCATCTAGCCATCAGCTCTCAACTCAAACTAAATGAAACCCTAACATTTCAACCATCTAGCCATCAGGTCTTAACTCAAACTAAATGAAACCCTAACATTTCAACCATCTAGCCATCAGGTCTTAACTCAAACTAAATGAAACCCTAACATTTCAGTACTATGTAGATAAGTCATTCAAATCCCCCTTGGAGAACTCACACATTTATCAGAGCCATGTGTGTTTCCACTTGCTTCTTACCAGAGATGAGAAGCACAGAGGAGACAGCGTTGTCACTGTCTCAGGTAGTCCAGTAGGCATGGCATTTGCATGTGGAGAACCTAGGCAGGAGTTCTGGATGTTCTGTTGTTGTGGTGACTTTCTGAGTCGGACATACTCATGCCATTTTTTTTATTTTATTTTTGCTTTGTGTTTTCTCTATTTCAGACAGATACAAACAAAAGCAGAAGTCAAAAACAGCGACCTCTGGTATCTGAACTTGTTGCCTTTTACTGGTATCTTAGTAAATTTGGATTTGTTTGTAGTTGATGAGTATTCTCAGTGATCTTAGTGGTGTACTCTATCCATTCTCTAAACAATGAGTCCATGTTGTGTGACTCTTGAAACACTTTTGTTCCCACATCAGGTTTATGTTTCTCCTGATTGTGTTCCGTATTACTGAGGTGTGAACCAGTTCCCTGTATTTTCATACTTTTCCCCAACAGATAAGCTAAGCTCCACAATTTGGATCCTATCAGTCTATTTACAGAACTCAACTTGTTGAAATTCTCGAGGCATGTTCTGTTAGGCTACAGATATGACCTTACTGAGCATACTTGAAGATGCGATAAAGCCATTGTGCAACAAAAATGACATGAATGCTCAAATTGGGAAAACATACTGACACTACCAGTGTACCTAATGTTGAAATGGATCCTAATGTTTTCAGTGCAGTGATGGGAACATTGTGATGTAAAGGTCTTTTTGAATTTTTACCAAATCCCTGTGTGTCTAGCTCTGAAAGTGGCACATAAATGCAATTCGTAATTTCTCTGTGTTGATAGACACGTTCTAAGAAGGGAAGAACTGAGTGTTTTTGTCTGTGTTTTGTGCTCTCTCAGTCTGCGGGAAGCGTTACATGCACCGTACAGGGCTGAGTTACCACTACACCCATTCCCACCTGGCAGAGGAGAGGGGGTCCGAGTCCTCCCGATCACCCTCCGCACAGCGCTCTGACCGACACAAACGTAAGGCACGCAAACTGATATTCATGGCCTCTAAAACGTGTCTCTTCTGGTTTCACCATCCACAGAAATAGAAATATACAGAGAGCCAATGTGTGTTTTTAAACATCATGGCTATTCCTAGTTTGCAGTTTGCATATTCATGTGAGCTTTGTTGCAGTCAATTAGCTAAAGTAGGGATAGCTATAGGTGTAACAGTGCATCAGGTTTACCTGCGCCTCATGGCTAACCACCTCCCCTGGGCTGTCAACATGTGATTTCTGTGTTCAGTGCAAGTTCACTAGCCCCATTTTTAACCAACAATGTACACAAATAATGTTTAGGTCAGCCCTGTCTGAAGACTTTGAAAACATATTTTTTCATGAATTTTGTTCATATCTAGTTGATCCAGCCTTCTGGTCATCCTCTGCAGGTCAGAAGGGTCCAGGTAGTACTGCCATTACCAATAACTACTGTGACTCATGCCGGTGCACCCCAGGCTCCAACAAGCAGAGGGGTAAATCTGGGGAGAGGGGTCCCTGCGCAGTCTGCCGGTGCTCCAGTGAGTACCCTGCTCTGCTACACAGCATCCAAAACCATGACTATGACTAAGCTGTACTGTAGCTGTTATGTGCTACCATCATCCTGTCATCTTGTTGTTGCCAGCTGGCCGCCCAGAAGAGAAGGAGGACAGCAGGCCGTTTGCTGGGGCAGAGGAACTGTTTGGCACCACCTCGGAGAGTGACACGTCCACGTTTCACGGCTTTGAGGACGATGAGCTTGAAGAGCCCTCGTCAAACGGCAAGGGGACGCCCAACCGATACAGATAGAGAAGAACTTTCTAGGTTTAAAGACTATTTTCAATATGGATAACCTCTGGCAAAAGTCTGCTGCTTCTTTTTAAATGTTTTTATTTAAAGTGATTATTTCAGGAGAGAAATGCAAGAAGTGTTATTTTGTTATCTACTGAACCTTGTTTAATAATTTATGAATGTGTTTTTTTACATTAACTTTGAAAGCAACTGAAGGTGTCTCTAGACAAATGACTTGCTCCCTATGTGAAATGGAAAGAAGAATTTATTGGATTATTTTTCCACTGGAGCGGAAAAGGCATATATGTTATGAAAAAACACTGGAACATGTGGATATAATTATGCTCTTTTTGAGATGATTTGCCAGAGAAAATAAAATCCAATAATTTAGTTAAATGACAATGTCTGGATGAAGAATGAATGTCAACGCAAACCCTTCCCTCGACTTGTTGATGTCACTAGAATCACCATGCAGTTTGGAAAGACTTCCACTGCTTCATCCTCTGGATTATAATAATGTGAAAATGCAGTGGTGTGAATTAGGGTTATACCAGAAGCAGGGCATGGCTAGCTGAAAGGTAAGCACCTAGGTCCTATTCAAACATAGTACAGTACTTTCTCATTTAAATACAAGGTATATTCTTATTCCATCAGTTCATGCCTTGCATTTGCCATCAACAAAGATAAAAACAACTGTTGGTTTTATGCCAGCTATTTTGGAGAGTGTGACTCCACGATCTGACCCATTTGTCTCTGTTGTAGGAGTACCATGGCATGAGGACCCAGGGGGCTTTGCAGCCAGTGAGGGGAGAGGTTCAGGACCCTCACCTGGGCCTCCACACACCCCTTCACTGGGCCCAAAGACCCTATCCATCTGACAGTCAGCCACCAAACAGCCATCCGTCCGACAGCTATAATGCCAGCCTGCCAGCGACCACATAACTTAATCCTCCCTAACTCAGATATTTTCTCTTTTTGAAGAAATTTCCCCCCCTGAGAATATGTATTGTTTTCGTCCTCTACGGCTGTGGCCACCATGCCCAGCCGGCGGGATCCAATGTGACACTGAGACGTCATTAACTTCATCACTGTGCCAGCCTGCGACCCAGGCAAGAAACCAGCTCTGACAGCCATGATGACCCAGTGACCTCACTGGAACCACCCTGAACTTTAACCTCTGCCCCTGTCATAGCGGCGGTGCTGGACTTCCTCTGTCACTTATACAACAAAACCTCTGGACTACTTAGACATTCTCTTACTCTTTTTAATGTCACTTGAGCGGGCCAAACAAATCAAGAGCTTGCTTGAATCCCTTTCATCCTGAAGTTAGAATCATGCTATGTTCCTTTTGTTTTGAACACGATATTGACAGATTGGGTTGTTGGTGTCATTTTGGTGAGAGGTGGATATTTTATTATTCTGTTTGTTCTGGCTTTGTTTATACCTCTGTCTTTCTACAATACCTACTTCTACTCAGGCGTATGATTTGTACTGCTGTTGATTGTTCTTCTCTGCATCATGATGCATTCATTGTCAGCCACTGTCCCCTGCCTGCCTCATGTGATTGTATCCCTATGGTTTAGTCATCACAATAACACGTTTAGTGAAATCAGCTTTAACAAATCACAGTATTCTGAACTGTGCCCAACCAAGTTCATGGGCACATTACTCCATATTTTCTCCTTCCTCTGACTCGCTTGTCAAACGCTTTTGTCCAGAATCACTTACATGGCATGTGTGCATAATGCAAGGATAGTTGCTTACAATTGCAGAAGGAGTCTTTAAGCTGTAAAACAATGTTATTTTTGACATTTGCTTTTAAGTGCTATATAGCTACGTTTACACAGGCAGCCCAATTCAGATCTTTTTTCTACTTATTGTCTTTTGACCAATCACATCAGATCATTTCCTATCAGATATTTTGTGTCTTAAATGTTGACTAGACACTCACTCACATAAACATTCTTAACACTGAATGCCCTCAGGGACCCTTTCATCCACAGTTTCTAGGACTTCTATGGAGAATTATTTTGGTAATCAACAACAACCTCCCCATCAATTACTGAGTTTCCATGGTAATCTCAAAGGTCTTAGGTTGTCGTTTAATATGACTAACTTGGTTGCTATTATGGTCATTGTTTTCTCTCACTGGTGACGTCCTCGAACAAACAGCATGATACAGTATACTTCCAAACAACACTTCATGGAAGTCAGTGATGTCTGTCTGTATAGAAACAAGTGTCATCACCACCAATCATGTAATGGTGCATAGCTTGTATACCTCATCAAAGAGTCAAAGACACAGCAATAACCCCAGAGCTCTTAGCAAGCCTTCCTGAGTTAGGAAGCACAGGGGTCGGAATGGAGCCAAGAGATTAAATGGACTTGACCAGTCATTTTATCTTCAACTGTAAATAACTCAAATCGAGAGAATTAAGTCTTTGTTAAACTATTTTTATTGTATTGAAAGAAAATAAAGAATGAGACTCTGCCCCCTCTGGATATTTGGAGATGTTTTTCTGCGGTCCTATGTAACACTATTGTAGTAATTACAATGTTACTACCTAGTTATCACATACTGTAAATGAGAGGTCACCATGTAGACAGAGGTCCAAAGGTTTTATTATTTGGTGCCCACAAGATACCAGGTGCATGGGTATTTTACATTGATAATAGTCATCTTGCTGTTTGAGAAACTAGAAGCACAAATTCCCTGGATATGTTACATGCATAGTAATGTGCCCATACCATAAAATGTGCTTTTAGATAATGGAAATCTATAGAGTCAATTTATATACAATGCACTCTGTACATACACTATTGTGTTTGTGCCGACAATATTCTTAAACACTGACTCAATAAATTAAGCATCTCTACCTTACAGTCGAGGTTATCAGTTTATGATAATCATAAATATTAACCAGTACAGTGCATTGCAGCAACTCTAATTGAAACAATTATTGAAATAATTATCTCAGTATTTCAAGAACTTGGGACTATAACGTTCTATCTGAAAAAAATATGTTTCTGATATAATTGGCTTTAAAGTTCCGAACCCTTTGGTCTCAGCAATTTTTTATTTTTTATTATTTTTAACTTCACATGAATTGGGGTATTTAGATCACTATATAGATAGAGAACGCTGAACAGAACTATGTCAATAACTGAATTTTGACAATGCAGATTGAACATTATAGTACCAAGCTCTCGATTTGTCTTTCATAATATTGTCTATGGCATAACTGTGTACGCAACCAATAAACTTTGATCTGAGTTGATCATGTGTGTGTCCCCCCCCCCCCCTCACCACACGAGGGAGTTGTTGTTGTGCTGTGAATGATACCCTCTTCTAGCTCAGGTCTTTGGGAGGGTAGAAGAGGTATCATGTACTGTATGATCCAGTTCCAGGGGTGGATGTGGATGCAATATATCAGTCAGGTGTATCTCATGAGTTTGTCCTTTCAGCAGTGATACTCCTGTTCTGTTCAGTGGTGGGGATCGAGGGCACTTCCCTTTTGTTTGTGTTTGAAGATAGAAGAAGAACCAAGTAGCCTGCTGGGTCTCTGTTCACGTGACTTTTACTCCCCAGCTCAGACTCCCTAAACTCCATTTCGCCAGAGCATTTTCCCTAACAAGCATGCACACTGTTTGGCAAATATAACAATGGCTTGCAACATATGATGAGCACATACACATCTCTCTGACCCAAAAACTGGACTATGGATAAATGACTGAGCATGTAGGTAATGGTTTACATTGACACTCATGCAACAGAAAGGCTAGTACTGAATAAAACTGAATTTCTTGGGCTGTTAAACGTTATACTGTAGGACACCTATGATTGCGGGGTAAAATGAGGCCCTGGTCTCAATGGGTTCCCCTGGTTAATAAATTATTTTACATAAATAAATATTCCTGCCACACCTGTTAGGGCAGGCCACCATGTTCCACAGAGGTTGTGCATGGTGTTTACTCTCCATTAGATGGTAGTGATGCAGGGCTATTTTCATTAGGGGCCTGTAAGGCATGTGAATGTCACTTAAGTATCTGACTGATCAGATGTGGCACTTATTTGGCATGAATAGGTCCAGAATCATATTTAAACCACACGATGCCGTGTAAAATACTAAATAAGGCTGAAATCACAAATTTATAAACTCATCGACATTATTGACATTTTCCATAAGGGATAGGGTTTTGTAACATTAAAGCTATCTATATTGATTGAATCAAATGGTAGGTGTTCTAGAGTGTATGATCGTCTATGTAAAATACTAGAGCTTTCTTGTCCAGGTCTCCTTTGAAGAATAAGCCATTGACCTCAATTGGACTTCATGATTTCAATCAGTAAAAATACAACCCCAGCATGAATTCTAAACAAACAAAATGTTTTGATGAAACATGCAATGATTCATTGTAGATTCTCTATCAAGGCCTTATACCTACTCTTGGAATGTAATGAAGCATGGAGAATTTCCCTCAAAGTTTCTTAACCGGTCTTCTATAATAACAATTATAATACCTTAGATTTATGGGCAAATAAAAAATATATTCCCAATCACTGCAAAAATAATAGGTTTTAAGTTTCCATCAGTAAACAGGATTATACGGTCTACTGTATAAGAAAAAATATGATATAGATTTAGATAGATTTTAAAAAGAGATTTGTTATCCTGCTGTCTTTATTGCTGACTGCCTAGTGAGGGCAGATGGAACTGTATATTTATATATGTATATACCCCACTATGACTCTTTGAGCTTGTATGTAGCCCCACTGTAACCGTGTGTGTCTGTGTGTGCTTGTACTGTATGCATGCCATGTAGTGAGTGGGTCAAGGCCCGCCCTGGCTGGCATGATCCATTCCTCTGTGGTTCTGTGAGTATTCCTAACCCCAGTTCTGCATGGTACTGTCTGTAACCCTTCAGAACAGAGCCTCCTGCCCCAGCACGCCCCTCTCCCCACATGGTCATGACCCCTCCAGGGGTGTCTCTCTATGCCCCTCCTGTCCAGGCAGTGTCAGGATGACTGCATCAGCCCTGTCAGCCGCTTGCCCGTCAAAGACTTACCCTGGAAGATGGAAACAAACTTTACTGGCTGGGTTTCTGAAAAATCATGCAGTCTGTGTACATTGCTGTGCCAAGAAAGTACTTAGACTAGCTATCCCTGCCAACATGTTGAGCACTTACCTGTCCTTTTCAGAATTTTTAAAGAAATGCAAGTCAAAGACCTCTGTACTACTAGCCGTCACAATCATTTTGACCTTGAAAAAGGTCTTCGTTGGGTCGCGTGCCTGTGTTCCAGCCCTAGTTTCTAGTAACTTACCACACTGCGGGTGAACTTCTCCAGGGAGGTACGGCGGCCCTGCTCACTCTCTGTTTGTGACTAGAGGCAGGGTGGTGTGGAGGTTGGGTGGGGGTGAGAAACGGTGAGAGACACGGGGAGGGGAGGAGATGAGGCAAGGTTAGAAGCGTTTCAAGGCAAAACACATTTTAGGCCATGAAGCCAGAAGCAGTGGCTGTGGTAGAGAAGCTAGGGACCAGGCCAGCAGGGGGAGTGCCTTTTCAGGGGACTAGATAACACAGGGATGCTGCTCACCAAGAGAAGATGATGCTTTGATCTGCTGTGGTGCTGATCATCCTAGTACACAGTATAACAGCACTTGCTTTATTTTCTGTTTTAGAGAGCCGTGATTGTATGTATAAATCTGAAGGAGTCAAAGAATATAATAAGTGACAAAAATAATCAAGCAAAGGTAAGCTAATGTCTCAGTTTAGATGTAAATAGAGATATAGTATCTGTAGAAAGTGTAGATTTTATTATAAATGTATCCTCTTCCAAAAAAAGGATGGAGTGCTTTCAAACATATTTAGTAAATGCATAATATCCCAGGTGGAGGGTGTGACTGATTAGGGTTAGTTATAGTAGAGCTCACCGGCTTCTTTCTGGCTAGCAGGAGGTCCTGATAGATGTTAGATCTCAGGAAGCGTGCATAGCTGTCACTTTTCATCAACTTGAAGATGTGCTCCTGGAGAAAAGGGAAGAGGTGGTGATGATGATGGTCGTTGGGGGGGGGGGGGGGGGGTGTGTGTGTGAGAGAGAGAGAGAGAGACAGACAGGGAGAGATGAGATTATGTAAGAAGGCACGGGGGAGCTGAATGTTGACCATGCGTGCTAACATGAAGGGACTAAGGGAGGGAGGGAGAGAGGTACGGAGGGTGGGAGGGAGGAATCTCCCGAGACAGGGCTGAGTGAACACAGAGCCATCCACGCTAATGCACCATCAGGCAGTCGTCCTCAAACAAAGCTAATACAGTTTGAACCTAAGGAATCTATGATGAATGCATGGGCTATTCATAGGCATTACTCGGCCCATTAGGCCCTGGCTAACATAGCAAGCCTAAAAAGACAACTGAGCTGAGTTTCCACATCCGTTTTTCAGAGGAAAAGGAAGCTAGGTTGAATGAACTGTATCCCTGAAAACCGAATACATTCGGTTGTTTGCAACTACGCTAAGGGTGGGCCCTGGCAACCACAGATTCTTCACCGCTGTTCACTCACTTCCTTCGCACTCCATCTATCCATCCACACCCCTCTCAGCTACCAATGTGCAGGGGGTTTACTGTATGTGCAGTAGTAGCAGCAGTATTGACTGTGTGTGTGGGCGTGCGTGCATATGCGTTTGTGTGCATAGGGGAGGTTGTGATACATACCTGTGCGTCCTCATAGCTGTATCGTCCAGGGTCTTTGAGGTTATAGCTGGTGCGCTCATAGCTGTGGGAGTCCAAGTTGATGGAGCTGGGCGCTCCCTCTGCCAGGAACTCCTGCCAGATCTCCTGGGCCCTGGTTGCCACGTTCTCCAGGGGCCTCCGCTTCAGGTCCTGCACTGCCAACCAGAACCTAGCCAAGGGGCACAGGGAGGGCACAGCCAATAGAGATCAGTGTCTGCAGCATTCACTTCCCATTATTATCTGCCAGGAGAGGAGAGCTCCCCACTGTGGACATTCAGTGCAGTCATTCCCTTAATCTCATTACCGACACTCAAAAGTCTCTATCTAATGGCCTGGGGAATTGAAATGGATGTGAAACAGTAGAATGAAAGCGGATAGTGACTGTGTATCACTGTGAGCTGTCCCTGTAAGGCTCTATCTCTCACCGGAGGTTCTCTGAGCTGAACTCCGACTCCAGGAACTTGAGGAACGCTTCCTGCCCTGCTGGGTCCTTTAGGGCCTCCTCCAGAGAGAAGCCCCACTTCTTCACACGGTGCTGGCTGGGGTCCCGGCTGCTCACAGGGAAGAACGGAGAGAGACAACCATGATGCCTTTCAGACTTAAAACAGACCTGGTTAACTGTGCAAAGCTGTCATCAAGGCAAAGGGTGGCTATTTGAAGAATCTCAAATCTAAAATATATTTTTGGGTTACTTTATGATTCCATATGTGTTATTTCATAGTTTTGATGTCTTCACTATTATTCTACCATGTAGAAAATAGTAAAAATAAGGAAAAACCCTTGAATGAGTAGGTGTTCTAAAACTTTTGACCGGTAGTGTGCATTACATTGTGGTTGTGGATGCTGTTTAAAATGTTGATTGCATAGGGAAAGAAAGAGGAGCTAGCCATTGGGCTATCATGACATTTCAGCCAGCACCTGACAGCACTAACCCTCTGCCTGACCCCACCAGTCATTTGAAGACTGATTGTGTTGACTAGTGATGTCTGTGCATGGTGTCCATGGTGCCTATAGCCTCATGCTGCCTCCCCAATGAACCCACCTAGCCTCCAGGTCCCAGAAGGTCATGTCATCGCTGATCCAGGGGTTGGATGGTTCAATAGTTGACGCCAAAGGATCGTAGACCATGAACTGTTCTGTGTAGCCCATGAGGCTGTCTGCTACTTTGGACATTTTCATACAGTGTCTGTCCAGCTGGATGTTCAAGAAGGAAATCTGAGGGAGAAAATAATTAACGATGGCAGAATAAGATAGTAGCGCATTACTCAGAAGTGAGCTGGAGTTATGATTGATGAATGAGACAGACAGACAGCAGGAGATAATGTATAATGGCGGTGTTAGTAATGACCTGTCAGGAGCATCACAGTGTGTTACCTCCTTCTGCACGTCCTCTCTGGTGGGCTTCCTGGCCGGCTGGGACGGGAGGGACTGGTGGACTGGACTCTGAGTCTGGGTGTCGTCTGTTACCCCATACACCGACTGGACAGGGACAGAATGGATATACATGTCTGTTATTGCTTATACGCTCACCCTCAACACAGGCACGCGCCGCACAGAACATATACATACATACATACACAAACAGAGAGACCACTCACCACTTACAACGCCTAATTCCTTACCTTTTTCACCCTCTGTGGATTCTTCTCTCTCCGGCACTTGCGAATGTCCATCTCTGTGGTATTTACACAGCCTGGCTGTAAGAGAGTTAGTTTCTAGGTCAGATTATAGTGGGTCACCAGGCAGTATCCTGCCCTAGCCTGGAGGCTAGACTTCATTCAACATTACAACCACAGAGGAGTTGGATAATACAGAATTGGGATCCTGTCTAATTCAGGCTAACCCAGGCCACACTATACAACTAGACTGATAGAACCCTTTATTGTTCTAACAGTAGAGCCCTATGGTACTTTCACTGTAACACTCCCTGTCCTTTCATCAATCATCTCTCCAGCCCTCCCTCAGACCCCAGAACCACTACCTCCTCTCAGCTCACCACCAACTCCCCTCAGCCCTCAGCTCACCACAGGGCGATGGACGTCCCAGAATGCCCTCTCTTGGCTGTCCAAGATCTTCCTCTCAACCTTGTCCTTCTTCCTGTCGATCCTGAGGGTAGACGACAGAGGACAGAGACAGGTAAATACTGAGGGTAGGGGACAGAGGACAGAGCCAGGTTGATACTGAGGGTAGACGACAGAGGACAGAGACAGGTAAATACTGAGGATAGGGGACAGAGGACAGAGCCAGGTTGATACTGAGGGTAGACGACAGAGGACAGAGACAGGTAAATACTGAGGATAGGGGACAGAGGACAGAGCCAGATTGATACTGAGGGTAGACGACAGAGGACAGAGACAGGTAAATACTGAGGATAGGGGACAGAGGACAGAGCCAGGTTGATACTGAGGGTAGACGACAGAGGACAGAGACAGGTAAATACTGAGGGTAGACGACAGAGGACAGAGACAGGTAAATACTGAGGATAGGGGACAGAGGACAGAGCCAGGTAAATACTGAGGGTAGACGACAGAGGACAGAGACAGGTAAATACTGAGGGTAGACGACAGAGGACAGAGACAGGTAAATACTGAGGGTAGACGACAGAGGACAGAGACAGGTAAATACTGAGGGTAGACGACAGAGGACAGAGACAGGTTGATACTGAGGGTAGATGACAGAGACAGGTAAATACTGAGGGTAGATGACAGAGGACAGAGACAGGTAAATACTGAGGATAGGGGACAGAGGACAGAGCCAGGTTGATACTGAGGGTAGACGACAGAGACAGGTAAATACTGAGGGTAGATGACAGAGGACAGAGATAGGTTGATACTGAGTACACAGGTAGACGTGTCACTCTTATTTAGAGACCCGAGGAGGGTAAAAGCTCGAAGTGTAGGTCACAACCTGTCTCATTGCTTCATCAAGCAATCTGTGGTATGGCCGCTGGTAGGGTACAACTCTTACATAACTGACATTTTCTGATAAGTGCTTGGTGGCCTATTTCTCTCTGAATTTAGCAGAGCTTAATGTATAATCTCTTACCTCTACCTAACAACAGTAAATACTTAGTGCTCAGACTATAATCATTTGAAAGGTTCATCATGACCTTTTTTAATTTCCTGATATCGTGTTGAATAGACTGTATCTGATCTGCGCTGTGTTTACAAATGTCAACCAGCAGATGGAGGCGTAATAGAAGGAACATTGATAAAAGACAAAGATTAAAAGGTCACCTAGAAAGTAACCTAGGGGTATACATCTGACTCTCTATAGTCATCTGCATCAGTGAATGAGACATAGGGAGTACACTGACATATGGCACAATAGACAACGTATTAAAACCACAATATGTTGTGTATGTTCTTTTGCCTAGTTACTGTCCACTCACTTGACCTGCGCCTCAGCTTGCATGAAGATGAACTCCCACTTCCTGGCGAAGGCCCTCTGCAGTCGAGCCAGGTTCTCCTGTAAGACCCCCCAATCATAGAGATATGAGGGGTGAGAGTAAACCAGTAAACGTTCTTAGGTAATTACATTGCTATAATGCATAACTCTCTTACTGCATAAAGCTAGGCATCTCAGCTTAATCAGCAAGTAATATCACGGCTGTTGTAATTTGCACGTAATAATGGCATCTGCTCGGCACATGAGCAATGCAAACATCTGTCATACCTGCACATATTCACTGAAAATACCTTTTTTTTATGTGGGGAAAACAACACTCTGACCCGACCACCAAACCTATAGAGCATGAAATAGACTAGAGCTCAGTGGCATGGCATGTGATCTGAGAGAAGCTGTAGGTATGTAGATGATAGCTTTGTTTAACAGGTCTGTAGTGTATAGGTAGTGTACTGACGACAGTTCCAGTAGGGTGAATAGGGCACTCACAGCCTCGTAGTCAGCTAGCTCCAGCCTGGCCTTGTTCTGCATGGTGCGCTTGCACAGGTAAATGGCTGCAGAGGAGAGAAGTAGTCAGTTACTTGCTGTTGCTTGGCAGACTTTTTTGTGACATTGCCAAACAAATGCCACAGATGATGCATCAACATTTGTGTGAGTGTAGTTTATCTCCTGTAAACAAATGCCACCCATTCAGTTTCCACCTGAGTAAATCTCTACTGATCAGAGTGTTTTGAGCAATATTTAATGAGACCGTTGGCATCTTTTGTCATTTACACTATCAGGCTGGAGAAATGTCATGCAAACATGAAAGCCTGGAGATTTAAAATATGTATATTTTTTTATTTAACTAGGTAAGTCAGTTAAGAACAGATTCTTATTTACAATGACGGCCTGCTTTGTTCAGGTGCAGAACAACAGATTCTTATCTTGTCAGCTCCAGTATTCGATCTAGCAACCTTCCGGTTACTAGTCCAACGCTCTAACCACTAGGCTACCTGCCGCCCCGTGTGTCACCAGGGGCGGCAGGTAGCCTAGTGACAAAATAACACCCCTATACCCTGGATGGCTAATCTAGCGCTGCAGGCTTAGGGGTGAGATGAGATCCTCCTGGACAGATAGTGGGATGCATTACAGAGTGCATCCATCAATCAATAATGGGTGTGAGACAACATATCCATAGTCTGTGTTTACACTGTTGGCAGGAGGATATGACACAGTCTGGGCCAGACACTCTGCACTGAGCAGGGCTATAGGCTAGGCTGGCTGGGAGTGGGGGGGCATCAGGGGGGGGAAAATGAGGGTTTATGCACGGATAATTACATCTCAGAGGCAATATTTAGACACATTTTGATCGGAGTTCAGTAATATTTTTCAAATTCCACCCCTAGGGACCCCAACCTAACATACCATAGTCTGTGTTTTCAGGTTCCCAACAATTAGAGGGCCAGAAGTATGGAGCCTGAGGAGGAAAGTGGAGACATCATAAAAGTATTCATCGTCTTAAGAACATTTAAACATCCAAGCATCTGCCCTCTCTATAGTTTTCCTAATGTTGATGGAGACAGTTTTCCTCTCTAGCAGCAATGTTTGAAGTAAACTGATTATTTTATTTCTGTTTCACTCAGCTAGCATTGCTTTTATGTGGATCTGAATGTCAAATAATGAGGTTTTAAACATATTTCGGAGACCCAGTTTTTTTGAAGATTTGAATATGCATGTTGTGTCCAGTCCACCCTGACTCATAGCCCTGACTTCTGTTGAGACGAAGATGCTGGAGAAAATACAAACCATCCAAACTCTCTGTACCTACCTTTTCTTCTCTAAGAACATTAACAAGTTAAAAGAAGATGAGTGACCTGATGATCAATGACCTTCTTGTGCTCTGCATAACTATCTAGGGAAGAACGGTAGCTATATTCTCCATTCATATTTCATCAACTATTGCAATTGATATTTCAGATTCACAGTTCATACATAGTGCATAAATAAATTATTTCTCAGATCTATCGTGCATTCTTAATGACGGGCGGAATTAGAACATAGAGATGTTCCACGACACGATATTTCATCTCCAATATCACTCATAATTAGTTTCAGAACAAAAGGAAATCAAGATGAATGAGATCTGAATATGTGTCAGAATCGACACATCTAACAGACAGGTTAACGTATACTTTGCTGCTGAATGAAGATTGATAGATAAACAGAGATTCATCTACTCTGTCTATTACCAAACTGCTTCAATAACATTTTATGACGTGAGTCTGCTTGCCCTGAAACATCAGAGATTTGTCTCAAAGCACAGCAGGAAGTTGTCATTAAAAGTGGGGCTTCCAAAAAGACACAGCAGCTATTTATAGCACAGTGTACCCACACAGCCTCTGTGACTCCTCAGTGCTGGCACAGACACATAAAACATATTCAACAGGTCATGCAGGTCCTCTTTTAAATGGCAATGATGACGCTCGCTTGTTGCACCATGACATAGCATCAGAGGAAGGGTATTTTTAGTTCTATTGAATACGGGTGACACACACGCACACATCCCCTTCCAGAAAAAAATGACATAATGTGTTTTAATCTGAGGGAAAAGAAGTGTGGCTAAATGGACTCTCTGGTAGATTGGGGGGGGGGGGGGGGGGGGGGGGGGCTGACACAGGACAAGTGCTGAGGAAGAGAGGAGTGCCAGCCCAACGCTTCCCAAAGAGAGCTGCTTTAGCCTGCTAATCAGTCAGCCATAGTGACTCATTCTTCTGGAGCCTTTTAGCAGGACCAGGAACCATTCCGCCTCCACTACACTGTAACATACTTTACTGTACTGTATGTCATGATGCACGGCCCTGACAGTACAGTAGATTACCTCGAGGACGGAACAGCAATGCCAGTGTAGCGACGTGTCGTTTTAATGTCTTATGTTGAACATTGTGGAACATCCTTTTTCTGTCTGTCTATAATGCTGAACTTTTATGGGCTACTGACTTCTTCCAAGCTCTCAATTCAATTCAAAGGGATTTATAGGTCAGGAAAACATATGTACAGCTCAATACAACACTGGGGCCAAGCTTCCTGCCATCCAGGACCTATATATTAGGCGGTGTCAGAGGAAGGCCCAAAAAATTGTTAAAGTCTCCAGTCACCCAAGTCATAGACTGTTCTCTTTGTTACCACACGGCAAGCGGTACCTGAGCATCAAGTCTATGTACAAAAGGCTCCTTAACAGCTTTTACCCCCAAGCCATAAGACTGCTGAACAATTAATCAAATGGCCACCCGGACTATTTACATAGTAATAAGTGTACACACTACCTTACACCAGATTGCGGGACGCTGTGAGTAGATCTGTAACACTGTACATTGTGCCTCTCCAATTGGTATAATCTATTATAGCAATATTGATATCTATATTTATTACATAGTGATAATACTCAACCATATCTCAAGTGATTTAACCACAGGTTAAGGGAGTAAATTATGGCAGTGAGAGGAGACTGATTAGGCAAACATTTCCAAAGCGGTGGGTCCAGACTGATTACAACGCTTGACCTGTATAGTGAGGATCAGACTACTAGAGGAATCTCTCACATCAGTGGCTCTGTTAGAACATATTCTCCCCTGGTTATTTCTGCTTTAGAGCGTAAAGTGACCAGCCACAAGGTAATGAGGCTACTGTTCTGTTCTGGACAGTTCACAGGGATCATTTATCCACTCCTTTGCCTTCGTGTGATAATGGTCATGACACATGTTATGGATGGTGATTTGGACAGTAAATCCAGTTTAGGACCACTAAGGATGGTAGGTATACTGGTGCCTGAAAATACCATGGTAGCTTACCTGGAAGCGGTATAAGGTCCCATCATCTTTGAGAGTGAGGACGTGGTCGGAGATGGGGAAGAGGTAGCCCTGGGCAGCGATCAGGCTCCCTAAATGGATGGCTTCAGCTGTAGGACCGAGAACAGGATACTAACGCTGAGTAGAGAAAAATGGCTTCCCTTTTTAATGCTTGAGTAGAGACTGAGAACAGCGGTCAATCCCTGTGAAATATGGCTGTGTACATAGCAGGCATACCTGAGTCCTCAATTGAGAGGTTTTTCACCAGCCACAGCACAATGTCTGCTCCTGGTATTCAAAAGAGAAGAATGGTTGACAGTGACATTGAAATAGCGTTGTACACACAGAAAGCCTCTACACAAAAGCTGCAACAGTCCTTGAGCTGGTCTCCCCTTAACAATCTATTACTTTTAGCTTACAGCACAGCTACAATACTGACATAGTCGACCAATCAGCCTGTTATCCAACCTTAGTAACTTTTGGAAAAAATTGTGTTTGACCAGATACAATGTTATTTTACAGTAAATAAATTAACAACATTCTCCAGGGCAGCTGTCCAGGTCCTTTACTTTTTCAATCTTTACTTATGACCTGCCACTGGCTCTGAGTAAAGCCTGTGTGTCTACTGTATGTATGCGGATGACTCAACACTATACACGTCAGCTACTACAGCGAGTGAAATGACTGCAACACTTAACAAAGAGCTGCAGTTAGTTTCAGAATGGCTGGCAAGAAATAAGTTAGTCCTAAATATTTCAAAAACTAAAAACATTGTATTTGGGACTAATCATTCACTAAACCCTAAACCTCAACAAAATCTTGCAATGAGTAATGTGGAAATTGAGCAAGTTGAGGAGACTAAACTGCTTGGAGTAACCCTGGATTGTGAACTGTTATGGTCAAAACATATTGATGCAACAGTAGCTAAGATTGGGAGAGGTCTGTCCATAATACGTCTAAAATAAAGCGCTTCTCTGCCTTCTTAACAACAATATCAACAAGGCGGGTCCCTAGTTTTGTCACACCTGGACTACTGCCCAGTCGTGTGGGCAAGTGCCACAAAAAAGGACTTGGGAAAATTACAACTGGCCCAGAACAAGGCAGCACGGCTGGCCCTTAAATGTGCACATAGAGCTAACATTAATAATATGCATGCCAATCTCTCATGGCTCAAAATAGAGGAGAGATTGACTTCATCACTACTTGTTTTTGTAAGAAGTATTGACATGTTGAATGAACCGAGCTGTCTGTTTAAACTACCAGCACACAGCTCAGACACCCATGCATACCCCACAAGACATGCCACCAGAGGACTCTTCACAATCCCCAAGTCCAGAACAGACAATGGGAGGCGCACAATACTACAGTACATAAAGCCATGGGCACAAGGAACTCAATTCCACGTCAAGTAACTCTCACAAGCAGTAAAATCAGATAAAAAAATATATATAAAAAATACACCTTATGGAACAGTAGGGACTGTGAAGAGTCAAACACACAGGTACAAACACACATAACATACACACTATACACACATGTACACCTGGATTGTTATAATAGAGTAGTGACCCGAGGGAACACACTTAATGTATTGTGAAATCTGTTGCAAAATGTATTTTAGTGTTTAGAAATGCTATTATAATGTCTATTACTGCCTTACTTTTTGCTGGACCCCAGGAAGAGTAGCTGCTGCCTTGGCAGCAGCTAATGGGGATCCATAATAAATATAAATACAAATGCCCTTAGCTAAGGCTGAATGTGGCATAGCAGGTGTTTGCAGGAACAATTCAAACGGAACAATGTGATCTTGGACTAACAATAGGCAGGAAACCAGGTATTTTGTCTAACTCCTGGACAGCAACATATTTGGCATAATGTTAGCACTTGGCAGTGAGGAGTGAGACTGAGAGAGTGAAGTGTGACACAGCAGGCCTAGGGAGACATGTGAGGTGGTGAGTCACACTCAGAGAGCATCCCTCCACCCACTCCCCACCAGCCCCATAGATACTGTTGACTCTGTTGACTCACAAGCTAACACACATACACCAGCCAGAACTGTCTTACTCACTCACACTGCCCCCTTAAACCATGTCACCCAACACACAACCAGCCACACTGCATAATGACAAGGGCAGCAACACACCAGACATCACATCAGGCTTCTCTGCCAAAACCTTACGGGCTGAGACTGCCTCATCTGTCCCAAAGAGGCAGCAATTCAAATGAGCCTGAAAGGTCATATTTGCTTTAATGATTCTGACTCCTCTCTCTCTGCTGAGCCACACTGAGTCATATCTCTCTCTCTCTCTCTCTCTCTCTCTCTCTCTCTGCCTCTCTCTCACACACACATGCTGAACATGCAGCAAGCACACACACACACACACACACACACACACACACACACACACACACACACACACACACACACACACACACACACACACACACACACACACACACACACACACACACACACACACACACACACACACATAGCTGGTCACCTGATACCACACTGGGGATCTTGGACAGGAAGCTCTTGACAGTTCGGATGGCCACCCCTCCTGCCTTCTCATCCTGTATCCGCATAATGACGTCTTCAATCTAACAGGGAGAGGAGAAACAACACAAGTGATCAGGGTTAGAGCACGAACTAAAACATCCACAGTTTCTCCATAAAAAGTATTCATTTTCATATTATAATCCAATGGTGATGGGGATTACTTGTGTGTGTGCTGTGGCCTGCAAAAAAAGGTATGTTTATTGAGCCCCACAGTTCCCACGGTAACAAGGCACTCCAATGGGTAGACGTTGAGGAAGGCTGTCAGAGTGATTCCTCAGAGGCTAAGATAAACATCACACCTCAAATGCACGGCAGACAGTGAGCACCCCACCACATCACACATCAGCAGCCTAAAATTAGGCATGGCCGCACCGTGCTCGCAACTCACGACTCATTACAAAGACAGGAAACCACACTCCTCCATGCAAACATACACACACACCCTCTGGAAAACAATTCCCCTCACTCTGCAGTCAGCCAATATCACTCGCACTGACACATTATGCACACATTTATAGCTCCATGCAGCAGAGGTTTGCGTTAAGGTGGAGAAGCTTAATAAGGGCTATGTGGTGTGAAAACCTTGGCCTGGTTTTTACAGTCTCTATATGTCAGGTCAGGTATGATGAGACTAGGATTAGTGTGTAAGACCTGATCTGCCAATGTCACACCAGAAGGCTCCCAAGCACCACAGCCTGGGCTGATGGACTCTCAGACCAGAAATTCACACCAAATGATTTAGTACACTCAGTATTATCCAGAGCCCACCTCACCCTTTGCTCACTGGCCATTAAATCCTTCATTTCGTGGCACACAAACACACATACACACACTGACTGTAACAATGCTGATTATGCTTGGATGAATTCAGAAGCCTGATTGTGTGCAAAGCATATTTGATTTGGCTGCTCCCTTCACTTCCCCATCTCAGAACAATAATCTGTATTTATCTGCACTGTTAAATGGGAGATGGCATGGTAGTCAGGAGTCAGAAACCATCAGAAAACACTCTTCATCAGTCATTTGTATAGAGCCCTATAGGGAACAGTGATAAAGTCAAGCAATTCTCTGTTGTGTGCCACTGCCATTCCAACATGTTCCTGACCCCCTTCTCTTCCTCTCCTCTCATCCATCATTTGAACTGACACATTTGCACGTGTGAATTAGCTTCAGGATTTCATCTCTGAGCAAGCAAGCGCACCAAGAGCCAACTGCCTCCTCTCCTCAGTGGCTGCAGCAGGTTGCAGTTGCACGGCATGCCTCAGTACTGTGTACTCACAAGGACAACTATAGAGATGTGCAGTATTCTGGCCAATCCAATTCACACGCCAAGGACAGTAAAGTAAGACTACACAGCTTTTCAACAAGTGTAAACATTGCTCGCTAATTCAACAACCAGGAACAATCACAACTTAGTAGA
Organism: Salvelinus namaycush; assembly: GCF_016432855.1. Taxonomy (NCBI): domain Eukaryota; kingdom Metazoa; phylum Chordata; class Actinopteri; order Salmoniformes; family Salmonidae; genus Salvelinus; species Salvelinus namaycush. The sequence goes on along the minus strand of NC_052334.1, from coordinate 25,927,409 downwards.
CACATCAGCATGTCTGTCTATGGCTATCATCTCCTTGCCAACCAGCTAAGTGTTAAGTAGATGACGCAGACCCTCAAGTCATCCATTTTATATTTAAAAAAAAAATATATATATTTCACCTTTATTTAACCAGGTAGGCTAGTTGAGAACAAGTTCTCATTTGCAACTGCGACCTGACCAAGATAAAGCAAAGCAGTTCGACACATACAACAACACAGAGTTACACATGGAATTAACAAGCATACAATCAATAATACAGTAGGAAAATCTATATACAGCATGTGCAAATGAGGTGGGATAAGAGATGTAAGGCAATAAATAGCCCATGGTGGCAAAGTAATTACAATATAGCAATTAAACACTGGAATTGTAGGATGTGCAGAGAATGAATGTGCAAGTTGAGATACTGGGGTGCAAAGGAGCAAGATAAATAAATAAATACAGTATGGGGATGAGGTAGATTGGATGGGCTATTTACAGATGAGCTATGTACAGGTGCAGTGATCTGTGAGCTGCTCTGACAGCTGGTGCTTAAAGCCAGTGAAGGAGGTAAGAGTCTCTAGCTTCAGAGATTTTTTGCAGTTCGTTCCAGTCATTGGCACCAGAGAACTGGAAAGAGAGGCGGCCAAAGGAAGAATTGGCTTTGGGGGTGACCAGTGAGATATACCTGCTGGAGTGCGTGCTGCGGGTGGGTGCTGCTATGGTGACCAGTGAGCTGAGATAAGGCAGGGTTTTACCTAGCAGAGACTTGTAGAGAGCCAGTGGGTTTGGCGACGAGTATGAAGCGAGGGCCAGCCAACGAGAGCATACAGGTCGCAGTGGTGGGTAGTATATGGGGCTTTGGTGACAAAACAGATGGCACTGTGATAGGCTGCATCCAATTTGTTGAGTAGAGTGTTGGAGGCTATTTTGTAAATAGCTTCGCCGAAGTCGAAGATCGGTAGGATGGTCAGTTTTACGAGGGTATGTTTGGCAGCATGAGTGAAGGATGCTTTGTTGCGAAATAGGAAGCCGATTCTAGATTTCATTTTGGACTGGAGATGCTTAATGTGAGTCTGGAAGGAGAGTTTACCATCTAACCAGACACCTAGGTATTTGTAGTTGTTCACATATTCTAAGTCAGAACCATCCAGAGTAGTGATGCTGGACGGGCGGGCAGGTGCGGGCAGCGATCGGTTGAAGAGCATGCATTTAGTTTTACTTGCATTTAAGAGCAGTTAGAGGCCACGGAAGGAGAGTTGTATGGCATTGAAGCTCATCTGGAGGTTAGTTAACACAGCGTCCAACGAAGGGCCAGAGGTATACAGAATGGTGTCGTCTGCGTAGAGGTGGATCAAAGAATCACCAGCAGCGAGAGCGACATCATTGATGTATACAGAGAAGAGAGTCGGCCCGAAAATTGAACCCTGTGGCACCCCCATAGAGACTGCCAGAGGTCCGGACAACAGGCCCTCCGATTTGAAACACTGATCTCTATCAGAGAAGTAGTTGGTGAATCAAGCGAGGCCGTCATTTGAGAAACCAAGGCTGTTGAGTCTGCCAATCAGAATGTTGTGATTGACAGAGTTGAAAGACTTAGCCAGGTCGATGAATACGGCTGCACAGTAATGTCTCTTATCGATGGTGGTTATGATATCGTTTAGGACCTTGAGCGTGGCTGAGGTGCACCCATGACCAGCTCGGAAACCAGATTGCATAGTGGAGAAGGTACGGTGAGATTCGAAATGGTCAGTAATCTGTTTGTTAACTTGGCTTTCAAAGACCTTAGAAAGGCAGGGTGGAATATATATAGGTCTGTAGCAGTTTGGGTCTAGAGTGTCTCCCCCTTTGAAGAGGGGGATGACCGCGGCAGCTTTCCAATCTATGGGAATCTCAGACAAAACGGAAAAGTGTCACGGTTTTCTAAAGTAGAACCCAGAAGCAGACCAGGACAAGGAGAGTAGGACAAAGGTGAGTATTTATTTACAAGTTTAAACGTAGAGGTAGAAAGATCCAGGTGGCGGAGCGGGCAGCGGAGGTGAGTTGATGGGAGTGAATAGGCAGATCCAAGGGAGTAACAGAAGCCACCGACGACCAGGCAGGGATGGGGTGAGTGTTCCGGGTGAATGACTGTAGACAGAACAAACGGAGGTAAGTTCAAGGCAAGCAAGACGTACAAAACAACAAAACAAACTCTATCAAACTGGAGGCTGATACGCTGGCACAACATACTGTTCATGGCTAACGATCCGGCAGGGAATGGATGTCAGGTTAGAGTTTATGAAGTGGAGGGGTGATGATCAGGACCAGGTGTGCAGATAGCTGATGGGATACAGGTGCGGGTAATCAGAGATCTCCCAACTAGCTACATCGCCCGGCAACCAGACAGGGTGCATTCCAGGACACCGGAAAAACACTCCAGGACAGAACACAGGCAAAAACAGACTCAGGAAGCGGGATTCGTGACAAAAAGAGGTTGAACAGGCTAGTAATAGGGGTTGCAACAATTTCGGCAGATCATATTAGAAAGAGAGGGTCCAGATTGTCTAGCCCGGCTGATTTGTAGGGGTCCAGATTTTGCAGCTCTTTCAAAACATCAGCTATCTGGATTTGGGTGAAGGAGAAGTGGGGGAGGTTTGGGCGAGTTGCAGGGCTGTTGACCGGGGTAGGTGTAGCCAGGTGGAAAGTATGGCCAGCCGTAGAAAAATGCTTATTGAAATTCTCAATTATTGTGGATTTATCGGTAGTGACAGTGTTTCCTAGCCTCAGTGCAGTGGGCAGCTGGGAGGAGGTGCTCTTATTCTCCATGGACTTTACAGTGTCCCAGAAGTTTTTTGAGTTTGTACTACAGGATGCAAATTTCTGTTTGAAAAAGCTAGCCTTAGCTTTCCTAACTGCCTGTGTATATTGGTTCCTAACTTCCCTGAGAAGTTGCATATCACGGGGCTATTCGATGCTCATGCAGAACGCCACAGGATGTTTTTGTGCTGGTCAAGGGCAGTCAGGTCTGGAGAGAACCAAGGGCTATATCTGTTCCTGGTTCTAAATGTTTTGACAGGGGCATGCTTATTTAAGGCATTTTTAAAGAATGACCAGGCATCCTCTACTGACGGGATGAGGTCAATGTCATTCCAGGATACCCGGGCCAGGTCGATTAGAAAGGCCTGTTCGCTGAAGTGTTTTAGGGAGCGTTTGACAGTGATGAGGGGTGGTCGTTTGGTCGCAGACCCATTACGGACTCAGGCAATGAGGCAGTGATCGCTGAGATCTTGGTTGAAAACAGCAAAGGTGTATTTGAAGGGCGAGTTATTAGGATGATATCTATGAGGGTGCCCGTGTTTACGGATTTGGGGTTGTACCTGGTAGGTTCATAGATAATTTGTGTGAGATTGAGGGCATCAAGCTTAGATTGTAGGATGGCTGGGGTGTTAAGCATGTACCAGTTTAGGTCACCTAGCAGCACGAGCTCAGAAGATAGATGGGGGGCAATCAATTCACATATGGTGTCGAGGGCACAGCTGGGGGCAGAGGGTGGTCTATAGCAAGCGGCAACGGTGAGAGACTTGTTTCTGGAAAGGTGAATTTTTAGAAGTAGAAGCTCGAATTGTTTTGGTACAGACCTGGATAGTAAGACAGAACTCTGCAGGCTATCTCTGCAGTAGATTGCAACACCACCCCCTTTGGCAGTTCTAAAATGTTATAGTTAGGGATGGAAATTTCAGGGTTTTGGGGGGTTTTCCTAAGCCAGGATTCAGACACGGCTAAGACATCCGGGTTGGCAGAATGTGGTAAAGCAGTGAATAAAGCAAACTTAGGGAGTAGGCTTGTAATGTTAACATGCATGAAACCAAGGCTTTTACGGTTACAGAAGTCAACAAATGAGAGCACCTGGGGAGTAGGAGTGGAGCTAGGCACTGCAGTTCTTGATTAACCTCTACATCACCAGAGGAACAGAGGAGAAGTAGGATAAGGCTATAAGAACTGGCCGTCTAGCACGTTCGGAACAGAGAGTAAAGGGAGCAGGTTTCTGGGCACGATAGCATAGATTCAAGGCATAATGTACAGACAAAGGTATGGTAGGAAGAGAGTACATTGGAGGTAAACCTAGGCATTGATTAATGATGAGAGAGAGATATAGTCTCTAGAGACGTTTAAACCAGGTGATGTCATTGCATATGTGGGAGGTGGAACAACATGGTTGGTTAAGGCATATTGAGAAGGGCTAGAGGCTCTACAGTGAAATAAGACATTAATCACTAACCAGAACAGTAATGGACAAGGCATATTGATATTAGGGAGAGGCATGCGTAGCCAAGTGATCGTATGGGTCCAGTGAGTGATTCGGCTGGCTGGGGACACAGCGATTCAGACAGTTAGCAGGCCGGAGATAGCAAGCTAGCATAAGGGCCTTAGATGGACGTCGCGATGGGGAAAGTCTGTTTTGCCTCCTCGTGTGGTGACGTCGATAGACCAGTCGTGGAATTAGTAGGGTTCCAAGTAGCAGAGGGGTCCAAGTCCAATTGGCAAAATGGGTATAGTGGTCCAAGAAACTGGCCAATGAATCAGCTAACAGTCCAATATGCTCTAGATAGCTAGCAGGCCGCGGTTAGCAGAATGGGCCTTCAGGGGACGTTGTGCCTGAGGGGCCTGTTGGGATCCGGCAGTAAAAGGGGTCCGGATATTGTAGCCGAGGAGTGGGTTTCAGGAGTAGCCCAGGAGCCCTAGCCGGGAGATGGGTCTAGCATGGGCTAGCGCCAGGCTAGTTGGTGCTAGCTCCGGGACGGAAACGTTAGCCAGGAGTAGTCAACCCGGGTTGCGGTTAGCTAGCTGCCACGATCCAGATGAAAAGGTTCAGAGTTTGCGGTAGGAATCCGGGGATATGGAGAGAAAAATAGGTCCGGTATGCTCTGGTTTGAAACGCGTTGTACGAACTGGCAAGAGCTTTCCGAGCTAAAGGTTAGCTGATGACCGCTAGCAGTGGTTAGCTGATTGATAGCTGATAGCTGATAGCTAGTTAGCTAGCTAGCTTTAGTTGAGGTATTCCAGTTCGGAGGTAAATAAAAATACTTTATAAAAAAAACAGATCCACACCACATTGGGTGAGGCGGGTTGCAGGAGAGTATTTTGAAGTTGAGGTTTAGGAAAAATATTAAAAAGAATGTGAAGAAAAGATATAAAAAGATATATACATGGGACACGACAAGACGAAGGACAAAGACGTCTGACTGCTACGCCATCTTGGAACAAAAAATATATATATACCTGAGCAACACATTTGAGATGCGTATGGATTTAATAATAGCCCCATAATGTTTCAGACAGAGGAGAGGAGGAGAAATAGTGAGGCAAGACAATTACAATTCTCTCACCATGAGTGTCTTCATATGAATTATTAAATGAAAGCTCATCCACAGAGAATTACTGCCTTTACACAGACTGTGCTGTTGCTGTGCTGTTGATACCTCTTCACAGACTGCTCTTAGAGAGAGAGAGAGAGAGAGAGAGAGAGAGAGAGAGAGAGAGAGAGAGAGAGAGAGAGAGAGAGAGAGAGAGACCACACTGCATCAACTCTGTATTTTCAGAGAGAAGAAACAAAGATTTTACAGTATGCTACAGTAACATTCCTGTCTTTAGCCTGTGTGTTGTGAGCAGAGACATTTTAGAATGGCACAATCAGTCCAACCATATTTACTGCCTTCCTGTGTATGAATACAAACCTTGAGACAAAACAATAGGGAAAAAGCTTGGAAACCATTTCCATTTGGTACAATGCAGTGCCACGCCACACACCCTACGAGAGTCAGTGAAAGGATTGAGTTATTTTGTTCTTGTGTAATAATGGACCTTGAACTCCATAACAGCATTTAAAATAACTCGTTATCTCCCTATAGGATGACAGTGGACACGAAGTACTTGGCAGGGGTACAGAACCTTGCCGTATCTTTTCGCTATGGAAGCTAATGGTGTTTGCAGCTTGGTGTGGAGGGCTTTGAGAGCTGAACATTCCTGCTAGCAGGCGATAACAGCACTTTACCCCTCTGCACTGAGCTCTATAAACGGCAATCGCGCGCGTGTATGTATGCGTATGCGTGTGTGTGTGTGTGTGTGTGTGTGTGTGTGTGTGTGTGTGTGTGTGTGTGTGTGTGTGTGTGTGTGTGTGTGTGTGTGTGTGTGTGTGTGTGTGTGTGTGTGTGTGCTGGACCCCGTTGTCAACAATCTCTCTTATCAGTGAGGCTACTGAGGGACCATGCTGCTGTCAGGGGAGTGCCACCATTTCACTCAGCCAGACGCCCCGGGACGCTCCCTGACCAGCCATTACAGAGTGGAGTGTGAGGGCCCAGTGGAGGTAACAGGGTCAGGCACGTGTGAGAGTGGCTGTTTGGACCTACAGAAGCCTAATGATGCTAGAAGAGGCTCAATTTATAAACACAGAAACACCATGAGGACTTGTGGTACCGTGTAAGCTGTGTGGTTTCGATTACCAACTGGAGTTTCTATCTCATTGAAACAGTGGTTTCAGTTGAAATAATGTCTGTAGGGAGCTATTACTGGATACGAGAAAGAACTACATTTCCACCAACCAGGATGTGTTTAAATACCGGTCATGACAAGAGCCTTTGCTCAAATTGTGACTAATACTAACTACAGTACCTTAAATCTGTAAATGGTGCTAGACAAGCTAATAATAAGATAATAAAACCAGAAAAGTCTCCCAAAATGAGGCCTTGATAAAAAATGTATAAGGCTGTAATAGAGCATTAATGATTCAACAGCCGTCACCTCCACAGACACACTCGTCATTGACATTTATGGCTGTGAAAGTTGTGATGGCCAATCTGAAAACTTTTAAGACTGTTTTCTGACCTACTTTCTGCTAAATGATGTTCTCTGTACTGCTCAATTAACATATGAGCAGAGCCCAACAATTTGAAATATAGAATAGACTTCTGATAATATTGGATCTCTTTCTACGTGCAGTGAGAGTTCACAGACCCAGTACATTCTTCTGACTTGCTCTGGATATCTTCATATGGATTAGTGCATGCTTTCTAACAGTCCAAAGCCATCACAATGAACTGTTTATGGAGCAAGTACCTTTTAGGCAAGAAATCAAACACTTTTTTTCCTCCTAGGACCAGCCAGGCATCACACTGTGGGAATAGCAAGCTGATATCTAGCTTGGTGCCAGCTGGTCTGGTCTGCTCTAGGGATGCAGGTGTGAATGAGGGCTGCTGGGGTAGATAGAGTCTCCCTGTACCCTCTATGGTCCAGAGGGGGGCCTGCTGCAGGTCTAATCATGAAGAGGAGGCTCCGGGTGTTAGGGAGCCGCTCCTGGATTTGTTTCACCAGGGAGAGAAACTGTGACAGCTACTGGGACAACCCTCACATGCAGCAGGACAAGCAATGACTGGAAAGGCCAAAACTGAAGAAACCAAATACACACATACAGTATACTTTACACTCACTCACACCTCCCTCCCTTTGCTCTATTCTAGTGCTTAAGGCAGTCATTACGAAACCCATGTACCTGCTCAAGCCATTACTCTTTTTCCTTCTGACATATCAACAATGTAGAATGTCTTGAAAACAGAAATGCATTAATTGATGAATGTGTATTGGAAATAGTCCCATGATAATTCTCAACAGGATACATCTCAGTTATGTGTATGTTTTCAGTGTTTTATGACAGTATGTTCCTGTTACCAAGCGGAACATTTTGCACCTCACTGAAGCCATTTTCCTCCACCAACATAGCTAATCCTTTTGATCACTGGAAAGCCTGGATTGTACTGCAAACACATCAAAATGAATCTTTCAGCGTAGAGAAAAAGCATAATCACTCAAATCCTGGTTGGGATTTAAGCTCCAGAAGGTGAAAATCCATATTCTACCACGTCCTTGCTGTTTCATTGTTCTGATGAGAGTCTTTGGGTTGTGGTTGTTGGCACACAATGCAGGAGGAAGTTATGATCATGCACTGTAGCATAAGATAACTCATTTCAGGGGGGGCATTGGGCTTCTGAAAAAGAACCCTCAGCCATGTTTCCACAGCTAAGACTGTGACCGCTTCTGCAATACTCAGTATGTTGAAAATGTATTTATTCATATTAAAATCGAATCCAGACATTGTTACAGCGACAGGCCAAACTTTTAGAAGTGAGTCTGAGTCACATACTCTGCTCAGGCAGTTCATCTGTAGCACCTTCACATTGTCACAGGCCGGGCATCAGCAGTTTTCATTGTTAACTTTTCAGCCAGTAACCTCAGTGGTCATTCAACATTCTGAGCCTGCTCTGGTAAAATGGGGCAGAGGTGCAGCATACTGAAAAAGACCCAATTAGCTGCAGCTTGATTGACTGTTCAGCCTGCAGGCCTACTGGGGCCGAGATCCACAGGAAAAGCCCAAGTGTGAATATGTGTGTGATTCAGAAGGCCTACATGGTCAAAGTGTTGATGGCAATGGGAGTTGCCTGCTTGGGCCAGTTGGAGCTCCCTTGTTAAAGAGGCTAATAAGAGACTAATAAGAGACTAATAATGGCGCCGGAGGAGATGGCTGATGTTTTACGGGCTCCTCACCAATTGTGCTTGTGGTTTTTCACATTATTTGTAACTTATTTGTAACAAGGCCCAAATCCCCGTCATGAAGAAGAGACAGAGATATTGGGGATGTAGGTCGGGTTGCCTTGTAAGGATCCGACGGCAAGTGGGTAAACCGCCTCTACCATCAGTTCTATTAGCCAACGTGATTGGATAATAAACTGGATGAGCTCCGATCAAGACTATCCTACCAACGGGACATTAAAAACTGTAGTATCTTACGTTTCACCAAGACGTGGCTGAACGACGATATGGATAACATATAGCTGGCTGGGTTTTCCGTGCATCGGCAAGATAGAACAGCTGCCTCCGGTAAGACAAGGGGTGGCGGTCTGTGTCTATTTGTCAATAACAGCTGGTGCACAAAATCTAATATTAAGGAAGTCTCAAGGTTTTGCTCGCCTGAGATAAAGTATCTCATGATAAGCTATGGACCACACTATTTACCAAGAGAGTTTTCATCTACATTTTTCATAGCTGTCTATTTACCACCACAAACCGATGCTGGCACTAATACCGCACTCAGCAAGCTGTATAAGTCCATAAGCAAACAAGAAAATGCTCATCCAGAGGTGGCTCTCCTAGTGGCCAGGGTCTTTAATGCAGGGAAACTTGAATCCGTTTGACCTCATTTCTATCAGCATGTTACATGTGCAACAAGAAGAAAACAACTCTAGACCACCTTTACTCCACACACAGAGACACGAACAAAGCTCTCCCTCGCCCTCCATTTGGCAAATCTGACCATAACTCTATCCTCCTGATTCCTGCTTACAAGCAAAAACTAAAGTAGGAAGTACCAGTGACTCGCTCAATACAGAAGTGGTCAGATGACACAGATGCTAAGCTACATGACTGTTTTGCTAGCACAGACTGGAATATAATATTTCAGCTCCCGATCTGCGCAGCGGTATAAGGCACTGCATCTCAGTGCTAGAGGCATCACTACAGACCCTGGTTCGATCCTGGACTGTATCACAACCAGACATGATTGGGAGTCCCGTAGGGCGGCGCACAATTGGCCCAGCATTGTGACGGTTTGGCCGGGGTAGGCCGTCATTGTAAATAAGAATTTGTTCTTAACTGACTTGCCTAGTTAAATAAAATATTATTTTGACGGCATTGAGGAGTACACCACATCAGTCACTGGCTTCATCAATAAGTGCATCGATAATGTCATCCCCACAGTGACCGTACGTACATACCCCAACCAGAAGCCATAGATTACAGGCAACATCCTCACTGAGATAAAGGGTAGAGCTGCTGCTTTCAAGGAGCGGGACTCTAACCCAGTCGCTTATAAGAAATCCCACTATGCCCTCCGACAAAACATCAAACAGGCAAAATGTCAATACAGGACTAAGATTGAATCCTACTACACCGGTTCCGACATTCGTCAGATGTGGCAGGGCTTGCAAACTATTACGGACTACAAAGGGAAGCACAGCCGCGAGCTGCCCAGTGACACATGTCTACCAGATGAGCTAAATGACTTCTATGCGCGCTTCGAGGCAAGTAACACTGAAGCATGCCTGAGAACGCCAGCTGTTCCGGACGACTGTGTGATCACGCTGTCCGTAGCCAATGTGACTAAAACCTTTAAATAGGTCAACATTCACAAGACGGATTACCAGGACGTGTACTCCGAGCATGTGCTGACCAACTGGCAAGTGTCTTCACTGACATTTTCAACCTGTTCCTGACCGAGTTAGTAATACCAACATGTTTCAAGGAGACCACCATAGTCCCTGTACCCAAGAACACCAAGGTAACATGCCTAAATGATCCATAGCACTCACGTCTGTAGCCATGAAGGGCTTTGAAATGCTGGTCATGGATCACATCAACACCATTATCCCAGAAACCCTAGACCCACTCCAATTTGTATACCGCCCCAACAGATCCCCAGATGACGCAATCTCTATTGCACTCCACACTGCCTATTCCCACCTGGACAAAAGGAACACCAACGTGAGAATGCTATTCATTGACTACAACTCAGCGTTCAACACCATAGTGCCCTCAAAGGTCCTTACTAAGCTAAAGACCCTGGGACTAAACACCTCCTTCTGCAACTCGATCCTGGACTTCCTGACAGGCCTCCCCCAGGTGGTAAGGGTAGGTAAAAACACGTCTGCCATGCTGATCCTCAACACGGGTCACCTCAGGGGTGTGTGTTCAGTCCCCTCCTGTACTCCCTGTTCACCCATGACTGCATGGCCAAGCACGACTCCAACACCATCATTAATTTTGCCAACGACACAACACTGGCAGTGTGGTGCCAGGACAACAACCTCTCCCTCAAAGTGATCAAGACAAAGGAGATGATCGTGGACTACAGCAAAAGGAGGGCTGAGCACGCCCCCATTCTCATTGACATGGCTGTAGTGGAGCAGGTTGAGAGCTTCAAGTTCCTTGGTTTCCACATCACCAACAAACTATCATGGTCCAAACACACCAAGACAGTCATGAAGAAGGCATGAAAATGCCTATTCCCCCTCAAGAGACTGAACAGATTTGCGTGGGTCCTCAGATCCTCAAAATTTATACAGCTGCACCATCGAGAGCAACCTGACTGGTTGCATTACCACCTGGTATGGCAACTGCTTGGCCTCCAACCGCAAGGCACTACAGAAGGTAGTGCTTTCAGCCCAGTACATGACTTGGTCCAAGCTTCCTGCCATCCAGGACCTCTATATTAGGCGGTGTCAGAGGAAGGCCCTAAAAATGGTAAAATACTCCAGCCACCCTGGTCATAGACTGTTCTCTCTGCTACCGCATGGCAAGCGGTACCGGAGCGCCAAGTCTAGGACAAAAAGGCTTCTCAACAGCTTCTACCCCCAAGCCATAAGACTCCTGAACAGCTAATCAAAAGGCTACCCGGACTATTTGCATTAACCTTAATTAATTACCTTAATTATTTTTTATTTTGCTTATTCAACCTTTATTTAACTAGGTAAGTCAGTTAAGAATAAATTATTATTTTACAATGATGGCCTACCCCGGCCAAACCCTCCCCTAACCCGGACGATGCTGGGCCAATTGTGCGCCGCCCTATTGGACTCCCGATCACGGACGGTTTGACCCAATTACCTCGACTGGCCTGTACCAGTCCCCCTGTATATATATTTTTATGTAATTATTTTTTACTTTAGTTTATTTTAGTAAGTACTTTCATAACACTTATTTTTCTTAAAACTGCTTTTTGGTTAAGGGCTTGTAAGTGAACATTTCACTGTAAGGTGAAATACCTGTTGTATTCAGCGCATGTGACAAATACAATTTGATTTGATTTAATTTGATTTAATATAGGCGTGTAGTGGGAGAATGGGAAGGAAGAGGAGGGTTTACATGGGCTTTAGTTTCCATGGCAACGTTCATAGAGATGAGGGGAATGGAGCAATTAAAAGTTTGTTGAATTTCTCCCTACATGGGAATAGAGCCAGATAGACTCAATTTACAATTACCGATCAGGCCTGTAGAGAGGGATAATCTAGTCAGTAGTCAGCACTCCCCTTTGAAACACAGGGATGAAGAGAAACAACATGAACACCAGAAAAACATCCTCCCATGCAATCATCTGTTGTTACAGACTCAATGGGTTGCATGAGTGCAGACAACACAAACAAGCATTTGAATCCCTCAGTCACAATGAATGGTTCACTTTTAGAACTAAGATTAATTTCAAGAGACACAATTATATACAATGACAGATGTACTTGAAAAGCATGAGCAATTCCAGGATAGAAACAAGAAACCCTATAATATCCTATATCAAGACCAACACAGCCAATGCTTTGGGTTTCATTCACTAAAACTGCAGTCCATCTATTGAAAACAACTGCTACGGGTGAAGGGTCATAATTTGATCACTCCAGTCAAATGATCAAAGACTTCAAAGACACGCCTAAAAACAATGGGTGACCTAGCACTCTGCTGCCTCGGCCCCTGGCTCTTATTATGATAGCTAAATAGTGCACAATTTAAACACTTGCACCCAATCCCCCCCTTCCCCAAAACATGTGTAAATATTGGACTATAAATTGTGCTTTCCTGTATTATACTTATGCAAAAATGTATTCTACTGAGCCATTTACTTTATTTTTGTATTCTTATCTTTTATTATTTCTAATTGTTGTTGCATTGTCCAGAAGGAACCTGCAAGTCAGCATTTTGTTGAACGGTGTATACCATGTGTATCCTGTACATACGACTAATAAAACTTGACACTTGTATTCATGGTCTAAAAAGGCTTTTATAGTTTGTAATTTCAACTTTAAAATGACTTGATTTGCCCTAACGTAAAATGTATCAACCTCTACAAATAATGTCCATTAGTTATAATCCACATAATAATTAGCATTTCCTGTTGCTGCATTTCCTGTTGCTGCACTTTCCTGCTATAGACAACTGACTCAAATTAAGATCCTACATCTGTATTCTTCAAGGCACTTAGGCCAAACAAACACATCCTACACCATCTGCATCCTGAGTACCAGTGGGACTCCAGAGGGTCTGTAGTCTAATAAGGTCCCCTGACTTTACCCCTGCACGGTAATTGGGGAAGAAATGCTATAGTGAACCCTTATTGCAGTGGGGTAATGAACGACAACAGAATAGTTAAAGTGGGAGTGGTGGCACTGGAAGAAGAGTTGCCCTGCTGCTACTGTGTCAGTTTTGCTTGGTTAGCACTTTACAAAGTTTCTCCACTTACAACATGGTGACACAGAGAGATTTGAAAATGACTGCAAGGAAGTAATTTTTTCTTCACATTTCACCACCAACACAGTCCTTAATCTGAGCCAAAATCACAGTCAATCACTCACTTCCAAGCTGCATCCATTCGTCTGCACTCTCTCCCTCTGTGTCTGAGGCAAAGCCAAGCTACTAAAATGTGAAAGTTGTAAGACAGAGAGCTTGACAACAGGGTGGCTGTGGCAGACGGATAGAACTGTTCTATTTTCAGAAGGTAAGGCAAGGCAAGCTGCACAGAGATAGATAGATTCTCTATGTGGGCATCAGATGGATCACGGCCACCCTGTACTGATACCAATTTAGCTGCTGCAGTCAGTGAAGCCCACTTTCTCTCTTCATTAGCCCTGTCTGGATGAGAATAAGGGGTGTATAAGAGGACCATGCTGGTTCGGATGCGTACGCTTTGTCGTGATGTGCTCAACATAAAAAGCAACAACTGAAATTATCTATCTGGAGTGACTGCGAGATGAACAATGTATGTTGTTATACAAATAGGAGACAACATACTCACAGCTGAGACAGAATCAGTTACAGACTGTTGTTATTTTCATTGTGGTATCTCAACATCTTTACATCCAATCCAAGTCTAATTTCTGGTCTTACTGATATACCAAATAAATGCACAGGGTGGGTTCATGAAGCTTAAGAAAACCACAGTATGCATTATTCATTTTTGACTTTGCAATGCGGACATTGAGTGCCTCAGGGTCTTTTCCTGTCTGTCACTTGGTTGTGGTGACTAGGTTAGTGGGAAGATGGTTTCCTTAGGCACTCATCTGACTCATCTACATCTACATGGACCTACTTGTTCCTTATGTGAGAGAAGGAGGAATTGTATTCCTTCATTACAGAGTACACTACTCCTTGGGTGCTGGAGGGAGGACAGGACAAGCAAGGCCCGTGGGCTGCAGTGTGCCATGCGCAGAGAATGCCATTTTTGTGTTATTAGACAGACTCCTTGAAGTTTTTGGTTTGTTGGAACAGATGGTATTTAACTAATTTGATCAAGCTCTACTTATTACTGAAATGACTACTGACCAGTTACTGTCCTGTAAAGTAGGTATCTTCACAGCAGATACAAATGCTTGCTATGCCTTTTCTCTAGCCTGTCATTATTACTAATGCACAAAACAGTGTCTGTTATGTCTGTTCACAGCTGTCTAGTCAGAGTGTTATAATGAAACGACCAGAATATTGCTGATGCAGTGGACACATTGACATTGTGCACCAAGATGTATGGTCAGTTTATTCCTGACCATATGTAACGGATGTGAAATGGCTAGCTAGTTAGCGGGTACGCGCTAGTAGCGTTTCAATCAGTTACGTCACTTACTCTGAAACCTAGAAGTAGTGTTGCCCCTTGCTCTGCAAGGGCCGCGGCTTTTGTGGAGCGATGGGTAACGACGCTTCGTGGGTGTCAGTTGTTGATGTGTGCAGAGGGTGCCTGGTTCGCGCCCGGGTCGGGGCGAGGGGACGCCATAAAGTTATACTGTTACATTGATGCTGTTGACCCGGATCACTGGTTGCTGCGGAAAAGGAGGAGGTTGAAAGGGGGGTGAGTGTAACGGATGTGAAATGGCTAGCTAGTTAGCGGGTACGCGCTAGTAGCGTTTCAATCAGTTACGTCACTTGCTCTGAAACCTAGAAGTAGTGTTGCCCCTTGCTCTGCAAGGGCCGCGGCTTTTGTGGAGCGATGGGTAATGACGCTTCGTGGGTGTCAGTTGTTGATGTGTGCAGAGGGCCGAGGTCGGGGCGAGGGGACGTACTAAAGTTATACTGTTACACATACATGCTCATACATGCTCATTGGATGCTAACAGGTCATTGGTATTTCAAGGGTTAAAATAACAGCAAAAGGTGTTTAAATAAAACGGTTTGTTTCCTGCTCAGGGATGATGCGATGCCTTCTCTGGTTACACTGAAAATGAATGTGCGTTAGGGTTGAGCCACCTCCACGGCGCGCACACACACACACACACACACACTCAGTTTACCAAAGTCTTGATATACAGGGATGTTTTCTCTTTTTTTCTCCTGATGTTACCATTATATGAAGCCATCTGTTTTTAATTCACACTAAACGACTCTCATGATAAAGTACCATGTACAGTCCCTGTCATGGATAGAAGAATACACAATTGCCACACCCCAAAATGATGCTGTCTTCTATCTTAATCCTTAATGTCTCAGAGCACACAGGCAATCAGTGAGGTAATGGCCCTTGACCTTTAAGACACGCATGGATTATCTGTCATGGCCCTTGCCCTGATAGAGTGAAGGTTTTTATGGCTTCATGAATCAATGGTCCCATTCCTTTCCCCCACAGTGTGACAACCTTCCTCTATGCAGCACTGTGCCTGTTACCTGTATCCTGTGTTTGGCCCTCCAGAGTGTTACTAGAACATTCCCAAATTAAGAAGGTAGGATGCTGCTCTGACAACAGGGAGACAAATTGAAAACGTCTGTTCTGAGAGAGCCAAGGAGGCTCACCAGTGCATCACTAGGGGAAATGTCCACTGGCTCCCTCAGTGACATATAGATACTATTAGGAACCCACTCAGCTGTCGGAGAGCAACATGAACCCACCAGGACCAATGTAGCAATGTGCAGAGTGTGCTTTATAAGGAATGAGCAACTTATTTTCTGAGAACCCCCCTACTTCAATGAGAGCTGAACTCAATAATGAGTGCAGAACAGTGTTTTAAAAGCTCATATTTCCTTACAAGTTTGACATTCTACCTACTTAGAGCCACAGAGTACTAGAGTCACTAGCATTGCTCACCTCAGATGAGGTTGTATCTGTCCCCTTCCCGGGGGATGGCTGGCTCCTCGTTCTCCTGACAGACAGAGGGGAAGGTTCAGTGGCCTTTGTCACCTTGTCATCCTCTCCCTGCCAGGCCACTTATTATGATCCTCTAATGGCCTTTTAATAACCACATATTAGCCTGGAGGTATTTGATGGTAGGGAGGCTATTTGATTGAATCAGAGAGTGAAAACAAGTGTTTTATGATTGGGATATGTTACATGCAGCAGGCTACAGCCGCCGCCTCCCTCTAACACAGCCCTGTTGCCTGTCTGTGATTGGGGGGATGTTCTAATGATGGAATAAATTAGCAATGTGGTTTGGAAGATATATTTCAGTAATAATACACTGCTCAAAAAAATAAAGGGAACACTTAAACAACACAATGTAACTCCAAGTCAATCACACTTCTGTGAAATCAAACTGTCCACTTAGGAAGCAACACTGATTGACAATAAATTTCACATGCTGTTGTGCAAATGGAATAGACAAAAGGTGGAAATTATAGGCAATTAGCAAGACACCCCCAATAAAGGAGTGGTTCTGCAGGTGGTGACCACAGACCACTTCTCGTTCCTATGCTTCCTGGCTGATGTTTTGGTCACTTTTGAATGCTGGCGGTGCTTTCACTCTAGTGGTAGCATGAGACGGAGTCTACAACCCACACAAGTGGCTCAGGTAGTGCAGCTCATCCAGGATGGCACATCAATGCGAGCTGTGGCAAGAAGGTTTGCTGTGTCTGTCAGCGTAGTGTCCAGAGCATGGAGGCGCTACCAGGAGACAGGCCAGTACATCAGGAGACGTGGAGGAGGCCGTAGGAGGGCAACAACCCAGCAGCAGGACCGCTACCTCCGCCTTTGTGCAAGGAGGAGCAGGTGGAGCACTGCCAGAGCCCTGCAAAATGACCTCCAGCAGGCCACAAATGTGCATGTGTCTGCTCAAACGGTCAGAAACAGACTCCATGAGGGTGGTATGAGGGCCCGACGTCCACAGGTGGGGGTTGTGCTTACAGCCCAACACCGTGCAGGACGTTTGGCATTTGCCAGAGAACACCAAGATTGGCAAATTCGCCACTGGCGCCCTGTGCTCTTCACAGATGAAAGCAGGTTCACACTGAGCACATGAGCACATGTGACAGACGTGACAGAGTCTGGAGACGCAGTGGAGAACATTCTGCTGCCTGCAACATCCTCCAGCATGACCGGTTTGGCGGTGGGTCAGTCATGGTGTGGGGTGGCACAGCCCTCCATGTGCTCGCCAGAGGTAGCCTGACTGCCATTAGGTACCGAGATGAGATCCTCAGACCCCTTGTGAGACCATATGCTGGTGCGGTTGGCCCTGGGTTCCTCCTAATGCAAGACAATGCTAGACCTCATGTGGCTGGAGTGTGTCAGCAGTTCCTGCAAGAGGAAGGCATTGATGCTATGGACTGGCCCGCCCGTTCCCCAGACCTGAATCCAATTGAGCACATCTGGGACATCATGTCTCGCTCCATCCACCAATGCCACGTTGCACCACAGACTGTCCAGGAGTTGGCGGATGCTTTAGTCCAGGTCTGGGAGGAGATCCCTCAGGAGACCATCCGCCACCTCATCAGGAGCATGCCCAGGCATTGTAGGGAGGTCACACACACTACTGAGCCTCATTTTGACTTGTTTTAAGGACATTACATCAAAGTTGGATCAGCCTGTAGTGTGGTTTTCCACTTTAATTTTGAGTGTGACTCCAAATCCAGACCTCCATGGGTTGATAAATTTGATTTCCATTGATCATTTTTGTGTGATTTTGTTGTCAGCACATTCAACTATGTAAAGAAAAAAGTATTTAATAAGAATATTTCATTCATTCAGATCTAGGATGTGTTATTTTAGTGTTCCCTTTATTTTTTTGAGCAGTGTATATACCTATCTTTCACACTATCCAGGCCCCACTCAGTGTTGAACAGTATGATTGTCTTAGCAGATAGCAGTCCCTATCCAGTGCTGGCTGGGGCCAGCAGCACAGCAGCAGCCAAACAATCAAATGTATAGTTACTTATGAATCTTTTATCATTTTACTTCAGGGGAGAATAAAACAAACAATCTATCATGTCAGTGGAGGTGGATTTTGCTACTAGAGCAATACACCCCCTGCATTATTGAAGACCTAACCCACTGAGACATGAGCCATGCTTTGTGATCTAATATCCTGCTACTATATTTCAAAATGAAGTGAAATGTCATTTTTGTATTTTTCTATCTGGTAGTCGTATCTGAGCGTGGCAGCTGCTTGTAATTCAGTGAGTTACTGTGCAGGCAAAATGCTTGGCCATACCTGCCTCAGGACCCAATTATCTTGTAATTTTCCTTCTAAAAAGGCCCCTGCTTAGGGCCATATTCCAGGAAAGGAATTGGAATCTTTCTCTCCAAACACAGATAAGCTATTAATGCACCAAGAGTTAAGGACATGAAAGAGATAAAAAGGCAAACATGTGACTCTGAAATGTGAAATGTCAAAGACTCCCAGAGCAGAGCATGTTTGCTGATGTTCCTGTCAGACTGTGGAAATGAGGCCTGTATTTCTGGGAGTCAGTTTTCATGGTAGAGAAAACTCATCCCCTAAATGCCATATCGGAGTAATGTTGGGTAGCTGTTACCTAAACCAGAGTGAGCTGAGTTGATAGAATTTAATTTCTGTAGAGATTCAAAATCTCCTAATGTTATGCATACTTCTTATTATGCAACAATATTTAGATGGATCATTTTGCATGTTACATTTTAGTCATTTAGCAGACGTTCTTATCTAGAGCGACAATTAGTGCATTCATCTCCAGATAGCTAGGTTAAACAACAACATCACAATCGTAGTGAGTACATTTTCCCTCAATGAAGTACTTATCAGCAAAGTCAGTGCTAGAAGACAAGTGCCACTTCTTTTTTAGGGGTTGAGTATAGCCTGAGGGTAAGGAAGGGCCCTTCCCCCTAGGCAAGCACCAGGGTCTTGAAGATGATGTGTGCTTCGACTGGAAGCCAGTAGAGTGTGCGGACGAGCTGGGTGACATGGGAGAACATGACGGCGGGCTGCGGTGTTCTGGGTAAGTTGCAGGGGTTTAAGCGGGGAGCCCAGCCAACAGAGAGTTGCAGTAGTCAAGATGGGGGATGACAAGTGCCTGAATTAGGTCCTTTGTGAGGAAAGGTTGTACTCTACGGATGTTGTAGAGTATGAGCTTCCAGGAGCGAGTCACTGCTTTGACATTTGCAGAGAACGACAGGGTCACACCAAGGTGCTTTGCACTCTGGGAGGGGGACACCGTGGAGTTGTCAACTGTGATGGAGAGGTCTTGGAGCGGACTGGTCTTCCCGGGGAGGAAAAACAGCTCTGTTTGTTCGAGGTTGAGCTTGGATCCTGCTGTACACAAGTTCACAGGGGGTTGCGGCCATTTCATTCTAAAAACAGATATACTGTCATCTGGGCACAGAAAACAGTACCTTTTGTAGATGCTGCATGTTACGTTGCCATTTAGCTCCAGATCAAACTAGTCTAGCCAGTGGTTTTCAGCCAACAGAAGACGTTGGGCTTATCGCAAAATGTGTCCCAGACAAGATTTTGCACCTTAGTACCTTAGCTGAATCATATTATTCTTTAACCAACATCAAATAATTGTCTAATTTACACAGTTCTTCTAACACAGTGCTGCTCTGGTGGTGCTGTGAACTCAACATCCAGCAGTCGTTCAGGGAAAGCTTACAGCGCTGTTCTGTTCTGGAGATGCTTTTTTCTCCACTCCCAGAGTGAATAAGTATGTGACAGCATCGCAGAAGCAATTAGGGCTTTAGGGGATTAGCAAAGTACAAAAAAGCCATGTAAAGCAAGCAACAATTGAACACACAGTTGTGCTATCAAGTTAAAAACTAAAAGGTTGCTCAGTGAAAAATACACATATGTTTATAAATGTGCATTTGTTGGTAACTCCATTTCTGGTATGTCATCAGAACATGGGAATAACCATTTTAGCTTCTTCTCGTGTTTCAGTCTGACTGCAGCAGAGCCCTAACTCTTCTCTGTTCTGGGCCGTATTGATTCACATGATTATTGTGTGCTTAAAAGCTTTAGGGCTCTTTTTCCGCCTTCCCTCTGACCTTATGAAGACTAATATCCACTTTAAGTTAATGTAGGCTCAAATTCAGGGCTTTGTGCATTTCAGAGTCTTAGAAAATGAGCCCCGTACCAGGTAGAGGTAAGCAGTTTTGAGCCATTGTGGGTTTACTGAATGTTATTTAACCTCTGATAGATTCTGTACTTAGTTCCCAATGTAATATCTTTGTCTTTATATCATGTAATAGGTCATCAGTCAAAATTAGATAATGCCTTCTATGTTCCACAGTCTTTAACTCCCTCCAGGAGAATGGCTTCCCTTTGTAAGGAATTTCGTTGCACTGTGGAATAAATGTGGTGAGGCATTTGAGATGAATATTCTGACCACAGCCTTATGAGTTATTGACAGACCAATAAGAGTGAGATTCTGTACACATTAGTCCTTGGTGGTTAGTTGAGGTCTGTGTAAAGACTCTCTCTCTGTTGAGGTTGACAGCTATTTTCCAGACAGAGAGAGAAACAACGTGAGAGACAGAGAGAGGGGGAGACAGCCAGAGAAAGAGAAAGATAGAGAGCGAGAGAGAGAGAGAGAAACAACGTGAGAGACAGAGAGAGAGGGAGACAGCTAGAGAAAGAGAAAGATAGAGAGCGAGAGAGAGAGAGAGAGAGAGAGAGAAACAACGTGAGACAGAGAGAGAGGGAGACAGCTAGAGAAAGAGAAAGATAGAGAGCGAGAGAGCGAGAGAGAGACAGACAGAGAACATGATCGTGTGGTTTCTAACACTCACATAAATGCCAGATAGTTTAACTTTCTTTACTTGAAAATCTCAATTTACCTTTGTCTGCCTACATGACACTGAGGACAAGACTTAATATTAAAATATTCAAGCTGGTTATGTATATTCTATTTGCTGCAGGTGGTTGTTATACAACTGTAGTCATTCAACTCTGACCTTATACCTTGTCTTAGCAACATGGATCAGGTATGGTGATATTGTTTTCTGGGACAATAGCTTAAAAAGGGATACATGATTGAGAACATTCTAATCACCAGGCCAGGTTGTATTTCTTCCTGCTTGCCTTTTCCGCCATTGAGCTGTGGCTTTCTGACAATGAGAAACACAAGAAGCTAAACCACGCAGAACGGTTCCAATTGGGTGAGCTGTCAGTGAATCCTGGCGGGTAATCAGCTATTCTGATGCAGGTCCATGAACCCAGGCCAATAGTCTGGCCCTCTGAGGGCTCTCCAGGAAGACGAGTTGGCTGTGGTGATTAACATTTGCGGCTGGTGACTCATCCATGCTTCGCCCTCATCAGACAGACAATTACAGAGACCCTCCGACACTCCAGGAACACCACAGTCCATCCTTACCTTACAGACCAATGTTATCCTGACCTGATGACTTGTTCTATATGCTGCAAATGCTATGTTGAAGAAAACTAATCTGCATGCCTCAGATCGTCATCAAAACAGACATGAAAGGAGAGCAGATGGTGATATGTTAAGTTACTGAAAGAGTTTTACATGATCAACACAATATTTCCACAACGTTATTCTGTGACACTAGTGAAACACAGCAATATTAATTTTGAACGCTAGGCCCACACTGGCTTACTGTCAGATGCAAAAAGCAGCCATCCATTGTCATGCTTGACCCAACATTAAGTGTGTGACTATATTCTCTCATTGTTTATCTGTGAACTCACATTCTTCTTCAAGCCCCTCTTCCCTATGGCTTTGAGGAGGCAGCATGAGTAGCCTGCAGTCCCAGGCATCACTGGCTACGAGTACAACACAGAAACAGCAGAGTGAAAATCTACTGGAGCATTTAGCAAAAACACCGTTTTTTAGACCACGACTTCCAGAGGTTTGAAAGTGTCTGTATTGAAGTCGGTGCTGCATTGGAAGCTGAAACAGACTAACAGAGGTTTGAATGTGTCTGTATTGAAGTCGGTGCTGCATTGGAAGCTGAAACAGACTTCCAGAGGTTTGAATGTGTCTGTATTGAAGTCGGTGCTGCATTGGAAGCTGAAACAGACTTCCAGAGGTTTGAATGTGTCTGTATTGAAGTCGGTGCTGCATTGGAAGCTGAAACAGACTTCCAGAGGTTTGAATGTGTCTGTATTGAAGTCGGTGCTGCATTGGAAGCTGAAACAGACTTCCAGAAGTTTGAATGTGTCTGTATTGAAGTCGGTGCTGCATTGGAAGCTGAAACAGACTAACAGAGGTTTGAATGTGTCTGTATTGAAGTCGGTGCTGCATTGGAAGCTGAAACAGACTTCCAGAGGTTTGAATGTGTCTGTATTGAAGTCGGTGCTGCATTGGAAGCTGAAACAGACTTCCAGAGGTTTGAATGTGTCTGTATTGAAGTCGGTGCTGCATTGGAAGCTGAAACAGACTTCCAGAAGTTTGAATGTGTCTGTATTGAAGTCGGTGCTGCATTGGAAGCTGAAACAGACTAACAGAGGTTTGAATGTGTCTGTATTGAAGTCGGTGCTGCATTGGAAGCTGTAACAGACTTCCAGAGGTTTGAATGTGTCTGTATTGAAGTCGGTGCTGCATTGGAAGCTGAAACAGACTTCCAGAGGTTTGAATGTGTCTGTATTGAAGTCGGTGCTGCATTGGAAGCTGAAACAGACTAACAGAGGTTTGAATGTGTCTGTATTGAAGTCGGTGCTGCATTGGAAGCTGAAACAGACTTCCAGAGGTTTGAATGTGTCTGTATTGAAGTCGGTGCTGCATTGGAAGCTGAAACAGACTTCCAGAGGTTTGAATGTGTCTGTATTGAAGTCGGTGCTGCATTGGAAGCTGAAACAGACTTCCAGAGGTTTGAATGTGTCTGTATTGAAGTCGGTGCTGCATTGGAAGCTGAAACAGACTAACAGAGGTTTGAATGTGTCTGTATTGAAGTCGGTGCTGCATTGGAAGCTGTAACAGACTTCCAGAGGTTTGAATGTGTCTGTATTGAAGTCGGTGCTGCATTGGAAGCTGAAACAGACTAACAGAGGTTTGAATGTGTCTGTATTGAAGTCGGTGCTGCATTGGAAGCTGTAACAGACTTCCAGAGGTTTGAATGTGTCTGTATTGAAGTCGGTGCTGCATTGGAAGCTGAAACAGACTTCCAGAGGTTTGAATGTGTCTGTATTGAAGTCGGTGCTGCATTGGAAGCTGAAACAGACTAACAGAGGTTTGAATGTGTCTGTATTGAAGTCGGTGCTGCATTGGAAGCTGAAACAGACTTCCAGAGGTTTGAATGTGTCTGTATTGAAGTCGGTGCTGCATTGGAAGCTGAAACAGACTTCCAGAGGTTTGAATGTGTCTGTATTGAAGTCGGTGCTGCATTGGAAGCTGAAACAGACTTCCAGAGGTTTGAATGTGTCTGTATTGAAGTCGGTGCTGCATTGGAAGCTGAAACAGACTAACAGAGGTTTGAATGTGTCTGTATTGAAGTCGGTGCTGCATTGGAAGCTGTAACAGACTTCCAGAGGTTTGAATGTGTCTGTATTGAAGTCGGTGCTGCATTGGAAGCTGTAACAGACTTCCAGAGGTTTGAATGTGTCTGTATTGAAGTCGGTGCTGCATTGGAAGCTGAAACAGACTTCCAGAGGTTTGAATGTGTCTGTATTGAAGTCGGTGCTGCATTGGAAGCTGAAACAGACTAACAGAGAGGCTCCATTAGAAGAGCCAAATATTGACTGGTAGAATACAGTAGAATATGTTTGACTGTGGCAGGTTCACTGAGCCTCACGTTGCTCTACTTCCCTGAGATAAGGTAAAATAGCCACAGACTCTGTGATCTAGTGCAGGGTTTCCCAAACTCGGTGGGGGGGGGGGGGGAGTCGCAGGACCGAAACCCTGATCTAATGGACGGTGCAACTCTCCAGTCCAGAGCTTCATTCAGTGTGCCAACAGCACCGCAGGCCCACAGAGAGGCTTGCCAATCACATGCCTAACTGTCAGACATCCCACTGTCAGACCAGAGAGGATTCGGTCCTTTCACCCAGGCAGGCCATGGAGAAATGACGAGAGCAACTGTTCTGTTTACACGTCACACACTAAAGAACAGGGATTTCAAATCAAAGATTTCAGAGCCCACCTGATTATTGATTTGATTGCATTTCAACTGATTTTAATATGATTGAAAGACAAATCATCTTCAACTCTATCCCTATGAGGTGGAGGTTGTCATCACTGTTTTTGCACACCCAATTGCTGGGGATATCTACTGTAAGATGGTATTTAAGACATGTTCCATTTACCCTACTCTGGAGTAGGTGGGTGAGGTGCGACCTAGGGGGGTTGTGAGGCATGCAGCAGTTGGGGCAGCGTGGTGCCTGATTCCTCCCTACACCCCCAACCCCCTCTGACCAACCTCCCAGCGGTGAGCTCTGCATCACCATAAGTACATATGGAACCCCACGCATCGGCCCTAATGAGCACGATAAACATCTCCTGCATTATTTAATGTGCTCCTTTTGACTGCAGTTGACTTGTAGTACCAGTACAGACGGAGAGAGGGCAGAGAGAGAATCCTCACTGAGAAGATGTCCCCTAGCTTGCTGGAGAAAAGCCCTTCATTTCTTCACAGTGTTTTCACTATCGAGTGGTGAATCCTTTAACGGAATACACACGGCAAATTATCCAAGAAAAATGTTGTTTTAGCAAACCTCCAGGATTATTTGGGGATATCTGCATAATTACAATTTGGATGGGTAAAATAATTCTCAGAAAGTCCAATACAGACTAAAGAGAGGGAGCGTTAGTGTTGTGTGACAGTTTGAGATAGCCTTTATAATACAACAGTATCAAAACTGAAATATGCAGACAGTTTGGAGACCAAGCCTGGCCTCGATACACAAGCTTTAGCGCAATCGTATGAGTGACACCATACCAGCACTTCTGATATGCCTGCCTTGGCACCAGTGGACACGCTTGTAAAACCATTCATGCTTGATAAAGTAGCGGTATGCCTCATACCCAGCACTACAGTTGACAACCAGTGTGTCCATTTGGGTTGTGTTATCTAAAGTGCGTACAGGAACCGTGAAGAGGAGCCAGTGGACACCTATGGTGGGGAGAGTCTTATGAGATATACTGAGTACTGAGATATCCTCCACTATCCTCCCCTATCCCAGAGGCACTTAAGGGTGAGTGGAGAGTGATTCATGGTCAGTGCAGGCAGACAGGCCTCCATCCTCAGACCTGCTACAGTGTAGAGCATGCCTGCCTGTGTCTCTGGCCTTCTCTTACTCACAGCTGGGGGTAACAAATAAATAATCCTAAACTGAGCCAAGTCCTTCCTGTGGTGAGATAATGGATGTGGGGCGGGGGTAAGGTGAGGTGAGGGCTGCTCTATAATGTCTCCTGTTCATCTGTGAGTAGAAGCTGTCGCTGAGGCTGTATTGGATACATCACATCACAGAGAGAGTGATGGGTAATACAGTATGTTTGACACAAGGTGCTGTATAAAGATGTGTACTTTTTGGTCATTCCCTTCTTTTTTTTTCTTTTTTTCTTTAACCTTTATTCATCTAGGCAAGTCATTTAAGAACAAATTATTATTTACAATGACAGCCTTATTGACTGCATACAGTAAGCGATCTCAGTTTTATTTAACTGTAAATCCAACTTTTGAGGACACTAGAGACAAAAACATCACAATTTACCGTCACATTAAGGGATAGAAATACCAGCCGATGAGAATAAATGTGTTCTACATGAATAAAATAAAGTAGAGGAATGAAGTCCCCATGGACTCAATATTTCTCTTCAGTTATTAATGTTGGACAGAGGGGTGGAGATGAGGGAAGGCACTGAGAGAGAGAGAAGAGAGAGAGAGAAGAGAGAGAGAGAGAGAGAGAGAGAGAGAGAGAGAGAGAGAGAGAGAGAGAGAGAGAGAGAGAGAGAGAGAGAGAGAGAGAGAGAGAGAGAGAGAGAGAGAGAGAGAGAGAGAGAGAGAGAGAGAGAGAGAGAGAGAGAGAGAGAGAGAGAGAGAGAGAGAGAGAGAGAGAGAGAGAGAGAGAGAGAGAGAGAGAGAGAGAGAGAGAGAGAGAGAGTAAACAGTATGCTCGCCGATTCCATGATTCAAGCCATTCATTCTGCTGTGTAATATGTTGTAAAACATGAATTCTCATGTGCATTGAACTGTAATGACCTTTAGGTCTCAGATGGCTGGTAAAACATAACAGCTGGTTAAAATATTAGTAGCATCACTTGACTGTGACTATTATATCAGTTGGAGTATACTTTATATTTAAATCTTCTCATCCTAGGGATACAGGCTTAAAGCAGCCTGAATAGTCCATCCACCAAGCAAAAGAGCGTTCACATTTAAAGCTACAATATGTAACTTTTTGGGCGACCTGACCAAATTCATATAGAAATGTGCGTTATAGATCTCATTGAAAGCAAGAACAAGAAGTGGTAGATCTGTTATATATGCGCTATATCTATGCTTCCCGTTCTTAAGTTTCGTTTTGTGTCTTTTACTTTAGGTTTTGTACACCAACTTCAAACAGTTGAAAATACAATATTGTTGGTTAAGGAAAATATATTTCACAGCAGTTTAGATGATACAATGATTCTCTATACTATACTTGGTTGTTTTGCCACATAAACTGAAATTAGGTGAACTATTAACATTTTTGCAACCAGGAAATGGCGGAGTGGTTTCTGCATAATGCACCTTTAAAAGAGCTGTATTTTTAAAAAGTACACACAGTAGGCTATGTGTTGTGTTGGAACAATAACTTTAGGCAGGGTGCTGAATTGACTCATCAACTAGACCTCGGCAGGACTCATTTCAGTGTTAGTCCCTCACGATCAATATTTACACACTAACAATTGTTCAAGAAACATCTGTATTGGAGGTTTATAAGACCATGCAGAGCACATCTATACACTCACACTTCAGGTACAAATGGGGTAACAACATCCAAATCAAACAGAGATGAAACACAGAACCAACACTTGATTGTCTTTAGGCAGAGAGAAAGCATCCCATGAGTCCCCGGACAACAATAGTTGTGTATACAGCAAGCCACTGCCACAGAGAAGAACCCAGAGTTAGAGCAGAGTCACAGAATAATGAGGGGGAGACACATTTGTCCTGGGGACTGGAGATCTGACTTGTCTATTAATAGTCTATTAATAATTGCATTTTCCAGCACAGCAGAGATCCTTGTCACAGGCTGGTTTTCACACAGCTCCCGCCACTTGCTTTAATTTGTCCTCCATGTATTGCCTTAAACATGCCAGACAGAGCAGACAAAACACACAACGGGTAGGGGCCATTAAGCAGGACAGGTGTGTGTGTGTACGTGTGTACGTGTGTGCATGTGTGTGCATGCATTACATATTGAGCTCTCTCACAGAGGTCTTGCAGCAATAAGGTGTGCCACAGTTATGGCATTGTTTTGCTTCAACAATTCCTCTCTGAGAGAAAATTACATTGAACAATTAAACAATAAGCCAGAGGAGGTGTGGTATATGGCCAATATACCACGGCTAAGGGTTGTTCTTAAGCACAACGCAACGCAGAGTGCCTGGACACAGCCCTTTAGCCGTGGTATATTGGCCATATACCACAACCCCCTGAGGTGCCTTATTGCTATTTTAAACTGGTTACCAATGTAATAGAGCAGTAAAAATAAATGTTTTGTCAGACCAGTGGTATACCACAGCTGTCAGCCAGTCAGCATTCAGGGCTTGAACCACCCAGTTTATAAGATACAATACAGCGCTGCCAAGACTAGACAGGATAAGCATTCTCCACTTTCTGTGTAGTCAGGCTTTCTGTAATGGGTAAATTCACAGTCAGTTTTGTCTAACTGCACATCCAGGTTAATATTATTGCAATTCGCTCTCAACAAAAGAAAGTCTCAGACATGGCCCTGAAGTCAATACATAGTCCTACCAATTACAGCTTCACAGCTACAGAGACTGGGGTGAAAACTCTGCATGATGATTTCATACCGTACCATTAGTGGGCTATACTGTGACTGGCCGTTGTTCTTTGCATTAGGATAATGCATTTCTTCCGGCTGAAGTGTGACCAGGCCTAGGGGACGACGGCAGCAGAGCATATTGATAACCATCTGGTCCTCCCTCAGCACCATCTCACACTGACTACACCAGGCTGCCTGCCCAGAGGGCCATTCAAATGCAGAGCAGCTGGGCTAGAGTACACCGCCACCTCAACCTCAACACTGCATCACACATCACATACCCAGCATCACACATACCTCAGCATCACACATACTCAGCATCACACACACATAGAATCAAAGATACAGAGCAATTAGAGATATGAAGCATTGGACATACAGATAATCAGTGATAGAGGGAGTCTGTGGTGTTGTACCACCATCAGAAACACAGAAATTCAGAGATCTTGTAAGGTCTCTTTGATTCAAAGAAATCACTCATGTCTGTCTGTCTGGTCTGCGAGACTCTTGATATCTTTAGCATCTCAGACTGTCTATGCTACTCTATCATAGCTTCGCTTTCACACAGGTACTTGTTCGTTTTCTTTTTTGTCAACGTACTTCTTCAGTGTCATTCATAAAGAAATGTCATTCATTGCTGCTGCTCGAATGGACTTCTTCTCTTCTCTCACTTCCTTGGCTTCTCTCTGAAGAATCTCAAGCGGGGCTAGACTCCTGCTTCTTTTACATTTGTATACACAGGGCATTAAATGTCTGCTCTGTAACAAGAAAAATTAATTTGAGTTCATAATATGCATGACACATTGCAAAAATACGATGCGTATTATGCATAAAACTGACAAAGTGTAATCATCTTTGTATGGGGTATGATGGCAGTTAGCTACTTTCTCTATGACCATTGGCTCAACTTACCAGAGGGCAAACATTTTGACTATTCTAGGTTAAGAACCTCATATTGCAGCTTATAGAGACCCCAACTGATGTATAAAACACTCTTAAAGCTATCTACTTTGATTTAGATACAAGTATCTTGAAACCTACAACACAATAAATTCATTTTGACTTGGTGAAAATCCTTTTTTGGAACCTAACTTGCTTACCGCTTTTTCAATGTGGTTTCATCCTTCACAGACTCCATTATAAATGTTGTGTATGGTTTCCTAGAAACAAGGGATGGCTCAACTAATCCTTTGGCTCAACTTACCCCTCTCTCCCATATATACTGTACAGTGCTTTCATAAACTGTTCATACCCCTTGACTTTTTCCACATTTTGTTGAATTACAAAGTGGGATTAAAATTGATTTAATTGTAATTTATTAGTCAATGATCCACACAAAATACTCTGTAATTTCAAAGTGGAAGAACAATTACATTTTTTGTAAAAATATATACAGTACCAGTCAAAAGTTTAGACACACCTACCCATTCAAGGGTTTTTCTTTATTTATACTATTTTCAACATTGTAGAATAATGGTGAAGACATCAAAACTATAAAATAACACATACAGAATCATGTAAAAAAAAAGTGTCAAACAAATCAAAATATATTTAATATTTTAGATTCTTCAAAGTAGCCACCCTTTGCCTTGATGACAACTTTGCACACTCTTGGCATTCTCTCAACCAGCTTCACCTGGAATGCTTTCCCAACAGTCTGAAGGAGTTCCCACATATGCTAAGCACTTGTGGGTTGCTTTTCGTGCACTCTGCGATCCAACTCATCCCAAACCATCTCGATTGGGTTGAGGTCGGGTGATTGTGGAGGCCAGGTCATCTGATGCAGTACTCCATCACTCTCCTGCTTGGTCAAACAGCCCTTACATAGCCTGGAGGTGTGTTGGGCCATTGTCCTGTTGAAAAACAAATGATAGTCCCACTAAGAGCAAACCAGATGGGATGGCGTATCACTGCAGAATACTGTAGTAGCAATGCTAATTAAGTGTGCCTTGAATTCTAAATAAATAACTGACAGTGTAACCAGCAATGCACCCCCACACCCTCACATCTCCTCCTCCATTCTTCACGGTGAGAACCACACATGCAGAGATCATCCGTTCACCTACTCCGCGTCTCACTAAGACACGGTGGTTGGAACCAAAAATCTCAAATTTGGACTAATCAGACCAAAGGACAGATTTCCAGCGATCTAATGTCCATTGCTCGTGTTTCTTGGCCCAAGCAAGTCTCTTCTTATTGGTGTCCTCTAGTAGTGGTTTCTTTGCAGAAATTCGACCATTAAGGCCTGATTCACGCAGTCTCCTCTGAACAGTTGATGTTGAGATGTGTCTGTTACTTAAACTCTGTGAAGCATTTATTAGGGCTGCAATTTCTGAGGCTGGTAACTCTAATGAACTTATCCTCTGCAGCAGAGGTAACTCTGGGTCTTCCTTTCCTGTGGCGGTCCTCATGAGAGCCAGTTTCATCATAGCGCTTGATGGTTTTTGCGACTGCACTTGAATAAACTTTCAAAGTTCTTGACATTTTCCAGATTGACTGACCTTCATGTCTTAAAGTAATGATGGACTGTTGTTTCTCTTTGCTTATTTGAGCTGTTCTTGTCATAATATAGACTTGGTCTTTTACCAAATAGGGCTATTTTCTGTATACCAACCCTACCATGTTACAACACAGCTTAAACACATTAATAAGGAAAGAAATTCCACAAATTAACGTTTAACAAGTCACAAATGTTAATTGAAATGCATTTCCGGCGACTACTTCATGAAGCTGGTTGAGAAAATGCCAATAGTTTGCAAAGCTGTCATCAAGGCAAAGGTTGGCTACTTTGAAGAATATCAAATATCAAATATATTTTTATTTGTTTAACACTTTTTTGGTTACTACCTGATTCCATGTGTTATTTCATCATTTTGATGTCTTCACTATCATTCTACAATGTATAACATAGTAAAAATAAAGAAAAACCCTGGAATGGGTAGGTGTGTCCAAACTTTTGACTGGTACTGTATATATGAAAAATAAAACATGAATATATCTTGATTAGATAAGTATTCAACCCCATGAGTCAATGTTTCACTATGATCAAAGGGATATTCAAGTTCATGCAACTTATTATGTGACTTGTTAAGCAAACGTTTGCTCCTGAACTGTTCGCCACTATGGCCTATTTATTGCCTTAACTCCCTTATCATACCTCATTTGCACACACTGTATATAGCCTTTTCTATTGTATTATTGACTGTATGTTTGTTTATTCCATGTGTAACTCCGTGTTGTTGTTTGTGTCGCACTGCTTTGCTTTATCTTGGCCAGGTCGCAGTTGTAAATGAGAATGTCACGACTCCCACCGAAGGTGGCTCCCCTGCCTGTTCGGGCGGTGCTCGGCGGTCGTCGTCGCCGGTCTACTAGCCGCTACCGATCCCTTTTTCCTTTTCTGTTGGTTTAGTCTTATTAGTTGCACCTGTTCCTTTTTGTGTTTCTTGATTTTTGTCTACTTAAACCTGTTAGGCCCTCTTAGGTTTGTGCGGGATTATTTGTTACTCTGTTGGTTGTGGATGTGTTTTCGTTTTTTTGTTTTCTCCAGACTGTTTGTCCTGTGTTTGGGCTGGTCAGTGGTATGCGCCCTGTATTTGGCGTGACCGTTTGTGCCGGAGAATAAATCATTACATTTCACCGAACCCTCTGCTCTCTGCGCCTGACTCCTACCCACCACTCCTAGTAAACCCTGACAGAGAACTTGTTCTCATCTAGCCTACCTGGTTAAATAAAGGTGAAATTCAAAAAATTAGAAATAAAAATAACAAAGGGGTTGAATACTTATCGACTCAAGATATTTCAGCTTTTCAATTTTTGTTAATATGTACAAAATTTGAAAAACATAATTCCACTTTGACATTATTGGGTATTGTGTGTAGACCACTGACAAAAAAACTAATTTTAATCCATTTTA
The DNA here is from genome assembly GCF_016432855.1 of Salvelinus namaycush. Lineage (NCBI taxonomy): Eukaryota > Metazoa > Chordata > Actinopteri > Salmoniformes > Salmonidae > Salvelinus > Salvelinus namaycush. Next base: position 25,895,339 of record NC_052334.1, on the reverse strand, counting down.
AATTCAGGCAGTAAGACAACTATCACGACTCCCAACGAAGGTGGGTCCCCTGCCTGTTCGGGCGGCGCTCAGCGGTCGTCGTCGCCGGTCTACTAGCCGCCACCGATCCCTTTTTCCTTTTTGTTTAGTTTTGTCTTATTGGTTGCACCTGTTCCCTGTTTCGTTTCTTGATTTATGTCTATTTAAGCCTCTTAGGTCCGCCTAGGTTTGTGCAGGATTGTTACTCTGTTGGTTGTGGATGTGTTTTCGTGTTTGTTTTCTCCGGACTGTTTGGTCCTGTGTTTGGGCTGGTCTGTTTTATGCGCCCTGTATTTTGGCGTGACCGTTTTGTGCCGGAGAATAAATTATGATTTACCGAACCCTTTGCTCTCTGAGCCTGACTCCAACCCACCACTCCTAGTAAACTCTGACAACAACAAAATGTGGAAAAAGTCAAGAGGTGTGAATACTTTTTGAAGGCACTTCAAGTAATATCCCTGTAAATCTGCTAATCCACAATAATCATCTGACTACTGTTGTTGTTGTTGGTGATTAAAATCTGAATATTCCTGCAGGCAGTTCCCTGTTCAACCAAAGCAGCAGGACTTGTGTAGCATAAGCTAGCTGTCAGAACATAATGCTTCAAGTCGTAGAATTGAGAGGAATTACGTTTTAAAACGCTTACAGTGTCCACTGTAACATATAATAAATGGCACAGCCCAGGTGGTGTTCCACAACATGACAGCCCCTTGTAAAACATGTAAGATCCTGGAAAAACAACTTTCAATAAAACATTCAAAAGCATTTCCATGTAAACTCACAAAGTCCATTTCTATAGCATCAGTAGGCAATAGGACACCTGTTATCAGAGCAGAATGCCTGCAGCTCAAAGGGAGCTGAATAAGGAGCATGAAAAATACATTCATACAAACATGTGATTACTGAGGCCCTCATCGGGAAGCATTGGCAGCCCTCAGGCCAGGCAGCAATTTAGTGTCTGAATCAGAATACATCAGCCAGGAACAATCAGAGGCTGGAAAAGCCATCAGCAATCTATGGAGGGTGAATATTTATGAGAGTGAAGTGTGTCGGACAGCTACAGATGTAGGATCTTAATATAAGCTAGTTTGATACAGCTGGAAAATAAGCCTGCAGCAACAGGAAATGTGAATTGTGTAGATTATAAATAGTGGGCATTTTTGTACGATTTGATACCTTTTTATTAAGGGAAAATCAGGTCTGAAATTTCAAAGTGGAAATTACAAACTTCAGAAGTCTTTTTAAACCTCAAATACACCACAAGGTATGTCCTACATTGTAGGAAAGTTCTCCTGCAATATGGTGATCAAATTAAGATCCTACATCTGTAGATGTCGTACTCTAAGAGCTAAAGATGTCTCCATTTGCTTCAATCTTCATTTCATTGCAAGGCTTCATTTGATCGCAAGGCTGCAGGCCCAGACGGCATCCCCAGCCGCGTCCTTAGAGCATGCGCAGACCAGCTGGCTGGTGTGTTTCCGGACATATTCAATCAATCCTTATCCCAGGCTGCTGTTCCCACATGCTTCAAGAGGGCCGCCATTGTTCCTGTTCCCAAGAAAGCTAAGGTAACTGAGCTAAATGACTACCGCCCCGTAGCACTCACTTCCGCCATCATGAAGTGCTTTGAGAGACTAGTCAAGGACCATATCACCTGCACCCTACCTGACACCCTAGACCCACTCCAATTTGCTTACCGCCTCAACAGGTCCACAGACGACGCAATTGCAACCACACTGCACACTGCCCTAACCCATCTGGACAAGAGGAATACCTATGTGAGAATGCTGTTCATCGACTACAGCTCAGCATTTAACACCATAGTACCCTCCAAACTCGTCATCAAGCTCGAGACCCTGGGTCTCGACCCCGCCCTGTGCAACTGGGTACTAGACTTCCTGATGGGCCCCCCCCAGGTGGTGAGGGTAGGTCGCTCTGGATAAGAGCGTCTGCTAAATGACTTAAATGTAATGTAAATGTCGGTAACAACATCTCCACCCCGCTGATCCTCAACACTGAGGCCCCACAAGGGTGCATTCTGAGCCCTCTCCTGTACTCCCTGTTCACCCACGACTGCGTGGCCATGCACGCCTCCAACTCAATCATCAAGTTTGCAATTGACACTACAGTGGTAGGCTTGATTACCAACAACGACGAGACGGCCTACAGGGAGGAGGTGAGGGCCCTCGGAGTGTGGTGTCAGGAAAATAACCTCACACTCAATGTCAACAAAACAAAGGAGATGATCGTGGACTTCAGGAAACAGCAGAGGGAGCACCCCCCTATCCACATCGACGGGACAGTAGTGGAGAGGGTAGTAAGTTTTAAGTTCCTCGGCGTACACATCACGGACAAACTGAATTGGTCCACCCACACAGACAGCGTGGTGAAGAAGGCGCAGCAGCGCCTCAGGAGGCTGAAGAAATTCAGCTTGTCACCAAAAGCACTCACAAACTTTTACAGATGCACAATCGAGAGCATCCTGTCGGGCTGTATCACTGCCTGGTACGGCAACTGCTCCGCCCACAACCGTAAGGCTCTCCAGAGGGTAGTGAGGTCTGCACAACGCATCACCGGGGGCAAACTACCTGCCCTCCAGGACACCTACACCACCCGATGTCACAGGAAGGCCATAAAGATCATCAAGGAGAACAACCACCCGAGCCAATTGTTAGGTTAGATTACTCGTTGGTTATTACTGCATTGTCGGAATTAGAAGCACAAGCATTTCGCTACACTCGCATTAACATCTGCTAACCATGTGTATGTGACAAATACAATTTGATTCGATTTGATTGTGTCGTGTCTGACATGTAGAGCCACTGTCCAACATCTCTGTACGGCGTGTGACCACATTAAACCACATTAAACCTGCTAATGTTCTGACTGCTCATTCAGGTGGATAGGAGAAGTGGAGGCTTGAGGGCTAAGTGGTCATTCTAGGAACTGTATTTCAGCACTGAACAAGGCACAGGATCATGTCAACTCTTCATTATCATTATAATCATGCTCGGGGGACTTCAATCAGCTAAAAATGTTTTCTTGAACCATGTCATCATCCATCCTCTACTGACTCCATTTCTTTTATCAAATCATTTGTTTATCTCTCCCCACTATTAAATAGTCATTAGCAAAAATGACAAAAAATAACAGAATGGAATTGGATCTGTCAACTCTTTGCTTTAGTTTTTCCATCATCAGCACATTGGGACAGGTTTTTGAATGGGCCTGCCTGTGCCGAGTGGCTCCAGAGAGAGCAGACAAGCCCAACCCTGGAGGAACAGCTACTTCCTCTGAGTCCCACACTACATCATTACCCATGGTGCAGCTCATCCTCTCCTTTTCTCTTCTCTCCTCTCCAATCAAATGACAGGCATTGAGACTCAAGTGCCTTAGGGATTGTATAATTACCCTTGACACATAAAGGACTTTTTCTCCCCCAAACCCAAACTGATGGAGAGCTTATTAAAACTTCAGAGGGCTGCAGAGTGCAGACAGTCTGCCGGGCTGCCAGAGGAAGGTTATTGTGGCCATTGTGGGTCCCGTCAGTGACTGTGTCTAAACCCACAGAGTTCTAAACCCACAGAGTTCTAAACCCACAGAGTTCTAAACCCACAGAGAGAGGGTTTAGAACATGTTCCATTACCTGACATTGGATGTGGCTCTTCCTGTCATATTCATATGGTTCAGACATTGAGATGGAACTGTTCTAGACATTGGGAGAGAGATGTCAGGAACCACTGTGAGATTCATTACTGTACCAATCTACATCAGAAACAGGCAAATGATATCGCTCCATGTCTTTCAATGGATACCTACATTGGGTGCTTACTTATAGAGTCCGCACCTTCTTGTAAATTATAAAATTGTCCTATACCATGTTATATGGGCTGTCAGAGAAACACATACCTTTCTATAAACTATCATGTTGGGAGAGTCCTCCTCAGGATCTGTTGTCCCCACACCCTGTTGTCCCAGGTCTCTGGATGCCTCCGCCATGCCTGCTGTGTCCTAGGCTCAGGAGGCTGCATGGGTATAGAGAGACAGGAAGCAGAGGGGAGTTAGAGGAGAGGACCAACATCACTGTCAAAAACTATTCATCATATATATTCATTTATTCAGGTTGTCCAAATAGACCATTTTTGATAGTTCCTCACAGCAATGCATTCACTTGGTTCAGATATATTGGAAGAGTTTCATTCCAAAACACTGTATATCCATTTTCAGAAATGTTGGTAAATTAGATTTTGTTTTACAGAGAAACAAGTAGTACTGCTAGGTTTTACACAGTCAAATGTAACAAATAACAAAAAAAATTATAAAGAAATATTAAAATCACACATTATATATATTTGTTTTTATATAATTCAATACAGTCATATGAGATCTGTACGTAAAACATTTACATTTGACATTTTTGTCATTCAGCAGATGCTCTTATCCGGAGCAACATACAGTAAATGCATTCATCTTAACATAGCTAGGTGAGACAACCAAATATCACAGTCAAATATACAGGATACGAACATTACATTTCAGCTAGAAACACATAATTAAAATAAATGTCTATGAATAAAAAAATCGGAGAACAGTAATATTTTACACACACATGAAGGTACCAATAAGCAATCATAATGATGAAAAAAAACAAATGTGAAGATAAAAATCAATAATAATTTGCTCTTCTCTCAGGTGACAACACCTCTCAAAACACAGCCCGATAACAAAGCCTTGGCAGTAATGCAGCACAGTGAAATGAATATGAACTAGCTAACTAAGCCAAGAAAAATGTCAAGCCTGTAAGTCAAAGTGGCAGTATTCCCTTGCAACAATAATGTATAATCGGGCATTGCACAGCATTCCACTGATTAGCTATAGATACTCAATGGTGTTCAGGACATGAATGAGTCAGGAACTGTAAATAGGAATGATAATAGGTAGACAGTGTGTTGTGCATATCAGCACTGACCTTGCTGATAACTTCTTTATTGAGGAAAAATGTACTTATTACGACTGTGATATGTAGTTGTCTCACCTAGCTGTCTTAAGATGAATGATGTCTGCTAAATGACTCAAATGTAAATGTAAAATGTAAGTGATGTGCAATAAGCATGTTGCTGGATACACTAGGCCACTATAGTTAAAACCTTGACCATTTGCACAGCTAAGACACCATTAGCCACACAGTGTGCTTCACCTTAGATCAGGCTTGCCAGTCCTGTGTACTCTCATGATATAAGGATTAAAATTCTACCGTAAGCGATTATACATGACCTCCATTCAATATCCATCCCACTACAGCTCTCTCTCTCTCTCCCTCCCTCTCTACAGGATGATTCATTCTGTTTAACTAAGGATTTTCATAACTTCACAAGGCTACAATCGTATCCACCTCCAGTTGAGTTATAGTGTGTATCAGATTGGTATAAGCATTTGTAATCATCCATCAGGCAGCGAAAAAGAGAGGATTACATAATTTGACACATTCATAATTTTGGAGTAGCCCTACATAGAACAGACAGAGAGGATAAAGCTTCCAGGAACAGTTTTATAAAAAAAAAAGCCTTATCATACGCCTGACTGGGCTTTTCATTTTAATAACTATTTGTGTTCCACTACCGGAAAGTCTCATAGGTTATTGTGGTTTATCTGAAGGGAGGATACACTGTGTGTAAGACACACTACATTCTGAAACAGCAGGGCGCATGCTTTACAAAATGACATGAAATGAAATGTTCATATATAGTATGAATCAGTAAAACAACATTTTGTCAGAGAGCAGACACTGGTGAGTGAGTTTCAGTACAATTACATAATTGTGTCTTGAAGTGTGGCCACTTGCTGCATTGTAATCCACAACTAACAGACTATAATGGTGAGAGAATTGGATTGAGATTGAATACCTTCAATAGGCGACTAGCTGCACAGCACTAGACACGCACGTTTGTGTTGAGTATTCCATAGTAATGATTTCAACTGTTGAGCACATAAAGATCATTATGCTATGGAGCAGGAGGGAGTAATCATGCACATGATGGTACTATCAAGCCCCTTCTGATCCAGTGTTGTTATTGCCACCATGATGATGGATCGAGGAGCTGTCTGCAGCCCGCATTGATTAGCAGAATGTCTAAGTAACCAGGAGTTCATAAACTAAGTTTACATCATATCATTTGATCAATTTCTCCTACTATTTGACATTCTGTATGAATCATATGACACCTACAAGACAAGTCCTGTGGCAATAGCTCCTTTGCTATGGACAGCTAAAACCTGTAATTCATGGAAACAACTTACATTTCCAAAGCATGCAAATCTAACTTCACAGAACACTAGTCCCTTAGATGTCTGTGTTAGAGTTAACAGGATGGAACACAGACACTGACATCTCCATGCTCACAGACAGAGACAGCCCCAGAACCACAACAAGCAGATCAGCACACCGCTGGACAATATATCAAATAACTCCTGCATTCCCTCAAAAACAAACCGATTAACAAACCATTGACACTCACCATCTAATCCTATAGCCTCAACAGGAGACTCTCAGCTGTGGGGAAGAGTTGATGTACAACAGGCACAAAACAGACATGCAGTTGATCATGCACAGCCAATCCCCCTCACCCACACCAGCCTGCCAATACAATGCTCCTGACATCTCCCAACTAATGAAGCATTCATTCATTACCTTAGCAACAAAATAATGTCTTGTCCACTGCTCCCTGTTTTGCTGTCCTTATCAACAAGCAGCAGACAGGTTCATGATATAATTGGCAGGGGGGAAAGAAAAAAGAGGGGATGAAAGCAGTGGAGCCGCGAGAGGGAGAGAGAGCGAGCAGCTGGTTGGTCACTGCAGTATTCCTTTATTCCTCCTGTTCTCCAGTCCTCTGCCTGCCATGGGAGGGAGCACGGAGTGGAGCGGAGCAGTCAGTCAGAGAGATCCTCGCCTCGAAAGTGTGCTCCTCTCTCCTCTCTCTCTATCTGTGTGCGTGTGTCTGTGTGTGTGAGGGAGAGGGAGAGAGAATTAGAGAGGCAGATCGAGTTGGGAAAGGGGGAGGGATGGAGGAAGAGAAGATGATGTGAAAAAGAGAGGGAGGAGAGAAAGACAGAGAAAAGAGAAAGCCTGAGTGAGAGAATGGTTGAGAGAGAAGAGATGAGATGGAGTGAGAGCAAGAGAGCTTTGGATGCTGGGGAGCAGAGAGAGCTGTACACACTGCAGCAGCGGCCACTGATGCTGAAAATAAGAATCATTCCATTAAGAGGACACTGAAATTGTAATAAAGGCCAAGTTACACTTTGACTGTACAGAGTGAATGTGAAATAAGCTCTTAGAGGAATAGAGATGGAGAGATAATGGAGACAATTAAATGTATAGGTTGTTAATCTACATTTTCATTAACATTTAATTGAAAGCCCATATTCTATACAAGACCGCACATAAATGAATGTACAAGTCAAAGGATACCGGTTTTTAAACGGTCTGATCTAAGACTTCAGCCACTTAATGAACTGACGTGTATCCTGCACTGCAGTTATTCTCTAATTTTCATCAACATGCTATCAAAACATATTCCAATTGAAAATATGCTTGTCCAGGATGGCAAAAGACTGCCCTCCGTCCCACCCCCATCCTCCTCTCTCTCTCTCACACTCTCTCCTCCTCTCTCCAGGACCATTCAAGCTTAAATAGCGAACCAAAACGGTCAAAGCTTTTTTTTCTTTCTATAAATTAGATCCAAAAGTCCCCCGAGGAATATTCTCACAGAAAAACATTGCATGGCCAATTTGTGAATGCATGCACACACGCACGCAAACACAAATACTTTTCACAGAAGCAGTTAACGGGTTACATATATGAATACAAACAGTACTTGTATTGCAGCTTTTATCCTCACTCCATGTGTGTGTGTGTGTGTGTGTGTGTGTGTGTGTGTGTGTGTGTGTGTGTGTGTGTGTGTGTGTGTGTGTGTGTGTGTGTGTGTGTGTGTGTGTGTGTGTGTGTGTGTGTGTGTGTGAGAGTGAATGAGTGAGTGAGTGTGTGTGCCCACCCCCATCTCTTTCAGCACACTGGACAGCATGTTCTAGGCTGGATTTGGTGGTCTACTCTAATTCTGCCTGTCGTTCCTCTCTAACTATCACGACACAAGGCGAGACCCAGATGCAGACACAGGTGGCAGATGGTTTGAGCTCTGGTATTTATTATAATCCAAGGGATAGACAAAAGGCAGGTCGGGGACAGGCAAGTATTCATAGCCAGGGCAGAGTCCAAAACGGTACAGGGCGGCAGGCAGGCTCGAGGTCAGAGGCAGGCAGAGGGATCAGGCAGGCGGGCTCAGAGTCAGGACAGGCAAGGGTCAAAACCAGGAGGATGAGAAAAAGAGAGACTGGGGAAAACCAGGAGCTGAGACACAAAAACGCTGGTGAATTGACAACAAGACAACAAGACGAACTGGCAACAGACAGACAGAAAACACAGGTATAAATACCCAGGGGATAAGTGGGGAAGACGGGCGACACCTGGAGGGGGGTGGAGACAAGCACAAGGACAGGTGAAACAGATCAGGGTGTGACACTAACACCTTCCCTTTGTAGCCTAGAACTCCATATGCTGACTGAAACCAAGGACACATCTGAGCTCTGAAACATAAAGCATACATCCTGCTTCTATCAGATAAACTTCAGTCAAAGAGAGCATTTCTACTTTAGATACAATTCAGATCACCAGAAAGAAATCTGAATGTGTGAAAACAAGCTCACAGACACAAGCAAACCGGTCAGGTAATCAGTGCTGTTGTATGCTGGGGAAATAGTAATGTCAGACTGCAAGTGGCATGCCTATTATTAACTGTAGAAGGAAAAGCAAACCCAGAGGGCTTACATTGCACATTCTCATATAGTACTGGTAACCAAATACTATTACCACTCCCACCCCCGTTGTGGCTGAGATGTAATGACAATAACCTTTGTTAACCTTTGTGACCAGCTGGCAAGTGTCTTCACTGACATTTTCAACCTCTCCCTGACCCAGTCTGTCATAACTACATGTTTCAAGCAGACCACCATAGTCCCTGTACCCAAGAACGCCAAGGCAAGCTGTCTAAATGACTATCGCTCCTTAGCACTCACGTCTGTAGCCATGAAATGTTTTGAAAGGCTGGTCATGGCTCACATCAACACCATCATCCTAGACACCCTGGACCCACACCAATTCCCGTACCGCCCCAACAGATCCACAGATGATGCAATCTCTATTGCGCTCCACACTGCCCTTTCCCACATGGACAAGAGGAACACCTATGTGAGAATACTTGCTGTTCAATGACTACAGCTCAGCGTTCAACACCATAGTGCTCTCATCACTCAGCTAAGGACTCTGGTACTGAACACCTCCCTCTCCAATTAGATCCTGGACTTCCTACTGGGTCGCCCCCAGGTGGTGAGGGTAGGCAACAACACAGTCGCCATGCTGACCCTCAACACGGGGGCCCCTCAGGGGTGCTTAGTCCCCTCATGTACTTCCTGTTCACCCAGGACTGCATGGCCAAGCACGACCCAAACACCATCATTAAGTTTGGTGACGACACAATGGTGGTAGGCCTGATCACCAACGACGATAAGACAGCTTATAGGGAGGAGGTCAGAGACCTGGCAGTGTGGTACCAGGACAACAACATCTCCCTCAACGTCAGCAAGACAAAGGAACTGATCGAGCACACCCCCATTCACATCGATGGGGCTGTAGTGGAACAGGTTGAAAGCTTCATAGTCCACAAACACCAACACAGTCGTGAAGAGGGCACGAGAAGGTCTCGTCAGTCTCAGGAGGCTGAAAATATTTGGCATTGGCGCTCAGATCCTCAAAAGGTCCTACAGCTGCATCATTGAGAGCATATTGACTGGCTGCATCACCGTTTGGTATGGCAACTGCTAGGCATCCGACCAAAAGGCACTACAGTAGCCCGTACGGCCAGTACATCACTGAGGCCGAGCTCCCTGCCATCCAGTATTTCTATACCAGGCGATGTCAAAGGAAGGCCCTAAAAATGGTCAAAGACTCCAGCCACCCAAGTCATAGACTGTTGTCTCTACTACTGCACGGCAAGCGGTACCGATGCACCAAGTCTGGAACCAATAGGACCCTGAACAGCTTCTACCCCCAAGCCATAAGGTGCTAAATAGCTAGTTAAATAGTTAACCAAATAGCTACCAGGACTTTCTGCATTGACCCTTTTTTCACTCACTTTATTGACTCATCACACACAGTGCAGCTACTGTTTATTATCTGTCACTTTATTCCTAGTTATATGTACATATCTACCTCAATTACCTCGTACCCCTGCACATCCACTCGGTACTGGTAGCCTGTGTATATAGCCAAGTTATCGTTACGCATTGTTGTATTTATTATTAATATTATATATATATATTTTTTTTAGGGGTGGATCAGCTTAATATTGCGGAAAGATTGTTGCTTCCATAAATGTAATTGTCTGCATCATTTCCAATCCCCCATATATATTTTTTTGTAAATATATATATCCATATACATACACATATGCATACATATACACATATATACATACACATACCTATATAGACATACATACTTTTTTTGGAATATACCTTTATTATTCCCGCAAACCCTACCACCCTTCCCCCAATTGGAGTAAACTAATAAACAATAACACTTAGGCTTCTACATTCAGTTTACACATCTTATACACATTTTACAGACACAATCTATTTTACAATAGTTATATTTTGTATGTTTTTAGTCCTTCCTCTTTCTGATATCCATCCAGTTTGATTTCTATTTGTAACTGTGCTATTTCACAACATTTTTGAATCTATATACATTCTACAGACCCTGTATGTTTTACATTGGTTATCTTGTTATTAGTCCCACCCTTCAGCTCCATTCAACCCCTCCCATCTATCTCTCAACACCATCCATTTTGGATTTCTATTTGCCATATATTTTTCAACTGTGCTGTGATTAATATTATTATTACGTGTATTACTTTTCTATTATTTCTCTATTTTCTTTCTCTCTGCATTGTTGGGAAGTAAGAATTTCACTGTTAGTCTACACCACGTTTACGAAGCATGTGACAAATAACACTTGATTTGATTTGTTGGAGTGCTTACAGTAAAACATAAACCACAGTAATATGGCAATATGATAATCCCCCACACTCACACCATACAGTATTGCGTTATGGCCGTGACCTGTAAAACTGAAACATCTACCACTTACAGTGCCTTCCAAAAGTATTCAGACCCCTTGACTTTTTCCACATTTGAAATTGAGCTCAGGTGTACCCTGTTTCCATTGATCATCCTTGAGATGTTTCTACAACTTGATTGGAGTCCACCTGTGGGAAATTAAATTGATTGGACATGATTTGGAAAGAACACACCTTTCACATCTGTCTACATTTGACAGTGCATGTCAGAGCAAAAACCAACCCATGAGGTCAAAGGAATCGTCCGTAGAACTCCGATACAGGATCGTGACGAGGCACAACTGCAGCATTGAAGGTCCCCAGGAACACAGTGGCCTCCATCATTCTTAAATGGAAGACGTTTTGAACCACCAAGACGCTTCCTAGGGCTTTGGTCAGGGAGGTGACCAAGAACCCGATGGTTCTGTGCAGCAATGCTCCCCATCCAACCTGACAGAGCTTGAGATGATCTGCAGAAAAGAATGGAAGATAGTGTGCAGGCCAGGTAGCAGGCTGTTAGCCTGCTTAGACAGGCAAAGTTTGGCCCTGTCCAGGGGTATCGTCGGACGGGGCCATAGTGTCTCCTGACCCCTCCTGTCTCAGCCTCCAGTATTTATGCTGCAATAGTTTGTGTAATAGTTTGTGTCGGGGGGCTAGGGTCAGTCTGTTATATCTGGAGTTTAATTTAAGTATTCTCTCTCTCTCTCTCTCTCTCTCTCTCTCTCTCTCTCTCTCTCTCTCTCTCTCTCTCTCTCTCTCTCTCTCTCTCTCTCTCTCTCTAGGGCCAGTCTGTTATATCTGGAGTTTAATTTAAGTATTCTCTCTCTCTCTCTCTCTCTCTCTCTCTCTCTCTCTCTCTCTCTCTCTCTCTCTCTCTCTCTCTCTCGCTCGTGCATCATTTAATTAACATGATAAAAAGATTTCCAGCGAAATCCATCTGTTTAAGCTAGATATATTTGTTTTTGTATGGGCTTCGTTTCACAAAAACGTCTATAGCATCCTACAATATACTATATGTAAAGGGGAGACTCTCACGAACACGATGGTGTACTCCTTTTTGTTCTACGACCCCCACAAGTGTCATGGGACTCATCTGAAGGTAACCCGGTACCGGTAAAAAAAATGAATGGAAGTATGGAAGTAGTTTTGTGCCACCCAAAACAAGGGTTAGATATGTGTCAACAATATATAAATAATTCCTGAGCTTTCTTATATCTGTTCGGTATAGGACAGACACTTAAAAACCTTATTCCTTATTCCGTTTTGCCATGAATGCTTATTCAATATGTTTCTATGGGCTATAGCAGTAAAGCCCAAACAGTTCTTCATTTGTGAAATATGACGTCCCCAAACTCTTCCGCTCCTCTGCTCCTCTCTGGACTCGCTGCATTAATTAACTGGATCAGTAAACTGGGACTGGTTCTGATCTGTGTACAGTACAACATGTTCTAAATCATGTCCTAGGACCTAGAGAGAACATCTGGGGAAGTCAACAACTCTGAACTCAGCAGGGAGAACATTTTTCGCCAGTAGATTCACAAATGGAAAAATATGGTCCCTTTAGTTTTTTTCCTTGTATTTAATCTTAATTTATCCAGGTTAATCTCAATGAGAAATATGTTTTTTGCAAGAAAAACCTGGTTCAATATTAAAACTATCAATATCACAAATTACTTTCCTGTATAAAACTCTTGAGGCTGCCACTGGACTGTCAAGTCCTGGTAACACCTCGTGGGTTATCCTCTATTGTCATGCTCCAACAGGGAAGATATGGGGTGTGCTGTACTCCATAGGCTCCATGTAGCTTTTTGTTCATAAGACCAATGCATTATTGCTGGGGGGAAAACATAAATAAAGGTAATAATCTATAACCTAATAATAATCTATAAAGATTCCTGGAAGCTAAGTGGAAGCCTGTACTGTCGCTACATCATACATACCATACCATACATATCCTATCCTACCGATCCTCGACTTCGGCGATGTCATCTACAAAATAGCTTCCAACACTCTTCTCAGCAAATTGGATGCAGTCTATCACAGTGCCATCCGTTTTGTTACCAAATCACCTTATACCACCCACCACTGCGACCTGTATGCTCTAGTCGGCTGGCCCTCGCTACATACTCGTCGCCAGACCCACTGGCTCCAGGTCATCTATAAATCTATGCTAGGTAAAGCTCCGCCTTATCTCAGTTCACTGGTCACGATAACAACACCCACCCGTAGCACACGTTCCAGCAGGTATATCTCACTGATCATCCCCAAAGCCAACACCTCATTTGGCCGCCTTTCCTTCCAGTTCTCTGCTGCCAGTGACTGGAACGAATTGCAAAAGTCGCTGAAGTTGGAGACTTTTATTTCCCTCACCAACTTGAAACATCAACTATCTGAGCAGCTAACCGATCGCTGCAGCTGTACATAGTCCATCTGTAAATAGCCCACCCACCCAATCTACCTACCTCATCGCCATACTGTTTTTATTTTATTTACTTTTCTGCTCTTTTGCACACCAGTATCTCTACTTGCACATCATCATCTGCTCATTTATCACTCCAGTGTTAATCTGCTAAATTGTAATGGCCTATTTATTGCCTACCTCCTCATGCTTTTTGCACACACTGTATATAGACATTATTTGTTCTACTGTGTCATTGACTTGTTTATTGTGTTATTGGCTTGCTTATTGTTTACTCCATGTGTAACTCTGTGTTGTTGTCTGTGTCACACTGCTTTGCTTTATCTTGGCCAGGTCGCAGTTGCAAATGAGAACTTGTTCTCAACTAGCCTACCTGGTTAAATAAAGGTGAAATAAAATAAATATAAATACCAAATCTGCATCTGGGTATGCAGGCATCACTACAAAGATACAATTGAACAAAATATCTTTAATAGATATAAACATTTTTACACATCACAGCTCAAAGGAAACATCATCACATGCTGTAATACATGTCAAGAAGGAAGGTGCAAATTATGATGAGCGTCAGAATCCTTTGATATATATACAGGTTGTACAGAATGGGAACCAAAGGGGAAGCTTGCGGGTTTTAATAGTACAACTGACTGTAGACATGGAGGGTCTACCAAGTTACTTACTAATAGACTTAGATGACTGTAGCTGGCATTTAAGGATTTACATAAAATCGTTATATGTCATGACATACAGTACCGATTTCATCTACAGAGAGTAGAACAGGATGAAATACATGTGGCACCAGGGGCTTTGTAACATGCTGTGGATCAGGTCAAGTGTAGTACGTATTTCCATGTTACGACATGTTATCATCACTAGATGGCACTGTGGATCCAATACAGCAGGTAGGCGAGGATGGGACCATACCAATAATCAAATAGACCAAGTAGAATCAATATCATCAGTTAGAAGTGAATTGAACAGTACGCCTGGTCTTCCAGTCATCCACCCAGTCAGTCCAGTTATTTTGATATAATAACCAATAGTACATTCTGGAACTACTGTATCCAGTAAGCCCATCTTACCCTCCTGAAATGAGCCCAGTCCATAGAGAGTCATAGTGTGTAGTGGTAAAACAATATAAGGTGTTTTGCAGTGGTAACATTTCTGCTCATATATATTTACAAAATAAATTGTTGAACAGCTTTGGTTGATGATGAATTTTGAAGCTTATTCTCGTCATTATGGCACCCATATTATTTCATTTGTATATTTTTTACGTGGCAAGTTAAGTACTTTTCATCAGTTAACTAGCTGTAGTCATGTACAGTACTGTATGTGAGGTATACTCAACCCCCTATAACATGTTTTACATTGCTTTATGGAGGATCAATGGGAGAGGCATCACTGAGAGGCATCGACCATAATAGTACTAATATTAAACTATATCCAATACACAGTACACAGGCCGAGAGACTGCCTGTCTTTACCTTTCTATACTTGTACTGAAAGGGACAAGTTCAATTCTATGGGACAAGCGACAGCCCCATCATGTTTTTACATAAATTGCTAACAAAATAACAGCTGATCACTCAAATCTTCAATATGCAACTTGGACTTTTGCAATCTCTTAAACGTGCTGTGAACCTGTTACGTGTATGAACTGAATGCAACACACATTTCTGAACTGTTCCTTTCTGGGAATGTCTTAAATAACACACAACTGTCCTACAATGGACAATTTGTTCCACTGTGGAGAGGAGTACAGTATGAAGGAGCAGGATCTGAAGGACAAGGTCAACATGGGAAGGTTCCACAGCATAGCCCAGGGAAGTTAATACATCTCTGTCAGACATGCAGGGACACTACAGTATAGTGCCAGCAAATCCTAAAGAAAGGACTGCATGCTGATCATCTCTGTCTCTCTCCCTCTATCTCCTTTAAAACACCTCTCATTGAGTTGTTAGTGGTGGTGGTACTACAGATCCACTGTGTTGAAGAATAATGGCCGATCGGTTCATGATGGGATCAACAGTTCATGTTGATCATACAGCATTTACATCCACTGTGAATCGGTCCATGTCAATAGCAGAATATCAAGTCCTGTGGTTCTGAGCACCCATAGTGTGAATCCATTTGAGTGTTAGTGTGTTGTGGTCACGTGTGTTCAGCTGTTCCTGTCAATAGCACATGGATCAGTCAGTTCATGTCGATGGTGTTGAACACCCACTCTGTGAACTTCTTGAGCTTGGCCGAGGCGCTGTAGGACTCCTCCTGGAGCCGCTGGTTGTCCTCTCTCAGGCTCTGTATCTGGGCCTGCAGGGACACCTTGGCATCCTTCTCCTGGGGACACACAGGGAGTCATCATTAACACAGAGAGGAGTGGGAGGCTCTCATTACTCTCTAGTACTGTCGTCACACACAGGGAGTCATCATTAACACAGAGGAGTGGGAGGCTCTCATTACTCTCTAGTACTGTCCTCACACACAGGGAGTCATCATTAACACAGAGAGGAGTGGGAGGATCTCATTACTCTCTAGTACTGTCCTCACACACAGGGAGTCATCATTAACACAGAGAGGAGTGGGAGGATCTCATTACTCTCTAGTACTGTCCTCACACACAGGGAGTCATCATTAACACAGAGAGGAGTGGGAGGCTCTCATTACTCTCTAATACTGTCCTCAGGAGATGTATACAGGGCAGCTATAACCAAAAGGCAGAGTAGTAAGTATGAGAACTGGATCCACACTACACACTTGTTTGACCTTTCCACACTGAGAAGGCTGCTCTTTCAACTGGTCTTTCTACTGTTCTAACCACTGTTAGGGAAAGGGCACCAGGTTTAGTAAGAAGTGAACAGTAGAGTAGAGATGTCTAGGCTAAGGCTTAGCCTCCGGTGCTGAAGACCTGGTTGTTTCTTGTCTCACCTTCTTTAGGTCATCCTGCAGCAGCTTCACCATGGACTCCAGTTGGCTCACCTTCTCCATCAGACAAGCTGGGCTCTCACTGTGGGACGGGGGACAGTGTTAACTACCATATTCTAAACTATAATAAGACTAGCATGACCTGGGGCATATTGTGTAGCAAGCCACAGCTTTAGACCCTAGGAGTAGGGCCAGGAGTTTTTCCTAACCATGTTGCCTGGCCAGGAAAAACCTGACCCAAGTTTTAGGATAAGCTCCAGGCCCTACCTATGTCTACAGAATTCTCTGGACGTGCATGGTATGTAGTAGGTAAGTGGGTCTTACCCAGGCGAGGTGTTTCTCTGTGGGGAAGCCTGGGGTTCGGCCTGCTGGGGGCTGGTGTCTTTGACCTCTGGGCTGGAGCTCCCATCATTAACAGATAACAGTCTCTGAACTGAAGACAGACAGAGAAAAACACAACAGTTACAGCTTCAGTTACAGCTCAGATTGACAACACACATGAAAGAGACAGGGCACTGCTACCCTCTGGTTGGTAAAGATAGTAAATCTCCAGCTTACTTTGCCTACCCTCAAAGGCCTTGGCAGCATCCACCAGGTTGGACCAGTCCAGAGCACGGTCAGCTCCAGAGTTAGGCAGGGGCATGAGGCATGGGTCCCCCAGCTGTTGTCTCCTACCCCCCTGGTCCTGGCTGGACGACTCACATAGATCACCTGCAGGGAAGAGGAGCGGGGGGACGAGAGACAGCGGATTAGAACAGAGGAAGTGGAGACAGGTTTCAAATAAAGTACATACTAAAAACAAGATTACACATAACGTGTTTAGAGTAACCCATACTTAAGGACATAAGTATACACTGATACACTCTATGATAAACTGTGCTCCCCTGGTTTGAGATGGAGCCCATGTAGGATAAACTGGCATTGGCTTTACTCAAGGATTACTTTCAGGATAATCAGAGGCTAACCCAGAGACTTGTGTGATGGTTGTCGGGGTGGCGCGTGGCGGGCGGTGGGCGAGCGGGGTATGGTGGAGCAGCTGAAGAGCAGGTCGTTGGGTGTCTGTCTGTGCCCGCTGTACGAGGGCTCCCGCTGCCCGCTGTAGATGCTCTCATCTGACAGGGTCCTCTGCAAGGAGCGCCGGCTGGGAGGGGGGACGGGGAAAGAGGGCTGGAGAGAGTGAGGGGAGAGAGAGGAGCAATGTGAGGCTGCTGATTGACCCCATAAACTCAGCCTTTAGCCTTTAGCATGTTGACCAGTGTATGTGGCAAAGCAGGGGAGGGAGTTTGGATTCATCAGGCAAATACAGCATATCGACTACTCTGGAAGTTCCATGGGAGTTCTCATCAATTTGACAATTATCATGGTAAAATGGATGATGGTGACATTGCTTGTTAACACAGAGCAGTGCTGCCCGCTACCTTTTGGTCGTGGGAGGAGGGTGGTGGGCTGTCTAGGGTGATGAGTTTCTTCAGGTCCTCCTGCAGGCTGGATGTGGTGACCCGCTGGGGGGATTGGGCCCTGAGCTGAGCCCTGAGCTGGGGCTGGCCACCCAGCAACCCATCACTCTGGTGACGTCTGAGAAAGCAAAGACCAGCAGTGTTAGGTTGCAGTTCTCGGTTCAACCACATGGTGGGAGTGGTGTACTCGTTTATAAACAAAACATGAGCCACGACAAGTGGGAAAGGCATCTCCTCTCAGTTGACTCAGATCTCAAGTCTCTCTAACATCAACAATCTAGAACAGTAAGATTTGTTTCAATAGGGAAAGAACATCCTGTCACAACATTGCACCCCTCATAGTGTAATGGCCTCAGTGACGTGTCAATAAACACATGTATGTTCAACATTCCTCCTCTACTGCCCCCCATGCTTACTTGCGTGTTTTGCCAAAGTCCACAGAGTTGATGGTACCTCCCGGCTTCCTCCAGCCGATCAGGTACTTGGAGGTGGCTCCCTGGCGGGGGTAGAAGCTCTTGGGGCCTCCAGGGGAGAGGGAGGTCTGAGAGGTGGGGGAGGTGGCAAGGGCTGACTCCTCCTGGGAGGAGCTGGGACTGCAGCCTGGACCCATGGGACTGCCAGACTGGCCCGAGCTCAGAGTACTGGTACGGAAAAACACGGATATGGGTTAGTATAGGTATATTTATACTAATGTGTTCATAACTCGCACACACCATTACATTGGTGTTTCACTTCACATTTCTGTAATGTGCACTCATCTATGAACACATTTCTGTACAATATTTCGTACAATATGTACAATATGGTAACTTTGACTACTTCCCCCACACACGACATCTCCGATGTCTCCACATCTTGAGATGAGAATTTAAATTCATGAAGAAAAAGAAATAGGACAGAGTGTCCTTGGACTTCTTCCATTTTAACATTTCAAACAACATTTCTCCCCAGTTTGACATGAAAGCTAGCGTCTCCCTCCTCAGACATGCTGTGTGTACAATAAAACAGTCACTAGTCTGGTGGTGCTGGAGTTATTTCAGAGCCACAGAGGAGAGGCTGAGGAGAGGAAGAAACCCTGTTCACTCAAAGGAACTGTGGTTACGGAGTGTTAACAGTGCTGAGCTCTCACATTCAGCATTCCTCAGTGTTTCAAGTGCTCTCTTTCTCTCTGTGAGAACCTGGCTCACACACAAACAAGCACGCACACACACACACACACACACACACTCAGATACACACACGCATGTGCGCACACACACAAACACACAGACACACATACAGCAGGTTGCTGCTTGCTACCTCTCACCACCAAACCGCAAGGCTTGGTAGTTTTCTATCTGGGACAATAGGGGATATATAAGGACTACAAAGCATCACTGTCTGCTTCATGAAACATTGATACGTGAGAGGAAATGTATCACATAAAGAGCCGACTGTAATAGAACTCTACTGTCCCACATGAAAAACTACTACAGTTTACTATACAATACTACAGTACTTACTATAGAATTCTGTAGTAAACTGTAGTATACTATACTACACACTGTAGCAGTGTTGTTGTGCTCGAGACCGGTCTTCGAGACCACATATTGAGTGTCTCGGGTCTTGTTTCAATGTCGGATACATTTGTACTCGGTCTTGACTCGGTCTCGGGCAGTGAGGACTCTTAATTTCATCCTGAGACCAGCAGAGTAAAAATCTCATAATTATCAGCTTCCATTCAGTCAGCGCATAAAACCGCTTCGCCAGGCCAAATATGTACACTCCTTTCTTGAAACATTATTTCAACAGCCTTTATATCTATTATAGACATGTTTGTACAGTGGCGAATCTATAGGTCTTCAGTGTTTGACTAGTTTGTGATTCTGAAAAGACAGCAACCGTAATACCAACACACTCATGTAGGAGAGTGCACTTTTTGTAAAACATAAAGGGCCAGTGATGTAGTGGAGGCTATACGCAGGTATAATCATTTTATTTTTATTTAATTTGTCCTGGGATATAAACATTGGGTTGTTATTTTACCTGAAATGCACAAGATCCTCTACTCTGACAATTAATCCACAGATAAAAGGGTAATCCAAGTTATTTTCTAGTAATCTCTCCTCCTTCAGGCTTCTTCTTCTTCTATGGACTTTTATGGCGGTTGGCAACCAACTTTAAGGTGCATTACCACCACCAACTGGACTGGAGTGTGGACCTCAGTTCATCTTTCAATCACCCACGTGGGTATATGCTCCTAAAAACCAATGAGGAGTTGGGAGAGGTGGGACTTGCAGCGCGTCTAGCGTCACAAATAGAACCAAGTTACGCAGACGCTCGTTGACTTGCGCGGGCAGTGTGTGCAATGATTGAATAACATGTATGTGTACATTTATTTTGCAACGCTCGCGCACACGACGTGGGCGGTGTAGTCAGCATGTTAGTGTACGTCATGGAACGTCAAATATAACCTATTTTTAAAACCTCTTATGAAGTTGGTTTTGTAGCATAAGAATTTGATATTTTTTACTGATATTATGATTGTCTGTTTGTTTCATATCTGCAAACTAGTTAAAATGCAGTCGGTTCTACTTTAAACTTTAGGTCACCAGTTACTTTGTGGGCTAAACATGAAATTATTTTTGCCATGGGAGGTCATAGTTGTACATTTCGATTGGGAAATGCTTAATAGTTGTATGTTTGTATTTTTATGATTGTGACCTACTGGGTTATTATGTCAGAGTTTATGGACTGCTTATCCTTTAACATCATGCTGTGTGTGACTGCTGTCTTTCCATCGGCCCTATACAGTGGTGTAGAGGTGCCTGGAGAAGTGGGTATACTCAAATTTAGCCAAAAAGTTCCCAAACAACCTGCCCAGCGAAGGAAAGACACCCTGTGTGAAAAATCGTATGTTTTCCTATAGATTTGTCAGATTTTCACTCTCAAAAGCACACAAAAATATATAAATAGAAAATAGATGATATTCCACTGAAACTGGGCTGTGTGTGGCGCTCGTGAATATATTTCACGTGCTTTGTGATTGTGTAGGCTACTTTGTGCGTGATTTCTCGGTTTATTGGGCTCCCGAGTGGCTCCCGAGTGGCACAGCGGTCTAAGGCACTGCATCTCAGTGGTAGAGGCATTACTACAGACCCTGGTTCGATTCCAGGCTGTATCACAACCGGCCGTCATTGGGAGTCCCATAGGGCGGTGCACAATTGGCCCAGCGTCGATCGGGTTAGGGTTTTGCCGGGTTAGTCCGTCATTGTAAATAAGAATTTGTTCTTAACTGACTTGCCTAGTTAAATAAAGGTTCAATAATTAAAAAAATAATAATAAACAGTGAATACTAGAGTAAAGTCAGCAAAAACAATACAGTGAATACTATAGTATTCCTACCATAGTATACACTATAGTATTTTTTCATGTGGGGTAGCACAGCACAGGGAGGCACACACACCTGGAGTGGGACGCAGCATCACTGAGGGTGTAGGAGCCACTGTCCGGGGCTGGGGGGAACACAAGGGGGCTCTGGGCTGGGTATGCGCTGCTCCCTGGGGGGCCGGGGGAGTCTGGGGCTGAAGGAGAGGTCTCTTGGGCCCGCCGCTCTTTGGCTCTGGAACCCCCGGACCCTGTGGCCCCGTAAGAGGTAGCATCGATGCCGCTGTCTGTGGATGCCCCCTGTAGGTAGCCGTTGAGCTCTGAGTCAGGCCGTACCCCTGTCCTGCTGGAGCCAATCTCATACCACTTTTCATCACTGTGGGCAGAGCTGGAGGCATTACTGGACAGTGTGTTGCTGCCTGATTGGCTGGAGGAGTAGGAAGCTTCCACCTGTAGAGACAGAGACCCTACAGTCACGTCCTGGTTGTTTTACCATATTAAATAAAGACTACTTTGACATAGACAACAATCTACATTGCCAAGCTAGTGCAGTCGGAAAGTATTCAGACCCGTTCACTTTTTCCACATTTTGTTACAGCCTTATTCTAAAATGGATTAAATTGTTTTTTTCCCTCATCAATCTACACACAATATCCCATAATCACAAAGCAAAAACAGATTTTTAGATTTTTTTGCAAATGTATTACAAATAAAAAACTGAAATAATACATTAACATAATTATTAATTTCAGGTAATTGTGCATTTCAGGTCAAATAACAACCCACTGTTTATAGCCCAGCACAAATTAGCTAGCAACAGCAAGCTAGCTAGCTAAATTGCCATAAATGTTTGCTTTTCGACCTGTCCCCAAAATAATATAGTTGATATTTCAACCTGCGTGTCCTGATCCTGTCCTGATCACGCACAAGCGGTCTGGTCAGCATGTTAGAAGACATATTTGGTCATATTTGAGCCTGGTGCCTCACCTTGATGTTCTTGTTGGGAGACAGGTGTGTCCCCTGTTCCTGCTGCTGGAGACGAGTTACTGCAGCCTTGGATACAGCTGGGTCTGGGAGGGACAGGAACAAACAGAGGAATGAGACACAGATAACAATACCAGTAACATAGAGAGATATTCCTGTCTCTGACTCTCATCATCTGCATCACCCAAAACACCAGAGACATGACTTGGGCATTTTCTAAAGCAGTGGTATTCAAAACTTTTCAGCAAATTTCTGGGGACCCCATTTTCCCCCAAGATTTTCTCGTGACCCCCACCCCACGCCAAATCTAATGACACAACCTTAAAATCGGTACATTTCGAATTTTAAATAAAAAAATAACTTAATTGCATTTTCATCTCTTATCAGAATGAAAATAAACCAATAAATACCTTTACTCAATACAATTCGATTTTTCAAATTAACTTTCTCAAAAACTATCATTTTGGCGACCCCATTGCAGTTCTAGACCGAACTGGGGTCGTGACCGCGACTTTGAATGACACTGTTCTAAAGCATGTCCTCTGACCTGCTCTATCAGCCTCCCTGTCGGCCAGCTCCCCTTCCACCGCTCGGGGCCATCCAGTGGCAGGCTTAGTCCCGTTAGACCCCTCTCCCACTCCCTGACGCTCAGCAGACACAGGGGAGTGGCGGGTATTGTTGTTAAACCTATAAAATATATGGAAGAAGACGGCATCATGTCTAGCTGCATCATTGACTGAACAAAACAGGAGTACCTCTGCCATGATGAGTACAACATATCAACGAGACAACATATCATTTAGTAATTTCCTTTCTATTATTGGATAACTCCCAAATAAGTAATTACAGTAAATACAGACTACATCTGAAAATAGAGCAATTTAGGTGAAACCCTACAGCGATCTGTTTCTAGATCTGAATTTTGGTCTGTGTATGATCTGGGTATGGTCTGAATGTGGCCATAAATTGGCCCAGGTTTGTTCTGGCCTGAGTGACCTCTCACCCATCTGGCATGGACTTCTGTCTCCAGTGGTTGGAGCCTGCGCTCCCAGTGTCTATGTAGGAGAGGCTGGTAGGGGCTTTGCGGGTGTGTGGAGAGCGGCCCATCACGATGGAACAAGCCAGGGCATAGTTATCATTCCCTGGGGAATACCTGAGGGATACAGAGCATACAGAATCCACTACTAAGCTTAAAGCTTGTACATCTTCCCTACTATATCATATTATCAGCCGGGGTGGCTCTCTTACCTTTTAGGGTTGAGAGGGCGCCCGTCGCTGGACACACTGCGGGGGATGACTCCGGTCGGCTCCTGGTAGTCTGAAGCCGGGGCCTTGATGAGCGTCCCCCCCAGGGCCGCTGTGGTGCGGCTCTGGGGGCTGGAGGAGGTGCGGGGCCACTTGTTGTTGTTGCTGCGTAAGGGGAATTTAAACTCATAGGGCATCCCCTCCTTGTGGTTCTTATAGTCCACCAGGGGCATGTGGTACAGCTCTGAACAGCCTCTGTGAGAAGAGACAGAGATAAATCAAATCAAATCAAAAAAGATTTTTTGTCACATGCGCCGAATGCAACAGGTGTACACCTTACATTGAAATGCTTACTTACAAGCCCTTAACTAACAACGCTTTAAGAAGTTAAGAAAACAAATAAAAATAAGTGTTAAGTAAAAAATAGATAAGTAGAAAATAGAAAATAAAAGTAATAAATAATTAAACAGCAGCAGTAAAATAACAAGCGAGGCTATATACAGGGGGTACCGGTACAGAGTCAATGTGCGCGGGCACCAGTTAGTTGAGGTAATTGAGGTAATGTGTACATGTAGGTAGAGTTAAAGTGACTATTCATAGACTATAAACAAAGAGTAGCAGCAGCGAAAAGAGGGGTCTGGGTAGCCCTTTGATTAGCAGTACAGGAGTCTTATGGCTTGGGGGTAGAAGCTGTTAAGAAGCCTTTTAGACCTCAACTTGGCGCTCCTTGTATCGTCTGCCATGCGGTACCAGAGAGAACAGTCTATGACTAGGGTGGCTGGAGTCTTTGACAATTTTTGACACCGCCTGATATAGAGGTCCTGGATGGCAGGAAGCTTGGCCCCAGTGATGTACTGGGCTGTACGCACTATCCTATGTAGTGCCCTGAGGTCGGGGGCCAAGCAGTTGCTATATCAGGCAGTGATGCAACCAGTCAGGATGCTCTCAATGGTACAGCTGTAGAACCTTTTGAGGATCTGAGGATCCATGCCAAATCTTTTCAGTCTCCTGAGGGGAATAGGCTTTGTTGTGCCCTCTTCACGACTGTCTTGGTGTTTTTGGACCATGATAGTTTGTTGGTGATGTGGAAACCAAGGAACTTGAAGCTCTCAAGCTGTTCCACTATAGCCCCAGCAATGAGAATGGGGGCGTGCTCGGTCCTCCTTTTCCTGTAGTCTACGATCATCTCCTTTGTCTTGAACACGTTGAGGGAAGGGTTGTTGTCCTGGCACCACATGACCAGGTCTCTGACCTCCTCCCTATAGGCTGTCTCATCATTGTCGGTGATCAGGCCTACCACTGTTGTGTCATCGGCAAACTTGATGATGGTGTTGGAGTCGTGCCTGGCCATGCAGTCATGAGTGAACAGGGTGTACAGTAGGGGACTGAGCACGCACCCCTGAGATGCCCCCGTGTTGAGGACCAGCGTACCCTACCCTTACCACCTAGGGGCGGCCCGTCAGGAAGGCCAGGACCCAGTTGCAGAGGGAGGTGTTTAGTCCCAGGGTCCTTAGTGACGAGCTTTGAGGGCACTATGGCGTTGAACGCTGAGCTGTAGTCAATGAATAGGATTCTCACATTGGTGTTCCTTTTGTCCAGGTGGGAAAGGGCAGTGTTGAGTGCAATGGAGATTGCATCATCTGTAGATCTGTTGGGGCGGTATGCAAATTGGAGTGGGTCTAGGGTTTCTGGGATAATGGTGTTGATGTGAGCCATGACCAGCCTTTCAAAGCACTTCATGGCTACAGACGTGAGTGCTACAGGTCTGTAGTCATTTAGGCAGGTTACCTTAGTGTTCTTGGGCACAGGGACTATGGTGGTCTTCTTGAATGTTGGTATTACAGACTCAGTTAGGGACAGGTTGAAAATGTCAGTGAAGACACTTGCCAGTTGGTCACGGAGTACATGCTCGGAGTACACATCCTGGTAATCCGTTTGGCCCTGCGGCATTGTGAATGTTGACCTGTTTAAAAGGTCTTACTCACATCGACTAAGGAGAGCGTGATCACACAGTTGTCCAGAACAGCTGGTGCTCTCATGCATGTTTCAGTGTTACTTGCCTCGAAGCAAGCATCAAAGTAATTTAGCTCATCTGGTAGGTTCGTGACACTGGGCAGCTCGTGGCTGTGCTTCCCTTTGTAGTCTGTAATAGTTTGCATGCCCTACCACATCCGACGAGCGTCAGAGTCGATGTAGTACGATTCAATCTTGTATTGACGCTTTGCCTGTTTGATGGTTCGTTGGAGGGCATAGCGGGATTTCTTGTAAGCTTCCGGGTTAGAGTCCCGCTCCTTGAATGCTGCAGCTCTACCCTTTAGCTCAGTGTGGATGTTGCCTGTAATCCACGGCTTCTGGTTAGGGTATGTACGTACAGTCACTGTGGGGACGACGTCATCAATGCACTTATAGATGAAGCCAGTGACTGATGTGGTGTACTCCTCAATGCCATCGGAAGAATTCTGGAACATATTCCAGTCTGTGCTAGCAAAACAGTCCTGTAGCTTAGCATCTGATTCATCTGACCACTTTCTTATTGACCAAGTCACTGGTGCTTACTGCTTTAGTTTTTGCTTGTAATCAAGAATCAGGAGGATAGAATTATGGTCAGATTTGCCAATAGGAGGGTGAGGGAAGGCTTTGTATGTGTCTCTGTGTGTGGAGTAAATGTGGTCTAGAGTTTTTTTCCCTCTGGTTGCACATTTAACATCCTGATAGAAATTAGGTAAAACTGATTTGAGTTTCCCTGCATTAAAGTCCCCGGCCACTAGAAGCGCTGCCTCTGGATGAGCGTTTTCCTGTTTGCTTATGGCCATATACAGCTCATTGAGTGCGGTCTTAGTGCCAGCATCGGTCTGTGGTGGTGTATAGACAGCTATGAAAAATATAGATGTAAAGTCTCTTGGTAAATAGTGTGGTCTACAGCTTATCATGAGATACTCTACCTCAGGCGAGCAAAACCTTGAGACTTCCTTAGATTTCGTGCACCAGCTGTTGTTTACAAATATGCATAGAGGGCCGCCCCTTGTCTTACCAGAGGCTGCTGTTCTATCCTGCCGAAAAAGCTTAAAACCCGCCAGCTGTATGTTAATCATGTCGTCGTTCGGCCACGACTCGGTGAAACATAAGATATTACAGTTTTTAATGTCCCGTTGGTAGGATATACGTGCTCGTAGTTTGTCTATTTTATTATCAATTGATTGTACGTTGGCTAATAGGACCGATGGTAAAGGTAGATTACCCTCTCGGCGACGGATCCTTACAAGGCACCCGGACCGTCGTCCATGATATCTCCGTCTTTTCCTCCTGCGAATGACGGGGATGAGGTCCTTGTCGGGTGTCTGGAGTAAATCCTTCCTGTCCAACTCGTTGAAGAAGAAGAATTCCTCTAGTACGGGGTGAGTAATCGCTACCCTGATATCAAGAAGCTCTTTTCGGTCATAAGACACGGTGGCAGAAACATTATGTACAAAATAAGTTACAAATAACGCGAAAAAACATACACAATAGCACAATTGGTTACGTGATCGTAAAACGGCAGCCATCTGCTTCGGCGCCATTATTACATTGAGATATACACTACAAACACTGCAGCGCTGCCCCAATACCCAAATGCATGCTACTGATATGACTGATAGAGGCACATATCTGTTGATAAATAACTTATTTGTTGTCTCTGAGCTGTACCTTCGAGGGGTGGAGTCCTCGTGTGGGGGTATGATGACCACCTTGACGGTGACAGAGGTCCTCAGGAGATCGATCATCTGTTCGTGGGACAACGATGCCACGGCAACCTTACAGATCTCTACTAGCCTGCTGCCCTGGCGCAGCCCCGCCTGCCAGGCGTACCCGTAGGGCTCTACCTCTGCCACGATGCCCTCAAAGTTTACATGGAAGCCCAGCTGGCCCAGGCCGTTCCTCCTCAGGGTCATCTCTGTGGTCTGGCTGCCCTTTGACATGAGCTAGAGACAGAGGAGAGGAGGAGGGGGAGGAGAAAGAGGTGAAGGAGAAGAGTTATAACTACTGTGGCGTACAGCAGGTTAGCCACCAGGGGGAGAATCGCCGAGGCCTTGTGACAGACTGAGTATACATCACGAGGCGATGGCTCCATCTGCTGGACGTGCCAGGTCTCGACGGGCTCTCCGGCCAGGACTAATTGGGGCTGATTGGGGATTGGTGAGTAATCAAGGGCTGATTGCTCACCAGCTGTACAAGTCCCATAAAGCTGCCAGAAGGGCAGCACACAGGAGAGAGACTAGGGGAGGAAAGGACTCTCGTATAGTTCAGTTTTGATCCCTACAGGATACAGCAAGACCCGGAACTCAGAACACGGTATCCCGGAGAGGGTCTCTTGGGGGAGACCTATCCTTTTCTTTTGGACTATTATTTTATTTTAAACCCCTTTGAAACTGAGCTAATCCTGCTCTGTCTGTGTAAACGTTTAGATCCAACCCCCTGGTCTGCCACACTACATAATGTAAGAAACCTCTAAATCCAAAGACAGACTACACTGCATGTGCTGTGTATGCTCTGTGCAGCATACCACCTTGTATCCCACTGCTGTCTTGCCTCTGAAGCTAAGCAGGGTTGGTCCCTGAATGGGAGACCAGATGGTGCTGGAAGTGGTTTTAGAGGGCCAGTAGGAGGCACTCTTTCCTCTGGTCTGAAAAAATGCCCCAGGACATTGCCCTGTGTAGTGTGCAGTCTTTTGGATGGGATGTTAAATGGGTGTTCTGACTCTCTGTGGTCACTAAAGATCCCATGGCACTTTTCGTAAGAGTAGGGGTGTTAACCCCAGTGTCTTGCATATCCTTATGGCCACCTAATAATCCCTAGTTTCCAATTGGCACATTCATCCTCCCTCCTCTCCCCTGTAATTATTCCCCAGGTCATTGCTGTAAATGACAATGTGTTCTCAGTCAACTTACCTGGTAAAATAAGGGTTGAATAAATAAAAAACAAAACTATTCTGTTGGCTGCTGCTACTGTAAAACACATCACATAAACAATCTGCCCTTGGGCTTAGATCTGATAAGAGACACACTAACAGACTGAATCTATCATCAGCGGATGCGCTACCCTTCAATTAAAGTGTTTTTGTACAGGAGGGAGGGTTTAAGGTTTAATACACCTTACCTGGCCCTTCTGACCCAGTGTCAGGTGGAAAGAGGTTGTAACATAGTACTTAACACAGACCTCCAGGCAACCACAACAGGGCCAGAGCAGGATATTATGCTACATCACTGATGCACGCCTCCGCTTTCCGACAAGAAAGGGTATGGCATACACACTCACTGTACACACAAACATGAAATAACCCTATGCAAATAGTGTTAATCTTTCATTCAAGACAACTGGCATTGCCTAATCGCATGTGAATGATTAAACTACCTCTCCAAATACGGTCAATGCTGAGTGCTATACCTGTAACATTGTGTTTGTAATCACTGTAGGCCTATTCTGCATCTCCTTTGAACATAATGGATTATCAGAGGTGGAAATGAGAGGTATGTTTATTATAACCCATTTGTTAATGATGAAAGGTCCTTATCTGGCTTGCAACTTGGGACACCTGTAATAATCACAACAGATGGTGTGTGAAACATTATAAAGCCATCAGTGTAGCAATAATACACAGATGAACTGTGCTGCTACTGACCTCCAGGCGTTTCACCACCTCTCCAAAGTCCTCTGTGTTGTTGTTGATGGAGCGCAGCGACACACTCTCCCCACGCTCATAGTAGATCTTCATGGAGGCGGGGCTGCCCGAGGACCAGCCAATGACGTCGTGCGTGGCACAGTTAAAGACCACAGCCTTAGCCTCCTGATCCAATAGGATGAGGAAATCGTTGGAGATGGCCAGTAGACACTCCCTCTCTGCCCCGGCGACCTGGTCCTCCGCATGCACCGGCCATGTCACTGCCCCTAGGCTCCTTAGCTCTGCCCCGCTGTACGGCCGTACCCTCTCTCTCCGCTTGTGAGCCAATGAGATGAAGGGGAATTTCCCCGTGGGCTCCACCGGCGTGCTGGTCACGTGCCGCTCTGCCAGGTCCCGCAGATACTCCTGTCGCGTGCGTGTCGCCATGGCACCAAACTTTTCAGACTTGTGGGCGGCGTTCTCTGCGTTGATGACCTTGGCCAGCAGGAAGTCCCTGAAGACAGTGGACTTAGGGAAGGTCACACCCTTGGGGATAGGAGGACCGAAGGAGGGCACGTCCTGGGAACGAGTCACAGCCACGCTGGGGGGAGGGGGGGGGGGGGGGGGGGGGGAGAAAGAGAGAGAGGTCACTAACTAGTAAGTGCACTGAAGGAGGGAGTCCTATACTCAATCTCAATGGATCCTCAGGGCACTAGATCTGAAAGAATTGAATAGGTGTAAGATGGCAAGCTGCTGCGTTTACTATGTCTAATCCCTATCCAATCCTCTCAGGGAGTGCAGAAAACAGTAGACTAGAGGACAGAAAACAATAGACTAGAGGACAGAAAACAGTAGACTAGAGGGCAGAAAAGAGTAGACTAGAGGGCAGAAAACAGTAGACTAGAGGACAGAAAACAGTAGACTAGAGGACAGAAAACAGTAGACTAGAGGACAGAAAACAGTAGACTAGAGGGCAGAAAACAGTAGACTAGAGGACAGAAAAGTGTAGACTAGAGGACAGAAAACAGTAGACTAGAGGACAGAAAACAGTAGACTAGAGGACAGAAAACAGTAAACTAGAGGGCAGAAAACAGTAGACTAGAGGGCAGAAAACAGTAGACTAGAGGGCAGAAAACAGTAGACTAGAGGACAGAAAAGTGTAGACTAGAGGACAGAAAACAGTAGACTAGAGGACAGAAAACAGTAGACTAGAGGACAGAAAACAGTAGACTAGAGGACAGAAAACAGTAGACTAGAGGACAGAAAACAGTAGACTAGAGGACAGAAAACAATAGACTAGAGGACAGAAAACAGTAGACTAGAGGACAGAAAACAGTAGACTAGAGGACAGAAAACAGTAAACTAGAGGGAAGAAAACAGTAGACTAGAGGGCAGAAAACAGTAGACTAGAGGGCAGAAAACAGTAGACTAGATGACAGAAAAGTGTAGACTAGAGGACAGAAAACAGTAGACTAGAGGACAGAAAACAGTAGACTAGAGGACAGAAAACAGTAGACTAGAGGTCAGAAAACAGTAGACTAGAGGACAGAAAACAGTAGACTAGAGGGCAGAAAACAGTAGACTAGAGGACAGAAAAGTGTAGACTAGAGGACAGAAAACAGTAGACTAGAGGGCAGAAAACAGTAGACTAGAGGGCAGAAAACAGTAGACTAGAGGACAGAAAACAGTAGACTAGAGGACAGAAAACAGTAGACTAGAGGACAGAAAACAGTAGACTAGAGGACAGAAAACAGTAGACTAGAGGACAGAAAACAGTAGACTAGAGGACAGAAAACAGTAGACTAGAGGACAGAAAACAGTAGACTAGAGGACAGAAAGGTGTAGACTAGAGGACAGAAAACAGTAGACTAGAGGACAGAAAACAGTAGACTAGAGGACAGAAAACAGTAGACTAGAGGACAGAAAACAGTAAACTAGAGGGCAGAAAACAGTAGACTAGAGGACAGAAAACAGTAGACTAGAGGACAGAAAACAGTAGACTAGAGGACAGAAAAGTGTAGACTAGAGGACAGAAAACAGTAGACTAGAGGACAGAAAACAGTAGACTAGAGGACAGAAAACAGTAGACTAGAGGGCAGAAAACAGTAGGCTAGAGGACAGAAAATAGTAGACTAGAGGGCAGAAAACAGTAGACTAGAGGGCAGAAAACAGTAGACTAGAGGACAGAAAACAGTAGACTAGAGGGCAGAAAAGTGTAGACTAGAGGACAGAAAACAGTAGACTAGAGGACAGAAAACAGTAGACTAGAGGACAGAAAACAGTAGACTAGAGGGCAGAAAACAGTAGACTAGAGGACAGAAAACAGTAGACTAGAGGGCAGAAAACAGTAGACTAGAGGACAGAAAAGTGTAGACTAGAGGACAGAAAACAGTAGACTAGAGGGCAAAAAACAGTAGACTAGAGGGCAGAAAACAGTAGACTAGAGGACAGAAAACAGTAGACTAGAGGACAGAAAACAGTAGACCAGAGGACAGAAAACAGTAGACTAGAGGGCAGAAAACAGTAGACTAGAGGGCAGAAAACAGTAGACTAGAGGACAGAAAACAGTAGACTAGAGGACAGAAAACAGTAGACTAGAGGACAGAAAACAGTAGACTAGAGGACAGAAAACAGTAGACTAGAGGACAGAAAAACAGTAGACTAGAGGGCAGAAAACAGTAGACTAGAGGGCAGAAAACAGTAGACTAGAGGACAGAAAACAGTAGACTAGAGGGCAGAAAACAATAGACTAGAGGACAGAAAACAGTAGACTAGAGGACAGAAAACAGTAGACTAGAGGACAGAAAACAGTAGACTAGAGGGCAGAAAACAGTAGACTAGAGGACAGAAAACAGTAGACTAGAGGGCAGAAAACAGTAGACTAGAGGACAGAAAAGTGTAGACTAGAGGACAGAAAACAGTAGACTAGAGGGCAGAAAACAGTAGACTAGAGGACAGAAAACAGTAGACTAGAGGACAGAAAACAGTAAACTAGAGGACAGAAAACAGTAGACTAGAGGGCAGAAAAGTGTAGACTAGAGGACAGAAAACAGTAGACTAGAGGGCAGAAAACAGTAGACTAGAGGGCAGAAAACAGTAGACTAGAGGACAGAAAACAGTAGACTAGAGGACAGAAAACAGTAGACTAGAGGACAGAAAACAGTAGACTAGAGGGCAGAAAACAGTAGACTAGAGGACAGAAAACAGTAGACTAGAGGACAGAAAACAGTAGACTAGAGGACAGAAAACAGTAGACTAGAGGACAGAAAACAGTAGACTATAGGACAGAAAAACAGTAGACTAGAGGGCAGAAAACAGTAGACTAGAGGGCAGAAAACAGTAGACTAGAGGACAGAAAACAGTAGACTAGAGGGCAGAAAACAGTAGACTAGAGGACAGAAAGGTGTAGACTAGAGGACAGAAAACAGTAGACTAGAGGACAGAAAACAGTAGACTAGAGGACAGAAAACAGTAGACTAGAGGACAGAAAACAGTAAACTAGAGGGCAGAAAACAGTAGACTAGAGGGCAGAAAACAGTAGACTAGAGGACAGAAAACAGTAGACTAGAGGACAGAAAAGTGTAGACTAGAGGACAGAAAACAGTAGACTAGAGGACAGAAAACAGTAGACTAGAGGACAGAAAACAGTAGACTAGAGGACAGAAAACAGTAGACTAGAGGACAGAAAACAGTAGACTAGAGGGCAGAAAACAGTAGACTAGAGGACAGAAAACAGTAGACTAGAGGGCAGAAAACAGTAGACTAGAGGACAGAAAAGTGTAGACTAGAGGACAGAAAACAGTAGACTAGAGGGCAAAAAACAGTAGACTAGAGGGCAGAAAACAGTAGACTAGAGGACAGAAAACAGTAGACTAGAGGACAGAAAACAGTAGACCAGAGGACAGAAAACAGTAGACTAGAGGGCAGAAAACAGTAGACTAGAGGGCAGAAAACAGTAGACTAGAGGACAGAAAACAGTAGACTAGAGGACAGAAAACAGTAGACTAGAGGACAGAAAACAGTAGACTAGAGGACAGAAAACAGTAGACTAGAGGACAGAAAACAGTAGACTAGAGGACAGAAAACAGTAGACTAGAGGGCAGAAAACAATAGACTAGAGGACAGAAAACAGTAGACTAGAGGACAGAAAACAGTAGACTAGAGGACAGAAAACAGTAGACTAGAGGGCAGAAAACAGTAGACTAGAGGACAGAAAACAGTAGACTAGAGGGCAGAAAACAGTAGACTAGAGGACAGAAAAGTGTAGACTAGAGGACAGAAAACAGTAGACTAGAGGACAGAAAACAGTAGACTAGAGGGCAGAAAACAGTAGGCTAGAGGACAGAAAACAGTAGACTAGAGGGCAGAAAACAGTAGACTAGAGGACAGAAAACAGTAGACTAGAGGACAGAAAACAGTAGACTAGAGGACAGAAAACAGTAGACTAAAGGGCAGAAAACAGTAGACTAGAGGGCAGAAAACAGTAGACTAGAGGACAGAAAACAGTAGACTAGAGGGCAGAAAACAGTAGACTAGAGGGCAGAAAACAGTAGACTAGAGGACAGAAAACAGTAGACTAGAGGACAGAAAACAGTAGACTAGAGGACTGAAAACAGTAGACTAGAGGGCAGAAAACAGTAGGCTGGAGGACAGAAAATAGTAGACTAGAGGGCAGAAAACAGTAGACTACAGGGCAGAAAACAGTAGACTAGAGGACAGTAAACAGTAGACTAGAGGGCAGAAAACAGTAGACTAGAGGGCAGAAAACAGTAGACTAGAGGACAGAAAACAGTAGACTAGAGGACAGAAAACAGTAGACTAGAGGGCAGAAAACAGTAGACTAGAGGGCAGAAAACAGTAGACTAGAGGGCAGAAAACAGTAGACTAGAGGACAGAAAACAGTAGACTAGAGGACAGAAAACAGTAGACTAGAGGACAGAAAACAGTAGACTAGAGGACAGAAAAACAGTAGACTAGAGGGCAGAAAACAGTAGACTAGAGGGCAGAAAACAGTAGACTAGAGGACAGAAAACAGTAGACTAGAGGGCAGAAAACAATAGACTAGAGGACAGAAAACAGTAGACTAGAGGGCAGAAAACAGTAGACTAGAGGACAGAAAACAGTAGACTAGAGGGCAGAAAACAGTAGACTAGAGGACAGAAAAGTGTAGACTAGAGGACAGAAAACAGTAGACTAGAGGACAGAAAACAGTAGACTAGAGGACAGAAAACAGTAGACTAGAGGACAGAAAACAGTAGACTAGAGGACAGAAAACAGTAGACTAGAGGGCAGAAAACAGTAGACTAGAGGACAGAAAACAGTAGACTAGAGGGCAGAAAACAGTAGACTAGAGGACAGAAAAGTGTAGACTAGAGGACAGAAAACAGTAGACTAGAGGGCAAAAAACAGTAGACTAGAGGCAGAAAACAGTAGACTAGAGGACAGAAAACAGTAGACTAGAGGACAGAAAACAGTAGACCAGAGGACAGAAAACAGTAGACTAGAGGGCAGAAAACAGTAGACTAGAGGGCAGAAAACAGTAGACTAGAGGACAGAAAACAGTAGACTAGAGGACAGAAAACAGTAGACTAGAGGACAGAAAACAGTAGACTAGAGGGACAGAAAACAGTAGACTGAGGACAGAAAAACAGTAGACTAGAGGGCAGAAAACAGTAGACTAGAGGACAGAAAACAGTAGACTAGAGGACAGAAAACAGTAGACTAGAGGGCAGAAAACAATTAGACTAGAGGACAGTAAAATCAGTAGACTAGAGGACAGAAAACAGTAGACTACAGGGCAGAAAACAGTAGACTAGAGGCAGAAAACAGTAGACTAGAGGACAGAAAACAGTAGACTAGAGGGCAGAAAACAGTAGCCTAGAGGACAGAAACAGTAGACTAGAGGACAGAAAACAGTAGACTAGAGGGACAGAAAACAGTAGACTAGAGGGCAGAAAAACAGTAGACTAGAGGCGAGAAAACAGTAGACTAGAGGACAGAAAACAGTAGACTAGAGGCAGAAAACAGTAGACTAGAGGACAGAAAACAGTAGACTAGAGGACAGTAAAACAGTAGACTAGAGGGCAGAAAACAGTACGACTAGAGGGCAGAAAACAGTAGACTAAGGACAGAAAACAGTAGACTAGAGGGCAGAAAACAGTA